>NC_064827.1:114866134-115491134 GCF_024166365.1 Elephas maximus indicus
GTTTCACAACAGAACTATGTTCCATAGAGTATTCTCTGGTTGAATTTCCAAAGGAGATCACCAGGCATTTGTTCCTAGGAGCCTCTTCGTGGACATGAACGACCAACCTTTCCATCACCAGTCAGCTCCTCAAGCCTTTCTGCCAGGAACTTCAAATGGCCTTAAATCTTCCAAACTTTTACTGCTACAAATGAGGCACCAATACAGTTAGGAAAAAAAAATATATCTTTCTCTTAAACTCAGCTCTCAGAGTTATATAATTTCCATGCAATGAAACTCCCCCATTTAATTTATAGTTTTGTGAGCTTCAGAAATTTGAAATACCGTGGTATAACCATCGTCTCAGTCAACATTGAGACCATAGATTTAGATTCTCCATCACCCCACGATTGTCTTACAGACACTTATTGTGAATAGCTTCAGACTCTGGTATTTCGGCAGTCACCATTCGGAGGCCACAGGGTAGAGGTGGTGTGCAGCCCTGAGAACTTCTTTCATTTGGGAACAGGAAGAAGACTGCCATCTGCCTTTATGGTGAGACCTCTTTGCCTATGGTCTCATTAAACGGGTGTGTGAAGAGTTCTCACTATAAAAAGAAATGCATATACTACTGGTGATAAAACATATCTACATACTGTGATGTGGGGAAAAGAAGCTTCATCTAGAGAACAGACCTGCCCTGCCCATCTCCCAAAACTATGATGATCAGGACTCTGCCTCCTTGAACCTCCTTATGCCCTTGATGGCAGCCAGGGCACAGCCCAGCAAGCTTCACTTTTCTTCTTCAGGGTATACTCTCTCTTCATCTCATGACGTATACCACAAAAAAAAAAAAAAAAAATTGGTCCCATATCTCCCAGCTGTGTATATCAGCAGCCCTTCCGGCAATTTCCTTCATGCAATCCTGGTGTGGGATTTTCATTCCTGGGGCAAGATGCTGAGACTCTCCTAAACCTCTCTCCTAAATCTCAGGATTCATGTCTTACCACTTACAAATCATATAAAGGAGAGAAAATCAAATACACAAGAACACAAACAATTTATATATTGCAAACACAAAGGCTCTAAATATACAAAAGCATCTTGGAAAAGAAGAACAAAGTGTGGGACGCACACTTAAAGATACAAAATAGCACTATACACATGTAATAAAGAAAACAGTCTGGTTCTGGCATAAGAACAGACGTAGACGCCAACGGTATAGTATTGAGATATGAATTCGTACATCTTTGCCCAATTTGTTTCAACATTGAAGCTCAGCTCATTCAATGTGCAAAGAATAGTTCTTCAACAAATGATGCTGAGACAACATGGTCTCCACATGGAAAAGGATTCAGCTGGGTACATTACACCATATAAAAAAATTAACTCTAAGTGCATCGATGATCTAAATATGAGAGCTAAAATCATAAAACTCTTAAAAGTAAATATCAGAGTTATATTTTCAGAATTTTTTCCCCCACATCTTCATACATATGACAGAAGAAACAAAAGAAACAGATAAATTTCTCTTGGTGAAAATTTAAATCTTTTCTGCATCAACGAGCACTGTCCAGAAACTGAAGACAACTACTGATTGTGACAATATACTTGGAATCTGTACTTGCTTAAAGGTTTCATATACAAAGATATAAAGAATGTCTAAAACTGAACACATACACAAAACAACGGCCCAACTCAAAAAAGGGGCAGAAGACATTATTGACATTATTCCAAAGAAAATATATAAATGGCCAGTATGCAAGGGAGAAGATGCTCAACTTCATCAGTCATTAGGGAAATGCAAATCAAAATCACAAAGAGGTATCACTCCACACCACACCGATGGCTACTGACAGAAAAAAACAAAAGCAAACAGGCAAACAAACATAGGAGAAACTGGCTGTCATGTCCATTGAAAACTGTTTGATGGCACCTCAAATACTTTCACAAAGAATTACCATAGACACTCCCAGGCACATAAAGAAAAGAATTGAAAGCAAGAAAGCAGATACTTGGACACTGACGTTTATTGCAGAATTATTCATGGAATCAAAAAGGTGGAAACAAGCCCAGTGTCCATGAAAAGATGACTGGATACACAAAATGTGCCATAAGATACATGTAATATTATGCAGTCATAAAGAGCAAAGAAATTCTCTTACTTGCAATAAATGGATGAACCTTGAAACCATTAGCCTCAGTGAAATAACTGAAATCTCAAGAACAATTCTTGCATGATCCCACTTACATGAAAATCTACAATATGCACACATAGAGCAAATTAAGGGCTAGGAGGGCTGGAGGTGGCAAACATGAGGAGTGATTGCTAAACCCAAAGCAACAACAACGAAAAGAATATTCAAAACCAAATGAGAAGATCCTCAAAATCCTCCCATATATTATCGATCAAATATTGTATTATAATATCTGCCAACAAAATACAACATAATTACTACAAAGTACGGATATCATGTTGAACCGGACATCACGAAGGCGCAGAAGTCCTTGGGTGGGTCCAAGTGAGGTAGAAGTTGTGTGTGGGGGCAACTGGGGTCCATCATGGTCACTGGATACCATTTGATGTGTCTGAAGCTGCACATGTCATAGGGGATAATAAAGAAGGTCAGGTCACCCTATCAGAAAAACAGGACGCTGGGATGAGACTCCCAGTGCTAGCAGCATGGTGAGGCTTCAAAAAGAAAGGACTCAGGAAAGGAGGAGTCATGTCTATTCACAGGAAGCTTTCTTTGTACTCTCTAGATCCATCCTCCTAGTCCTTCCTCTAGGACAGGGCTTTCCCATGCCCTGCTTTGTCACTTATCTGACTCCAACCCCTGCCTTGCTTATCCCACTCCCACTTAACTGGCATCAAGCCTGCCTGGGGAGAACCAAATGATGAGACACAACAATCCATTCTCTCTTTGGGGTCCTGAAGCCTCCTGTGACAGGAGAATTGAGGGCTGTGGCTGGGAAGCACTACAATAAGAGGGGATCTGTCATCTTCTTCCAGATTGTTCAAGGAACACAGACCCAGTATCTAATCTCCCTTACCTGTCAGCCCCTCTGAGCCAACAGAGCTAGGCTAGGCCCCACATACTTGCTCGGGTGTGACCAAGACCTTCACCTCCATTCTTACACATCTCAACACAGGGACACATCAGAAGGTTCAGTGTACCCACAGCCAAGGTTGGAGGGATTCCTGTGGTGCAAGCCTCTATCTGCCAGTTTTTCAGCTACCTGAGGTCCCATCAACTAAGGGTTCTTGGGATTCTCTCTTCCCAGGCCCAGGTGCTAAGACTGTGTTTTCTCTATTTCCTGGTGACTGGTGCTCTTTCAGTCTAGAAAGGTTACCCAGCAATGAGGGGCGGTCTTTTGGTACGACTGCCATGCCAGGCCTGGGACAGGTGCAACTTTTTTTTTATCAAAATGACATCTTCCACTTTTATAACTTTAAGAGAGTTTTTGTAGCAGATTTGCCCATGGCAAAACATCCTTTGAAGTTCTGACTGCGGTTTCCATTGTTTTTGATTGTTGATTAAAGGGGCATGAAATTCTTGACAACTTCACATATGTCTCTATTTACTTTGGTTGTCCAGTGTGAGGATTTCATTTTCTTTATGCTCAGGTGGAATCCATGCTGAAGACTGTGGTCTTTGGCCTTCATGAGGTATTTCTTCAAGTTTTCTTCATTTGCAGCATGGAAGGTTGTCATCTACATATCCCAGGTTGTCAGTGACATTCCTCCGATGCTGATGCCCATTCTTCTTCATATATTCTGGCTTCTCAGATTATTTGTTAAGCACAGAGATTGAAAAGTGAGATGAAAGGATACAATATTGTCACACGTCTTTTCCATGGAGAGATAGAAGAGCATAAGTCCTCCAGATGTCCAACTCACACTATCCAATAAGTACCCAAGTGATGCCTAAATGTTCTTGCTTAGCACATTCTAAAGACACGCAGGCACATACACAGGCAGACATGCACACGCACAAACACACACACACACAGTGACCAATGTTATCAATTCACTCTCCATTGTGAGCGTTGCAAGCCTTGATTTGTAAACACTGACAATTTACCTGATATAAATAATCCTGCCATTGCTAATTCCAAGCTACCACCCTGATGTCACTGACCCATGTTTAGGCAGAAATATGCACCATCTACTATCCCAAAATAACTGGAGCTGATTCCAGCATAACTGATCCACGTTCCTATGAGTATGTACACACACTGCGTCTGCACCATGAGAAGAACCCTTAACTCCCACCGCTAATATATAAACCAAACATCGCTACATGTTTCCAGAACTCACAACTCCTGAACACATATATAAACTGCTACCCACACTCTAAAAACACAAACTTAACATCTCTTACTGCCTATAGTTTTATGAGAAAGCCCTACAGGCCATGAATACACACAGTAATTCCTGCAACTATATATACTCTCAACATGTGCCTGAAGATGTACATGGACAACCAATAGTACCCATATATACTCCCTGAACACTGTACACACAATCAAGCTCTCTAACACCATCAAGTTCAAAATCCAACCTCAAAGGCCACCCTAATACACGCCCACAAGAAATCACACATCTCTAGAATACATACAATATACAATTCCCAAATGAATGTACCATTTATAGAAAACCTCTCAGTTTCCAAATATACATACAGAACCCCCAACATCCTCCAGAATAAACACCTCAGAAAGCCAATGAAACCAAACACACACACAACCATAAAAAATACAACCTGTATTGCTAATATATATAAATATACCAAATGAACACTGAAAATGCACATACAAGCTATGCCACCAAATTCTCCAAGAATTAGACCAGAAGAGGCACAAAGGGGATACCTGACTGCTTTCATGCAGACACAATCACCCTATACACTCACCCAAAACACAACCATGGGTACAAAAAAACAAAACCAGACTTGCTGCCGTCGATTCGATTCCAAATCATAGCAACCCCTATATATTCACGGATGCAAATGAAACTCCAAAACATCAACACTTCTAGCACTCTAGCTAATAGACACACATAAAGGACTCCCCTACTTGCCCACACATACCAGACACACACACACACAGATTCCCAATCACTTTGAGCACCCAGAACACCATAGATTGTCACATATCTCTAAAATTGGCCTCACTTCCCCAACCTCCAAACATGCCCAGACAAAATTGCAAACACCCTATCATTCTCCAAAGAAACACATGTAGAACACTCCAAGACTAATTCACCCACTGACTCATATTACACACACCTGTATGTCCTCTCAGTCAATGAAATATCTCTTGCACATCCTATATAAACACATGGAAACCCTGTTTCAAGCCCTCTATCCTACATCCCCAAACTGCCACATTACCAAAATCTCATACATAACCATGTCAACATGCTTCCAGTACATACACAAATTCATTTCTCCCACTCCCTGTGTAAATGCACCATCTCATTTTTTCATCAGATACCCACCTCATTTCCCAGAATATACCATACTCTCTACTGAAACATATTACATATAACCCTATAAAATATTCATCCAAACTGCTATGACCCTTCATGAAACATACAAACTCATTAAGCATACAATTGTCCTCATACCCTGAATATAACTTGATTATTCATGACACTAAAGATATACAAAATATGACCCTGCAGCTTCAAATACTAATATAACTCACAATGCCTGCCTGTACATAATCAAACAGTCCATAATACTCAAACAGAAAAGAATCCCCAATTTTCTTGAATGCAGTATCATACAAACCCCAGACCAAACATGGAAGAATGCATGTGCAACTCCAGAAAAGCAGCCAGGCAACACAACCATACAACATACCTTGAGTACATACCAGTGAGCCTTCCTCATTCCCCAAATAAACAAAACCAAAAGGCCTTACATACAAGCTAATACACACAGGCACACTCCCTCACATGCCCAAATGTCAAGCAGAGAAACTCATTCCAAACCTGCCATTAGATACACAGGAAGACCCAAAATTCATGGCAGAAGACCCACACCCAAAGTATTGTCCTGAGCCACAAATTGCATGCCGCTCACTTCCAAGTCCTTGAGTGTACATGCCTATATCTCATGACGTGCACACTCCCAGAAAAAACTCACTGATACTGAATTGCTAAGGTTCATGTAAACACCACCAACTCACACATTTAAATACAAACATGAACTTCCAGGAAGCCATTCAACAGATACACAATCCTCACACTATGAATTCACATAAACACATTTCCAACAAAGTCCCAAATAACAGGCACAAAAGCACCCACACCTCTCAATTCTCCGAGTCTCTACAAGGTTCGCAACTAAATCTCCATACTATTTTCAGGTATAAGCAACACCCTACAAGTACTCCACCCACAGAAAAGAAAGACAGAGGTGGTGGGGCCAAGATGGTAGAGTAGTCAGATGCTTCCCGTGGTCCCTCTTACAACAAAGACCTGAAAAAAATATGTGAATTGATTATATATGACAACCTAGGAGCCCTGAACATCTAAGGCATAGGTGAGGAATTGGACTGAGTGGCAGGCAGAAGGAGAGACAGTTAAGAAGCACTGAGGAGTTTCCAGACCTGACCCAGTGGGAACCATCACCCTGCAGGCCAGGATCGGGTGGTGTCAGCGGTGAGGCAAGCAATGGCGTTTGGGACATGTTTTTCAAACCAGGAGAGACCGAGGGATGGAGAGTCCACTCCCACCTCCAGAATCAGTGAAAAGTGGTACTCAATTGGCAAAAGAT
The DNA here is from genome assembly GCF_024166365.1 of Elephas maximus indicus. Classification (NCBI taxonomy): domain Eukaryota; kingdom Metazoa; phylum Chordata; class Mammalia; order Proboscidea; family Elephantidae; genus Elephas; species Elephas maximus. Next base: position 114,872,902 of record NC_064827.1, read on the forward strand.
ATGTACATGCGTCTAACCTACCCCACAGATCAAAAAACACCCCTTTGGGAAAAACCTTTCTCCCATCTACCTACTCCCTTCCTGCTCCACATTCGGTTCAAGCCGGCTTCAGAGACTGCCACATCCTCTGGGCTGAAAGAAAGATCCATCATGCTCGCTGAGCCATTCTCCCAGCATTGGAGAGGACGATTTCAAAAACTGGGAAAAATGATCTGCTGGATCTTTTAAGTCGAGAACTCCGTGCAGAAACAGCTCCTTTGCCTAGGCACATGCATAAGAGGTCCACAGACGTTGAATGTTTTTCACCTCTGCATAGATGTGTGCGGGCCCATTTCAACAGTGTAGGCCCTCATTAGCACAGTACAACAGGGTATATACCTGAACCCTCACTTCAGCTCTTTCAACTATATGGTGGAGAGGAAAGTTCATGACATTTGACATGTCTCTGTCTATTAAGCAGGATCGTCACCTACCCACATCAGGGCCCTGAGGACTGGTGTCTCCACCCATGCTACCTAGCAACCATGACAGTAGTTGAAGAATAAGTGCTGGCTCCTACTCCTTAAAGCCAATAGCACTGGGTGCCCATAATCTGGCTGGAGGTGGGGGAGGGATGAACACAAAGAGAATTGTGCAAGATTTGTTGGAAGAAAACTTCCCTGATATCGTGAAAGATGAGAAGATATCCACTCAAGATGCTCATTGAACCTCATACAAGGTAGATCCCAAGAGAATGTCACCATGATATATCATAATCAAACCTGCCCAAACCAAAGATAAAGAAAGAATTTTAAGAGTGGCTAAGCATAAATGAAAAGTCACCTACAAATGAGAGTCAACAAGACTAAGCTCATACTACTCAGCAGAAACCATGCAGGCAAGAAGGCAATGGGCTTTATATAAAGTCTTGAAGGTCAAAACTGCCAGCCAAGAATTATATACCCAAAACTGTCTCACAAAAATGATGGTGAAGTTAGGACATTTCCAATAAAAAAAAGTTTAGACAATTTGCAAAAACCCAAGCCAAAATTATAAGAAATACTAAAGGGAGACTTCAGGTTAGAAAATCTATAACATCAGACAATAATCCAAGACTGAAACACAGGACAGAGCAACCAGATATCAACCCAGACAGGGAAATCACAAAAATAAATCAAAGCTAAAATGCTCAAAACAGGAAAACAGTGACATCATTAGTTAAAGATGACAACATTAAAACAAAAAAGAGAGACTAAATCATGTAGTTATAGATCTTTCACATGGAGAGGAAGTCAAAGAGATATAAAGAAATGAAAAGATTGCCTTAAATGTAGAAAACTTGGGGTAAAGAGTAAGGTAACCAGAAAGGAAACTAACAATCCAACACATCAATGTAAAAAACAAGAGAAACATAATGAAGCCAGTATAACCCTAATACCAAAACCAGGTAAAAACACCACAATAAAAGAAAACTACAGACCAGTGGACCTCATGAAATTAGACGCAATAATCCTCAACAAAATTCTAACCAATAAAATTCAACAACGTATATTAAAAAAAAACTCAACATGCCCAGTGGGATTCATACCAGGTATGCAGGGATGGTTCAACATTTAAAAAAAAAAAAATCAACGTAATCAATCACATATATAAAACAAACAAACAAACAAAAAAACCGCGATCTTATCAATTCCTGCAGAAAAGGCATTTAACAAAGTCCAACACCCGCTCATGATAAAAACACTCAGCAATACAGGAATAGAAGGTAAATTATTCAACCTAATAAAGGGCATTTATACAAACCCAACAGCCAACATCATCCTAAATAGAGACAGTCTGAAAGCATTCCCCTTGAAAACTGGAACCAGAAAAGGATGCCCTTTATCACCACTCTTATTCAACTTTGTGCTGGAAGTCTTATCCAGAGCAATTAGGCTAGAAAAAGAAATAAAGGGCATCCAAATAGATAAGGAAGATGTACAAGTATCTCTATGTGCAGATAATATGATCTTATACACAGAAAACCCTAAAGAATAAACAAGAAAACTACCAGAACTAATAGAAGTGTTCAGTAAAGTATCAGGATACAAGATAAACATAGGAAAATCAGTTGTATTCCTCTACACCAAAAAAGAAAATGTCGAAGAGGAAATCACCAAATCCATACCATTCACTATAGCCCCCCAGAAGATAAAATATGTAGGAATAAATCTAACCGGAGACATAAAAGATATATACAAAGAAAACTACAAGACATTACTGCTAGAAACCAAGACAGACCTACATAAGTGGAAAAATATACCTTACCCATGAATAGCAAGACTCAACATTTTGAAAATGTCTATTCTACCCAAAGTGATCTATGGGTACAAGAATTCATGACCCCTATTTCAATGGCAATTTTTAATGAGATGGAGAAACAAATCACTAATTTCACATGGAAAGGGCAGAGGCCCCAGATAGGTAAAGGATTACTGAAGAAAAAGAACAAAGCAGGAGACCTCATACTACCTGATTTTAGAATCTTTATACCACCATTGTAGTTAAAACACCCTGGTACTGGTACGACACCAGATACATAGACCAATGGAACAGAACTGAGAATCCAGAAATAAATCCATACACATATGAGCAGCTGATATTTGAAAAAGGCCGAATGTCCATTAATTAGAGAAAGGACAGCCTCTTTAACAAATGGTGCTGGCATTACTGGGTGTTCATCTGCAAAGAAATGAAACAAGAACCATACTTCACACCATGCACAAAAAGTAACTCAAAAATGGACCAAAGACCTAAATATAAAATCTAAAATGATAAAGATCATGGAATAAAAAATAGGGACAACACTAGGAGACCTAATACATGGCATAAACAGTACACAAAACATTATTAACAACACACAAACACCAGAAGAGAAACTAGATAACTTTTTTTAATGCCCGTCCAAACACTTCACCAAACAGTAATAAGACAATGTACAGAGTGGGAAAAAAATTTTGGCTACAAGAAATCTGATCAGCATCTCAGCTCCAAAATCTGCAAGATACTTGACAACCTGAACAACAAAAAGACATATAATCCAATTAAAAAGTGGGCAAGGCACATCAACAGTCACTTTACCAAAGAAGACATTCAGGAAGTTAAGATATACTTGAGGAAATGCTCATGATCATTAGCCTTCAGAAAAGTGCAAATCAAACTACAATGAGATACCATCTTACCCCAACAAGGACAGCAGTAATCCAAAAAACACAAAATAATCAATGTAGGAGAGGTTGTGGAGAGACTGGAACACTTATACACTGCTGGTGGGAATGTGAAATGGTAAAACCACTTTTAAAATTGATTTGGAACTTCCTTAAAAGGTAGAAATAGAACTGCCCTATGATCCACAAATTCAGCTCCTTGAAATATATCCTAGAGACATAAGAGCTCTCACAGAAACAGATACATGCACACCCATGTTCACTGCAGCACTGTTCACAACACCAAAAAGATGGAATGGGCACATAGTCAGGGCCGAGATGTCAAAATAGCCAGATGCTTCTGGCGATCCCTCTTAAAACAAAGACCTGAAAAATCAAGTGAAATGAGTATATTTACGACAAGCTAGGAGCCCTAAACATCAAAGGCAAAGTTAGAAAATGGACTAAGTGGCATGGGGGGAGAGAGACCATTCAGAAACAGAGAGGAGTTGCAGGACTTGAATCACTGAAATCCCTCAAGCACCATATCCTGAAGCGGCTGCAGTGGGCTGGTGGTAGCATTTGGCTGCAGGTTTCTCAGGCAGAAGCAGCCAGCCACACAGCCTACTCACACATCCGGAACCAGAGAAGAACGGCGCTCTTGCCAAAGGCTAAGTACTTGAATATATTCTACTGTGCCCTCCACCCCGAAACTGCCTTCAGTGGCTGTTGATTTCCCCGGGCCTGAGATAGGCCCATTTGAGAATTCTGACCCATACTCCCAGATTTGGAGAAGGTATAAATTCACAACAGGGGTAAAAGATAATTTACCAGATCCACTACCTGGGGAGCTCAGGACAGAAGCAGCTCCTGTCCAGGCATAAACAGTCCGTGGACTTTGAATAACTTTCCCACCTGCATGGACCAGTCTGGGCCTTTTCCAGAAGAAAAGGCCCTTGTTGGCAGACAGTGACTGTTTAAGCTGTGCAGTGGAGAGGTGGGTGTTTGATATTTGACACAGCTTTGCCTACTAAACAGAGTCCTCACCTACCCACACAAGGGGCCTAAGGACTGGTGGCTCCTCTCAGGACACACAGCTCCCGCAACAGGGGTCCAAGGATAACTGGTACCTCCCAGTCCTTACAACCGAAAGCATTGGGTGCCCATGGTCTGTCTGCAGAACCCACCTACCTGCATGATCTAGGGAAGGGGGTCACGCTTTCCTCAGATACACTCAGGGGATGGTTCTCAGGCCCCTGCCTTATTTACACCGTGACCACCTGCTGCAAAAAGATACTGGTACCTACACTGAACACCCCTGCCACTCTAAGACTGTAGGACAGAGCCTGTATCACACACTTGATGACCAGCTACCTGGACACCTGAGCTGAATCTACACAAGAACAATGAATGGACTATAAGCTCATATACATCATAACAGCTCTAGCCATCTGGTGACAGGATGTTAGAGCCCCAAAGATGAAAATAATCAAGCTAGCTCACTCAAGTAACCCATTTGGGCATATCAAAAAAAAAAAAAGCAAAGCCAGAAACTAGGATACAGTAAGCAAACATACAATAAACTAATACAATAACTTAGAGATGCCTCGGAGACAACAGTCAATATCGAACCACATAATGAAACAGACCATGATCATTTCAGCAAGCTCCCAAAACAAAGAATGAAAAGATCTTCTGGATAAGACTGCCTTCCTGAAATTACCGGATGCAGAATTCAAAAGATTAATATGCAGAACACTTCAAGACATAAGGAAGGAGATCAGGCAATACGTAAAACAAGCCAAGGAACACACAGATAAAACAGGTGAAGAAATTAAAAAGGTTCTTCAAGAATATAATGAAAAATTTAATAAGCTGCAAGAATCCATACAGAGACATCAATCAGAAATTCAGAAGATTAACAATAGAATTACAGAATTAGAAAACTCAATAAAAACTCAGAGGAGCAGAATTGAGCAAGTGCAAGGCACAATTGAGGATCTTAAAGATAAAGAACTTAGCATCAATATATTTGAAAAAAAAATCAGATAAAAGAAATAAAAAAAAAGGGAAGAAACCTTAAGAATCATGTGGGACTCTATCAGGACAAATAACCTACGAGTGATCGGAGTACCAGAACAGGGAGGGATAACGGAAAATACAGAGAGCATTGTTGAAGATTTGTGGGCAAGAAACTTCCCTGATATCATGACAGATGAGAAGATATCAATCCAAGATGCTCATCGAACTCCACATCAGGTAGATTTTAAAAGAAAGTCACCAAGACATATTAGAATCAAACTTGCCAAAACCAAAGATAAAGAGAGAATTTTAAGAGCAGCTAAGGATAAACGAAAAGTCACATACAAAGGAGACTCAATGAGAATGAGATCGGACTACTTGGCAGAAACCATGCAGGCAAGAAAGCAATGGGATGACTTATATAAAGTCTGGAAGAAAAAAAAATTGCCAGCCAAGAATCATATATCCAGCAAAACTGTCTCTCAAACATGAATGTGAAATTAGGACATTTCCAGATAAACAGAAGTTTAGGGATTTGGTAAAAACCAAACCAAAACTACAAGAAATACTAAAGGGAGCTCTTTGGTTAGAAAATGAATAATATCAGGTATCAGCCCAAGACTAGAACACTGGAAAGTGCAATCAGATATTAACCCAGACAGGGAAATCACAAAAATAAATCAAGATAAAAAAACGCTCACAATGAGGAAACAGTGATGTCATTATATAATAGAAGACAACATTAAAATACTAAAGAGGGACAAAGAAATGTAGGCATGCCCCTTCCATATGAAGAGGAAGACTAAGGCGATACAAAGAAATAAAAGTTAGGCTTAAACTTAGAATATCAGGGGTAAATATTAAGGTAACCACAAACGAGACTAACTATTCTACTCAACAAAATAAAATACAAGAAACAAAAATAGAGACCCAGCAGAAACAAAATCAACAACAAGGAATAAGACAAAAAGACAAATAACCCAATTAAAAAATGGGAAGGAAAGATATGAATGGACGCTTCACTAAAGAAGACATTCAGGTAGCTAACAGATACATGAGGAAATGTTCACGATCATTAGCCTTTAAAGAAATGCAGATCAAAACTACAATGAGATTTCATCTCACTTCAACAAGGATGGAATTAATCCAAAAAACACAAAAGAATAAAAGTTGGAGAGGCTGTGGAGAGACTGGAATACTTCTACACTGCTGGTGGGAATGTAAAATGGTACAACCCTTTGAAAATCAATTTGCACAGCCTTAAAAAGCTAGAAATAGAACTACCATCTGATCCAGCAATCCCACTCCTTGCAATATATCCTAGAGAAATAAGAGCCTTTACACGAACAGACATATGCACACCCATGTTTACTGCAGCACTGTTTACAATAGCAAAAATATGGAAGCAACCAAGGTGCCCAGCAATGGATGAATGAATAAATAAATTATGGTATATTCACAGTGAGGAATCTGTGAAACATTTTATAACATGGAGGAACCTGGAAGACATTCTGCTGAGTGAAATTAGTCAGCTGCAAAAGGACAAATATTGTATAAGACCACTATTATAAGAACTTCAGAAAGAGTTTAAACTGAGAAGAAAACATTCTTTTGCGGTTACGAGAAGTGGGGGGTGGGGGAGAGGGAGGGGGCATTCACTAATTAGATAGCAGATAGGCACTACTTTAGGTGAAGGGAAAGACAGCACACAATATGCGGGCGGCGGGGGGGGTGGTCAGCACAATTGGACTAAACCAAAACCAAAGAAGTTTCCTGAATAAACTGAATCCTTCGAAGGCCAGCGTAGCAGGGGCAGGGGTCTGGGGACCATGGTTTCAAGGGACATCTAAGTCAACTGGCATAATGAAATCTCTAAAGAAAACATTCTGCATCCCACTCTGAAGAGTGGAGTCTGGGGTCTTAAACACTAGCAAGGAGCCATCTAAGATGCATCAATTGGTCTCAATCCACCTGGATCAAAGCAGAATGAAGAACACCAAGGACACAAAGCGATTACGAGCCTAAGAGACAGAAAGGGTCACATGAACCAGAGACTACATCATCCTGAAGAACTAGTTGGTGTCCAGCTACAACCGATGACTGCTTTGACAGGGAACACAACAGAGGACCCCTGAGGGAGCAGGAGAGCAGTGGGATACAGACCCCAAATTCTCATAAGACCAGACTTAATGGTCTGACTGAGACTAGAAGGACCTCGCTGTTCACGGCCCCCAGAACTTCTGTTGGCACACGACAGGAACTGTTCCTGAAGTCAACTCTTCAGACATGGATTGGACTGGACAAGGGTTGGAGAGGGATGCTGGTGAGGAGTGAGCTTCTTGGATCAGGTGGACACTTGAGACTATGTTGGCATCTCCTGCCTGGAGGGGAGATGACAGGCTGGAGGGGGTTAGAAGCTGGTGAAATGGACATGAAAAGAGAGAGTGGAGGGAGAGAGCAGGCTGTCTCATTAGGGGGAGAGTAATTGGGAGTGTGTAGCAAGGTGTATATGGGTTTTTGTGTGAGAGACTGACTTGATTTGTAAACTTTCACTTAAAGCACAATAAAAATTATAAAAAACAAAAAATGTATAAATTGGATATATAATACAATTAAAAAAATAGTCTTCAAAGTTAAATCTACCACAAAAGATAAGGAAAGACAGTATATAGTGATTAAAGGGACAATATACCAGGAGGATATAACCATATTAAATATTTATGCACCCAACAACAGGGCTGCAAGATACATGAAACAAACTCTAATAGCACTGTAAACTGAGACATACAGGTCCACAATTAAAGTAGGAAACTTCAACACAGCTGACTGTCCTGTGAAGGACAGGACATCCAGAAAGAAGCTCAATAAAGACATGGAAGATCAAAATGCCGCAATCAACCAACTCGACGTTACGGACATATATAGAACACTCCACCCAACAGTATACTTTCTTTTCTAGTGCACATGGAACATTCTTTAGAATAGACCACACATTAGGTCATAAAGCAAGCCTTAGCAGAATCCAAAACACTGAAATATTACAAAGCATCTTCTCTGACCATAAGGCCATAAAAGTAGAAATCGATAACAGAAAAAGCAGGGAAAAGAAATCAAACACTTGGAAATTGAACAATACCCTGCTCAAGAAAGATTGGGTTTATAGAAGAAATTACAGATGGAATAAAGAAATTCATAGAACACATTGAGAATGAAAACACTTCCTATCAGAACCTTTGGAACACAGCGAAAGCAGTGGTCAGAGGTCAATTGATGTCAAAAAATGCACACATACAAAAGGAAGAAAGGGCCAAAATCAAAGAATTATCCCTACAACTTGAACAAGTAGAAAGAGGGCAACAAAAGAAACCTTCAAGTACTAGAAGAAAGGAAACAATAAAAATTAAAGCAGAAGTAAAGGAAAGAGAAAACAGAAAAACAATTGAAAGAATTAACAATACCAAAAGCTGGTTCTTTGAAAAAATTACCAAAACTGATAAACCATTGTCAAACTGACAAAAGAAAATCAGGAGAGGAAGCAAATAACCTGAATAAGAAATGAGATCGGCCATATTACAACCAACCAGACTGAAATTAAAAGAGTCATATGAGATTACTACGAGAAATTGTATTCTAACAAATTTCAAAAACCTAGAAGAAATGGATGAATTCCTAGAAAAACACTACCTATCTAAATTAGCAAACAGAGGTAAAAAACAACTAAATAGACCCATAACAAATGAAGAGACTGAAAAGGTAATCAAAAAACTCCCAACAACAACAACAAAAAAAACCCTGGCCTGGATGGCTTCACTGCAGTGCTCTACCAAACTTTCGGAGAATTACACCACTACTACTAAAGGTATTTCAGAGCACAGAAAAGGACGGAATACCCCCAAACTCATTTTATGAAGCCAGCATTTCCCTGATACCAAAACCAGGTAAAGACACGAAAAAAAAAAATTACAGACCTATATCCCTCATGAACTTAGATCCAAAAATCCTCAACAAAATTCTAGCCAATAGAACTCAACAACATACCAAAAAAAAAAAAAAAAAAAATTCACCATGACCAAGTGAAATTCAAACCAGGTATGCAGGGATGGTTCAACATTAGAACAAGAATCAATGTAATCCATCATATAACTAAAACAAAAGACAAGAACCACATGATTTTATCAATCGATGCAGAAAAGGCATTTGACAAAGTTCAACGCCCATTCACAATAAAAAAAAAAAAAACTCTCAGGAAAATAGGAATAGAAGGAAAATTCCTCAGCATAATAAAGGCCATTTAAACAAAGCCAACAATAACATCATCCTAAACTGAAAGAGTCTGAAAGCATTCCCCTTGAAATTGGGAACCAGGCAAGGATGCCCTTTATTACCACTCTCATTCAACATTCTGCTGGAGGTCCTAGCCAGAGCAATTCGGCTACTTAAAGAAATAAAGGGCATCCAGATTGATAAGTAAGAAGTAAAAGTATCTCTATTTGCCAATGACATGATCATATACACAGAAAACCCTAAAGAATTCTCAAGAAAACTACGGAAACTAATAGTTCAGCAGAGTATCAGGATACAAGATAAACATACAAAAATCAGTTGGATTCCTCTATACCAACAAAAAGAACATCGAAGAGGAAATCACCAAATCAATACAATTTACATTAGCCCCCAAGAAGATAAAATACTTAGGAATAAATCTTATCAGAGATGTAAAAGACTTATACAAGAAAAACTACAAGACACAACCACACGAAACCAAAAGAGACCTACATAAGTGGAAAAAGATACCTTGCTCAAGGATAGGAAGGCGCAACATTGTAAAAATGTCTATTCTGCCAAAAGCCATCTATAGATTCAATGAAATACCCATCCAAATTCCATTGACACTTTTTGATGAGATAGAGAAACAAATCACCAACTTCATACGGAGCGAAAGTATCCCAGGATAAGTAAAGCATTACTGAGAAAAAAGAAAAAAGCGGGAAGCCTCACTCTACCTGACTTTAGAAACCATTATACTGCCACAGTAGGGAAAACAGCCTGATACTGGTACAAAAACAGATACATAGACAAATGGAACAGAATTAAGAATCCAGACATAAACCTATCCACATACGAGCAGCTGATATTTGAAAAAGGCTCAAAGTCAGTTAAATGGGGGAAAGATAGTCATTTTAACAAGTGGTGCTGGCATGACTGGATATCCATTTGCAAAAAAATTAAACAAGGGCCATATCTCACACCATGCACAAAACTAACTGAAAGTGGATCAAAGACTACCTAAATATAAAATCTAAACGATAAAGATCATGGAAGAGAAAATAGGGACAGCGCTAGGAGCCCTTATCCATGGCATAAACAGTATAAAAAACATTACAAACAATGCAGAAGAGAAACTAGATAACTGGGAGCTCCTAAAAATCAAACACCTATGCCTATCCAAAGACTTCACCAAAAGAATAAAAAGACTACCTACATACAGACTGGGAAAAAGATTTTAGCTATGACACTTCTGATCAGCTCCTGATCTCTAAAATCCACGATATTGCAAAAACTCAACTGCAAAGAGACAAATAACCCAATTAAAAAATGGGCAAAGGATATGAACAGACACTTCACTAAAGAAGACATTCTGGTGGCGAACAGATGCATGAGGAAATGCTCACCATCATTAGCCATTAGAGAAATGGAAATGAAAACTACCATCAGATTCAATCTCACTGCAACAAGGCTGGCATAAATCCAAAAATCCCAAAATAATAAATGTTGGTGAGGTTGTGGAGAGACTGGAACACTTATACACTGCTGGTGGGAATGTGAAATTGTTTAACCACTTTGGAAATTTATTTGGCTCTTTCTTAAAAAACTAGAAATAGAACGATCACATGATTCAGCAATCCCACTACTTGGAATATATCCTAGAGAAATAAGAGACTTTACACAAACACATATAAGCACACCCATGTTCACTGCAGCACTATTTACAACAGCAAAAAGTTGAAAGCAACCAAAGTGTCCATCAACAGTTGAATGGATAAATAGATTATGGTATATGTACACAATGTAACATTACGCATCAATAAAGAACACTGATGAATCCATGAAACATTTCGTAACATGGAGGAATCTGGAAGGCATTATGCTGAGTGAAATTAGTCAGTCACAAAAGGACAAATGTTGTATGAGACCACTATTATAAGAACTGAAGAAAAGGTTTACACACAGAAGAAAACATTCTTTGCTGGTTAGGAGGGCAGAGGGAGGAAGAGGGGTATTCACTAACTAGATGGTAGACAAGAATTATTTTAGGTGAAGGGAAGGGCAACACACAATACGGGAGAAGTCAGCACAACTGGACTAAACCAAAAACTAAGAAGTTTCCTGAATACAACCAAACACTTCAAGGGACAAAGAATCAGGAGGAGGAGTCTGGGAACCATGGTTTCAGGGGACATCTAAGTCATTTGGCATAATGAAGTTTATTAAAAAAATGTTCTGCATCCCACTTTGGTGAGTAGCCTCTGGGGTCTTTAAAGCTAGCAATAGGCCACCTAATATGCATCAATTGGTCCCAACCAACTTGGAACAAAGAAGAATGAAGAACACCAAAGCACAAGGAAAATATGAGTCCAAAACACAGAAAGGGCCACATAAACCAGACACTTCATCAGTCTGAGACCAGAAGAACTAAATGGTACCTGGCTACCACCAATGACCACCCTAACAGGGAACAGAAGTCCCTAATGGAGCAGTAGAAAAGTGGGGTGTAGAAGTCAAATTCTAGTAAATAGATCAGACTTAATGGTCTGACTGAGACTGGAGGGACCCCAGAAGACATGGCCCCCAGACACTCTGTTAGCCTAAAACTAAAACCATTCCCTAAGCCAACTCTTCAGCCAAAGGTTAGACTGCTGTATGAGACATAAGATGGTACTGGTGAGGAGTGTGCTTCTTAGCTCAAGTACATACTTGAGATTAAGTGGCTGGCTCGTGTTCCGAGGTGAGATGCGAGGGCAGAGAGGGACAGGAGCTGGTTGAATGGACACAGGAAAAGCACGGTGGAGGGGAGGAGTGTGCTGCCACATTATAGGAAGGGCAGCTTGGGTAACAAAGCGAAGTGCATAAGTTTTTGTATGGAAACTGACTTGATTGTGAACTTTCACTTAAAGCACACTAATTTGTTTTTCAAATAAAAAGCAAAATAAGTTTTTGCTGATTTAAGCCAAAAAGAAAGTGCACTGAAAACCTATGTGAATAGACCTGCATTTACTGACATGGAAAAGATTGGCAGTGTTTGTTCTTAATCCAGAAAACTGGTTATAGAACGATGTTTCCCATGCTCTGGAATAAACAGAGTGCCGACATGTTTATATCTGCCAGGGAACAAAAATATTCTGAAGGGTTATTTTGTAATAAAATATGTTTTAAGTCATAATAAAAAATACAGAACTTTCTCAACTCCTCAAGTACACACACTGACCCCGACAGCCTGTTAATATACACACGTACCGCACATTCCAAATACACCCACTGACACTCCCTCCACTCCTTCAGGATGGAAGCACACATACAGCACCTTACAGCCTCAAATGCACACGCAGTTGTGTGCTGGCAAAGGATTACACACCCACACTGGCTTTCTGCAGAGTTAGCAATAAATGTAAATTGTCCCAGATACAAATGGAGAAGTGGCACACAAGTTAATGATCTCAATCAAACATGTAATACTCGTGACTGGAAATTGTATATACACACAGATCATTAGAAGGATGGTTTTGCTGATCTTGGCCAATCTCTTGCATCCTCAACCTATCATGCTTGCAAGTCAATCATGATTTCATGACAGGACACTACAAATAAACGGTTGGATTTTAGTCAATTCAGCAAAATCACTCACTTCCTGGCCTAATGAGTGCCATTTCAACATGAATGTTGGTTGACATGTTTCTTATGTTAACAAGGAGGACCTAAGAGAAGCGAGCTCGGAGGTTGGAACTTGACTGAATTTTCCTTGACAGATTTTTCCGAGCTTAAACGAGAGTGCTTTTCAAATCCTGAAGAACTGTTCAAAATTAGCTTTATTCAGAATGTAATAGATAATGACTTGACACACTTGTCAGTTTAAAGAGGCATTATTGAAATTTCTCCCCTCATTTTTAGTCCACCAATTAGGAAAACAATCACTGCAGTCCTGAGATGCAGCGTTTGCCATTACCCGTGGTATAAATACTGCCAGCACAGGAGAAGCTATCCACCCGAGGGCACTGAATTCTACACCATGAAAGGGGATCTCCCAATACAAAACCAACGCCTGCAAATAACCCAAGACCATATAGGAGGGGAAAGTATACCAGCAACATTACTAAGGGTGAGTTTGCGTGTCCATTACCTTCCTTTGTAATAGAACTGAACTATGAGGAAGCGGAAAAGCGGTGCGCTCTGTGCTCAGGGTTTGAGGCCTTGCCCTGGCACAGCCCAGCTCAGCACAGCTGTGAGACCTACCCTTAGGGGCCCTGCCTTCCCTGCTCCTGCCTTGCGCCTCCCTGAAGGGGACTTTCCACCACTAAAGCCTGAAGCCCTTAGAGGGAGGCAGTCGTGCGCCCCAGAGCCCTGTTCCAGGAGGTTGTGCACATGCGTGAGCTCCTAAAGCAGGGTGGGAATGGGGTTCCCTGAACCATGGTTGCAGAGTGGTTAAGAGCTGCTGCTTCCTAACCAAAAGGCCAGTTGTTCGAATCTACCAAGCGTTCCTTGGAAGTCCTATGGAGCAGTTCTACTCTGTCCTACAGGATCATTAGGGGTCAGAATCGACTCTACGGTAATGGGTTTATGAAGAGCACTGTAGGAGCAGAGAACAAAGCATCTGGGGTGAATTCTGAGGCTTCTTGGAAAGCAGGCGACACCTCCTCACCCAGAACCTCCACATCAACCCTTCTGCCAAAAGAGTGTGTCTGAAGCCACCACTCACAATTTGTAAAAATTCTCGTCATTGTTTTTGTGCCATGGAGTCAATCTCCCCTCATGGAGACCCTATATGACACAGTAGAACTGCCCCATAGCGTTTCCTAGGCTGTAATCTTTATGGGGGCAGATTCCCTGCTGTTTTTCCTCTGCAGCCAGAGCCTTATTTGCTGGGTATTTGCTTAGCAACCCAGCGCTTAACCTCGCACAGTCAGGGCTCCTTCCCTAAGCTTACCCTTTGCTATCAAGTGGATTTTGACTCACAGCAACCCTACCAGTCAGAGTGGAACTTATCCACAGGGTTTCCAAGGAGTGGATGGTGGATTTGAACTGCCACCTTTTGGTTAGCAGCGGGGCTCTTAGCCACTTAGCAACCAGGGCTCCACTTAAAATACAGTATCCCGGAATTGGGAAGAGTGCTCTTCCACATTTAGATACACTTTGGACCACAATCATTTCTTCCTCTGAATAAGCTTTCAAAAAATACTGTTTCTTTTTCCTATTCACTTGGAAAGTTCCATTACAGAACTGGACAACCTAAGAATTTTAGACCTGGAAATGCTGTAAGACATACTTTCTCCTGATGCCATTCCAAAAGTTTTACCTACTATATTTACTGTCATACAGTTTTTCTTGCTGCATTTGCTTAATATACAGACATTTCACAAGAAATGTTGAGGCACCAATGTTTTGTCTGAAATTTACTTGTTTCCTTGACCAGGACAGTTGAGAACCAGGTCACAGAAAGGAGCTCCTTGCTTTCCCTAGGTTCTTGCTCCACACAGGTGGAATGGCATAAGCTGCACCCTTAGAATTTATGAAATCGAATAAAAATTTATAACATTTTTATTACAAAATAAATATTTATGGAAGGAAAACAAGTCGTTTTACAATACCGTTTAAGAAAATAAAACATAGGAATAAATGTACCCATTGATACGAAAGCCTTATACAACGAAAAGTATAAAACACTACTGAAAGATCTTAAAGAAGACCTAGATAGATGGAAAGAAATTCTGTGCTCATGGATTGGAAGACTTAATATAGTCAAGATGTCAATAACACACAAAGTGACCTATGGATAGAACATGATCCTAATCAAAATTCCTATAGTTTTCTTTTCAAAAATGGAAAAAGAATCCTCCTTTTTCTATGGGAAGATGAGAGACCTGAAATAGTCAAAGCAATTTGAAAAATAACAAAGCAGCAGGCCTCATAGTTTCTCACTTCAAAACAGATTACACAGCTACAGTAAATCAAAACAGCCTAGTACTTGTTTAAACATAGACACACAGGCCAATGGAACAGAACTGAAAATCCAGCAATAAATCCAAACATCTATGGTCAATTGGTTTTCAAGCCAAATCCATTCATTGGCAAAAGAATAGTCTCTTCAATAAATGGTGCAGGCTAAATTGGATTTCCACAAACAGAAAAATGAAACAAGATCCATACCCCACAACATACACAAAAACTAAATCAATATGGATCAAGGAGCTAAATTTAAATTTAGAATCATGCAGTTCTATGAAAAAAATGGAGGGGCAAACCTTTTGGACATAATTGGTTTTCAAATGATAGATTATCAAACACAATACTGAATGCACAAGCATCAGAAAACATAATAGATAACTTGGACCTCATAAGAGTTAAATGCTTGTGCTCATCAAAAGACTCAATAAAAATAGGGAAGAGACAGCCTACGGACTGGGAAAAATTCTTTGGGAATTATATAAGTGATTAGAGTCTAATATCTAAAATATATAACACTTTTACAACTTCATAACCAAAAGACAATCATATCAAGAAGTGGGCAAAGAACATGAGCAGACATTTCACCAATGAGAATATTCGATGACCAACAGACACGAGAAGAGGTGCTCAATGGCATTAGGCATCAGGGAAATGCAAATCAATATCAAAATGAGATGCCATTTCACTCCCACTGTGATGGCTACAATAATAAAATCAAAAACTAAAAAATGGGAAAATAACAAGTGTTGGAGAGGATTTGGATAAATTGGAACTCTCATCTGTTGCTGGTGAAAACTCAAAATGATATAGCCAATTTCAAAACAGTCTGGTGGTTCCTCAAAAAACTCCTGGCAGAGCTGCCATATAATCCAGCAATTCCACTCCAGCTATTTGCCCTAGGGATCTGATAGAAGTGACAGGAACAGACATATGCACACCTATTTTCACCGCAGCACTATTCACAAGAGCAAAAAGATGGAAACAACCTAACTGCCCACCAATGGATGAATGGATAAGTAAAATGTGGTACATACATACAATGAAATACTACTCAGCAATAGAGAAATATGAGTTCCCTAAGCTCCTTGGAACATGGAAGAACCTGGAGGACATTATCTTGAGTGAAATAAGTCTCATAATAAAAGAAATATTCTAGGTTATCACATTTATGAAATGAGATGAACTAATAAAAATATGCAGAAAATAATGTGTTTACCAGAGTTGGGGTGGAATGAAGTGGAAATTCACTCTCTAGAGAGTACACACTGGTTACTCTTGGTGATGGGAAAGGTAACACCGAATGAGAGTGAAGTGCACACAGCTGGACGACGGCAATCCATGTGAGTAAAATGTGCACAAAAAAAATAATTTGTTGGTAATAGCACATAACGTATAATTTTCAAACATAAGCAGAAATGACCAAAAATATATATGTGGGTATATATATAAATATATATAATAGATTGGAAACCCTGGTGGTGTAGTGCTTAAGCGCTACGGCTACTAACCAAAGCGTAGGCGGTTCGAATCTGCCAGGCGCTCCTTGGAAACCCTATGGGGCAGTTCTACTCTGTCCTATAGGGTCGCCATGAGTCGGAATCGACTTGACGGAACTGGTTTTATATAACAGATATTATATATGTATTCAGGTAGGCATTTATGTGTATAAGTACACATAAGTGTATATATACGTGAATATGTTTATGCATATACATCTATGGGAATGTATGCACACATAGTTACATATATAATAAATCAAATAGAGGGCAGACTTATTAATATTTCTTATACATAACCAAACACCTCATGGGATTAGTTTTCTGGATTTGAAGTATTAGGAATAGAGTCTAGCGGAACATCTGGGTACACGGGCGTAACAGAGTTCCTAAAGTTATACTTCACGTCCGAGTTTGCTGAGTAGTGTCTGGGGTTTTAAAAGCTTGATACTGGCTTTCTAAGATACAACTATTGGTCTCTACTTATCTACAGCCAAACAGAATGGAGGAAATGAAAGACACAAAAAAGAAACTTGGGGGGTAAGGTCAAGATTGTAGAATAGATGATTCTGGCGGTTCTGGCGAACGCTCTTACAACAAAGATCCCCCCAAAAAGTGAAATGAGTATATTTATGACAAGCTAGCAGCCCGAACATCAAAGTCAAGGTTAGAAAATGAACTGAGGGGCAGGTGGAGGAAGAGACAGTTCAGAAGCGGAGAGGAGTTACTGGACCTGAATCGCCAGGAGCCCTCAGGCAACATTCCTGGGAGTGGCTTCCATGGGCTGCTACAAGCTTTCAGCTGCAGTTTCCCCATGGAGAAGCAGCCAGCCACACGGCCTACACACACCTCCGGAACCAGAGAAGAACACCACTCTCAGCAAAAGCAAAGTACTTGTGTATGCTTTACCATCCACGCCCACCAACCTGGCTTCAGTGGCTAATTTCCCCGGGCCTGAGATAAGCCTTGTTCAGCACCTAGAGCCATTTTCCTGGCCTTGGAAAAGGAATAAATTTGGAACTGGGGGAAAGATAATTTACCAGTTCCACTAACCGGGTGAACTCAGGACAGAAGCGGCTCCTCTCCAGGCATAAACAGTCCATGGACTTTGAGTACCTTTCCCCTATGAATGGACCTATATGGGCCTATTTCAGGAGAATAGGCTCTTCTTGGCAGACTACAACTGTTTCAGATGTGTGGTGGAAAGGGGGGGTAATTGATGTTTGACATTGCTTTGCCTATCAAACAAGGTCCTCACCTACCCACATCAGGGGTCTAAGACTGGTGGCTCCACTCACATCACCCAGCCACCCACGAAAAGGGTCCAAGGACAACTCGTACCTCTCAGTTATTATAACCAAAAACATTGGGTGCCCATTGTCCATCTGCAGAACTCACCTACCTGTATGCTATAGGGAACAGGGACATGCTTTCCTCAGACACACTTGGGGGATAATTCTCAGCCCCCTGCCTCGTTCCGAGTGTGAAGTCCTGCTGCAACCAGATACCGGTACCGACACCCATCACCCCGCCCCTCAAAGACTGTAGAACTGCGTCTGTACCACGCACTTGATGATCATCTACCTGGACACCTGAGTTGCATTCATACAATAAAAGTGAATGGACTCCTAGACTGATATACCTGATAACAGCTCTAGCCATCTGGGGACAGGACATCAGAGTTCCAAAGACAAAAAGAGTCAAGCTAGCTCACTCAAGCAACCCATTTGGGCATATCAAAACAAAACAAAGCAAGAAGCCATGACACAATAAACAAACATAAAATAAACTAATACAATAACTTACAGATGGCTCAGAGACAACAGTCAATATCAAGTCACATAAAGAAAACAGACCATGGGCACCTCAACAGGCTCTCAAAACAAAGAATCAAGGGATCTTTTAGAAGAAAGTGCCTTCCTGGAATTAACAGAGGCAGAACCCAAAAGATTAATATACAGAACCCTTCAAGACATCAGGAAGGAAATCAGGCAATATGCAGGACAAGCCAAGGAACACACAGAGGAAGTAGTTAAAGAAATTAAAAAAATGATTCAGGAACATAATGAAAAATTTAATAAGCTGGAAAAATACGTAGACAGCAATCAGAAATTCAGAAGATTAACAATAAAATTACACAAGTAGACAACTCGATACAAAGTCAGAGGAGCAGAATTGAGCAAGCGGAAGGCAGAATTTCTGAACTTGAAGATAAAGCACTTGGCACCAACATATTTGAAGAAAAATCAGATAAAAGAATTTTAAAAAACAAAGAAACCTTAAGAATCATGTGGGACACTATCAAGAGGGATAACCTAGAAGTGATTGGAGTACCAGGACAGGGAGGGATAACAGAAAATACAGAGAGAACTGTTGAAGATTTGTGGGCAGAAAACTTCCCTGATATCGTGAAAGATAAGAAGATATCTATCCAAGATGCTCACCAAACTCCACATAAGGTAGATTTTAAAAGAAAGTCACCAAGGCATTTTATAATGTAACTTGCAAAAACCAAAGATAAAGAGAGAATTTTAAGAGCAGCTAGGGATAAACGCAAAGTCACCTACAAAGGAGAGTCAGTAAGAATAAACTCTGACTACTCGGCAGAAACCATGCAGGCAAGAAGGCAGTGGGATGACTTATATAAAAAAAAGAAGGAAAAAAATTGCCAGCCAATAATCATATATCCACCAAACTGTCTCTCAAACATGAAGGTGAAACTAGGACATTTCCAGATAAACAGAAGTTTTGGGATTTCATAAATACCCAACCAAAACTACAAGAAATACTACAGGGAGTTCTTTGGTTAGAAAAGGAACAATATCAGGTATCAATCCAACACTAGAACACTGGGCAGAGCAAACGGAAGTCGACCCAGACAGGGAAACCCCAGAAATAAATCAAGATTATAAAAACACTCAAAACAGGGAAACACCAATGGTATTATGTAAAAGAAGACTACATTAAAACAATAAAGAGGGACAAAGAAATGTAGTCATATATCTTCCATATGGAACGGAAGATAAGGTGATACAAGAAATAAAAGTTAAGTTAAAATTTAGAAAAATAGGGGTAAATAATAAGGTAAGCACAAAGTAGACAAATTATCCTACACATCAAAATAAAATGCAAGAAAAAATAGAGACCCAGCAGAAACAAAATGAACAACAAAAATATGAGGAAAGGAGAATATATAAGGATAATCTACTCAGCACATAAAATTAACTGGGAAAAACAAACTGTCAACAATACACACAAAAAAACATCAAAACGAAATTCTTACCTATCTGTAATTACGCTGAATGTAAATGGGCTAAATGCACCAATAAAGAGACAGAGAGTGGCAGAATGGAGTAAAAAACATGATCCGTCTATATGCTGCCTACAAGAGACACACCTTAGACTTAGAGACACAAACTTAAACGCAAAGGATAGAAAAAAATATATGAAGCAAACAACAATGAAAGAAGAGCGAGAGTGGCAATATTAATTTCTGACAAAAGAGACTATAAAGTTAAATCCATCATTAAAGATAGGGAAGGACACTATATAATCATTAAAGAGACAATATACAAAGAAGATATAACCATATTAAACATTTATGCACCCAATGACAGGGCTGCAAGAGACAGAAAACAAATTCTAACAGCATTGAACTGTGAGACAGACAGCTCCACAGTAATAGTCGGAGACTATGACACACCACTTTCGGTGAAGGACAGGACATCCAGAAAGAAGCTCAATGAAGACACGGAATATCGAAATGCCACAACAAACCAACATGACATCATAGATATATGCAGAATGCACCACCCAACGACAGCCATTTATACATTATTTCTAGTGCACATGGAACATTCTCTAGAATAGACCACATATTAGGTCATAAAGCAAGCCTTAGAAAAATCCAAAACACTGAAATATTACAAAGCATCTTCTCTAACCATAAGGCCATAAAAATAGAAATCGATAACAGAAAAAGCAGGGAAAAGAAATCAAACACTTGGAAACTGAACAATACCCTGCTCAAAAAGGACTGGGTTATACAAGACATTAAAGATGGAATAAAGAAATTCATAGAATACAATGAGAATGAAAACACTTCTTATCAGAATCTTTGGGACACAGCGAAAGCAGTGCTCATTTATTGATATCAATAAATGCACACATCCAAGAAGAAGAAAGGGCCAAAATCAAAAAATTATCCCTACAACTTGAACAAATTGAAAGAGAGCAACAAAAGAAACCCTCAGCCACTAGAAGAAACCAAATTAAAAAATTAGAAAAGGAGGAGGCGGGGCCAAGATGGCTGACTTGGTAGAACTACTGTGGATCCCTCTTGCAAAAAAGACTTTGAAAAGCAAGTGAATTGCTCATATACATGACAATCTACGAACCCCGAACATCAAACACTGAACTAAAGAGTTGACCTCAGTGACGGGAGCAAAAAACGCGCCCTGAAGCAGCAGCCGCTTCTGCAACCGGCGTCCTGAGCCCGCAGCCTTGAGCCCTCGTGGTTCCCCGGTACCAGAGTGGTGGGGCTGATTGCGGCTTACTCAGATGGGGCAAGCACAGGACACAGCCCTAACCCATAAACCGCTGGAGTAACCTTGGTAAATGATCAGCCAGAGCAAGCAGGCTGCACGCTGACAAGAGAACTAGCAACCACGGAGAAGCAGCGATTGTTTTCGGAGCCTGGAGCCACAGTCCCAGTCAGAAAACCTTCATGCTGGGCTTTGGACTAAGCACAGAGGAGCTGAGCACAGCTTTCTGAGATGGTGTAAGCACGGGACACAGGCCTGACCCTGGGGGGGCAATCTCAACCAAGCCAGCGCACACAGGCTACAGGCCCCTTTGGAATCTCAGATAAAACAGTCATCACCAAGCAAGATAAGTAACTTTGTCTATATTTCCCGTGGCTACTCTCTCCTATCTATCTGATCCCCCCCTCCCTGCCCCAGCTAGCTTCATTAACATTGGAATTGCCTAGGCCAGGGAGTGAAGTACTCTGAGGTGTTTTTTTTCTTTCCACTAACCCTTTCTCTTGGCCTGAGAGAAGCAGCAACTAACAACCACGGGGAAAAAATTCTTCCGATTTCCCTAAACTGGAATAAAAATACAGAACCAGGTCCAGCCAAGCATATAAGATCCACAGTCCTTGGCTTTCATCCCTGCAGGGAACAAGGTGCCTGTTATAATGTAAAGGCAATTCTGATAGAGATCTGACTGTAATTGTTGTAGCAAAGAAGTGGAAAGACAAGTTTTCAAGGTCTGATGCCTTTCTACCTATTAAACAGAGCCCTCACTGACCCACACAGGGGAACTGAGGGCTGAAGCTCCACCCAAACCAGCTAGCCACCTGCTAATGGGGTCTTAGGATAGTGACGCCTACCAATCTTTAGAGTTACAAGCATTGGGTGCCTAAGGTACAGCTGCAGAGCCCACCCACCAATATGCTCTAGGATTAGAGACACTCTTACCTCACTGGCACGTGGAGGAATGCTGTCAGCATCCTGCCCTCCTTGGAGTGTGCCCCCTGCCGCTATGAGAATCTGGTGCACACAACTATCACCACTACTTCTCTAAGTTAATAGGTTACAGTCTACACCACACACTTGGTGACCCAAAATCAGAACACTTAAGCTGATTCTATTCAAGAATAGTGAATGGACTCTTAGGCTTATATATCTGGTAACAGCTTAAACCAGCTGGTAATAGGACATAAATGATTCAAAGGCTACAACAATCAAGACAGTGCAACGTAGTACCCCATCTGGGTATACTGAAACAAAACAAAACAAGAAGATAAGACTCAGTGAGCAATATAAAATAAATCATTACAATATCTTCTACATGGCTTGGAGACAGCAGTCGATATCAAATCACATGAAGAAGCAGACCATGATTGTTTCTACAAATCCCCATATTAAAGAATCAAAACCTTTCCCAAATGAAGATACAATTCTGGAATTGCCACATCCAGAATACAAAAAACTAATTTACAGAATGCTTCAAGACATCAGGGATGACCTCAAAAATGAAATAAGGCAATCTACACAAAAAGCCAATGAACACACTGACAAAGCAGTTGAAGAACTCAAAAAGATTATTCAAGAACATAGTGGAAAAATTAGTAAGTTGCAAGAATCCATAGAGAGACAGCATTCAGAAATCCAAAAGATTAACAGTAAAATTACAGAATTAGACAACTCAATAGGAAGTCAGAGGAGCAGAATCAAGGAATTGGAATGCAGAGTGGGGGAGGTGGAGGGTAAGGCAATTGACACCAAAATAGTTGAAGAAAATCACATAAAAGAAATGAAAAAAATGAAGAAACCCTAAGAATCATGTGGGACTCTATCAAGAAGAATAACTTGCATGTGATTGGGGTTCCAGAACAGGGAGGGATAACAGAAAATACAGAGAAAATAGTTGAAGATCTGTTGGCAGAAAACTTCCCTGGCATTATGAAAGTCGAAAGGATATCTATCCAAGATGCTCATCTAACCGCATACAAGATTGATCCAAAAAGAAAATCACCAAGGCATATTATCATCAAACTTGCCAAAACCAAAGATAAAGAGAAAATTTTAAAAGCAGACAGGGATAAAAGAAAAGTCACCTACAAAGGAGAATCAGTAAGTTCAGACTACTCAGCAGAAACCATGCAGGCAAGAAGGCAATGGGATGACATATCTAGAGCACTGAAGGAGAAAAACTGTCAGCCAAGAATCATATATCCAGCAAAACTTTCTCTCAAATATGAAGGTGAAATTAAAACATTTACAGACAAACACAAGCTTAGAGAATTTGCAAAAACCAAACCAAAGCTACAAGAATTACTAAAGGAGACGTCGCTCCCTACCCTCCTGCCACCGCCTGCCCTCGCTCGCTAGAGCTCCCGCCCACCACCTGCCATCCTTCCTCGGGTCTCTCGTTAGTCAGCTGCCGCCTCCTCAGCGACCAGCCAGCGCCTCCGAGCTCATGACTTGTGGAGCGGTGTCCTCTCCACGGAAAGGCCGGACTCGGAGTCACCGCCAAAGTGCCTTTCATTTGAGAAGTTCAAGGTACTTTGTAGAACTTCTGCCACACAGGCCGGACATCTCGCAGCACATTTGTAAGTGATGGCTGCCAACAGGAAGAATCTGGTGATTGTTGGTGATGGAGCTTGTGGCAACACCTGCTTGCTCATAGTCTTCAGCACTGATCAGTTCCCCGAGGTGTATGTGCCCACAGTGTTTGAGAACTATGTGGCAGATATTGAAGTGGAAGGAAAGCAGGTAGAGTTGGCTTTGTGGGACACAGCTGGGCAAGAAGACTATGATCGTCTGAGGCCCCTCTCCTACCCGGACACTGATGTCATACTGATATGTTTCTCCATCAACAGCCCTGATAGTTTAGAAAACATCCCAGAAAAATGGACCCCAGAAGTCAAGCATTTCTGTCCCAGTGTGCCCATCATCCTGGTTGGGAATAAGAAGGATCTTTGGAATGATGAGCACACAAGGCGGGAGCTAGCCAAGATGAAGCAGGAGCTGGTAAAACCTGAACAAGACAGGGATATGGCAAACAGGATTGGTGCTTTTGGGTACATGGAGTGTTCAGCAAAGACCAAAGAGGGAGTGAGGGAGGTTTTTGAAACAGTCACGAGAGCGGCTACGCAAGCCAGACGTGGAAAGAAAAAATCTGGGTGCCTTATCTTGTGAAACCTCGCTGTAAGCACAGCCCTCATGTGGTTAATTTTGAAGTGCTGTTTATTACTCTTAGTGTATGACTACTGGCCTTTTTCATTTACCTATTATTTACCTAAGGTTACAAATCAGAAGTCATCTTGCTACCAGTATTTAGAAGCCAACCACGATTATTAATGATGTCCAGCCCCTCTGGCCCACCAGGGCCCCTCTGACACTGCTCTAACAGCCCTCCTCTGCACTCCCACCTGACACACCAGGTGCTAATTCAAGGAATTTCTTAACTTCTTTGCTTCATTCTAGAAAGAGAAAAAGTTGGTAACTTTTGTGAATTAGGCTGTAACTACTTTATACCTAACATGTCCTTCCTATTACCTGTCAGCTGCAAGATATTCTGGTGAGTCTCCACTTCAGGACACACCTCCTAAATGGGTCTCACTGGCATTGCTCTGAAGTGGGCGTCTAGTTTTTTGAAAATGTGCTCAGCCGGAAAGGCCAAAGTCCACGCAGCTGTGGCAAAGTTACAGTTCCGTGGTTTCATGTTAGTTACCTTACAGTTACTATGTAATTAGTGCCACTTGACGTATATTTTTTTAACGTATGTTACCAAAAATAAATATATCTACCCCAGACTAGATGTAGTATTTTTTGTATAATTGGATTTCCTAATACTGATATTTGTCATCTCTGCAGAAAGTGTATTGGTTTTTTAAAAAAGAAAGTGTATTTGAAAATAAAGTCAGATGGAAAATTCCTTTTAAAAAAATACAAGAATTACTAAAGGAAATTCTTTGGTCAGAAAATTAATAATATCAGATACCAACACAACACAAGGTCACAGAACAGAACATCCTGATATCAACTCAAATAGGGAAATCACAAAACAAAATAAGATTAATTTAAAAAAGAAAAAAATGCTCAAAACAGGGAATCAATTGAAATCATTATGTAAAAAATTACAATAATCACAAAAGAGGGGTAAATACAGGAGGCATAGATCTTCCATATGGAGAGGAAAACAAGGTGATATAGGATGATACAAGTTAGGTTCTTACTTAGAAAAATAGGGGTAAATATTAAGATAAGCACAAAGAAGTCTAACCATTCCATATTTCAAAATAAAAACCAAGAAAAACATAACGACTCAGCAAAAATAAATTCAACTACTATGAAAATGAGGAACACACAATATACAAAGAAAATGTAAGGACATATTGTCATTAGGAATCAGTCCCTGGAGAAGGACATCATGCTTGGCCGAATAAAGGGTCAGCAGACAAGAGGAAGATCCTCAGTAAGATGGATTGACACAGTAGCAGCAAAAATGAGCTCAACCATAACAATGATTATAAGGATAGTTCAGGACCGGGCAGTGTTTCGTTCTGTTGTGCATAGGGTCGCCATGAGTCGGAATCAACTCGACAGCACCTAAAAACAACAACATCCCTCATGAACTTAGAATCAAAAATCCTCAACAAAATTCTAGCCAATGGAATTCAACAAGATATCAAAAAGGTAATTCATCCTGACCAAGTGGGATTCATACCAGGTATGCAGGGATGGTGCAACATTAGAAAAACAATTAATGTAATACATGATATAAATAAAACAAAGGACAAGAACCACATGATTTTATCAATTGATGCAGAAAAGGCATTTGACAAAGTTCAACACCCATTCATGATAAAAATTCTCAGGAAAACAGGAATAGAAGGAAAAATCCCTCAGCATAATAAAGGGCATTTATACAAAGCAATAGCCAATATCATCCTAAATGGAGAGAGCCTGAAAGCACTCCCCTTAAGACTGGGAACCTGAGAAGTATGCCCTTTATCACTGCTCTGATTCAACATTGTGCTGGAGGTCCTAACCAGAGCAATTAGGCTAGATAAAGAAATAAAGGGCATCCAGATTGGGAAAGAAGAAGTCAAAGTATTTGAAGATGACATGATCTTATACACAGAAAACCCTTATGACTCCTCAAGACAACTACTGAAACAAATAGAAGAGTTCAGCAGAGTAACAGGATACAAGGTAAACATACAAAAATCAGTTGGATACATCTACACCATCAAAAAGTACATCAAAGTGGAAATCACCAAATCAAGACCATTTACAGTAGCCCCTAAGACGATAAAGTACTTAGGAATAAATCTTACCAGAGATGTAAAAGACTTATACAAAGAAAACTAAAAAACACTTCCACTAGAAACATAAAGAGAACCACATAAGTGGAAAAACATACCTTGTTCATGGATAGGAAGACTTAATTATAAATATCTCTATTCTACCAAAAACGATCTATAGATTTAATGCAATTCTGATTCAAATTCCAACAACATTTTTTAATGAGATGGAGAAACAAATCACCAACTTGATAAGAAGAGAAACAGGCCCCAGATAAGTAAAGCATTACTGAAAAAGAAGAACAAAGTGGGAGGCCTCACTCTAACTGATATTAGAACCCATTATACTGCTACAGTAGTCAAAATAGCCTGGTACTGGTACAACAACAGACACACAGACCAATGGAACAGAATTGAGAATCCAGACATAAATCCATCCACATACGAGCAGCTGATATTTGACAAAGTCCCCAAAGCATTTAAACTGGGAAAAGACAGTCTTTTTAACAAATGGTGCTGGCATAACTGGATATGCATCCACAAAAAAGGAACCAGACCTGTACCTCACACCATGCACAAAAATAAGCTCAAAATGGATCAAACTCCAAACACAAAATCTAAATGATAAAGATCATGGAAGAAAAATAGGGACAACATTAGGAGCCCTAATACATGGTATAAACACTATACGAAACATTACTAACAATGCAGAAGAAAAAGTAGATAACTGGGAGCTCCTAAAAATCAAATACCTATGGTCATCCAAAGACTTCACCAAAAGAGTAAAAAGATTGCCTACAGACTGGGAATACGTTTTTAGGTATGACATTTCCGATTAGCGCCCCATCTCTAAAATCTCCATGATACTGCAAAAACTCAACTGCAAAAAGACAACGCAATTAAAGAATGGGCAAAAGATATGAACAGACACTTCACTAAAGAAGACATTCAGGTAGCTAACAGATGCATGAGGAAATGCTCACCATCATTAGCCATTAGAGAAATGTAAATGAAAACTACAATGAGATTCCATCTCACTCCAACAAGGCTGGCATTAATCCAAAAAACACAAAATAATAAATGTTGGAAAGGTTCTGGACAGAATGGAACACTTCTACACTGCTGGTGGGAATGTAAAATGGTACAACAACTTTGGTAATCGATTTGATGCTTCCTTAAAAAGCTAGCAATAGAACTACCATAAAATCGAGAAATCCCACTCCTTGGAATATATCCTAGAGAAATAAGAGCCTGAAATTTTAGTGTTAATCATTAGATTTCTAGTTGCTGTCTATGATTTCTGGCAACGTGTTAAATTTGTCAATGTGTTCTTGCATTGTTTTCCTGAATTCGTCTATTGCTTTTTCTGCATGTTCCTTTGCTTGGTCTGAGTTTGCCTGGTGTCCTTCCTGATATCTTGAAGGGCTCTGTATATTAATCTTTTGAATTCTAACTCCAGTAATTCCAAGACCTTAACTTACTCTGAATGGTTTCCTGGTTCTTTATTTTGGTTGCTTGCTGGAGCCATTTTGAACTGCTTTCTTATCTGATTTGATATTTACTCTTTTCTCCCACCCATCAATAAGTTATTATATTATTCATTGTATGTTCATTTACTGTGTCCTAGCTTTTTGTTTTGTTTTCTTTAGATATGCCCAAGAGTTTGGGTGTGTGAGTTGCTTTGGATACTGACATCTTTGAAGCCCTCACATCCTATCTCCAGGTGGTTAGAGTAGCTAGTAGGTGTGTAAGCTCAGGAATATGTTCACTTTTCTTGTGCAAATGCAACTCAGGTGTCCAGGTTGTTGGTCACTGAGTGCATGGTACAGATTCTCACCTACAGTCCTCGACAGGCAAGGCTGTGTAAGGGTGTTGGGATCAGGCACAGGTATCTGGCTGTAGAAGGGGGCTATATGTGCTGGGCAATGCAGGGGGCTGACGGCTGCCCCCAAGTGCCTGGGTGGAGAGTGTGTCCCTGTCTCCTAGAGTGTGTAGCATGGTGGGTTTTGCAGCCAGTGCTTGGGCGCCCATTGCTGTTGGCTGTAGGTACTGGGAGGTATTGTATATTCTCAGATCGCTGACATGACTGGTGAGATGGAATAAGTGATACCAGTAACCCTCAGGCCCCTGATGTGAGTGGGTGAAGTCCCTGCTTAATGGGCAGGACATTGTCAATTGTCACAAATCTGCAACTCCCCCTTGGCTCTGCAGTTGAAAATAGGCTTCAGATGTAGGCCCTGCTGTTTTATGCTAATGACAGCATGTGTTGCTGAACTGGCCCACACAGATATAGTCAGGGGAGAAGGGTGCTGCATGCCCTTGGTCCCCTTAGGCCAGTACCCAGGCAAAGGGACAGTGCCTGGCCTGAATTCTCAGTTTAGGGGGCATGGTGATTTCTGAAAACTGCGAGACTGGATTGGACATGGATAGCCCTGAGTTTTGGCTTAGTGGGCATGTCAGTTGTTGAACACTGCAGGACTGGTGTTGCAACAGAGCTGGGTGGTGGATGGGTGAGGACAAAGAGGCAAGTGTCCTCTGTGAAATTCCTAGAGCGGGACAGGTTATTTTGACCCTTAACAGTAGGTGAGACATTTACACTTACCTTCCGCAGTTCCAGTACCATTTTTATTCCAATCTGGAGGCTTGTATAGACTCTCCGCTGCCTGGCCTCTTCCGATCTGGTGATACATGTCTCGAACACTACTACTTGCCTCAGCCTGCATACACCATCTGACCCAGCCAGCAGGGTGCTGGCATCCTCACAACTGGCATTTCTTCACTGCTTCTGAACAGTCTCTCCTTCACCTTTCCACTCAGTCCAACTCCTAAGCTTTTTCTTTGATGATCAGGACTCCTAGACTCTTAGATATGATCAATTTGCTTGATTTTTGGATCTTTGTTGTAAGAGAAATGACAGGAAATGAGAGGAAGCATCTGATTATTCCATCATCTTGGCCATGCCTCCTCCTGTTTTCTCTTTACACAATTAAGGTCTGTTCCAAAATATACATATTTTCCATTAAAATAAAGAATTAAAATAATGTCAGTGTTTCCCCACCTCACTTTGGGATCAGCAATCCTATTTGTATTTCTTTAGTCTCTTTCTACAAGGAGAACTTTAACATTCTCCTAAACATCAAAGTCCCCCTAAGAATAGGTTTGTCAGGTTTAGCATACAAAATTCAGGACTCCAGGGATTTCCATGGAATACTGGGGATACATTTACAGTAATATTAGTGCTTGTTTAACAGAAATTTGAAGTCAACAAGTGGCTTCTATTTTATCTGGCAAAACTACCAAAAGGTATAAAACATTAAGCTGTTATGACTTACTCATCCTCAGAAGAACAGAACTGAATTTGTACTCATAAGGCGTGAGATTGAATCTTCATCCCATAAACATAAAACGCAGCACCCAAACCAAGCCAGCACACCAATTTCACAAAATCATTAGCGGTCATTTTGATTATCTGGGATAATAAATACTCCTCAAACACTCTTGAGCACCTAGGCTTAGTGGGCTTGGGAGAAGATGTAAGGACAAGGAAGGCACAAAATCGTTTACTCTGAAGGAAAAGGGCTTACTATGCTACAGCCCTAGGCTCTTCAGGTGTTAAACAGGGACCCCATGGCCCTGAAATGAAGGGATATCTTGAGACCAAGGCATGATTCTACTCACCAAAGTCAAATCCCCATCCACACACACTTGCTCCCATCTAAATTCTAGCTGGCAATTCTGAGCCATGAAGTCCTGCTCCTCAGCTTCAGCTTCACCTGTCTCCATCACACACCCTTGGTCTTTGGAATCCAGGCTCATCAAGGTATTTGCCCATATCTTTGGGGGAACTGTGGTATTATCAGCTTTAAATGAAAATATTTTTGACTTATTTTTCATCATGAACATAATTTTCAGTGTATTAAAGTCAAAATGGCTTGAAAGAGCTTTCATTTTGTTGTTGTTTGAAGAAGACAGGCTTGGTAGAAAAACTGGTCATGGGAGATGAGGTTGTTGACCCCAGTTGGCTGCAATAAGAAAAGAAATGTGTTGTTGTTATTGCTTTTAGGTGTGGTCGAGTCGGTTCCGACTCATACCGCAACTATGTAGAATGGAATGAAAGATTGCCTGGTCCTGACCATCCTTACAATCATTGTTATCCTTGAGCTCATTCTTGCAGCCACTGTGTCAATCCACCTCATCGAGGGTCTTCCTCTTTTCCACTGACCTTGCACTTTGCTAAGCATAAAGTCCTTCTCCAGGGACTGATCCCTCCTGACAACATGTCCAGAGTATGTAAGAGGCAGTCTCGCCATCCTTGCTTCTAAGGAGTATTCTGGTTTCATTTCTTCCAGGACAGAGTTGTTCCTTCTTTTGGCAGTCCATGGTATATTCAATATTCTTCCCCAACACTGCAATTCAAAGGCATCAATTCTTCTTTGGTCTTCCTTATTCATTGTCCAGCTTTCCCATGCATATGATGCGGCTGAAAATACCATGACTTCAGTCAGGCTCACCTTAGTCTTCAAGGTGACATCTTCGCTTTTCAACACTTTAATGAGCTCCTTTGCAACAGATTAACCCCGTGCAACACGTCTTTTGGTTTCTTGATTCTTGCTTCCATGGCTGTTGATCGTGGATCCAAGTAAAATGAAATCGTTTACAGCTTCAATCTCTTCTCCATTTATCAGGATGTTGCTTATTGGTCCAGTTGTGAGGATTTTTGTTTTCTTTATGTTGAGGTGCAGTCCATAGTGAAGGATGTGGCCTCTGATCTTCATTAGTAAATGCTTTAAGTCGTCTTCACCTACAGCAAGCAAGGTTGTGTCATCTGCATAATGCAGGTTGTTAATGAGTCTTCCTCCATTCTAGGTGCCTCGTTTGTCTTCATACAGTCCAGCTTCTCTTATTATTTACTCAGCATACAGATTGAATAGGTATGGTGAAAGGATACAACCCTAAAGCACACCCTTCCTGACTTTAAAACAGTCAGTATTCTCTTGTTCTGTCTGAACAAATGCCTCTTGATCTATGTAAAAGTTCCTCACGAAGACAATTAAGTGTTCGGGAATTCCTATTCTTTGCAATGTTATCCATAATTTGTTATGATCCACACAGCCGTTGCATAGTCAATAAAGCACAGGTAAACATCCTTCTGGTATTCACTGTTTCATCCATAATCCATCTGACATCAGCAGTGATATCCCTGGTTCCACGTCCTCTTCTGAAACCAGCCTCAATTTCTGGCAGTTCTGTGTCCATATACTGCTGCATCTGTTTTTGAATGACCTTTAGCAAAATTTTGCATGCATGCGATATTAATATTGTTTGATAGTATCCGCATTCATTTCGGTCACCTTTCCTGGGAATGGACATAAACATGGATCTCTCCTAGTCAATTGGCCAGGAAGTTGTCTTCCATATTTCTTGGCATAGACGAGTGTGCATCTCCATTGCTGCATCTATCTATGGACACATCTCAATTGATATGCCGTCAATTCCTAGAGACTTGTTTTTTGCCAGTGCCTTCAGTGTAGCTTAGACTTCTTCCTTTAGTGCCATTGGTTCCTGATCATATGCTACCTCTTGAAATGGTTGAACGTAGACTAATTCTTTTTGATTCGGTGTATTCCTTCCATCTTCTTTTGATGCTTCCTGTGTCATTTAATATTTTCCCCATAGAATCCTTCACTATTGCAACTCAAGGCTTGATTTTTTTCATCAGTTTTTTTAGCTTCAGAAATGCCGAGTGTGTTCTTTGCTCTTGGTTTTTTATCTCCAGCTCTTTGCATATGTCATTAAAATTCTTTACTTTGTCTTCTCGAGCTGCCTTTTGAAATCTTTTGTTCAGTTCTTTTACTTCATCATTTCTTCCTTTTGCTTTAGCTGCTCGACATTCATGAGCAAGTTTCAGAGTCTCCTCTGACATCCATCTTGTTCTTCTCTTTCTTTCCTGTCTTTTCAATGACCTCTTGCTTTCTTCATGGATGATGTCCTTGATGTCCTTCCACAACTCATCTGGTCTTTGGTCACTAGTGTTCAGTGTGTCAAATCTATTCTTTAGATGGTCTCAAAATACACTTGGGATATAGTCAAGGTCATATGTTTTCTCTCGTGGACTTGCTCTGGTTTTCTTCAGTTTTAAGCTGAACTTGCATATAAGCAATTTATGGTCTGTTCCACAGTCAGCCCCTGGCCTTGTTCTGATTGATGATATTGAGCTTTTCCATCGTCTCTTTCCACAGATGTAGTCAATTTGATTCCTGTGTGTTCCATCTGGTGAGGTCCTTGTGTATAGCCTCCGTTTATGTTGGTGAAAGAAGGTATTTTCAATGAAGAATTCGTTGGTCTTCTAAAATTCTATCATTCGATGTCCAGCATTGTTTCTATTACCAAGACCATATTTTTCAACTCCCAATTCTTCTTCATTGTTTCCAACTTTCGCATTCCAATCACCAGTAATTATCGATGCATATTCATTGCAAGCCCCCACGTTTCTGTCAGTTTTCCATACTGTGGGGGCTTGTGCGAGCTGCTGTGATGCTGAAAGCTATGCCTCCGGTATTCATATACAAGCAGGGTCACCCACGGAGGACAGATTTCAGCTGAGCTTCCAGACTAAGACAGACTAGGAAGAAGGACCCGGCAGTCTACTTCTGAAAAGCATTAGCCAGTGAAAACCTTACGAATAGCACCACAACATTGTCTGATATAGTGCTGGAAGATGAGCAACTCAGGTTGGAAGGCACTCAAAAGACAACTGGGGAAGAGCTGCCTCCTAAAAACAGAGTCAACCTTAGTGATGTGGATGGAGTCAAGCTTTGGAGACCTTCATTTGCTGATGTGGCACAGCTCAAAATGAGAAGAAACAGCTGCAAACATCCATTAATAATAGGAACCTGGAATGTACAAAATATAAATCTAGGAAAATTGGAAATAATCAAAAATGAAATAGAACACATAAACATCAATATCCTAGGCATTAGTGAGCTGAAATGGACTGGTATTGACCATTTTGAATCTGATGATCATATAGTCTACTATGCTGGGAATGACAACTTGAAGAGGAATGGTGTTGCATTCATCATCAAAATGAACATTTCAAGATCTTTCCTGAAGTACAACGCTGTCACTGATAGGATAATATCCACACCCTTACGAGGAAGACTAGTTAACGTGACTATTATTCAAATTTACGCACCAACCACTAAAGCCAAAGATGAAGAAATAGATTTGTATTAGCTGTTGCAGTCTGAAAAATTAATAAATGCGAGACCAACTTTAATCCAGCTGTCAGAGCACTAGTGGTTTCTGGATGGGCAGGTGTAGAGGAAGCAAAGAGAGGCTGAGGAGGAGAGTTCCACACTGACGGCCTTCACTCAAAAGATGTCCTTACTGGCATGAACAACACTGGTGGTGTAGTGGTTAAGTGCTATTGCTGCTAACCAAAAAGTTGGCAGTATGAATCCTGCAGGTGTTCGTTGGAAATCCTAACGAGCTGTTCTACTCTGTTCTGTGGGTTCACTTTGAGTCAGATTCGACTTGAATGCAACAGGTTTGGGCACTAACATAGTTTCTTATCCCTGTAGAAAGCTATTTTGACTCAGGAGGGAATGTTGTAGAAAAATGCAACAGCAGTAATATCGTAGTGGAAAAGCAGAGAATTCATCCAGAGGAGACAAGGGTTCTTCTTTCCTCTTTGCTACAATTACGTGAGAAAGTCATTTTATAACGTGTTCCTCACGAATTGCATCATGATTTCTGAGTGTTATCTGAATGATAATAAAACTGATAGGACCCAATGAGTATTTCTATCTACAGTATCCACAGTGTTTGCCCAACCACTGTGAAAAGAGCACCTCCATGCAGCTTCTGCCTCTCTGGATATTACTCTGCAGGCAGGAAGTACTTTCTTTGTATTCTCTCTGGCAGCTACAAGGGACAACTCTACACACAGCTTAGATGATACAGTTAGAGAGAGTCAAGAAAATCATCCTAATATTTTTTAAAGCCACTCATTCTGATTGATAAGTCTTGGTGACTTTTCTTGGCATTTGAACTTCTATCATAGGGCAACCTTAAAGGACATTCAACCCAGACTTTCCTATTACAGGAATGGTCAGCCAAATTATTGTATCTAGGCACTCAAGAAAAGCAGGCTTGCTCCGTGATTCTTCTGCTTGTCAGTTAGTCCATTGATTTTTTTCCATGATACACACGCAGGGATTTAGGGCCACTGGATCTGAATGAGTGAACTCAAGGCCAGTGATTCAAACATTGCATTCTGGAGAAACAATCACGTCCAATTCTGCAATTTCTTTTTCTAAATTGGAAATCTTCAACTCTGGAAGCGTATGTGATTAAATTAGCCCATACGAAGCTTAGCAAGATTGGCCATGATAGGAGAAGCCAAAAGTTCTTTGACCCGGCTCCCTGACCATTCTTGTGGAAAGGTCTAAAGCAGGCATTGTCCACTGATAAAAATCATCTCATATCTCCTAGCTCTGTACATCATCAGCCCTTGCTGCAATTTCCTTCATGCAGTCTTTGTGTGGGATTTTCATTCCTGGGTCAAGATGCTAAGACTCTCCTATTCTTCTCTCCTAAATCTCAGTATCTGTGTCTTAAAAAAAAAAAAAAAAAAACCACTTACAAATTAAATAAAGCAGAGAAAATAAACCACACAAAAACCAAGAAAATATACCACCTATTTATAATTTATATATTGCAATCCCCAAAGTGTTCTTAATATGCAAAACCATCTTGAAAAAAGAAGAAGCTGTAGGACACACACTTCAAGATTTAAAATACCACTACGCACATGCAGTGCACTAAACATTCCGGTTATGGCATAAGAATAGACATAGAGACCAAAGGAATAGAATTGGGGGTTCAGAAATGAATTTGTACGTCTTTGCTCAATTTGTTTCAACAATGATGCTATGTCCATTCAATGTGCAAATAATGGTCTCTTTAACATATGACGCTGGGACAACTGGATTTCCACACAGAAAAGCATGAAGGTGGACACGTACTCCACACCATATACAAAAGTTTACTCTAAATGGATAGATGACCTAAATATGAGAACTAAAACCATAAAACCCTTAAAAGTAAGCATCAGAGTTATATTTCATGTTTTTTTCCCCCTCACTTTCGCAGATAGGACATAACAAACAAACAGACAAATTTCTCTTGGTGCAATTTAAATCTTTTGTGTATCAGTGAGCACTATCAAGAAAGTGAAGACCACTACAGGTTGCGAGATCATACTTGGAATCTCCACATTCCCTAAGGGTTTCATATTCAGAAATATAAGGAGTGCCTAGAACTAAATACAGAAACACAAGCTACCCAATTTAAAAAAGTGGCAAAAGGCATAAATAGGCATTATTCCAAAGAAAATACAAATGGCCAGTATGCACATGAAAAGAGGCATCAGCAGTCATTAGGGAAATGCAAATGAAAATCACAATGAGGTATCACTCCACATCCCACTGATGGCTTTTGCCAGAAAAAAAAAAAAAACACAAACAGAAGAAAGTTAGTGAGAATGGAAGAAACAGGGCCATGTGCATTGCTACTGCGCATCTGAGGTACAGCAGCCACTGTATTACACAGTTTGGTGGTTCCTCAAATAATCTAACAAAGAATTGCCATACGACCCTGTCATTGCACTCCTAGGCCTATACACAAAAGAACTGAAAGTACGAAAACACATACATGGACACTGACATTTACTGCAACATTATTTACTGAACCAAAATGGTGGAAACAACCCCAGTGTCCATTAAAGATGATTGGATACACAGAACGTGACATATAGATACATGCAATATTATGCAGCCATAAAGAGCAAGAAGATTCTGTTATTTTCAATAAGTGGATGAACCTTGAAAACACTGTTCTGAATGAAATAACTGAAATCCCAAGAACAATTATCGCATGATCCCACTTACATGAAAGTCTACAACATGCAAAGACATAGAGCAGTTTAATGGCTGGGAGGGCTGGAGGCAGAAAGCACGGGGGTGATTTCTAAAAACAAAGGAACAAAGTCAACAAAAAGAATATTCAAAATCAAATGAAAAGTAACCTATGAAATCCTAGCATGTATTACTGATCAAATAGTATATTTAAAATATGTGATGTTTTACAATATAAAAGAAGGCCAACCACCATTCTGCCAACAAAAGAGTACATAAAGAACCAACTATGGTCATCATGTTGGGAATAACCTATGAAGCAGGCTGGCCAGGCTGCAGGGAATCCATTTGTACTACAGAGAAGCAGTTACTGGATCATTCCACAAGGAGGTATCAGTATACTTTTGGGCAGGAGAATCCACCATCATGAAGGACACTCATCAGAAGGTGCAGAAGTCCTTTGCTGGGTCCAAGTGTGGTAGGAGGCGTGTGTGCAGTCACCTTGGGACCGCCATGGTCATTTGACATCATGTGGTGTGTCTGAAGCTACACATGACATGGGGGAAAATAAAGAAGGTCAGGTCACCCTATTAGAAAAATAGGACGCTGAGATGAGGCTCCCAGTGCTAGCAGCAACCTGAGGCTTCAGAAAAGAAAGGACTCGGAAGTAAGAGCCATGTCTACTCCCAGGTGGGCTTCCCCATGCTCTCTAGATCCACCCTCCCCACCCTCCCTCAGGGACAGGGCTTCCCCACGGCCTCCCCTGTCACTTCCCTGACCCAAACCCCTGCGTTGCTTCTGCCACTACCACTGAACTGGCACCACGCCTTCCTGGGAAGGTGGGGATCTGAACCAACTGATCAGACACACCAGAGGAAACCATTTCATTCTATCTTTTGGATCCTGAGGCCACCTGTGACAGAAGAGACAAGGGGTGTGGCTGGGAAGCCCTACTATAAGAGTTGAACTGTCATCTTCCTCCAGATTGTTCAAGGAACACAGACCCAGTTCCTCATCTCCCTTACCTGTCAGCTCGCCTGAGCCAACAAAGCTAGAATAGGCCACACACACCTGCACAGGTGTGACTGAGACCTTCACCTGCATCTCACGCCTCTCAGCACAGGGTCACATCAGAAGGTTCACCCTACCCACAACCAAGGCTCGAGGGATTCTGCCTGTGCAAGTCTCTAGCTGGCTGTTTTTCAGCTAACTGAGGTCCTGTCATCTCAGGGTTCTTGCAGTCCTCTCTTCCCAGGCCCAGGTGCTAACACTATGTTTTCCCGCCCTCCTGGTTACTGGTGCTCTTTGACTCTAGAAAGGCTCCTAAGCTCTGAGGGGCAGACTTTTGGTGGGACTGGCAAGCCAGGCTTCATCAGGTGAACCTTTCTTATCAAAGTGACATCTTGCATTTTTACAACTGTAAGGACATCTTTTGCAGCAGATTTGATCAAGACAAAAGTCCTTTTATGTCCTCACTACTGTTTTCATGGTTGTTGACTGTTCATTCAAGGGGCATGCAATCCTTGACAACTTCAAATATATCTCTACTTACTTTGACTGTCCAGTGTGAAGATTTTCATTTTCATTATGGTGAAGTGTAATCCACACTGAAGGCTGTGGTCTCTG
The DNA here is from genome assembly GCF_024166365.1 of Elephas maximus indicus. Lineage (NCBI taxonomy): Eukaryota > Metazoa > Chordata > Mammalia > Proboscidea > Elephantidae > Elephas > Elephas maximus. The sequence goes on from NC_064827.1 coordinate 114,911,165, forward strand.
AACTTCATCAAGTAGTTCTTCATTTTCAGCATGCAAGTGTCATCTGCGTATCCCAGGTTGTCAATGACATTCCTCCAATGCTGATGCCCCATTCTTCTTCATATATCCTGGCTTCTCAGGTTATTTCTTAGGCATCCAAAACCCCATAGAGATTGAAAAAGTGAGATTAAAGGATACAATATTGCCACACCTCTTTGCCATGGACACATAGAAGGGCCTAAGTCCCCCAAATGCTCCACTTGCAATCTCCAACAGAGTCCACCAACGATCTATATGTTCTTGCTTAACACATTCGATTGACACACAGGCACATACAGAGACAAAAAGACACACACACACACACTGACCAATGATGTGTTGGTAAATTTTTATCAATTCACTCTCCATTGGGAGTGCTGCAGGTCTGCTTTGTAAAGACTGACAACTCACCTGATAGAAGTAATCCTGCCACAGCTAATTTCAAGGCACCAGCCTGATGTCACTGACCCCCAGTGGGCAGAGATAAGCACCACCTACTATCCCAAGTTAATAGGAGCCGATGCCAGCATACCTGATCCACTTTCCAATTAACATGTACACACATTCCACCTGCACCATGAGAAGGACCTTTAACTCCCACCCATAATATGTAAACCAAATCTCACTATACATCTCCAGAACACACAGCTCACAACTCCCGAACACATACATACAACCTCGACCCACAACCTGAATATACAAACATACCACATCTTACTGCTAATAGTTTTACGACAAAAACCCTAAGGGCCGTGAACACTCACAGTCGTTACTACAACGATGTATATACTCTCCACACGTGCCTGAACACACACATGTACAACAAACACTACACACACTCTAGCTCTCTGACACCACCATGTTCAAAATCTCACTTCATAAGCCACGCTAATACAGACACACACTAAAACCCACATCTCTAAAACACTTATAATACACAATTCCAAAATGCATGCACAATTTACATAAACCCTCTCAGTTTCCAAATATACATCCTGAATCTCCCACATCCTCCAGAACAAACCCCTCTGAAAACTAGTGAAACCAAATAAACACACAACCACAAACAACCCTTAGTATTAATATATGTAAGTACATCACATGAACATTGAAAATGTACATACAAGCTATATCACCAAATTCTGCAAGAATTAGACCAGAATAGGCACAAAGAGAAATGCCGGGTGCTTTCATAGAGACAAAAACCCCCCACACACTCACCCATAGCCAAACCATGTATATATACCCCACACATGTATAGATGCAGATAAAACTCCAAAACACCAACAATCCTTGCACTCTAGCTAATATACACACACAACCCACACCCCTAAGTGGCTACGTGTTCACACATGCCAGACAGAACACAGACATATACACACATGTAAACAGCCTCAACTTCTCAAAGTATACATCACCCAAAACACTATAGATTATCACACGTCTCTAGAATACAGCCTCACTTCCCAACCTCCGAACATGCCCAAACACACACATCTAGAAACGCCCTAACATTCTCCAAAGAAACACTTGTAGAATAGTCCAAGAATAATTCACCCACCCACTTGTGACTTACACACACCAGTATACACTCCCCGCTTACAATGAGATATCTCTTGCACATCCGGAATAAATACACTGGAACCCCGTTCCAGGTCCATATCTCACGTTCCGAAACAGCCACATTCTCAATATCTCACACATAACCATATCAACATGCCCCTACTACATGTAAAAACAATTCTCCCACACCCTGTGCAAATACACAGCCCATATTTTCATCAGATACACACCTCCTCATTTTCCAGAATATACCATACTCTCTACTGAAAAATATTACACACAGCCCTGGAAAATAGTCATCCAAACGGCCATGCCCCTTCATGAAACACACAAGTTCTTTACCCATACAACTGGCCTTATACCCTAAATCTAACCTAAATTATCCAGGGAACTGAAAGTATGCAACAATGACCCTGTATCTTCCAATGCCAATAGACCCCCACAATGCCTGCCTACACATAATCCAACAATCCAAAATACTCAAACAGAAATCAACTTCAAATTTTCTACTGTACAGAATTCACACAAATCCCAGACCGAACATGGAAGAATTCATGTGCAACTCCAGAAAAGCACCCAAAGCAACACAAATGTACAACATGCCCTGACTACACACCAGTGATCCTTTCTCAGTCCCCAAAAATAAAAAAGAACAGGCCCTACACCCAAACTAATACACACAGGCACACTCCCCCAGATGCCCAAATGTAAAGCTGAGAAACCCATTCCAAACCTGCTATTAGGTAAACAAGATGACCCAAAATCTATGGCAGGAGAGCCACGCCCTAAGTATTCCCTCGAGCCACAAATTGTGAAGAGCTCACCTTCCAGTCTTTGAGTGCACACGCCTGTATCTCATGCCCTGCACATTCCCACAAAACACACTCATACTGAACCACAAATATTCATACAGCCACCGCCAACCCACACATACAAATACCAACATCCCACGAACCCATTCACACATACACAACCCCCAAAGTGTGAATTCACAGAAACACATGGCCAACAGAGTCCCAAATAACGGGCACAGAAGTACCCACACTCCTCAATTCTCACAATCCCTACGAAGCTCACAACTACATCTCTGTCCTATTTCAAATTATAGACAACACCACGCAAGTATCCACCCTCAAAAAACAAACGCAAAACTTTCGCATCTCCTCAAGTACAAACACTGACCCCCGACAGCCTAATATACACACGTGCCTCACATTCCAAATACACCCACAGACACTCACTCCAGGATAGAAACACAAATGCAGCAACTTACAGCCTCAAATGCACACACAGTTGTGTGCTGGCAAAGGATTACACACTCACACTGGCTTTCTGCAGAATCATACATATAAAATCTCCCAGATACACATGGAGGAGTGACACAGAATTTACTGATTTCAATCAAACATGCAGTACTCATGACTGGAAATCTTTTATACACACATCATTAGCAGGAGGCTTTTATAGATCTTGGCAAACCTCTTGCATCCTTAACCCACCATGCTTGCAAGTCAATCATGATTCCATGCGCGACACTACAAATAAATGCTTGGTTTTTAGTCAATTCAGCAAAGTCACTCACTTCCTCAGCAAATCAGTGTCATTTGAACGTGAATGTTGGTTGATATGTTTCTTATGTTAACAAGGAAGACCTAAGAGACATGAGGTCCCAGGCTGGAACGTGACAGAATTTTCCTTGACACGAGCTCTTCCTGTGCTTAAACAGAGAGTGCTTTTCAAATCCTTAAAGGTTTTTCAAAATTAGGTACTATTCAGAATGCAACAGATAATGACACACTTGTCAGTTTAAAGAGTCATTATTGAAAGTTCCCCCCTCATTTTCAGTCCACAGGTTAGGAAAACAATCACTGCAGTCCTGACGTGCAGCCTTTGCCATTTCCCGTGGTATAAATACTGCCGGCACAGGACAAGCTGGCAACCTGAGGGCACTAAATTCTACACAGTGAAAGGGGGTCTCCCAATGTAAAGCCCACCTGCAAATAACCCAAGAGCCTATTGGAGGGTAAATAAAGCATAGCAGCAACATTACTAAGGATGTTTTCCTGTCCCTTACCTTCCTGTGTAATAGAACTTACCTAAGAGAAAGCGGAAGAGCCGTGCTCTCCTGTGTGCAGGGTCTGAGGCCTCGCCCTGGCACAGCCCAGCCCAGCCGCGAGCCCTACCCTTAGGGACCCTGCCTTCCCTGCTCCTGCCCCGCGCCTCCCTGAAGGGGACCTTCTGCAACTGACGCCTGAGGCCGTTAGAGGTGGCAGTTCGGGCGCCCCAGAGCCTTGTCCCAGGAGGTTGTGCGCCTGCGTGAGCTCCTAATGCAGGGCGGGCTTAGCCTTGCACCCTAAAGGCTTCGTACCTAAAGCATACCCTTTGTTGTGAGTGCATTCTGACTCACAGGGACCCCATAAGACAGAACTCTATCATCTAAGGGCCATTTTTCCTCAGGCAGCCCTGCTGATAATTCAAACCTCCCAGACTGCCTTGCAATAAGAAATGCTTGATTTTCACATCCCCTACCTCTACAGATCCTACTAAGTTGTATTTGCGTTTTTACATGCACTCTTTCATACCATACTCTCTCGGAAACCCTGGTGGCGTAGTGGTTAAGTGCTACAGCTGCTAACCAAAGGGTCGGCAGTTCGAATCCGTCTAGGCGCTCCTTGGAAACTCTGTGGGGCAGTTCTACTCTGTCCTGATGGTCGCTATGAGTCGGGATCGACTCGATGGCACTGGGTTTGGTTTTTGGTTATACCATACTCTCACTATCCCTGGCTCTACAAATTGAGGAATGCATGCTAAGAGATCTCTTAAGGGAAAAGTCCTCAATATGTGTACCTCAGTTTACTTTTCTCCTGTTTAGTGAGTAGGAAAAGATCTCAGCCAGTGTTACTTTCTTCCTATCCACATAGCAGGTATTGTGGGGAAAAAAAAAAAATTATTCCTTTTTTTCATAATATAGATTAATTATTCCTGTTAGCCTTTAAAAAAATACGCACCAGAATTGCATCATTGTATTGCTTTTAAGGTTTTTTTTTTTTTTTTTTTAAGAAAAATTTCAATAATCTGACAGCCTTTTTCTGGAAATTGCAAGATTTGTATCATTTTTCACTCCTTGGATGACTCTCTGCATGACCGTACAGAGCCAACACATGGAGCCTCCAAGTGCACAGGCTGAGAGAGAAATCATAGCAGCTGAATAAGTCTCAGTCATCACATTTTATCATTTCCTCTAATGCTCTGAGGTTGGGCGGAAGATCATCTGTCGTCTGTGTTCTATGACCCAAGAACAGAGATGATTTTTTTCAGTGGTCAGTGCAGGCCTTAGAGTTTTTCTACACGGATGGTCAGAGAGCCAGTTCCAAAGGACTTTTGGCTTTGTGCTTTCACAGCCAATAGTAGTAAATTTCATAGGGGCTAATTTAATCACATATGCTTCCATGGCTGAATATTTTCAGGCAGTAGAAACAGAAATTGCAGAATGTGGACATTAATGTTCCTCCACAATGCAATGTTTAAATCATTGGCTCTGGGCTTACTCGTTCAAATCCAATGGTCCTAAATCTAAATAAGTATGTACAATGGGAAAAAATTCATGGACTAACTGGCAAGCACAAGAATCAAAGAAGAAGTCTGCTTTTCTTGAAGGCCTAGATGCACTGATATGCCCCACCACTGGCCTAGATTGAAAAGCATTTTAAGGTTGCTCCACGGTAGAAGCTCAAGTCCTAAGAAAAGTCACCAAGGTTTTACTTTTATCGATCACCATGACTAGCTTTTAAAAATATCAGGGCGGATTTTCTTGAATCTAACTTCACCATCTAAGCTAAGACGTGAGTAGAGTTCTTCAGTGTAGGTGCCAGAGAAAATACAAAGATAGATGCACGCAAGAAGCTACTTCCTGGTTGCAGAGAATTAAAAAAGGGGTGGGCAATTTCCAGAAAGTCAGAAGCTGCGTGGAGGCGCTCTTTTCACAGTGGTTGGGCAAACGCTGTGGATGCTGAAGATAGAAAGATTCATTGGGTCTTATCAGGTTTATATTCCAGGTAAAACTCAGACACCACGAGGCAATTCATGAGGACCACATTATGAAATGGCTTTGTCACATAACTGTAGTAAAGAGGGGAGAAGAACCCTTGTCTCCTCTGAGCTTCCAATTCTCTGTTCTCCACTACAATATGGCTGCTGTTGCCTTTTTCCACATTACTCTCAAGTCAAAATATCTTCCCCAGTGACAAGAATCTAAGTTAGTGCCAGCAGGGAAATTTTCTCAGTGAAAGCTATCAGTGTGGAACACTCCTTCATGCCTCTCTCCTTCCCTTACACCCTCCCATCTAAAGGGCCTTACTGCTGTGAGAGCAGGATTAAAGTTGGTCTCACATTACTTTTCTCATTGCAACTACTAGGGGTCAGCACCCTTCATCACCCATGACTAATTTTGCATGAAGTGTCTCTTCCTGAAACAACAAAATAAGTGCTCTTTCAACTCATTTTAATACACTGAAAATTATGCTCATGATGAAAAAAAGTCAAACATATTTTACTTAGTGAACATTCTACCATTACTCACACAAAGATATGAGCACATACTTTGATGAGCCTGGATTCCAAAGAGCGAGGGTGTGTGTAGGACTTCATGGCTCAGAATGGCCAGGTAGGGGTTAGATGGGAGCAAGTGTGTGTGACTTGACGTTGGTGAGTAGAATCCTGTTTTGGTCTCAAGATACCCACCCATTTTACGGCCATGGGGCTCTATCTAGCACCTGAAGAACCCAGGGCTGTTGGAAAAAAAAAAAAAAAAAAAAACACTTATTACCCATTGCCTTCGATTTGATTCCTAAGCTCATTTAGTTTAGTTTCAGAGAAATAGATTTTCTTCTCCCTCATCCTTATAGCTGCTCCCATGCCCACTAAGCTCAAGAGCTCCAGAGGGTTTGATAACCATTCAGTATCCCAGATGATCAAAATGACCTGTAAGATTATGTATAATTGGTGTGCTGGTTTGGTTTGGGCACTGTGTTTTATGTTTATGGAACTGAGATTCCAACTCTGACCTTCTGACTGCAAATTCAGTTCTGCTCTTATGAGGGTGAGTAAGTCATAATAGCTAAGGTTTTTTTTATTTTCCCTCTGGTAGGTTTGCCACATAAAATACAGGCCACTTGTCAACTTCAAATTTTTCAGAAAGAACAACTAATGTTTTTGTGGAATCCTATTGGTGCGGTGTTCTTGAAACTATGTCTTCATATTACACAGGGATTCCTTGGAGTCCTGTATTTTACTTGCTAAATCCAGCAAGCCTATTCTTGGGCTAATTTGATGTTTACGAAAATGTTGCAGTTCTCATTGTAGAATCTAGGGTATATGTAAGAATACAAATAGGATCATTGATCCAGAAAGGGGAAAAAAGAAATATAGACATACAAGATAGCATTAATTTTAAAGGAAAAAATATATATATATATATATATATAGGAACACACCATACTTGTAAAATGAAAACAAGGAAACTGAAAGCACTCCTGACAAATGAGCACAGCTTGTGTTAGTTAGCCCCAGTCACATACAATATTTTTGGAAAGAGGAAAAAGAAATAGAAAATATCATCGATTTCCACTGAGACGGAGAATTTGGTTGCCAAGAAAAGGTGTGGGGGTGCGGGGAGGAGTTGTCACTGTACAATCTATCTGAACTATTGGACTTTTCAACTATACAGAGGTATCTTTCTTTAACTACTGAATTACAGTCATTGTTAGTAATAAGATACTTAAATATGAATGTACAATATAACAATCTGGGAAACAACAGGAATCTACTTCTGGTCATGGAATTAGAGGCTGTCGCCCTTCCTTTAATACACTGGGGCTTTCCAGGAGAAAGGATCATAAGTAAGGCTGGCCATGCTGCAGCCCCCAGAGTTTTAAGTAATGAACGGGAGTTCAGGGACACAAGGACTGCCTCCTAAACAATAATGTATACAATACTGTATGCACACACACCAAACACAACGGAACTTCTCTGAAAACCCTGATTTCAAACACTCAGATTCCTTGTCTCCATATGTACCCCACCTTCCATTAGACAAGGTGTCCTGAATTTTGTTCATGAAGTACTGGTGACCTTGTAATAATTCAAGAATCTGCCACCTAGAGTTGAGGAACAGGGTGGGTGTAGAGGCAAAAAACTAGGTATGTCGATAAAAACTGAAGTCTAGAGTAGAGCCTTTGTGCTGTGGATCTGAGAAAGAACCCACAAATGGCCCTAAGAGGTCCACATGATTTGTGTTGTCAACCATAATTTGAAGGAAACAAGTAGCTTTTGCCTACCCCTCAGATCCCTTTCATGGAATGTCTCCTCATCCCCACCTGCCCTCCACCCCTCCCCCACTGTAGAATGTCTGCAGTCCTACATTCTACTCCTGTTTAGATTCAAACTTTTCCCTCCTTTTCTTGGATCCATGAGCATCTGTTGGAGCCAGATAATGCTCTGAGTCCAGGACGTGGCGATTTCACGTGCTGAAGGCTGCCAGAGAGCTGTGGTCAGTGCCCAAGCCTGTGGAGATCTCTTCAGAAGGAGGTAGGCCTGGAGGGGAGGGGGTGTGTTATCAGATCCCTGCCACCCCTCCAACCCTTGGGAATTCAAATTTGACACTTTCCCTGGGGACAAGTTGTCTGAGCAGGAGTAACAGTGGACCCTTAGCAGCACCTGGAATATCCCACCTAGGGAGCCTGAAGAGGAAGATTGGAAAAATGAGACAGGAGGTTGGGGAAAGAGAAAGGGGTTTTATAGTGCGCATCATGAAAAGAAACGCTCAGGAGGAGATGGGGAAACCACTCTTTTGAAGACTCACTCCTTCAAGAAAGTCTGGAGTATACTTTCTACTTTAGAAAGACCCTTCCCTGCTAGTGAGCCTGTTGGGGGCATTTCAGACAGAGTGGATGTCAACCCTGTTCCATGGGTTGGAAACAGCTTATGAGGGTGGCAGCCTGTCTGCCTGGGATTCCTGAGAGAGGTTCTGTGAGTCATTGATAGCTTGGGCCTCTTACTTCTTGGTAGACAGAGGCCTGGGAGTCTAGTTGAAGTGCTCACAAGTTCTCTACTGGAAAATTTCTCAACTACAGGCAAAGAACATCTAATTCACTCTTGGGACTTCTTGCAGTCTTCACAAGTTTGCCCTTCCATACTGACGCCCATAAGCTGAGATTCATTGTGCCGATTCCTAGTAACCAGGCAGGGAATTCAGATGACCTAACACCTGGTTGCCTTTCCTACTCCTCCATTTACCCTTTTCCTTTGTCTCAACAGCAACTCCAGTGCTGGGTCCGGATATGACCATGAATCCTGGTGCCTCCATGTCTCCTTTTCCTGCACTGCCCTTCCCCCCACACACTCCCAGACACCCACACCGAGAACCCAGGGAGCAGCACCCACTTCCCCCCATGACTTCATCATGCCCTGCAGGCACCCCTCTGGGGCTCACTGCTCTCCCCAGGACACTTCTGGTGCCAAGCATTGGGGATTCTGGCCACGGTGGGGCCAGAGCTGGCAAGGTCATTGTTCAAGTGAGGACAGAAGGGACATCAGCAGAGCTGCCTGGAATTCAGACCTTTGCCATGGTGAAGATCCCACTTAATTGGAGTGCCCCAGGGGCTCCCAGTGGGGCACTTGAGTATGCTCCACCCCCTTTTGGGGAAGCCTCTGCTGTGATCCCTGACACTTCTGTTGTGGGTACTCAGGCTTATAGGGGAGATTGGACCCCAACTCTTTCTCTTCAAGCTCCACCACCAGCTGTCCAGCTGGCCTCCATTTTCCCCCAAGTGAAAGCTTGCTCAGGCCAACACGCTTCTTCTGGGGAGGGAAGCCTGGCCGCCACACAATCCAGGCCTTCGCTGGATGACTCCTCCTGTAATCCCCAGAGTGTTTACCAGAACTACCGACGTTGGCAATGCTTCAAGACGCTGGTCCGGAGGCACCATCCCCAAAGCCCTGATACAGAAGCTCTTTCCTGCTTTCTCATGTGAGTGCCCTAATCAGTGGGGACAGCTGAGATTATTGTGCAGCTTTCAAATAAAGAGGTCTTGGGGAGACACAATGGAGGTTAGGCTCTTTACGAACACTTGAGTAAAGGTCATGAGGGCGATGGGATATGTTATGAGAAGATACATTCCTGATCATATTAACCGTACCTCCCTGTGAACAACACATTCAGATGGCTTATCTCAACTGATGCTGACCACCTTGTACATGAAGCCAGTCTTTATATTGGAATCATTATCCTAATAATTATTTACAAGAGACTAAACAAAACAGTATGGTGGAAAACCTGGTACCATACTGGTTAAGTTTTATGGCTGCTAACCAAAAGGTCAGCAGTTCGAATCCACAAGCCCTCTTCGGAAACTCAATAGGGCAGTTCTACTCTGTTCTATAGTGTCGCTATGAGTAGGAATCAACTCAATGGCAAAGGCTTTGGTTCTGTTTTTTTTAAACTCTGTGGTAAAGTGAGGACCCATGATATGAATTTTGGTCTTAGACCGCAAACACTACGTTCCTCCACTGGTCTTTACTTTCCAAATAGGAGTTGATCATATGTTGGCCAGTGCCATATCATGTCCAGAGGAGAGAGGAAATGGGCAAGGCCTAGGACAACCACTTGAAGTTTACTCCCACCCTCATTCCTCTAGAGAATTTCAGTTACAACAGGGAGGTGGTAGAGTACGCATAGTTGTGAAGGGTTTGGGCTCTGTCCTCCTTAGATTTGTAATCCTGAACAGGGCATTATACATCTTCACCCTAGAGTATCTCATCAAAAAAGGAGACAACTACAGTTAAGAGGATAGCTGAGAATATGATATGACCTAATATATGAAGTGTAGTCCAAAAAAGCATGTACGAGAGCGAAATTTTCCAAGCTACAGTATGTGTGAGTGGAAATTGGCGATGAAGTGCATGGTCACGAACTTCTGTGAATGAAAGGCAGAGTGATTAGTCACGTGGGAAGCTTTATCTTTTCAGAGCAGACCCTACATCTCTCTCAACCCTGAGCTTCCCAACAGGTCAATCAATATGGAACTCTTATCACATTCCACAGGATGTTTTTCCACATACACGTTGCTCTCATTGGCTGAAAGACTGAAGGCATCTTCCTCCCTCTCCCACTGCCCACCACTCGCCCAGCAATAAAGACACAGTCCACTAAATCCAAATTTCAAGCAGTCTTAGGGATTCCCGGGTTCCAAAACAGCAAGTGGAATCCTGGAGGCAAAAGCACTTGAAATCTAAAACACTGGAAGAGGGATTGACACGGACAAATAGCAAGATAGATGTGATGATGGGCAGAGGATGTGTGTAGGGGTGGTGTTAAGATGGGGATGGAATATGTATTTGTCAAAAGTTACTGACATGCATGGGTATTTAGCCCAGTCCTGCGATCCCTGGCTAGACTGAAGCCCACCATGACCCTGGAGGAGGGATTCTGGCGGTCTGTACAGGAATGGCAGCTCAAGAGCAATTTTGACCGGATGATCTTCTATGAGATGGCACAAAAGTGAGTCCATGGCATCCTGGCCTTGTTGGGACTGAGCAATGAGGTGTGAATGTAGTAGGAGGGCTGGTACAAATCAGAGGGGCTGTGTGAGGTGTGCACTTGGAGAGGGCTCCTGGTTCCCTGATGATCCCGCTCTACCCTCAGACAACTTCTACCACCACATTCACTGCTTGGAGTTTTCTGTTCTGCATTCATCAAGAAATTCACCCCTTCTACATGCTGGATTTGTAGATGCCCCCATACTGGAGTGTTAAGACAGAATGGGGAGAAACACTGTGGCTACCCAAGGAGATATAGTCCAAGCTCTAGACACTCTGAAATGAGGCGATATGCTGTACCAGCCAAGTTCCTGCTTGTCTCAATGTCCATATAGCTAACAGGGAATTTGGGGCCACTCTTCCTCATGACAACTCTTACAAAATTGTTCTACAACCGTCCAAGAATGGTCCAGGCTGGAAAGCTGTATTCATGAGAAGACAGCATCTCAGTCACCCTGTTGGACGAGCTTCTGTCCCTCATTGCCTTTCCTCCCTTGGTTTAAAAAAAAAAAAATCATGAGAGGAGCCTGAGGCTTTTGTGAAACCTCATATTCCACCTTTTTTCCAAATGTCTCTTGGACCACTTGCCCACCCGGTTTATATCCCAAGGCCACAAAGCTTGAGACTAGGACTGGGACACTAGGAACTACTCCTTGGTGTTATCTGCAATCAACTTCATCCCATTCCAGGTTAAGGCTGTCACCTCTACTGTGTGTGTTTTAGGCAAGGGCAGGAGAGGCTTGGAGAACGGTGTGCATGACTGGGTCCTGCTATGTTTCATGTAGGTCTGATTCAATTCAACCAACCAGTGTCAGCGTTGTGGTGTGCCATCAGGTGCTAAGGGTATGGAAAGGTAGTGAGCACTATGGCTCTGTCAGGAGGAGCTTCCAAGAAGGCATGGCTCATTTCCTTCACAACCTTCCTATGTTATGATGAGTTGTGCTGCAGGTGAAGGGATGATGTGGTGAACATGTAAAGGACCCAAACCTTGTTTGTGCCTCCTGGGAAATGGACTTACTGGGCACCTGGACAGGTCATTGAAGGCACATCTTTCTCCACTGCCCCATAATTGGCTCTTGCCTGGTCCTGGGGCTCCTGGTACATCTTGCCTTCTCCTCAGCACACCCTGTGCCTCCCTCACCCTTGTCAGGTTCATGGAGTTTGAGGTAGAGGAGGAGTTAGAGATTCAGATGTTGCAGCAGAGGAATCCGTCTGTCTGCCTGCTTCCTCCAGCTCCAGGCAATCTTGATCCTCATGGGCCTTCATCCACTGTGGTTGGCCAGCATCCAGGTATGGCTAAGCAAGTTCAACAGGAGCCACGGGCCAGGGGTCGAAGGAGGTATTTAGGGACTATTTATGTTGGGAGAAGGCATTGTCTTCACATGTGGTACTTTTCTTTCAAGAGGGGACAATGGCTATTTCTGTCAGCAGAGACTGCCAGATGCCTGGGGTCTCCGTTGCTCTTTTTTACACACTAGTAGTGAGGTGGTCAAGTTTTTTAACTATTGTCTCACATGGATTATCAAATGTGGGCTCCAATATCTGATCAGCTTTAAATGTGGGTCTCAGTGAGACTTCTTGAAAAAGAAGTAGTTTCAAGTTTCCCCATAAGTTGACTCTCTTGGACCAACTGCCTCTTACATCTTCTCCTCTCACACTGTTTGTGGCTTCAGGTGTGCCAGCCCTATCAGGAACCATGTCAGTGTCTCCATAATTCTGCCTTTACAACATGGGGTTGGGTGGCGACTTAGTTATCTAGTGTTGCTATAACAGACATACCAGAAGTGGATGGATTTACCAAACAGAAATTTATTCTCTCACAGTCTAGGAGGCTAAAAGTCTGAATTAAGGGTACCAGTTCTCAGGGAATGGTTTTACTCTCTGTTGGTTCTGGGGGAAGGTCCTTGTGATCAATCTTCCCCTGGTCAAGGAGCTTCTCAGCACAGGGACCTCGAGTCCAGAGGACGGGCTTCACTCTGGGAACTTCATTCTTGGTGGCATGAAGTTCCTCTCCTCTCTGCTTGTTTCTCTCTTTTCCATTTCAAAAGAGATTGACTTAAGATACAATCGAATCCTGTAGAGTGAGGCCACCCTCATTAACACCACTGCCTATAATCCTGCTTCATTAACATCATAGAGGTTAGGATTTACAACACATAGGATAATCACATCAGATCCCAAAATGGTGCACAACCACACAATACTGGGAGTCATGGACTAGCCAAGTTGACACACATTTTGGGGACACAATTCAATCAGTAACAGGTGGAAACGGCCAGAATTTGCTGCCACATAAACATCCCCTTTCCAACCCTTCTATCATGTTCATTCCAAAGAAGGGAGGTTCCATGGCACAGCCCCCTAAGCAATATCAACACAGACCCCAGCACCCTTGGGAGCCCAAGTGGTCCCATGAAATCCCTCCTGAACCCGTCAAAGATTATGTTGAAATCATGGAAGATCTCCTTGGAACTGCCCATTCAGCCACTGTGGAGGCAGATGGGAAACATGAAGAAGAAGCAAATGAGGAACAACAGGAAGAGAATGAGCTGTACCCAGACCCAGGACTCCTGAGCTACATTGACAAGCTGTGTGCACAGGAAGCATTTATCACCAAGGTGGGCCGGGACCTGAGGACTAGTGTGTGTGGGTTCTGTACTTTGGTGCTCCATCCACCAAACACCTGGAGTTTTACCCGAGACATTGTAATTAAGCTCAGTTCCTTCCTCCATAATCGATGTGTATGTCCTTTAATTGTGTGTATTTTTTTTTTATATGTGTGTGTGTGAGTGTCTGCGTAGGTGTAGGTTGGGGTGGTGATTATTTTAATACAATACTGGATGCAAGTTCAAGAGGGAGATTATTGATTCTCTTCTAGAACCTCTAAATCACTGGTTACTCCTTGTCAAGGATGTTCACATGCTCCCTCCTTCCGTTTTCAGGTGGAAGCAGTTATTCACCCTCAATTCCTGGAAATGTTACTATCACCAGATTCTCAGGTAGATCCCATGTCATTAAGGCAGGAGCTGGAGGAAGAGGAAGGACTCACTCTCACTCAGGTAAACCAGAGGAGGAAGGGAGAATCATAACATGAAACCCACAGGATTTCATCTAACCCGACAGTGCCTTGGCTGTCATGGCTTCTGCGGAAGGCCAGCTCCAGGAGTGGGAGCAGATGCAGAATGAGGAGGTAAGAGATAATGGAGCGGCCAAGAAGAGCAGTGGAGTGGTAAGGCATTGCGGTTGGGAAAACCACACAAGAGGATAGACAGGCAGAGATGCAATACTAGTTATGAAGGACACTCATGTGACTGACTTCCCTAAATCCTGCCCCAACACTATGGTCTCCACCACCCGCTCAGCCACTTGTTCTCACAGTCTGTACAGAATCAGTAATTATCCATTTTCCTTCCTTGCAGGTGGTGGAGAAGCGACTGCTAGAATTGAAAGGAAAAGTGGGTGTGGAGACATCCCCAACTTATGGTGTGCCAACCATGGAGTCACCTTGTACAGAGTCTGAGACCAGTCAAGATGCAGGGAGCACAGATAACCACAACATCCAACTACAGTTGAGCGAGAAAATGAGCACAAAAAAGTTGGATGCAGATGACCTGCCAAAAGATGGCAGCAGCTACAGTAATTTGTCTAGGTCAAAAGAACTTGCTCCATTTATGTGGCGTCCCCTGTCACAGAACTTAAGTCTGAAGAATCAACTTCTCCTCAACGGGGTCCGGGTTGCACCTCCACTAGATTGGGAAACAGAGAAACCTTAACGTCCTTACAAGCCTCTCCTATTAGTGAAACACCTGGGAAAGGAGAAGGGTCCGGTGAAGAAGAGGAAGAGGAGGAACTCCCCAGCCTTGACTTCCTCTTGGCATCTCGAGAAAGCCTACTGCCCTGGAGTCTTTCCAAGAGTTCTCTGCCTGCCTCCAGCATTCTGCACCATGGAGTTCGGGGTACCTGGGGAGAATCCCAGCCCCGATCTCCGGAGACAGTGAGTCTTAGCCGTCCTGGACATACAGCTGTGAAGTGGAAGATCCCAGCTCAAGTCAGAGCTCCATCACTTGCCGCAAAGTGGCCCCACTCAGGGGCTGACCTTGGAGTCTCTGGGAGGCAACCCTTGACTGTGGGTGAGATCCAACCCTTGCTGCCTCTAAAAAGAAGATGTGACCCTTCCACTCATGGAAAAAGGAAGAAGCATCTTCTTAGCCATTAGTGAGCTCTCCTATATGTCAGACCATCAAGTTAGGGTCCCTTAGATAGGTTAGGGTTGTCAGCTCCTCCCCCATACTTATTAGGCTAATGCTCCTCCCCTATCCCAGTGGTACTTTTGGCTATTTTACAGATACGATGATGGCAGAGAGGGAGGCCAAAGCCTGGGTAGGGTGCACATCTACTTCCACAGTGGCAGATGAAGAACAGTAGATTTCCTTTAAAGAATAGTCCTCTGTAAATTGGGATTAAAGATAGTTTTGTTGGAAGAAATTCTCATTGACTCTTTCTTCTGGCCTTCCTCTGATGCTGGATGGACTGTGGTGCTGTGAAAAGGAAAAGATATAGGTGTCCCTCGTGTTCCTGATCCACATGTGACTGACCTAGTTCTCTCCTCCAGCTTTAACTGATGTCCTCAGGATGCTCCTGGGGACAGTCTGGCTTTGGCCGCTCACGGCTCACTGATAAATCGCCAGTGATCACTGTCATCATCCATTTTTCACTAGCTGTGGCTTGGTTTGGGGAGCTTTCTGTGGGTATACTGTCTCTTAACAATCTATTAATGGAACTTGCATTTCAACCTTTCAGCCTTCTTGGTCATTAACTGATGTCTCTATAATTGAGCCTTGAGGCTGCACTTTTCTTGAAGGGGCTTTTTTTGTTTTTCCTAGAAAGATGCCAGACAACAGATCTAAAACAATCCTCAGCATACCCAGGGATTTTCCTGTGTGGTTTATTTGACTTGACAGGATCAACACTTGGCTTCTTGGGGTCATGGCTTTCTGTTTCTCTGCATTTACTCTAAGAAATGCTATCATGAATTCTCAAGAGGACCTCTAAATAAGCAATGGTAGTATGCTACTTTCAGTGAGGAGAGAACGAGATGGAATCTGTTAGAAATACATTTATGAAGCCTTCTTTTGATAGTGTGCATATGAACTATGAAAGTAGACAGGGAAGTTAGGAAGTCCCTTTACCTTATTTGTGGACAGGAAAGAATCTCATTCAACCGAATTGGGAAGGTCCATCCTGCTGTGCTCAAGGGGACTGACCTCAGGTGCCTTTGGAATCTTCCAAGGAACATCCTATAAGCACTCTTCCCTTTCTTTCCCAAACGATGACTGAAATTCTAGGGTTAAATTGATGTCGATTTGGTCTTATACTTACATCTAAAATAGTTCCTTACAAACAAGAGGAAACTTACCTTACACAATAATGATAAAGTCCAGGAGAATCAGAGATGTCATGAGGTTCATGGCAGACCTGGATGCCTGGAGTGTGCAAGGCTAGATGTCAGCAGGGATGGTAGGAAGGGCTGAGGAGTGCTGAGGAATCAGTTGTCCGACTGCCTGGGCATCTGCATAGACCCCATGTTCAGAGCAGTGGGTGTTCTAGTGGTGTGGCATTTGGCGCCTGTGAGCTGCTTCCTGTGTTGGGAGGTTCCTAATTGGGATCTGGATGGAGACCTCCGCAAGTAAGGTTCTGTTGGGGAAAAAAATCAAGACGAAGAGACGAGAATGAGGGGAGAGGACACCTCTGGTCTTTCCTCAGAATTGTCAAGTCCTTGCCCTCCAATCTGCACTTAACTCCTCAAATCCAGGTGTCCATGTCCTGACTTCATCAGCACATTCTCCTCAGTAGCTCTATTTCTCAACCTGGAAGCTCCCTGGAATTTACCAAAGCTTCCTTCCAGCCTCATGCTTTTTTTTCTCCAAGTTCCAAATTCTAATTTTATTCCAAGTGCCTGTGAATTTTCAGGAATGCCATGTCCTAGAAGCTTCCCGACCAACAACACGCAGGCACCTCATAGAGTGTCCTCCTCAGCATAACCAACAATCCTGGTGTATCCCAGGTATTTACGGGGGTGTAACACATCCAACATTGAAAGACAATGTGGTAAGTGAAGGACAGAGCCCTGGCTCCTCCATTCCCCACTGTTTGACTTTAGAAAATTCCCGTTAAGTCCTCTACATTTCAGGATCTTCACTGGGAAAATAGCATAACGCTGTACACCTCTCAGGGTGTTTGGGATATTAAAGGAGTGATACAGCTGGTCCTTGGCACCCCGTGCTGTTGTCTGTAGGGACTCGGAGGCACTGTATATTCTCCTACCCGTCTTGTGTGGCTAGATGGAGTTGGGTGATACCTCCAGCCCTCAGGTCCCTGATGTGTGTGGATGAGGTGCCTGTTTAATGGGCAGGGCGACATCAAATGTCACGAATCTGCAACAGCCCCTTGGCTGTTGCAGTTGAAAATAGGCTTGAAGTATATGCCCTCTTGGTGTTGAAATGGCCCATACAGGTACAGGAAGGCATTAATGCTGCTACATGTCTTCAGACCCTTTATGCCAGTGTCCAGGCAAAGCAGCAGCCTTGGCCTGACTTCCTAGCTGAGGGGGCTTGGTGAATTTTTAGAGCCAAAGGACTAGTTTGTGTGCAGAAAGCCCTGATCTCTGGGTTAGAGGACTGGCAGTTCTTGCATACTGCCTGACTGGTGTCAGAGTGGACCGCAGGGAGCGGGGGGCAGGTGCGGAGAGGGAAAACAGGCTCTTCTCCCCTGTTAGAGTCTTGGATGGGGAGGGCTTATTTTGATTCCCACACGGTAGGCAGTAGGTTAGAAACTCACACTTAACTTTCACAGGTCCAGTACTATTTCCATCCTGACCTGGAGGCATCTGCAGACTTTCCGCTGCCCAGCCTCTCCTGACATGGTGAAACCTGTCCTGAATGCTACTGCTCTCCTCAGCCTGCCATGCACCAGCTGACCCAGCCAGCAGGGTGCTGGCAACCTCACAACTGGCACTTCTTTGCTGCTTTTGAACTGTCTCTCCTGCATCCTGCTGGTAGTCCAACTCTTCAGCTTTGTCTTTGATGATCTGGGCCTCTACACTGTCATATAGAATCGATCCACTTCTTTTTCATGTCTTGGATGTAAGAAGAACAACAGGAAGTATCTGATTACTTTGCCATCTTGGCCCTGGCTCCTCCTTCTTCCTTACAAAATTGAGGTGTAGTCCAATATATATATATTTGATCCATTAGAATAAAGTCAATAGTTCCATTACAATAAAGTCAATGTTCTACGCCCAGCATCAGCGATCCTATTTGTATGTCTTTAGTCTAGAGTCTACAATGATAACTTTAACATTCCCTTAAACTTCAAAGTCGCCCCAAGAATAGACTTGCCGGGTTTAGCAAAGAAAATACAGGCCTCCAAGGATTCCTCACGTAATACTGGGGATACATTTACAACAATATTAGTCATTGCTTAACAGAAATTTGAAGTCAATAAGTGGCTTGTATGTTATCTGGAAAAACTACCAAGAGGCAGAAAACATTAAGCTGTTATGACTTACCCTCAGAAGAACAGAACTGAATTTGCAGTCAAAAGGCCTGAGTTTCAATCTTGGTTCCATACACATAAAACACAGCACCCAAACCAAACCAGCACACCAATTTCACAAAATCTCTGCAGGTCATATTTATTATCTGGGATATCGAATAGTCATCAAACACTCTTGAGCACCTAGGTTTACTGGGCAGAGAGCAGACGTAAGGGTGAGGAAGGCAGAAAATCCTTTTCTCTGAAGGAAAAGTGCTTACAATGCTACAGGCCTAGGATCCCCATGGCCCTGAAATGGGTGGGTATCGTGAGACCAATGCAAGATTCTACTCACGCAAGTCAAATCCCCATCCACACACACACTTGCTCCCATGTATCTCCTAGCTGGGCATTCTGGTTCATGAAGCTCTACTTCTCAGCTTCAGCTTCACCTGTCTCCATCACACACCCTTGCTTTTCTGGCATCTGGGCTCATCAATTTACGTCCTCAATCCTTGGGGGAACCGTGGTATTATCATCTTTCAAGAAAGAATGTTTGTCTTCTTATTCATCACGAACACAATTTTCAGGGTATTATAGTGAAAATGATTTGAAAAAGCATTCATTTTGTTGTTGTTTCCAGAGGCTTGGTAGAAAAATTGGTCATGTGAGATGTGGGTGCTGACCCCAAGTCATTGCAACAAGAACAGTCATGTGAGAAAACTTTAATCCTGCTCTCACAGCAGCAGTGGTTTTTGGATGGGAGCGTGTAGGGGAAGGAGAGAGAGGCAGAGGAGAAGTATTGCACACCGACACCCTTCACATAAAAAAAAGTCCCTACTGGTACTAATAATGCTAGTGGTGTAGTGGTTAAGAGCTATGGCTGCTAATAAAGAGCTTGGCCATTTAAATCAACCGGGCATCCTTAGAAACCTTATGGGGCATCTCTACTCTGTCCTATAGGGTCACTATGAGTAAGAATCAACTCAAAAGCCCCACACACTTGCTCGGGATTGAGCGAGACCTTCACCTGCATCCTTACACATCTCAACACAGGGACACATCAGAAGGTTCAGCATACCCACAGCCAAGGTTGGAGAGATTCCAGCTGTGCAAGCCTGTATCTGGCAGTTTTCCAGCTAACGGAGGTCCCATCAACTCAGGGTTCTTGGGACTCTCTCTTCCCAGGCCCAGGTGCTAAGACTGTGTTTTCTCTATTTCCTGGTGACTGGTGGTCTTTGAGTCTAAAGGGCTACCCAGCTCTGAGGGGCAGCCTTTTGGTGGGACTGCCATGCCAGGCTTGGGACAGGTGCAACTTTTTTTTTTTTAATCAAAATGACATCTTCCATTTTTATAACTTTAAGGGAGTCTTCTGTAGCAGATTTTCCCATAGCAAAACATCCTTTGAAGTCCTGACTGCTGCTTCCATTGTTTTTGATTGTTGATTAAAGAGGCATGAAATCCTTGACAACTTCAAATATGTCTCTATTTACTTTGGTTGTCCAGTGTGAGGATTTCATTTTCTTTATGTTCAGGTGTAATCCATGGTGAAGACTGTGGTCTTTGGCCTTCATCAGGTATTTCTTCAAGTTTCCTTCAGTGGCAGCATGGAAGGTTGTCATGTGCATATCCCAGGTTGTCAGTGACATTCCTCCAATGCTGATGCCCATTCTTCTTCATATATTCTGGCTTCTCAGATTATTTGTTAAGCACAGACATTGAAAAGTGAGATGAAAGGATACCATATTGTCACACGTCTTTTCCATAGAGAGATAGAAGGGCATAAGACCCCAAATGCCCAACTCACACTATCCAATAAGTACCCAAGTGATGCCTAAATGTTCCTGCTTAGCACATTCTAATGGCACACAGGCACATACACAGACAGATATGCACGCACACACACACACACTTAACCAATGTCATCAATTCACTTTCCATTGCAAGCGTTGCAAGCCTTGATTTGCAAACATTGACAATTTACCTGATATACATAATCCTGCCATTGCTAATTTCAAGCTACCAACCTGATGTCATTGACCCACATTTGGGCAGAGATATGCACCATCTACTATCCCTTATTAACTGGAGCTGATCCAAGCATAACTGATCCTCTTTCCTATGAGTATGTACACACATTCCAACTGTACCACGAGAAGGACCCTTAACTCTCACCCCAATATATAAACCAAACATCACTGTACATTACCAGAAAACACAACTCTTGAACACACACATACAACTACTACCCACACTCTAAATACACAAACATACCACCTCTAACTGCCTATACTGTTATAACAAAACTCTACGGACCGCAAATACGCACAGTATTTCCTACAACTATGTATACTCTCAACACGTGCCTGAAGACATACATGGACAGCCAATAGTACCCACATATACTCACTGAACACCGTACAAAAAACCAAGCCCTCTAACACCACCAAGTTCAAAATCTAACCTGAAACGCCACCCTAAGACAGGCCCATGAGAAATCACACATCTCTAGAACACATACAATATACAATTCCCAAATGAATGCATGATTTATAGAAGACCTCAGTTTCCAAATATACATACTGAACCCCCAACATCCTCCAGAATAAACACCCCAGAGAGCCAGTGAAACCAAATACACACACAACCATATACAACCTGTATTATTAATATATGTAAGTACACCAAATGAACACTGAAAACGCACATATAACTAGCCCACCAAATTCTCCAAGAATTAGACCAGAATAGGCACAAAGTGGATCCCTGACTGTTTTCATACAGACACAAACACCCTATACACTCACCCAAAACACGACCATGGATACAAAAAAACAAAATCAGACTCGCTGCTGTCGATTTGATTCCGAGTCATACCAACCACCACATACTCAGGGATGTAGCTAAAACTCCAAAACATCAACATTTCTAGAACTCTAGCTAATAGACACACACACAGGACCCCCCTACTTGCCCACACATGCCAGGCACAACACACACACACACACACAGATTCCCACTTACTTAATGTATACAGCACCCAGAACACCATAGGTTGTCACATAGCTCTAGAAATTGGCCTCCCTTCCCCAACCTCCAAACATGCCCAGAGACAATTACAAATATCCTATCGTTCTCCAAAGAAACACATGTAGAACACTCCAAGAATAATTCAACCAATGACTCACGATTACACACACCAGTATATCCTCTCAGAAGTCAATGAAATATCTCTTGCACATCCTATATAAATACATGGAAACCCTGTTTCAGGCCCTCTATTCTACATCCCAAAACTGCCACATTCTCAAAATCTCATACATAAACATATCAACATGCTTCCAGTACATACACAAATTCATTTCTCCCATTTCCTGTGCAAATGCACAATCTCATTTTTTCATCAGATACCCACCTCTTCATTTCCCAGAATATACCATACTCCCTACTGAAACTTATTACACATAACCCTAGAAAATATTCATCCAAACTGCCATGCCCCTTCATGAAACAAACTCATTACGAATACAACTGCCCCTCGTACCCTGTATACAACCGAAATAATTCAGGACACTAAAGATATGCAAAATATGACCCTATATCTTCAAATACTAATATAACTCACAATGCCTGCCTATATATAATCAAACAATCCATAATACTCAAACAGAAATCCATCCCGAATTTTCTTGAACGCAGAATCATACAAACCCCAGACCAAACATGGAAGAATGCATGTGCAACTCCAGGAAAGCATCCAGGCAACGCAACCATACAACATGCCCTGAGTACATACCAGTGATCGATCCTTCCTCATTCCCAAAATGTACAAAACCAAAAGGCCTTACATGCAAGCTAATCCACACAGGCACACTCCCTCATATGCCCAAATGTCAAGCAGAGAAACTCAATCCAAACCTGCCATTAATACACAGGAAGACCCAAAATTCATGGCAGAAGACCCACACCCAAAGTATTCCTCTGAGGCACACATTGCATACAGCTCACATCCAAGTCCTTGAGTGTACATGCCTACCTGTACACTCCCACAAAAACTCACTTATATTGAATTGTTAAGGTTCATGGAAACACCACGAACGCACACATTTCAATACACATATCAACTTCCAGGAAACAATTCAACACATACACAATGCCCACACTGTGAATTCACGTAAACACATTTCCAACACAGTCCCAAATAACAGGCACAAAAGCACCCACACCTCTCAATTCTCCCAATCCGTACAAGGCTCACAACTGAATCTCCATACTATTTCCAGATATAAGCAACACCTCACAAGTACTCCACCCTCAGAAATCAAACACAGAGGTGGTGGGGCCAAGGTGCTGGAGTAGTCAGATGCTTCCTGTGGTCCCTTTTATTAAAAAGACCTGAAAGAATATGTGAATCGAATATATATGACAATTTAGGAGCCCTGAACATCTAAGGCAAAGGTGAGGAACTGGACTGAGTGGCAGGCGGAGGGAGAGACAGTTAAGAAGCAGGAAGGAGTTGCCAGACCTGACACAGCGGGAACCATCACCCTGCAGGCCAGGATCGGGTGGTGCCGGCGGTGAGGCAAGCAATGGCATTTGGGACATGTTTTCCAAATCAGGAGAGACCGAGAGATGGAGATTCCACTCCCAAGTCCAGAATCATTGAAAAGTGGTGCTCAATTGGCAAAAGATATGTACATGCGTCTAACCTACCCCACAGATCAAAAAACACCCCTTTGGGAAAAATCTCTCTCCCATTTACCTGCCTCCTTCCTGCTCTACACTGGGTTCAAGCCGGTTTCACAGACTGCCACATCCCCTGAGCTGAAAAAAAGATCCACCAGGCTCGCTGATCCATTTTCCCAGCATTGGAGAGGGAACGATTTCAAAAACGGGGAAAAATTATACGCTGGATCCTTTAAAGCAAGAACTCAGGGCAGGAACAGCTCCTTTGCCTAGGCACATGCATTAGAGGTCTACAGACTTTGAACGTCTTTCACCTCTCCATAGACCTGTATGGGCCCATTTCAACAGTGTAGGCCCTCATTAGCACAGTATAACAGGTTACATACCTGAACCCTCACTTCAACTCTTTCAACTATATGGTGGAGAGGAAGGTTCATGACATTTGACACAACTCTGTCTATTAAGCAGGATCGTCACCTACCCACATCAGGGGCCTGAGGACTGGTGTCTCTACCCATGCCACCTAGCCACCCATGACAGGGCTCGAAGAATAAATGTTGGCTACCACTCCTTACAACCAATAGAACTGGGTGCTCATAATTCAGATGGCGGGGGAGGGATCAAAATACAGAGAATGGTTGAATATTTTTTTGAAAAAAAATTCCCTAATTCCATGAAAAATGAGAAGACATCCTCCAAAGATGCTCATTGAGCCTCATACAAGGTAGATGCAAAAAGAAAGTCACCATGGCATATCATAATCTAACTTGCCAAAACCAAAGATAAAGAAAAAATTTTAAGAGTGGGTAGGGATAAACGAAAAGTTACCTACAAATGAGAGTCAATAAGACTAAGCTCATACTACTGAGCAGAAACCAGGCAGGCAAGAAGACAATGGGCTTTATATAAAGTCTTGAAGGTCAAAACTCCAGCCAATATTTATATATCCAACAAAACTGTCTCACGAATATGATGACGAAGTTAGGACATTTCCAATAAAAAAAAAAAAAGTTTAAGGAATTTGCAAAAACCCGAGCCAAAATTACAAGAAATACTAAAGGGTGACTTCAGGACAATAACCCAAGACTGGAACACAAGATAGAGCAACCAGATATCAACCCAGATAAGGCAATCACAAAAATAAATCAGAGCTAAAATGTTCAAAATACGGGAAACGTGTCATCATTAGTTAAAAGATGACAACATTAAAACAAAAAAGAGGGACTAAATAATGTAGCCATAGATCTTTCATATGGAGAGGAAGTCAAGGAGATAGAAAGAAATAAAAGATTGTTTTAAATGTAGAAAAATTGGCGTAAAGAGTAAGGTAACCAAAAAGAAAACTAACAATCCTACATATCAAAATAAAAAACAAGAAAAACACAAAGGCTCCACAATCACAAAATCAACAACAATGCAAAAGATGAAAATATATTAAAAAAAAAACCACCCAGCACAGAAAATTAAGTAGAATAAAGAAACTGTCAACAACGCACAAAAAAAAGACATAAGAATGGCACACTAAGCTTATTAAAAAAAAAAAAAAAAAACTCATAAAAGAGTAATTACACTGAATGTAAATGGAGTAAATGTGCCAATAAAGAGACAGACAGAGGCAGAATGGATAAAAAAAAACATGATCCATCTCTTTGCTGCCTACACGGGACATGCATTAGACTCAAAGACATGAACAAATTAAAAGTTAAAGGATGGAAATATATATATACATATATGTCTCAAGCAAACAACAATCAAACCAGAGCAGGAGTGCAAATGTTAATTTCTGACAAAATCAACTTTAAAGTAAAATCTATCACAAAGGATAAGGAATGACACTGTATAATGATTAATGGGTCAATACACCAGGAGGACGTAACCATAATAAATAGTACTCGCCCAATGATAGGGCTCCAAAATATATAAAACAAACTCTAACAGCATTGAAAAGAGAGAGAGACAACTCCACAATAACAGTAGGAGACTTCAACAAACCACTTTCAGTGAAGGACAGAACATCCAGAAAGAAGCTCAATAAAGAAATAGAAGATCTAAATGCCACAATCAATCAACTTGACCTCATGGACATATACAGAACACTGAACCCAAAAGCAGCCAGGTATAATTTCTTTTCCAATCCACCTGGAACATTGTCCAGAATAGACCACACAGTAGGCCATAAAGCAAGCCTTAATTGAATCCGGAGCATTGAAATATTTCAAACCACTTTTTTGACCATAAAGCCATAAAAGAAGAAACCAATAACAGAAAAAGTAAAGAAAAAAATCAAACATATGGAAACATCTTGCTCAAAAGCTACTGGGTTATAGGAGAAATTAAGGACAGAAGAAAGAAATTCACAGAATCAAAAGAAAATGAAAAAACCTCCCAGAACTTTTGGGACACAGGAGAAGCAGTGCTCAGAGGTCAATTTATAGCAAAAAATGCACAAATCCAAAAGGAAAAAAAGGGCCAAAAATCAAAGCACTAACCCTACAACTTGAACAAATAGAAAGAGAGGAGCAAAAGAAGCCCTTAGACACCAGAAGAAAGCAAATAATAGAAATCAGAGCAGGATTAAATGAAACAGACAATAGAAAAACAATTGAAAGAGCTAAGGAGAACAAAAGCTGCTTCTTTGAAAAGACTAACAGAATCAATAAACCACTTCCTAATCAGACAAACAGGAGAGGAAGCAAAAAATGCGAATTAGAAATCTGATGGGCAATATGACAACAGCCCCAACGGAAATTAAATAATCATAGCATAGTATTATGAAAAATTGTACTCTAACAAATTTGAAAACCTAGAGGAAATGCAAAAATTTCCAGAAACGCACTACCTATCTGAAATAACACAAACAGAGTAGAACAACCAAATAAGCCATAACAAAAGAAGAGATTAAAAACGTAATTTAAAAATACCCAACAACAACAACAAAAATCCTGGCCCTGATGGCTTCACTGGAGAAATCTACCAACCTTCAGAGAAGAGTTAACACCACTACTACTAAAGGTATTTCAGGCCATAGACTACTAAAGGTATTTCAGAGCATAGAAAAGAATGGAACACTGCCAAACTTATTCTTTGAAGCCACCATAACCCTGACACCAAAACCAGGTAAAAACACCACAAAAAAGAAAAGGATAGACCAATAGAAGTCATGAAATTAGATGCAATAATCCTCAACAAAATTCTAACCAAAAAAAAAATTAAAAATATATTAAAAAAATTTCACCATGCCCAGTGGGATTCACATCAGGTACGTTCGGGTGATTCTACATTAAAAACACACAGACAAACAAAAAAAAAACCAATGTAATCAATCACATAAATAAAACAAACAAACAAAAAAAAACACATAATTTTATCACTTCTTGCAGAAAAGGCATTTGACAAACTCCAACACCCATTCATGATAAAAACACTCAGCAGTATAGGAATAGAAGGTAAATTCCTCAACATAATAAAGGGCATTTATACAAACCCAACAGCCAACATCATCCTAAATGGAGACAGTCTGAAAGCATTCCCCTTGAAAACTGGAACCAGAAAAGGATGCCCTTTATCACCACTCTCATTCAACTTTGTGCTGGAAGTCCTAGCCAGAGCAATTAGGCTAGAAAAAGAAAAAAAAAAAAAAAAAACCCTAGAAAAAGAAATAAAGGGCATTCAAATTCATAAGGAAGAAGTAAAAGTATCTCTATTTGCAGATAATATGATCTTATACACAGAAAACCCTAAAGAATAAACGAGAAAACTACTGGAACTTATAGCTCAGCAAAGTATCAGGATACAAGATAAACATAGGAAAATCAGTTGTATTCTACACGAAAAAAGAGAACATCGAAGAGGAAATCACCAAATCAATACCATTCACTATAGCCCCCAAGAAGATAAACTATGTAGGAATAAATGAACCAGAGACGTAAAAGATCTATACAAAGAAAACTACAAGACACTACTACTAGAAACCAAAAGAGACCTATATAAGTGGAAAAACATACCTTACTCAGGAATAGGAAGACTCAACATTGTGAACCTGTCTATTCTACCAAAGTGATCTATAGATACAGGGATTCATGATCCCAATTTCAATGGCATTTTTTAATGAGACGGAGAAACAAATCACTAATTTCACATGGAAAGGGCAGAGGCCTCGGATAGGTAAAGCATTACTGAAGAAAAAGAACAAAGTGGGAGACCTCATATCACCTGGTTTTAGAATCTATTGTACCACCATTGTAGTCAAAACACCCTGGTACTGGTATGACAACAGATACATAGACCAATGGAACAGAACTGAGAATCCAGAAATAAATCTATACACATATGAGCAGCTGGTATTTGACAAAGACCCAAAGTCCATTCATTAGGGAAAAGACAGTCTCTTTAATAAATGGTGGTGGCATAACTGGGTACTCATCTGCAAAAAAATGAAGCAAGAACCATACTTCACACCATGCACAAAAACTAACTCAAAATGGATCAAAGACCTAAATATAAAACCTAAAACGACAAAGATAATGGAAGAGAAAATAGAGAAAACACTAGGAGCCCTAATACGTGGCATAAACAGTATACAAAAAATTACTAACAACACACAAACACCAGAAGAGAAACTAGATAACTCAGCGCTCCTAAAAGTCAAACACTTATGCTCATCCAAACACTTCACCAAAACAGTAATAAGACTACCTACAGAGTGGAAAAAATAATTTTGGCTACAAGAAATCTGATCAGCACCTCATCTCTAAAATCTGCAAGATACTGCATAACCTTAACAACAAAAAGACAAACAACCCAATTAAAAAGTGGGCAAGGGACATGAACAGTCACTTCACTAAAGAAGACATTCAGGAAGTTAATAGATACCTGAGGAAATGCTCACAATCATTAGCCTTTAGAAAAATGAAAATCAAACAACAATTAGATACCACCTCACCCCAAAAAGGATAGCAGTTATCCAAACAACACAAAACAATAAATATATGAGAGGTTGTGGAGAGAGTGGAATACTTATACACTGCTGGTGGGAATGTAAAATGGTACAAACAGTTCGAATATCGATTTGGAACTTCCTTCAAAAGTAGAAATAGCATTACAAAAATGTAAATTAAAACTATGATGAGATTTCATCTCACTCCAACAAGGCTGGCATTAATCCAAAAAACACAAAATAATAAATGTTGGAGACGCTGCGGAGAGATTGGAACTCTTATACACTGCTGGTGGGAATGTAAAATGGTACAACCACTTTGGAAATCTATCTGGCGTTATCTTAAACAGTTAGAAATAGAACTACCATACAACCTAGAAATCCCACTCCTCGGAATATACCCTAGAGAAATAAGAACATTTACACAAACAGATATATGCACACCCATGTTTATTGCAGCTCTGTTTACAATAGCAAAAAGCTGGAAGCAACCAAGGTGTCCATCAACGGATGAATGGTTAAATAAATTGTGGTATAGTCACACAATGGAATACTACACATTGATAAAGAACAGTGACGAATCTGTGAAACATTTCATAACATGGAGGAACCTGGAAGGCATTATGCTGAGCGAAATGAGTCAGAGGCAAAAGGACAAATATTGTATAAGACCACTATTATAAGATCTTGAGAAACAGTATAAACTGAGAAGAACACATACTTTTGTGGTTACGAGGCGGGGAGGGAGGAAAGGTGGGAGAGGTTTTTTTACTGATTAGTTAGTAGATAAGAACTGCTTTAGGTGAAGGGAAGGACAATACTCAATACATGGAAGGTCAGCTCAACTGGACTGGACCAAAAGCAAAGAAGTTTCCGGGATAAAATGAATGCTTCAAAGGTCAGTAGAGCAAGGATGGGGGTTTGGGGACCATGGTTTAAGGGGACTTCTAAGTGAATTGGCAAAATAATTCTATTATGAAAACATTCTGCATCCCACTTTGAAATGTGGCATCTGGGCTCTTAAATGCTAATAAGCGGCCATCTAAGATGCATCAATTGGTCTCAACCCACCTGGATCAAAGGAGAATGAAGAACACCAAGGTCACACGATAACTAAGAACCCAAGAAACAGAAAGGGCCACATGAACCAGAGACCTACATCATCCTGAGACCAGAAGAACTAGTTGGTGCCCAGCCACAACCGATGCCTGCCCTGACAGGGAGCACAACAGAGAACTCCTGAGGGAGCAGGAGATCAGTGGGATGCAGACCCCAAATTCTCATAAAAAGACCATACTTAATGGTCTGACTGAGACTAGAGGAATCCCGGCGGTCATGGTCCCGAAACCTTCTGTTGGCACAGGACAGGAACCATCCCCGAAGACAACTCATCAGACATGGAAGGGACTGGACAGTGGGTAGGAGAGAGATGCTGATGAAGAGTGAGCTAATTATATCAGGTGGACACTTGAGACTGTGTTGGCATCTCCTGTCTGGAGGGGGGATGGGAGGATAGAGAGAGTTGGAAACTGGTGAAATTGTCACGAGAGACTGGAAGGGCTGACTCATTAGGGGGAGAGCAAGTGGGAGTACGGAGTAAGGTGTATATAAACTTATATGTGACAGACTGACTTGATTTGTAAACATTCACTTGAAGCTCAATAAAAAAAAAAGTTAATTAAAAAAAAAAAAGGTAGAAATAGAACTGCCACATGATCCACCAATTCCACTCTTTGGAATATATCCTAGAGAAAGAAGAGCTCTCACACAAATAGATACATGCACACCCATGTTCACTGCAGCACTGTTCACAACAGCAAAAAGATGGAAATAGCACAGAGGCGGGGTCAAGATGGCAAAATACCCAGATTCTTCTGGTGATCCCTCTTACAACAAAGACCCAAAAAATCAAGTGATAATGAGTATATTGATGACAAGCGAGGTGCCCTGAACATCAAAGGCAAACTTAGAAAATGGACTAAGTGGCATGGGGAGAGTGAGACTGTTTAGAAGTGGAGAGGAGTTGTGGGACCTGAATTGCTGAGACCCCTCAGGCAGCATTTCCTGAAGCAGCTGCAGTGGGCTGGTGGTAGCGTCTGGCCGCAGTTTTCTCAGGGAGAAGCAGCCAGCCACGCAGACTACTCACACCTCCAGAACCAGAGAAGAACAGCGCTCTCAGCAAAGGCTAAATACTTGCATATGTTTTACCTCGCCCTCCACCCTCAACCTGGCTTCAGGGGCTGTTGATTTCCCTGTGCCTGAGATAAGCCAATTTGAGTGCTCTGAGCCATACTCCTGGACTTGGAGAAGGTATAAATTCACAACAGGGGGAAATGATATTTGCCAGCTCCACTAACGTGGGGAGCTCAGAACAGAAGCAGCTCCTGTCCGAGCATACACAGTCTGTAGACTTTGAATACCTTTCCCCGCTGCATGGACCAGTCTCAGCCTAGTCCAGAAGAATAGGCCCTTGTTGGCAGAGTGTGACTGTTTAAACTGTGCAGTGGAGGGGTGGGTGTTTGATATTTGACACAGCTTTGCCTGTTAAAGAAACCCTGGTGGTAGTGCTTAAGTGCTATGGCTGCTAACCAAAGGGTCAGCAGTTCGAATCTGCCAGGCGCTCCTTGGAAACTCTATGGGGCAGTTCTACTCTGTCCTGTGGGTCGCTATGAATCAAAATTGACTCGACGGCAGGGGTTTGCGTTTTTTTTTTGTTTTTGCCTATTAAACAGAGTCCTCACCTACCCACATCATGGGCCTAGGGACTGGTGGCTCCTCTCAGGACACATAACCCTTGCAACAGGGGTCCAAGGATAACTGGTACCTCCCAGTCCTTACAATCGAAAGCATTCGGAGCCCATGGTCCATCCGCAGAACCCACCCATGTGCACGGTCTAGGGAAGAGGGTCACACTTTCCTCAGATACACTTAGGGGATGATTCTCAGCCCCTGCCTTGTTCAAACTGTGACCCCTTGCTGCAACCAGATACTGGTACCTACACCAAACACCCCTGCCCCTCTAAGACTGTAGGACAGAGCCTGTATGACACACTTGATGATCAACTACCTAGACACCTGAGAAAACAACACAAGAAAAATGAATGGACTCATAAATTCATATACATCATAACAGCTCTACCCATCTGGTGACAGGACGTCAGAGACCCAAAGGTGAAAATAATCAAGCTAGCTCACTCAAACAACCCATTTGGGCATATCAAAACAAAACAAAGCCAGAAACTAGGATATGGTAAGCAAACATAAAACAAACTAATATAATAACATAGAGACGGCTTAGAGAAAACAGTCAATATCAAACCACATAAAGAAACAGACCATCATAACCTCAACAAGCTCTAAAAACAAAGAATCAAAGGATCTTCTGGATGAAAGTGCCTTCCTGAAATTACCGGATGCAGAATTCAAAAGATTTATACACAGAACTCTTCAAGACATAAGAAGGAGATCAGGCAATACACAGAACAAGCCAAGGAACACACAGATAAAACAGGTGAAGAAACTGAAAAGGTTCTTCAAGAACATAATGAAAAATTTAATAAGCTGCATTAATCCACAGAGAGACGACAATCAGAAATTCAGAAGATTACAAATAAAATTACAAGGTTAGATAATACAATAGAAAGTCAGGGGGTAGAATCAAGCAAGTGGAAGGCAGAATTGGGGACCTTGAAAATAAAGCACTTGGCACCAATACATTTGAAGAAAAATCAGATAAAAGAATTTTACAAAATGAAGAAACTTTAAGAATCATGTGGGACTTTATCAGGAGAAATAACCTATGAGTGGTCAGAGTACCAGAACAGGGAGGGATAACAGAAATTACAGAGAGAATTGTTGAAGATTTGTGGGCAGAAAACTTCCCTGATATCATGACAGATGAGAAGATATCAATCCAAGATGCTCATCAAACTCCACATGGCAGATTTTAAAAGAAAGTCACCAAGACATATTATAATCACACTCGCCAGAACCAAACATAAAAAGAGAATTTTAAGAGCAGCTAAGGATAAACGAAAAGTCACGTACAAAGGAGAGTCAATGAGAATAAGCTTGGACTACTCTACAGAAAGCATGCAGGCAAGAAGGCAATGAGGTGACTTATATAAAGTTTGGAAGAAAAAAAATGGCCAGCCAAGAATCATACATCCAGCAAAACTGTCTCTCAGATATGAAGGGGAAATTAGGACATTTCCAGATAAACAGAAAAATAAAATTACAAGAAACACTAAACGGAGATCTTTGGTTAGAAAATCAATACTATTGGGGATCCACCCAAGCCTAGAACACTGGACAGAGCAATCAGATGTTAACCCAGACAGGGAAATCACAAAAATAAATCAAGATAAAAAAACGCTCAAAATGGGGAAACAGGGATGTCATTATGTAAAAGAAGACAACATTAAAATAATAAAGAGGGACAAAGAAATGTAGTCACGGCTCTTTCAAAGGAAGAGGACGACAAGGCGATATAAAGAAATAAAAGATATGTTTAAAGTTTGAAAAATAGGGGTAAATATTAAGGCAACCACAAGGAGACTAACTATCCTACTCATCAAACTAAATACAAGAAAAAAATAGAGACTCAGCAGAAACAAAATCAACAACAACGAATAAGAAGAAAAGAGAATATATAAAGATAAACTTCTCAGCACAAAAAATTAAGTAGGAAAAAGAAACTGTCAACAACACACGAGAAAAGACATCAAAATGACAGCACTACACTCATACCTATCCATAATTATGCTGAATGTTAATGGACTAAATATACCAATAAAGAGACAAACAGTGGCAGAATGGATTAAAAAAAAAAACACAATTCATCTATATGCTGCTGACAAGAGACACAACTTAGACTTAGAGACAGAAACAAACTAAAACTCAAAGGACGGAACAAAAATACATCAAGCAAACAACAATCAAAAAAGAGTGGGAGTGGCAATAGTAATTTTTGACAAAATAGGCTTCGAAGTTAAATATAGCACAAAGGATAAGGAAAGGCACTACACAGTGATTAAAGGGGCAATATACCAGGAGGATAAAAAATATACCAGGAAGATAGAACCATGTTAAATATTTATGCACCCAATGACAGGGCTGCAAGATACATGAAATAAACTCTAAAAGCAGTGAAAAATGAGACAGACACCTCCACAATTATAGTAAGAAATTTCAACACGCCACTTTCGGTGAAGGACAGAACATCCAGAAAGAAGCTCAATAAAGACACAGAAGATCTAAATGCCACAATCAACCAACTCGACCTTGTAGACGTATACAGAACACTTTACCCAACAGCAGCCAAGTATACTTTCTTTTCTAGTGCACATGGAATATTCTCTAGAATAGACCACATACTAGGTCATAAAGCAAGCCTTAGCAGAATGCAAAACATCAAAATTTTACAAAGCATATTTTCTGATCATAAGGCCATAAAAGCAGAAATCAACAACAGAAAAAGAAGGCAAAAGAAATCAAACACTTGGAAACGGAACAATAATCTGCTCAAAAAAGACTGGATTATAGAAGAAGAAATTAAGGATGGAATAAAGAAATTCATAGAATACAATGAAAATGAAAATGCTTCCTATCAGATTCTTTGGAATACAGCGAAAGCAGTGCTCAGACATCAACTGATATCAATAAATGCACACATTCAAAAAGAAGAAAAGGCCAAGTTCAAAGAATTATCCCTAAAACTTGAACAAATAGAAAGAGAGCAACAAAAGAAACCTCCACGCAATAGAAGAAAGGAAATAATACAAATTAGAGTAGAACTAAATAAAACAGAAAACAGAAAAACAATTGAAAGAATTAACAAGACCAAAATCTGGTTCACTGACAAAATTGATAAGCCATTGGCCAAACTAACAAAGGAAAAACAGGAGAGGAAGTAAATAACCCAAATAAGAAATGACATGGGCCATATTACAACAGACCCAACTGATACTAAAAGAATCTTATCCGATTACTATGAAAAATTGTATTCCAACAAATTTGAAAACCTAGAAGAAATGGATGAATTCCTAGAAACACACTACTTACCTAAACTAACGCAAACAGAGGTAGAACAACTAAATAGACCCATAAGAAAAGAAGAGACTGAAAAGGTATTCAAAAAACTCCCAACAATAACAACAACAAAAAAAAACCCTGGCTCCGATGGCTTTACTGCAGAGCTCTAAAAAACTTTCAGAGAAGAATTTACACCACTACCACTTAAGGTATTTCAGAGCACAGAAAAGGATGAAAAATTCCTAAACTCATTTTATGAAGCCAACATATCCCTGATGCCAAAACTCGGTGAAGACACTCCAAAAAAAAAAAGAAAGAAAATTACAGACCTATATCCCTCATGAACTTAGACGCCAAAATCCTCAGCAAAATTCTAGCCAATACAATTCAACAACATATCAAACAAATAATTCACCATCAGCAAGTGGGATTCATACCAGATATGCAGGATGGTTCAACATCAGAAAAAGGATCAATGTAATCCAACAAATAACTAAAACAAGAGAAAAGAACCACATGATTTTATCAATTGATGCAGAAAAGGCATTTGACAAAGCTCAACACCCATTCATGATAAAAAAAACTCTCAGCAAAATAGGAATACAAGGAAAAATCCCTCAACATAATAAAGGGCATTTATGCAAAGCCAACAGCAACATCATCCCAAATGGAGAGAGTATGAAAGCATTCCCCTTGAGATTGGGAACCTGACAAGGATACCCTTTATCACCACTCTTATTCAACATTCTGCTGGAGGTCCTAGCCAGAGCAATTAGGCTAGATAAGGAAATAAATGGCATCCAGATTGATAAGGAAGAAGTAAAAGTATCTCTATTTGCAAATGACATGATCTTATACCCAGAAAAACCTAAAGAATCCTCAAGAAAACTACTGAAACTAATAGAAGAGTTCAGCAGAGGATCAGGATACAAGATAAACATACAAAAATCAGCTGGATTCCTTTACACCAACAAAAGGAACATCAAGAAGAAATCACCAAATCAATACCATTTGCAGTAGCCTCCAAGAAGATAAAATACTTAGGAGTAAATCTTACCGGAGATGTAAAAGACTTATACAAGAAAAACTGCAAGCCACTACCTCAAGAAACCAAAAGAGACCTACATAGGTGGAAAAACATACCTTGCTCATGGATAGGAAGGCTTAACATTGGAAAAAACACTATTCTACCAAAAGCCATCTATAGATTCAATGCAATACCCATCGAAATTCCATTGACATTTTTTGATGAGATGAAGAAACAAATCACCAACTTCATATGGAGGGAAAGAGTCCCTGGATAAGTAAAGCATTACTGAAAAAAAAGAACAAAGTGGGGGGCCTCACTCTACTGATTTTAGAACCTTTTATACCGCCACAGTAGGTAAGACAGCCTGATACTGGTACAACAACACATACATAGACCAATGGAACAGAACTGAGAGTCTAGGCATAACTCCATCCACATATGAGGAGCTGATATTTGACAAAGGCCCAAAGTCAGTTAAATGGGGAAAAGGCAGTCTTTTTAACAAATGATGCTGGATATCCACTTGTAAAAAAATTAAACAAAACCCATACCTCACACCATGCACAAAAGTAACTCAAAGTGCATCAAAGACAACCTAAATATAAAATCTAAATGATAAAGATCATGGAAATAAAAATAGGGACAGTGCTAGGAGCCATAATACATGCCATAAACAGTACAAAAAAAAATTACAAAAAATGCAGAAGAGAAACTAGATAACTGGGGGCTCCTAAAAATCAAACACCTACGCTCATCCAAAGACTTCGCCAAGAGAGTAAAAAGATTACCTACAGACTGGGAAAAAGTTTTTAGCTATGACATTTCACATGAGCACCAGAACTCTAAAATCTTTATGATACTGCAAAAACTCAACTACAAAAAGACCAATAGCCCAATTAAAAAATGAACAGACACTTCACTAAAGAAGACATTCAGGTGGCTAACAGATGCATGAGGAAATGCTCACCATCATTAGCCATTAGAGAAATGGAAATCAAATCTATGATGAGATTCCATCTCACTCCAACAAGGCTGGCATTAATCCAAAAAACACAAAAGAATAAATGTTGGAGAGGTTGTGGAGAGACTGAAAAACACTTCTACACTGCTGGTGGGAATGTAAAATGGCACAACCACTTTGGAAATTTATTTGGTGCTTCCATAAAAAACTAGAAATAGAATTACCATACGATCCAGCAATCCCACTCCTTGGAATATATCCTAGAGAAATAAGAGCCTTTACACGAACAGATATATGCATACCCATGTTCACTGCAACACTGTTTACAATAGCAAAAAGTTGGAAGCAACCAAAGTGTCCATCAATGGATGAATGGATAAATATATTATGGTATAGTTACACGATGGAATATTACACATGAATAAAGAACAATGATGAATCTGTGAAACATTTCATAACATGGAGGAATCTGAAAGGATTTATGCTGAGTGAAATTAGTCAGCTGCAAAATGACAATTATTATATAAGACCAGTATTATTAGAACTGGAGAAATAATTTAAATAGAGAAGAGAATATTCTTTGATGGCTACTAGATGGGGGAAGGAGGGAGAGAGGTTTTCAATAATTAGATAGTAGATAAGCACTATTTTAGGTGAAGGGAAGGACAACAGACAATACAGCAGAGGTCAGCACAACTGGACTAAACCAAAAGCAAAGAAGTTTCCTGAAAAAACAGAACGTTTTGAAGGCCAGCATAGCAGGGGCGAGGGTTGGGGTATCATGGTTTCAGGGGATATCTAAGTCAATTGGCATAATAAAATCTGTTAAGAAAAGAAAAAGAAGATGGCAACAACCTAGGTGTCCATCAACGGATGAATGAATAAATGAATTATGTTATATTCACACAATAGAATAGTACACAATAATGAAGAACAACAATAAATCCCTGAAACATCTCATAACATGGATGAATCTGGAAGGCATTATGCTGAGTGAAATTAGTAACAAAAGGACAAATATTCTATGAGACTACTATTATAAGAACTGAAGTAAAGGTTTACACACAAAAGAAACCATTCTTTGCTGGTTATGAGGGCAGAGGGAGGAAGAGGGGTATTTACTAACTAGATAGTAAGAATTATTTTAGGCGAAGGGAAAGACAACACACAATACAGGGGAAGTCAACACAACTGGACTAAACCAAAAACTAAGAAGTTTCCTGAATACAGCCAAACACTTCGAGGGACAGAGAATCAGAAGCAGGGGTCTGGGAACAATGGTTTCAGGGGACATCTAAGTCATTTGGCATAATAAATTTATTAAGAAAATGTTCTTCATTCCACTTTGGTGAATACCGTCTGGAGTCCTTAAAGCTAGCAATAGGCCACCTAATACGCATCAATTGGTCCCAACCCACTTGGAGCAAAGAAGAATGAAGAACACTAAAGTACAAGGAAAGTATGAGCCGAAGAGACAGAAAGGGCCACATAAACCAGAGACTTCATCAGCCTGAGACCAGAAGAATTAAAAGGTGCCAGGTTACCACCAATGACCACCCTGACAGGGAACATAACAGAAGTCCCTAATGGAGTAGTAGAAAAGTGGGGTGTAGAACTCAAATTCTAGTAAATAGATCAGACTTAATGGTCTGATTGAGACTGGAGGGACCCCAGAAGACATGGCCCCCAGACACTCTGTTAGCCTAAAACTAAAACCATTCCCTAAGCCAACTCTTCAGCCAAAGGTTAGACTGCTGTATAAGACATAAGATGGTACTGGTGAGGAGTGTGCTTCTTAGCTCAAGTAGATACTTGAGACTAACTGGCTGGCTCCTGTTTGGAGGTGAGATGAGAGGGCAGAGAGGGACAGGAGGTGGTTGAATGAACACGGGAAAAACACGGTGGAGAGGAGAAGTGTGCTGCCACATTATAGGGAGGTCAACTAGGGTAGCACAGCAATGTGTGTAAGTTTTTGTACGGGAAACTGACTTGAACTGTAAACATTCACTTAAACCACACTAATTCTTTTTTCAAATAAAAAGCAAAGTAAGTTTTTGTTGATTTAAGCCAAAAAGAAATTGCGCTGAAAACCTATGTGAGTACACTTGCATTTGCTGACATGGAAAAGATTGGCAGTGTCTGTTGTTAATCCAGAAAATTGGTTATAGAATGATGTTTCGCATGCTCTGGAATAAACAGAGTGCCTACATGTTTATATCTGCATGGGAACAAATATATTCTGAAGGGTTATTTTGTAATAAAATATGTTTTAAGTCATAATAAAATATGTTTTAAGTCATAGTTAAAAAAACAAAATTTTCTCATTTCCTCAAGTACACACACTGACCCCAATGGCGTATTAATATACACATGTACCTCACATTCCAAATGCACGCACTGACACTCCCTCCATTCTTCCAGGATGGAAACACACATACGGCACCTTCAGCCTCAAATGCACACGCAGTTGTGTGCTGGCAAGGGATTACACACCCACACTGGCTTTCTGCAGAATTAGAAACACATGTAAAATGTCCCAGATACAACTGGAGGAGTGGCACACAAGTTAATGATCTCGTTCAAACATGTAATACTCGTGATTGGAAATTGTATATACACACATCATTAGCAGGATGGTTTTGTTGATCTTGGCAAATCTCTTGCATCCTCAACCTATTATGCTTGCAAGTCAGTCATGATTTCATGACACGACACTACAAATAAACGGTTGGTTTTTAGTCAATTCAGCAAAGTCACTCACTTCCTGGACTAATGAGTGCCATTGAAACATGAATGTTGGTTGACATATTTCTTACGTTAACAAGGAAGACCTAAGAGATGCGAGCTCGGAGGATGGAACTTGACTGAATTTTCCTTCACAGGAGATCTTTCGGTGCTTAAACAGAAAGTGCTTTTCAAATCCTGAAGAATTGCTCAAAATTAGGTATTATTCAGGATGTAACAGATAATGACTTGTCACACTTGTCAGTTTAAGGTGGCATTATTGAAAATTCCCCCCTCATTTTAAGTCCACCAATTAGGAAAACAATCAATGCAGTCCTGCCATGCAGCGTTTGCCATTTCCCGTGGTATACATACTGTCAGCACAGGACAAACTAGCAACAAGAGGGCACTAAATTCTACACCATGAAAGGGGATCTCCCAAAACAAAATCCACGCCTGCAAATAACCCAAGAGCCTATAGGAGGGTAAAGCATAGCAGCAACATTACTAAGAATGAGTTTCCGTGTCCATTACCTTCCTTTGTAATAGAACTGATCTATGAGAAAGAAAAGCACTGCTCTCTGTCCTCAGGGTCTGAGGCCTCGCCCTGGCACAGCCCAGCCCAGCCCAGCCATGAGACTTACCCTTAGGGACCCTGCCTTCCCTGCTCCTTCCCGCGCCTGCCTGAAGGGACCTTCCGCAACTGACTCCTGAAGCCATTGGATGACCTCAGTTTGTGCGCCCCAGAGCCCTGTCCCAGGAGGTTGTGCACATTCGTGAGCTCCTAAAGCAGGGTGGAAATGGGGTTCTCTGAGCCATGGTTGCAGAGTGGTTAAGAGCTACTAACTGCTAAGCAAAAGGCCAGTTGTTTGAATCTACCATGTGCTCCTTGCAAGTCCTATGGGGCAGTTCTACTCTGTCCTACAGGATCATTAGGGGTCAGAATTTACTCTACTGTAATGGGTTTATGAAGAGCACTGCAGGAGCAGAGAACAAAGCATCTGGGGTGAATTCTGAAGCTTCTTGGAAAGCAGGTGACACCTCCTCACCCAGAACCTCCACATCAGCCCTTCTGCCAAAAGAGTGTGTCTGAAGCCACCACTCATGATTTGTAAAAATTGTGGTCATTGTTCTTTTGTACCATGGAGTCAATCTCCCCTCATGGAGACTCTATATGACACAGGAGAACTGCCTCATAGCTTTTCCTAGGCTGTACTCTTTGTGGTGGCAGATTCCCTGCTGTTTCTCCTCTGCAGCCAGAGCCTTATTCTCTGGGTATTTGCTTAGCAACCCAGCGCTTAACCTCACACAGTCAGGGCTCCTTCTCTAAGCTTACCCTTTGCTAATGAGTGGATTCTGACTCACAGCGACCCTATCAGTCACAGTAGAACTTACCCACAGGGTTTCCAAGGAGTAGATGGTGGATTTGAACTGCCACCTTTTAGTTGGCAGCGAGGCTCTTAAACACTTTGCAACCATGGCTCCACTTAAAACACGGTATCCTGGAATTGGGAAGAGTGCTCTTCCACATTTATATACACTGTGGACCACATTCATTTCTTCTTATGAATAGGCTTTCAAAAAATACTGTTTCTTTTTCCTATTCGCTTTGAACGTTCCATTACAGAACTGCACAACTGAAGAATTTTAGATGTGGAAGTGCTACAAGACATACTTTCTCCTGATGCCATTCCAAAAGTTTTACCTACTATATTTACTGTCATACAGTTATTCTTGATGCATTTATTTAATATATAGACATTTCACAAGAAATGTTGAGGCACCAATGTTTTGTCTGAAATTTACTTGTTCCCTTGAACAGGACAGTTGAGAACCAGGTCACAGAAAGTAGCTCCTTGCTTTCCCTAGGTTCTTGCTCCACACAGGCGGAATGCCTTAAGCAGCACCCTTAGAATTTATGAAATGGAATAAAAATTTATGAAATTTTTATTCCAAAATTAATATTTATGGAAGGAAAACAAGTCCTTTTACAATACCGTTTAAGAAAATAAAACATATAGGAATAAATGTACCCATTGATACGAAATCCTTATACAATGAAAAGTATAAAACACTCCTAAAGGATCTTAAAGAAGATCTAGATAGATGGAAAGAAATTTTGTGCTCATGGATTGGAAGACTTAATATAGTCAAGATGTCAATAATACACAAAGTAACCTACAGATAGAACACAGTCCTAATCAAAATTCCTATAGTATTCATTACAAAAATGGAAAAAGAATCCTCCTTTTTCTATGGGAAGAAGAGACGCCTGAAGTAGTCTAAGGAATTTGAAAAATAACAAAGTAGCAGGCCTCATAGTTCCTCACTTCAAAACAGATTACACAGCTACAGTAAATCAAAACAACCTAGTACTTGTTTAAACATAGACACACAGGCCAATGGAACAGAATTGAAAATCCAGCAATAAACCCAAACATCTATGGTCAATTGGTTTTTGATAAGAGAGCCAAATCCATTCATTGGCAAAAGAACAATCTCTTCAACAAATGGTGCAGGCTAAATTGGATTTCCACGAACAGAAAGATGAGACAAGATCCCTACCTCACACCATACACAAAAACTAAATCAATATGGATCAAGGAGCTAAATTTAAATTTAGAATCATGCAGTTCTATGAAAAAAATAGAGGAGCAAACCTTTTGGACCTAACTGGTTTTCAAATGATAGATTATCAAACACAATAATGAATGCACAAGCATCAGAAAGCAAAATAGAGAACTCAGACCTTATAAGATTTAAATACTTAGTAAAAATAGGGAAGAGACAGCCTACAGACTGGGAAAAATCCTTTGGCAATTATATAAGTGATTAGAGTCTAATATCTAAAATCTATAAATCTTCTACAGCTTAATAACCAAAAAACAATCATATCAAGAAGTGGGCAAAGAACATAAACAGACATTTCACCAATGAGCACATTCACACGGCCAACAGACACGTGAAGAGTTGCTCAACGTCATTATGCACCAGGGAAATGCAAATCAATACCAACGTGATAAACAATTTCACTCCCACTGTGATGGCTACAATAAAAAAATCAAAAACTAAAAAAAGGGAAAGTAAGAAGCACTGGGGAGGATTTGGATAAATTGGAAGCCTCATCCGCTGCTGGTGAAAACTCAAAATGATATAGCCATTTTCAAAACACTCTACCAGTTCCTCAAAAAACTGCTGGTAGAGCTGCCATATACCCCAGGAATTCCACTCCAGGTATTTGCCCTAGGGATCTGATACAAGTGACAGGAACTGACATATGCACACCTATTTTCATCGCAGCACAATTCACAAGAGCAAAAACATGGGAACAACCTAACTGCCCATCAACCGATGAATGGATAAGTAAAATGTGGTACATACATACAATGAAATACTACTTAGCAATACAGAAATGAGTTCCCTAAACTCCTTGGAAATGGAAGAACCTGGAGGACATTATCTCGAGCGAAATAAGTCTGTCACAATAAAATAAATATTCTATGTTATCACATTGATGAAATGATATGAACTAATAAAAATATGAAGAAAATAATGTGTTTACCAAACTCAGGGTGGAGTGAAACAGAAATTCACTTTCTAGAGAGTAGACACTGGTTACTTTTGGTGACGGCAAAGGTAACGCCAAATGAGAGTGAAGTGCACACAGCTTGACGAAGGCAAACCATGTCAGTAAAATGTACACAAGGAAAAAGAACTTGTTGGTAAGAGCAGGATGGCAATATTCAGCTCTGACACATTAGACTTTAAAGCAAAATCCACCACAAAGGATAAGAAAGATCGCTGTGTAATGATTAAATGGTCAATACCCCGGGACGACATAACCATACTAAATATTTACGTACCCAATGACAGAGCTCTAAAATACATAAAGCAAACTTTACCAGCATTGAAAAGAGATACAGACAGCTCCACAAGCAGGAGACTTCAACAGACCACTTTCAGTTAAAGGACAGAACATTTAGAAAGAAGTTCAGTAAAGACATGGAAGATCTAAATGCCACAATCAACCAACTTGATCTCATAGACATATACACAGCACTCCACCCAACAGCAGCCAAGTATACTTTGTTTTCCAACACACATGGAACATTCTCCAGAATTGACCACATACTAGGCAAAGCAAGCCTTAACAGAATCCAAAGCATAGAAATATTACAAAGCATCTTTTCTGACCATAATGCCATAGAAGTAGAAATCAATAACAGAAAAGGCTAGGACAAAAAAAAATCACGTACATGAAAACTAAACAACGCCTTGCTCAAAAACTGCTGAGTTATAGAAGAAGTCAAAGACAGAATAAAGAAATTCATAGAGTCGAATGAAAATGAAAACATATTCTACTGGAACCTTTGGAACACAGCAAAAACAGTGCTCAGAGGTCAATTTATAACACTAAATGCACACATCCAAAAAAGAAGAAAGGGAAAAAAATCAAAACATTAACCCTATAACTTGAAAAAATAGAAAGAAAGCAAGCAGCAAAAGAAGCCCTTGGAAAGGAAATAAAAATTAGAGCAGAAATAGAGAACAAACAAACGATTTGAAGGGTCAACAAGACCAAAAGCTGGTTCTCTGAAAAGATCGACAAAATCAATAAACCATTGGCCAGAATGACAAAAGAAAAACACAAGAGGAAGCAAATAACTCAAATAAGAAATGAGACAGGCCATATCACAACAGACCCAACTGAAATTAAAAGAATCATAACAGAATGTTATAAAAAATTGTACTCCAGCAAATTTGAAAACCTAGAGGAAATGGACAAATTTCTAGAAAAATACAACCTATGTAAACTAACACAAACTGAGGTAGAAAAACTAAATAAACCCATAACAACAACAACAACAAAAAGATTGTAGAGGTAATTAAAAAAAAAAACCAAAAAAATAAAGTCCTGGCCCTGACAGCTTCACTGGTGAATTCTACCACACTTTCAGAGAAGAGTTAACACCAGTACTACTAAAGGTATTTCAGAGCATAGAAAAGGATGGAATACTGCCAAACTCATTCTATGAAGCCAGCATAACCCTGATGCCGAAACCAGGTAAAGGCACTACAAAATATTACAGACCAATATACCTCATGAACATAGATGCAAAAATCCTTAACAAAATTTTAGCTAATGGAAATCAACAGTACATCAAACATAGAATTCATCATGATCAAGCGGGATTCATACCAGGAATGCAGGGATGGTTCAACATTAGAAAAACAATCAATGTAATCCACCACACAAATAAAACAAAGGATAAGAACCATGTGTTCTTATCAATCAATTCAGAAAACTCATTTGACAAAGTCCAACAACTGTTACTGATAAAAACACTCAGCAAAATAGGAATAGAAGGGAAGTTCCTCAAAAATAAAGGGCATTTATGCAAAGCCAACAGCCAACATCATTCTAAAGAGAGAGAGACTGAAAGCATTCCCCTTGAGATCAGAAAGCAGACAAGGATGCCCTTTATCACCATGCTTATTCAACATTGTCCTGGAGGTCTGAGCCAGAGCACTGAGACATGAAAAAGAAATAAAGTCATCCAAAATGGTAAGAAAGAAGT
This sequence comes from Elephas maximus indicus, assembly GCF_024166365.1. Taxonomy (NCBI): domain Eukaryota; kingdom Metazoa; phylum Chordata; class Mammalia; order Proboscidea; family Elephantidae; genus Elephas; species Elephas maximus. Next base: position 114,955,822 of record NC_064827.1, read on the forward strand.
AAAAGTATCCCTTTGCAGATGGTACGATCGTATACACAGAAAACCCTAAGGAAAAACTACTGGAACTAATAGAAGATTTCAGCAAAGCATCAGGATACAAGACAAACATACAAAAATCAGGTGGATTCCACTACACCAACAAAGAGAATTTCAAAAAGGAAACCACCATATCAATACCAGTTAGAATAGCCCCCAAGAAGATAAAATACTTAGGAATAAATCTAAGCAGAGATGTAAAAGACCTATATAAAGAAAGCCTACAAAACACTACTGCAAGAGACCAATAGAGACTTACATAAGTGGGAGAACATACCACGTTCATAGATCAGAAGACTCAACATTGTGAAAGTGTCAGTTCCACCCAAAGCGTTCTATAGATACAGTGCAATCCCAACCCAAATTCCAATGACATTTTTTATCAAGATGGAGAAACAAATCACCAACTTCACACAGAAAGAGAAGAGGCCCAGAGTAAGTAAAGCATTACTGAAGAAGAAGGAAGTCAGAACAGCCTGGTACTGATACAACAGATACACAAGACCAACAGAACAGAATTAAGAATTCAGATGTAAATTCATCCACCTATGAGCAGCTGGTTTTTGACAAAGGCCCAAAGTCTGTTTGTTCGGTAACAACGCAGCGGCACCTGAACCCAAGGTCAGCCGCATCTCCAAGAGACAGAAGAAAGACTCCAGAACCAGCGATCATGACACATGTATGGTTTATTTGGGAAGCTTACTTACAGGACCGTGGCCCAGGGTGGCGGCTGGACCAGTTTAGGGCTCCGCAACCACCTACCAAGGCACACATGCTTATACACCATTACGGCTTGGACCAGTGTTCATTGTTTTTCTCCCACGTCCTTGGGCAGGCAGTGTTCCCAGGGACTTCATGTCCAGGCCCAGATGTTTTCCTTCCTGTTGCTAACGAATTCCTCGGCCTTGGCCACTGACCCAGTCATGCCACTCTCGGCCTTGTACCTTAGCCCGAGTCCATCCCAAATTCATCTCCAGCATGCTTCAGGGAAGAGCAAAGCTGATTCCGTTAGGAGGGGATGCATACAGCTGAATAGCATTACTCTACACTGTTAAATTGGGAAAAGATAGTCTCTTTACCAAATGGTGCTGGTATAACTGGATATCCATCTGCAAAAAAATGAAAAAAGAACCATACCTCACATCATGTACAAAAACTAACTCAAAATGGATCAATGACCAAAATATAAAATCTAAAGCAATAAAGATCATGGGAGAAAAAAATAGGGACAATGCTAGGAGCTCTAATATACAGCAGAAACAGAATACAAACCATAACTAACAATGCACAGACACCAGAAGAGAAACTAGATGACTGGAAGCTTCTAAAAATCAAATACTTAAGCTCATCAAAAGACTTCACCAAAAGAGTAAAAAGACAACCTAAAGATTGGGAAAAAAAATTTTGCCGATGACATATTTGATAAGGGTCTAATCTATAAAATGTACAAGATACTGCAAGACCTCAAAAACAAAAAGACAAAATAACCCTAATTAAAAAATGGGCAAAGGATATGAATAGACACTTTGCCAAAGAAGACATTCAGGTGGCTAACAGACACATGTGAAAATGCTCAGGATCATTTGCCATCAGAGAAATGTAAATCAAAACCACAATGAGATACCATCTCCCCCCAACAAAACTGGCACTAATCCAAAACACACAAAATAATCAATGTTGGAGAGGTTGTGGAGAGACTGGAACACTTATGCACTGCTGGTGGGAATGTCAAATGGTACAACTGCTTTGGAAATCAGTTTGGCGTTTCCTTAAAAAGCTAGAAATAGAAGTGCCATAAGATCCAGTAATCCCACTCCTTGGAATATATCCTGGAGAAATAAAAGCTGTCACAAGAGTAGGTGTATGTACACCTATGTTCACTGCAGCATTGTTCACAATAGCAAAGAGATGGAAACAACCTAGGTGCCCGTCAGCTGATGAATGGATAAAAAAACAATGGTCCATACACACAATGGAATACTATACAATGATAAAGAACAATGAAGAATCAGGGAAACATCTCACAATATGGATGAATCTGGAGGGCATGATACTGAGTGAAATGAGTTGCAAAAGGACAAATATTGTACGAGACCACTATTATTAGAACTCAAGAAAAGGTTTAAACACAGAGGAAAGCATTCTTTGATGGTTCCAAGGGGAGGGAGGGAGGGAGAGGGGACTTCACTAACAAGATGGTAGGTAAGAATCGTCTTGTGTAAAGGGAAGGACAACACACAATACAGGGGAAGTCAGCACAACTGGACTAAACCAAAAGCTAAGACATTTCTTGAACACAACCAGTCTGAGAGACAGAGCAGCTGGGGCTGGGGTCTGGGCACTGCGGTTTCAGGGAACATCTAGGTACTGGCATAACAAAGATGATTAAGAAAATGTTCTGCATCTCATTTTGGTCAGTGGCATCCGTGGTCTTAAAAGTTTACGAGCAGCCATCTCCTCTGAGCAAAGGAGAATGACGAACAACAGAGATACAAGGAAAATACTAGCCCAAGAGACAAAAGGGCCACATAAACCAGAGACTCCATCAGCCTGAGACTGAGGAATGGGATGGTGCCTGCTACAACCAATGACCACCTGACAGGGAACACAAGAGAGAGTCCCTAACGGAGCAGGAGCCAAGTGTGGAACAGTACTCAAATTCACGTAAAAAACCAGAGGTAATGGTCTCACTGAAACTGGAGGAACCCCGAAACGATTATCCCCAGACACACTCTTAACCCAGAACTAAAACCATTCCCAAACACCACTCTTCAGACAAAGATTAGACTAAACTATAAAACATAAAATACTTGTGAAGAGTGTGCTTCTTAATTTAAGCAGATACATGAGACCAAATGGGGGCTCCTGTCTGCAGGCAGAATGAGAGGGCAGGAAGGGACAGGAGCTGGTTGGATGCACATGGAAAACCTGGGCTAGGAAGGGGGAGTGTGCTGTCAGATTGTAGGATTGGATCTAGTGTCACATTACAATATGTATATAAAATTTTGTGTGAGAGATTAATTTCAGGCGTAAACACTCACCTAAAGTACAATTTTAAAAAAAAAAAGAACCTTAGATATGAGCAAAAAAAAAAAAAAAAACCAAAACCAAACCATAATGTACTACTTCACACACACACTAGGGTGGCTATTAGCAAACAAAAGGAAAATAGGAAGTGTTGGTGAGGATGTAGAAAAATTGGAACCCTCATGCATTGTTGAGGATTTGAGAAGCCCCTCTGGAAAAGAGTTTTGTGGTTCCTCAAAAAGTTAAACACAGAGTTACCATCTGACCCAGCAACGCCACTCCTAGGTATATACCCAAAAGAACTGAAAGCAGAGACATAACAGATAGGTGTACACCAGTGTTCACTGCATCATTCACAATAGCCAAACGGTGGAAACAGCCCTGGTGTCCACCAAAAAATGAATGGGTAAATAAAGTGTGGTTGTAAAGTACCATGGAATATTACTCTGCCATAAAGAAATGAAATTATGTGCTATGACACAGATGAATTTTGAAAACTTGCTAAGTGAAATAAGTCAGAGACAAAAGGAGAAATATTATATGATTTCACTTACATGAAATGCCTAGAATAGGCAAATTCACAGAGACAGACAGTAGACTAGAGGTTACTGGGCTGGGGGAGGGGAGAGTAGGGAGTTTTGGGGTACAGAATTTCTGTTTAGGGTGATAAAATGTTTTGGTGGTAGCACAACATTGTGAATGTAAGGAATGGTACTGGGTTGTACACTTAAAATGGTTAAGATGTCAAATTTTATGTTTTAAGCACTTACACAAAAATAAATAATACATATGGTGTTTAGAAGTTGGACAAATGACTCAGCTGACTGTCAGATCAATATGTCCAGAGCTCTGCACTCCCTCTGTTTTGATACCTGCTGTTCTCTGATATACAGTGGTAACAGTGACTGAGGCCAGTTAGGCACCAATGTACTGGGCAAAGTCCTGAGTACATTTTATTCCATCCTCGTAACCACCCCATGAAATCAGTATTATTATCCCCACATTTGCACAAGGAAATTAGCACAGAAAAGCCAAGTAACTTGACCAGGGACGCAAAGCTAGGAAGGGAGTGTTATGGATTGAATTGTGGACCCCCAAAATATGTGTCATAAATCCTAACCTCTCTGCCTGTAGTTATAAGACCATTTGGGAATGGGTTATCTTTGTTATGGTAATGAGGCTGGATGAGTGTAGACTGTATCTTGAGTCAGAATCTTTTGAGATATAAAAGAGATTAAACAAGCAAGTGAGAGAAGCAGACACGGGGAGAGAGATGCCAAAAACTTGATTGCCCAGGAACAGAAGCTAAAAGAGATAAGGACCTTCCTCCAGAACCAACAGAAAGAAAGCCTTCCCCTAGAGCTAGCACCCTCAAGTTGGAATTCTAGCATCCTAAACTGTGAGAAAATAAATTTGTTTGTTAAAGCCACCCACGTGTGGTGTTTCTGTTACAGCAGTACAAGACAACTAAGAGGGGGAAGGAGGTATTTGAATTTAGGTGGTTTGTTTTCAGAGTCTATGCTCTCAATGAACATGATACACAGAAGGCCTTCACAATGAGCTTAGCATTGAAGGGTCAGAGATGAGGGAAAGGGGACACTTTAAGAGATGTGACATTGAGCAAAGGCCTTGACTATGCAGATTGGGCCCTGGGGACCTGAATGGCTCAGAGGTAACAAGGTGCCTTAAAGCTTGGAAGGTGGGGCAAGGGCATGTTGATGTGGGTGGGAGGGTGGGGAGGTGGGTGGAGGAAAAGCTAAATAGAAGAGGCACTGACTCTAGATCATGTGGGAACTTATGGCCTAATGAAGTGTTTTCAAAATGCAGTCAATGACCCAACTGCATGGGGTCAAACTTCAGATTCCAGCCTCACCCAGAACCTACTGGATCCTAAAGAAGTGAAGATTTCAGTGTTCTTGGCCTTTACAACTGGAAGGATGGAGTTTCCATTTAATGTATGTAGAAGTTTTTGGGTGAGGCAGACATGGGTGGATAGAGAAAGCAGGAGAAGATTGGTTTCACCATGCTGTTTTGAGATGTCTTTTAGACAAAGGAGAGATGACAAGTGGGCAGCCTGGAGCTCAAGGGGGAGACTGGAGCTGGAGATAAGAATTCAGGAGTGACCATCACAGGCCATGAAATGATAGAATGTCTAGGATATCCCGAGTAGATATATGAAACAAGATTAGGTATACATTGGTAACTGTTGACAACTGATACACGCATGATGTGTACATGGGGGTTTCTGACACTATTCTGTTATAAAGAATGGAAAAGATCCATTTGTTTTGAGATGCAGTAAACTCCTCTGACTTCCATGGCCTATCAGAAATTTATACTGGAGAAAAGAACACATTGCTTATGATTTAATGTTTTTGTTTCTCAAGAACCTGTACTCCTAATTACATATATGTTTCATGGTTCTTCAAGAAAGAACTAAAGTGGAAATGTTGACTATGGATAAATTTACCTTGTGTTCGTCTATAGGTTTCATACTTATTCACCACAATTCAAAACATTTTGATGGCAACTGCTGCTTGAGAAAATGATCCCAGGGAAGGTGCTGCTGGCTGGGAAGTTGATTGAAGCCTGAAATCATATTCAGATTTTCTCTCAGTTAAAATTGAATAAGCTCATCAAACCTTGTTAAAGCTACTAGAGCAACAGGGAAAATGCATACCCTGTGGGCTGCTGGTGCAAATGTCGCAGCTGCACTTGCTATACCAATGAACAAGGCAAGTTCACATTTTCAAAAGATGGCAGGAACAGATAAAAAGTTCCACTGGAGAGCAAGTTATCTTTCAAACCATCGAGAGGGGTCAAGAGTTTTCACTAGAACAATCAGGAAGATATCTTGAATCACTGCTGCGCTTAGAGTTAGGGGTCCTTTGACCCGCCAAGTGCTGACATTAAAGAAAAACTGCACCTGACCCTAGCAGGGCAATTTTCACCATACTTGGCTGATCATAGGAAGTGCTTGGAGTTGTTTATGGAAACTGCAGATTTCTGGGGCCCCCGCTAAGTCAGAATCTTTCTGGAAAGCCTTGTTGATAGTGAGTTGCAGGTGTAGCAGGTTTTGATTATGAACACTGATACAGGACACAAGTGGACTTGCTGCCATCCTCCTGAACAGCATCAATACTGTGTCCACATACTGACAGCGACCTTGTGTGACAAAGGGCTCACGCTGGCTCTCCTTAACTTAAACCTTGGAAAGACTGCACATTATACAGCTGTGGGTCAGTCACGTCTCTCACGATATGTCTACAAAGGCTAGCAGACACTTAAGTTTATTTTTCCTGAGGGAGTCGATGTTCATACCTGAAGGGAAAAGAATCTAAGACTCAAAGAATGTGAACCAGGGCCGGATTACCCAATAAGCAAGGTGTACATGGGCTCAATTGTGCCTTCCCACCAATTTGCAGTGCACAATTTCACCACGTCAACGATGTGGCTAAACCCATGTGAAATTGTTCACCACAGATTAGCAAGTAAATACAATTAAGCCCTTGTGTACCTTGCTGATTAACCCACCCCTGATGTGAACCCACATGACAAAAAAACAAACAGTTCTGAATTTATCATGACAACCTGAAGAGGTGGACTCACAGAAGGAGCTGGGGTTGTTTGTGTGAGGGGCATATCATCTGTTTCTAACATAAGACCCTTTGCTGCTCCTCTCAGCCCAGCAACACCTTGCTCAGCCCTGCTCGTTCTATCATATAACCTGAAGTGTCCTGCTCAGCAGTTTCTGGGATAAAATTCAAAATGCCAGTTAGATGTGAATTTGAATGAACATGAATAATTTTTAGCTTGAGTATGTCCATGTGGTTTTTGGGGCATATTTATACTAAAAATATATAGTTTTATTCTTTTTTTAAGCCAAGTGTGGCAATCCTCCTGTGAGGGAGGGCCTGAGTACAGACTATGGGTCTCATTCTTCGGAGGACCCAGAGCGGCAGGCAACTCTGAAAAGGAAGCCAAAGATTACAGTGGCTCAAATTCTTATCACCTTAGAAAAATTTAACAGGACAAGGCTTGAATCACTTTTTAAAGAAAGAGATTTAAAAGCTTAGAGTTTATCTTTTTTATATATCCTGATGGAGTAACTGGAGATGTAACAGACATAAACTGAACTTTAGAAGCTGATCAAGTGCATGACAAGTAAATATAATGTGTGGTCCTTGATTGGACTCTGAAGAGAAACAGAGTGAGGAAGATAGAGGAAAAACTGTCCTAAAGATTGGTGGACTGTATTTTAGATCACAGTATCATAACATTGTTAAATTCTCTGAGTATCACAATGTTATTGGAATTATGGAGGGAAATTAAACAAGTGTTCCCTCTATAACACCAGTAAAATTACCATACTGGTAAAAATTAACCAGCTGTTTTTCCGGGGCTGAGAGCTATCCCTTAGGAAGGTAATCATCAAGGGAGATAGAGCCCCTACTTTCCCTGTCAGCATGGGAATTTAGTCCAGGCAGCCTGTTCTAAGCTGTCACACTTGCTTGTCAAATAGGTACATGAAGTTTTATTTCTCCTTTAAATAAAGGCACTTAACAAACACGGTGGCACTCCAATTACCAAGTGAACTTAGGATAAGGAATGTATGGCAAAGAGTCCTCTCACATGAAAATCTGTGATCGTTTATCTCGAGAACATGTAAGTAATGGATTGTATCTTCCTGGCTACATCAAATGGTGAAATTTCTTTCTTTTTTGCAATCCGTTTTGTGGTGTGGTATGCATCACAGCCTAGTTTAATTCCTATTCCATAAAAAACTAATTCCTTTCTTTTCTACATTCATGGAGGTGATTTTCTGAGTCAGCAGACTTATTTCTTAATTTTCCGACAAGATTATATACAAATGTCCGTATTTTTTAAGTATAAAAAGGATTTATACCTTTTATTAACAGTGTTTATCCCAAGGTCCACCACCCTTCTACTGGTTTGTTGTGCTATAATGGCTTACGTGTTGCTGTAGTGCTGGACTCTATGCCACCAGTATTTCAAATACCAGCAGGGTCATCCACGGTGCACAAGTTTCAGCACAGCTTCCAAACTAAGGCAAGGAAAAAGGCCTGGAGGTCTACTTCTGAAAATTAGCCAATGAAAACCTTTTGGATCACAATAGAGCATTTTCTGACTCACTTGCTTTGGACACATGATCAGGAGGGATCAATTCTAGAGGAGAACATTGTGTTTGGTGAAGTAGAGGGCCAGTGAGGGGTGAGATGGACTGGCACAAGAGCCATAGCAATGGACTTGAATATGCAGGAGATTGTGAGGATGAGGCCGGACCAGGAAATGTTTTGTTATGTTGCACATAAGGTCGCCAAGACTCAGCGTCAACTCAACTCAATTCAACTCCATCCGTCCATCCGTCCACCCACCCACCCACCCATCCATCTCTCTATTCCAAGGTAGGAGGGATTACTTGTATTTTATGATTTTTATCTATGCTTTTTCCCCCATGATTTTCTACATTGGAGCAATTACTGTGTTTTATGTGAGAATCAACTAAACCAACAAAGGAAAAGTTAGTTTTATTTTAAAGAAAAGGAAAAAGGAAAACTTGTAGCAGGTTACAAAGAATTTGAGTCAGGGGCTTGGCCCAAGCAGGCCAGCTAATGGAAGGTAATCTGTAAAAGAGCTAGACCACAGGGCCACCTTATGAGATTTGTGGGCCCTAGGTACTTTTGCTTTCATGGGCGGGCCCCTTCTTCCAAAAAGCATATTAAACTCATACTTTTATTACTGCGTTGGCATAAAGATGACTATATTTATATTACATATTAAAACATTTTGTTCTACCTAAAAGTCCACCCTATTTCTTCTTATGGTAAAAGAATGTAAAACGTTTTCTTGGGCCCTTAAAAGCATGGGGGGTCTTTGGCACTGTGCCTGCTATACCTAATAAATAAGTTGGCTCATTTGGGACTTCCCCAGAGGGTGTGGCCCCAAGTGTGAAGGCATTACCTGGTTTTGGGGTGTGTGTGTGTGTGTGTGTGTGTGTGTGTGTGTGTCTAGCTGGCTGGGCTGCTCTGGCCTGGCCACCACACAGCGTATGGGGGAGATGAATGGTCGTAATTCTATTATTGCAAGGTTAGGAGGCAGCAAGGTGCATAGGTGCTAGGGAAAAGGATGGAAGTAGAGAAAGTAGCTAGAAGGTATTGAAATAACCCAGGAAGGTAAAAAGATCCTTAAACTTAGAATATTCTGTATTACTGCAACAGCTTCTTAACAGTCTCCATGCTATTCCCTTTGCCTTCTTACAGTCTAGTCTAAGCATAGTGACAGAGCTCTCTTGGAAAAAGAGAGCCACGTCATGTCACTGGAAGTTCTATCCAGGGAAACAAGGGGGGTAAAAGAAATACAAGGCATCCAGATTAAAAAGGAAGAAGTACAACTATCTCTGTTTGCAGATAACATGATCTTGTATATAACAGGCCCTAACGAATCCCCAAAAGCAAAGTAAAAGCAAAAACAAAACCATTAGGGTTAATAAACAAGTTCAGCCCAGTTGCGGGATATAAGATCATTATATAATATACAATATATGAATAATTCGTATCTTTAAACATGAAGTTGGTAGGTAAGTCATGGCTAAATAGGAATAGATATCTAAGTCATTTCACATACTATGCATATGTTATCAGGAGGGACCAGTCCCTGGAGAAGGACATCATGCTTGGTAAAGTAGAGGGTCAGCGAAAAAGAGGAAGACCCTCAACAAGATAGACTGACACAGTGGCTGCAACAACGAACTCAAGCATAACAATTTGTGAGGATGGCCCAGGACCCGGCAGTGTTTCATTCTGTTGTACATGCGGTCACTGTGAGTCGGAACAGACTCCATGGCAGGCACCTAACAACAATAACAACCAAGTCACCTTTGCGTGCATTCTGATTGCTGAATCCTTTCTCTAGGATGCCACAAACACATTTCAGAGTAGAACAATGCAGTGTTAATAGCAAAGAACTTAAAGGCAGAAGGGCCTGTGGAGATTATCTAGTTCAATTCTCACATTCTATAGCGTCGCAAAAATTAAGGCTTATGAATGGAAAGTAACTTTCCCAGATACCGTTGAATGTCAGTGGGAGATATGGGAACAGAACTCAAACTACCTGAGTTCTATTACATATTACACAGTAATAAAAATGAAGTTAAAAGCAACAGCGATTGCAATGATAGCTCTTACCATTGTGGAGATGTCTGCAATGTGCCCTGTGTGTATGTTATCTTACTTAATCCTTAAAACGACCTTTGATATAGGTACCATTATCCCTTGATGAAGAGTTTCTAAGTCCAGGATAACACAGGTAACACATGAAAAAACCTAAATTTGAATCAGATTCTCTCGTAGACCCAAGAGTCAATGTTTTTCTTACTAGTATACTTTCATCTTAATTTTAGCATAAATTTATATTTATCCATGCTGTTAAAACTATAGATAATAACTAAAAATGGTATCAGTGAGAAAAAAACAGAATTAAGGTAAATATGCATTCCATGATCAAAACCAGGAAGATCTCTATAAAATAGATAAGGTTTATTTTTGTCTCAAGGGAAGTTTGAAAGAGTAATAATGCATGCAGTGCTTATTTCCGCTTCCTGTTCTAAATAAAATAGAATCTTCTGGAAAATAACAATGCCTTAGTATCCCTTTTGTAGGATATATCTGTTGATTCTTTTGTAGGGGTTCCATTTGTGTCTTCAATTCTATAGTCTTTTTTTTTTTTTTGACTTGTATCAGTGGTTTCTTACACTGCTTTCATGGATCACATACAGTTAACAGGAGACTCCAGATGTTTCCATATTCAAACTGTTAGATGAACTGCCTTATCCATAGTACCATTGCTCACCAGAAGGGCGCTCGAGGAAAATAACCAGTTGTCTGGTGAAGCTTTCTCATAAATGTCTTCAGGGCCTCTTTTTCCTTATCAATCTCCCTGCACCGGGTATTTAAAGCCTTCTGGAGTTTGAGAATATGCATCTTGGTCTTCTTTTCCTCTGCCAGGTTGTTCACATGGGCCCTCCGCAGTTTTGTGGAGTCTGCTGCTTTTAAGGTGATGTTCTTATATACTGTGTAGCTCTTTCCTGCCATGTTCACACTTCAGTAGAGGAAGTTCAAGACAGGAGAGTGAAGCTGCCTTTAAGTGCCTCAGCGAATGATTCTCCTGGGGTTTGGGATATTAGAACAATAGCACCATGGGAACAGAGCAAACAGAATCTTAGAGCTGAGTGGCACCGGAAATCTATTTAGTACAAACCTTAAATTTAATGATCAGAAGGAGCTCTAAGCTTGAAGATATTCTCAGTTTAGAAATATAGAGCAGTGTACTGATAGACAAAAATAGCAATCAGAATATCTGCTTACATTTTGTGCTTATACTTATGTTGAATGGTTAAGTGCCTTTAGGTGTTCACAGTCAGGATCAGAGTGTTTATGGATACAGAAAAAATAGACAGATGATTCAATATTACGGTTTAGTTTTAGAAGCCGTTCCTCATTCCCCTGTGTAATCCTTTGAAGCTGCTATATAACTGAGATTGTGTCGTTGTACTTAAAGATAAAAACTTCTTCATGAAATATCTGTATTCACAAATAGCTATTTTCACACAAGAAGGGGAAACAGAAAAAATACATGTATCTACTTACTTGTAAAAAATATATGGGTAAGATAAGCTAAAAACTAATGAGATTATAGAGATGGGAAAGGACAAAGTAGAAAAGATGGGGAAATGGAAATGAAAAGATGCGGAAAAGATAAAAGGTGTGGGAAGAGTAGTACTCCTTCGAGTGTTCTTACATTTAGAAATATGTTAAAGTTTCATGTGCTCAAAAAATAATCAACAAGGATTGAAGGGCAGTAGCCCAAACTACTTTGTGTGTATTATGGCAGTAAGCAAATACATTCTGAATAACGAAACCCAGGGTTCTTTTGTTGGAGAAGGATGCTATAGATAAGGAAAAGAAGAAGGCTGTAATATACCCTGTGGTGCTGGATTGGATTTGGAGATACCAATATTAATTCATGGTTATGTGAATCAGCATGAATTCTTGTGAAGAATGGTCCACTAGAAACTCTCATCTTCAAAGATCCATTAAAGACTTGGGACTTTGTGGCTCTCCCTAACAAGGTTTGAGGTCCCTTTATTCCTGGTATCAAAAACTGTCTTTCTGAGAAGACAGGTTTCATATCACCCTTTTTGGGTTTAAGCTCTGATTTTCAAAGACTTGATTCCATTACTTTATTCCTCTTTAAAGTCATCACAGGGTCCCTGGGTGGTGTGAATGGTAAATGCGCTGAGCTGCCCACTGAAAAGCTGGAGGTTAAAGTCCACCCAGAGATGCCTCAGAAAAAAGACCTGGCCATCTACTTTTGAAAACTCAGCCACTGAAAACTCTGTGGAGCACAGTTCCACCCTGACACACACGGGGTCACCATGACTCAGAGTCGACTATTCAGCAACTGGTAACTGGTCAAAGCAATCACGACGACACCCACGTATCTGATCCTTCCAGGCTTCTTAAACCAGAAGCAGAAAGCCTGAGCAATGTGAAACGTTCCTAATATTTAGGAAAGCACATTTTCCTTTCTACAGGAAAATTTTAATAATTTTCAACTTTAAACTGTGGACTTTGGAAGCCATCAAAAGATTTAGCAGGAAGATGGCTAACTAGGTAGACGCTGCCTCGGATCCCTCTTGCAACAAAGACTCGGAAAAACAAGTGAATCAATCACATACATGACAATCTACAAACCCTGACCATCAAACACAGATCGAAAGAGTTGACCTGAGTGACAGGTGAGCGAAAAGCTGTGCCCAGAGCCAGCGACTGCTTCTGGAACCCACGACCCACTCTATAGCCTTGAGCCCTTGCGATTCCCTGGTGCGAAGTGGCGGGGCTGATAGCAGCTTGCTGAGGCAGGGTAGGCACGGGACACAGCCCTAATCCCTAGCCTCCTGGGGTAACCTCCATAGACACTCAGCCAGCGCAAGCAGGCTGCACACTGACACGGCTAACGAGAGAATGAGCAACCATGGGGAAGCAGCGACTGTTTTTGGAGCCTGAAGCCAGTGTCCCAGTCAGAAAACCTTGGTGCTGGGCTTTGAAGTAGATGCAGGGGAGCTGAGCACGGCATCCAAAGAGGGCACAAACATGGAATGCAGCACTAGCACCCAGAAGCGACCTCGGGGGGAGCCCCGACAGTGCATGCAGGCAGCTCAGGGACGCAGCTGACAGGAGGAGAAGTCACCAGGAGGCAGCGACTGCTTTTGGAGCCTGGAGTGCTGCGTCCCAGCCGGGGAACCTTGGGGCTGGGCTTTGGACTGGGAGCAGAAGAACTGACCACGGCTTCTGAGACAGCACATGAGCTGGATGCAGGCCTGACCCTCGGTGGCAGTCTTGACCCAGCCAATGCACACAAGCTACACACCCCTCAGGAATCTCAGATAAAATAGTCCTCACCAAGTAAGAAAAGTAACTTTGTCTACATTCCTGGGTGCTACTCTCTCCTATCTATCTGATCCCTCCCCTCCCCCTCCCAGGGAGCTTCATTAACACTGGAATTTCCTGGGCCAGAGAATGAAGTGCTCTGCGTTTTTTGTTTGTTTGTTTTTTTGTCTGTTATGTCTTTTCCTAACCCATTCTTCTGGCCTGAGAGAAGCAGCTACAAAAAGCCCAGGGACCAAGAATCGTTCCCTGACTTCCCAAAATTGGACTAAAAATGCAGAACCAGCTCCAGCCAAGCATATGAGATCCACAGTCTTGGGCTTTCATCCCTACAGGGAACAAGGTGGCTATTATAATGCGAAGGGAATTCTGATAGGGATCTGACTGTAATTATTTTAGCGGATTACTGAAAAGGCAAGTTTCCCAGGTCTGACATCTCTACCTATTAAACAGAGCCCTCACTGACCCAAAAAGGGAACTGAGGGCTGAAGCTCGACCCTAACCACCTAACCTCCTGCCATATGGGTCTGAGGATAGTGATACCTACCAATCTGTAGAGGCACATGCCTAAGGTACAGCTACAGAGCCCACCCACCAAAGTGCTTTAGGAATGGAGACACACTTACCTCACTGGCACTTGGGGGAAGCCTGTCAACATCCTGCCCCCCTGGAATGTGACCCCCTACTGCTACTAGAATCTGGTACACACAACTATCACCACTACTCCTCTAAGCGAATAGATGACAGTCTACCCCACGCACTTGGTGACCCAAAATCAGAATCTACTCCAGAATAGTGAATGGACTCTTAGGCTTATACATCTGGTGACAGCCCAAACCAACTGGTAATAGCACATAAGTGATTCAAAAGCTACAACAATCAAGACAGCACAATCTAGTAGCCCATCTAAGTATATTGAAAGAAAACAAAACAAGATAAGACTCAGTGAGCAAATATAAAATAAATCATTACAATATCTTATAGATGGCTCAGAGACAGCAGTCGATATCAAACCACGTAAAGAAGCAGACCATGAATGCTTCTACAACTCCCCAAATTAAAGAATCAAAATCTTTTCAAAATGAAGATACAATCCTGGAATTGCCAGATGCAGAATATAAAAATCTAATTTACAGAATGCTTCAAGACATCAGGGATGACCTCAAAAATGAAATAAGGCAATCTACAGAAAAAGCCAAGGAACACACTGATAAAGTAGTTGAAGAAATCAAAAAGATTATTGAAGAACATAGTGGAAAAATTAATAAGCTGCAAGAATCCATAGAGAGACAGCATTCAGAAATCCAAAAGATTAACAGCAAAATTATGGAATTATACAACTCAATAGGAAGTCAGAGGAGCAGAATTGAGCAATTGGAATGCAGAGTGGGGGAGTTGGTGGATAAGGCAATTGACACCAATAGAGTAGAACAAAAATCACATAAAAGAATTTAAAAAAATGAAGAAACCTAAGAATCATGTGGGACTCTATCAAGAAGAATAACTTGCATGTGATTGGAGTTCCAGAACAAGGAGAGATAAGAAAAAATACAGAGAGAATAGTTGAAGATCTGTTGACAGAAAACTTCCCTGACATCATGAAAGATGAAAGGATATCTATCCAAGATGCTCATCCAACCCCATATAAGATTGATCCAAAAAGAAAATCACCAAGACATATTATCATCAAACTTGCCAAAACCAAAGATAAAGAGAAAATTTTAAAAGCAGCCAGGGATAAAACAAAGGTCTCCTACAAAGGAGAATCAATAAGAATAAGTTCAGACTACTCAGCAGAAACCATGCAGTCAAGAAGGCAATGGGATGACATACACAGAGCACTGAAGGAGAAAAACTGCCAGCCAAGGATCATATATCCAGCAAAACCCTCTCTCATATATGAAGGCGAAATTAAAACATTTACAGATAAGCACAAGCTTAGAGAATTTGCAAAAACCAAACCAAAGCTATAGGAAATACAAAAGGAAATTGTTTGGTCAGAAAATCAATAACATCAGATAACAATACAACACAAAGTCACAGAACAGAAAATCCTGATATCTCAAATAAGGAAATCACAACAACAAGTTAAGATTAATTTGAAAGTGAAAAAAATGCTCAGAACAGGGAATCATTGAAGTCATTATGTAAAAAATCACAATAATCAAAAACAGGGACTAAATACAGGAGGCATAGAACTGCCATATGGACAGGAAAACAAGGCAACACAGGACAATACAACTTAGGTTTTTACTTAGAAAAACAGGGGTAAAAATTAAGGTAACCACAAAGAGGCCTAACAATTCCATAACTCAAAATAAAAACCAAGAAAAACACAACGACTCAGCAAACATAAATTCGACTACTGTGAAAATGAGGAACACACAATATACAAAGAAAAAGTCTCAGCACAAAAAAGTAACCGGAAAAATGAAATTGTCAACAACACAAACAAAAAGGCATCAAAATGACACCACTAAACACATATCTATAATTACACTGAATGTAAATGGACTAAATGCATCAATAAAGATATTGAGAGTCTCAGACTGGATAAAGAAACACAATCCGTCTATATGCTGCCTACAAGAGACACACCTTAGACTTAGAGACACAAACTAAAACTCAAAGGATGGAAAAAAATATATCAAGCAACCAACAAGCAAAAAAGAACAGGAGTAGCAATATTAATTTCTGACAAAATAGACTTAAAATTAAATCCACCACAAAGTATAAAGAAGAACACTACACAATGATTAAAGGGATAATTCACCAGGAAGATATATCCATATTAAATATTTATGCACCCAATGACAGGGCAGCAAGATACATAAAACAAACTTTAACAAAACTGAAAAGTGAGATAGACACCTCCACAATTATAGTAGGAGACTTCAATACACCACTTTCGGAGAAGGACAGGACATCCAGTAAGAAGCTCAATAGAGACACGAAGACCTAACTGCCACAATCAACCAACTGGACCTCATTGACTTATACAGAACACTCCACCCAACAGCTGCAAACTGTAATTTTTTTTTCTAGCTCACATGGAACATTCTCTACTAGACCACATATTAGGTCATAAAACAAACCTCTGCAGAATCCAAAACATCGAAATATTACAAAGCATCTTCTCAGACCACAAGGCCATAAAAGTGGAAATCAATAACACAAAAATTAGGGAAAAGAAATCAAATACTTCGAAACTGAACAATACCCTGCTCAAAAAAGACTGGGGTATAGAAGACATTAAGGAGGGAATAAAGAAATTCATACAAGGCAACAAGAATGAAAAGACTTCCTATCCAAACCTCTGGGACACAGCAAAAGCAGTGCTCAGAGGCCAATTTATATCGATAAATGCACACATACAAAAAGAAGAAAGAGCCAAAATCAGAGAACTGTCCCGACAACTTGAACAAACAGAAAGTGAGCAACAAAAGAATCCATCAGGCACCAGAAGAAAACAAATAATAAAAATTAGAGCTGAACTAAATGAAGTAAAATGAATTAGAGAACAGAAAAACAATTGAAAGAATTAACAAAGCCAAAAGCTGGTTCTTTGAAAAAATTAACAAAATTGATAAACCATTGGCCAGACTGACTAAAGAAATACAAGAAAGGAAACAAATAACCCGAATAAGAAACAAGATGGGCCTTATCACAACAAACCCAACTGAAATTAAAAGAATCATATCAGATTATTACAAAAAATTGTACTCTAACAAATTTGCAAACCTAGAAGAAATGGATGAATTCCTAGAAAAACACCACCTACCTAAACTAACACAATCGGAACTAGAACAACTAAATAGACCCATAACAAAAAAAGAGATTGAAAAGGTGATCAAAAAACTCCCAATGAAAAAAAGCCCTGGCCTGGACGGCTTCACTGCAGAGTTCTACCAAACTTTCAGAGAAGAGTGAACACCACTAGTATTAAAGCTATTTCAAAGAATAGAAAATGACGGAATACTACCTAACTCATTCTATGAAGCCACCATATCCCTCAAACCAAAACCAGGTAAAGACACCACAAAAAAAAATTATAGACCTATATCCCTCATGAACATAGATGCAAAAATCCTCAACAAAATTCTAGCCAATAGAATTCAACAACATATCAAAAAAATAATCCACCACAACCAAGTGGGATTTATACCAGGTTTGCAAAGCTGGTTTAATATTAGAAAAACCATTAATGTAATACACCATATAAATAAGTCAAAAAACATATGATCTTATCAATAGATGCAGAAAAGGCATTTGACAAAGTCCAACACCCATTCATGATAAAAACTCTAAACAAAATAGGAATTGAAGGAAAATTCTTCAACATAATAAAGTGCATCTATACAAGAAAAAAAATTTTTTTTTTTTTTATACAAAGTCAACAGCTGACATCACTCTAAATGGAGAGAGCCTGAAAGCATTTCCCTTGAGAATGGGGACCAGACAAGGATGCCCTTTATCACTGCTCTTATTCAACATTGTGCTCGAGGTCCTAGCCAGAGCAATTAGGCTAGACAAAGAAATAAAGGGCATCCAGATTGGCAAGGAAGAAGTAAAATTATCTCTATTTGCAGATGACAAGATCTTATACACAGAAAACCCTAAGGAATCCTCCAGAAAACTACTGAAATTAATAGAAGAGTTTGGCAGAGTCTCAGGTTATAAGATAAACATACAAAAATCACTTGGATTCCTCTACATCAACAAAAAGAACATCAAAGAGGAAATCACCAAATCAATACCATGAACAGTAGCTCCCAAGAAGAAAAAATACTTAGGAATAAATCTTACCAAGGATGTAAAAGACCTATACAAAGAAAACTACAAAGTACTAGTGCAAGAAACTAAAAAGGACCTGCATAAGTGGAAAAACATACCTTGCTCATGGATAGAAAGACTTAACATGGTAAAAATGTCTATTCTACCAAAAGCCATCTATACATACAATGCACTTTGGAGCCAAATTCCAATGACATTTTTTAATGTGATGGAGAAACAAATCACCAACTTCATATGGAAGGGAAAGAAGCCCCGGATAAGTAAAGCATTACTGAAAAAGAAGAAGAAAGTGGGAGGCCTCACTCTACCTGATTTTAAAACGTATTATACAGCCACAGTAGTCAAAATAGCCTGGTACTGGTACAACAACAGGCACATAGACCAACGGAAGAGAATTGAGAACCCAGATGTACATCCATCCACATATGAGCAGCTGATATTTGACAAAGGCCAGGTGCCAGTTAATTGGGGAAAAGATAGTCTTCTTAACAAACGGTGCTGGCATAACTGGATATCCATTTGCAAAAAAATGAAACAGGACCCATACCTCACACCATGCACAAAAACTAACTCCAAGTGGATCAAAGACCTACACATAAAGAATAAAACGATAAAGATCATGGAAGAAAAAATAGGGACAACGTTAGGAGCCCTAATACAAGGCAGAAACAGAATACAAAACATTACCAAAATTGACGAAGAGAGACCAGATAACTGGGAGCTCCTAAAAATCAAACACCTATGCTCATCTAAAGACTTCACCAAAAGAGTAACAGGACCACGTACAGATTGGGGAAAAATTTTCTGCTATGACATCTCCAACCAGCGCCTGATCTCTAAAATCTATGATTCTGTTAAACCTCAACCACAAACAGACAAACAACCCAATCAAGAAGTGGGCAAAGGATATGAACACACACTTCACTAAAGAAGATATTCAGGCAGCTAACATATACATGAGAAAATGCTCTTGATCATTAGCCATTAGAGAAATGCAAATCAAAACTACGATGAGATTCCATCTCACTCCAACAAGGCTGGCATTAATCCAAAAAACACAAAACAATAAACGTTCAAGCGGCTTGGGAGGGACTGGAACTCTTATACACTGCTGGTGGGAATGTTAATGGTACAACCACTTTGGAAACCTATCTGGCGTTTTCTTAAAAAGTTAGAAATAGAACTACCATACAACCCAGAAATCCCACTCCTCGAAATATACCCTAGAGAAATAAGAGCCTTTAGACGAACAGATATATGCACACCCATGTTTATTGCAGCTCTGTTTACAATAGCAAAAAGCTGGAAGCAACCAAGGTGTCCATCAACGGATGAATGGTTAAATAAATTATGGAACATTCACACAATGGAATACTACGCATTGATAAAGAACAGGGACGAATCTGTGAAACATTTCATAACATGGAGGAACCTGGAAGGCATTATGCTGAGTGAAATTAGTCAGATGCAAAAGGACAAATATTGTATAAGACCACTATTATAACATCTTGAGAAATACTATAAACTGAGAAGAACACATTCTTTTGTGGTTACGAGGGGGGGGGATTGAGGGTGGGAGAGGGTTATTTAGTGATTAGTTAGTAGATAAGAACTACTTTTGGTGAAGGGAAGGATAATACTCAATACATGGAAGGTCAGCTCAACCGGGCTGGACCAAAAGAAAAGAAGTTTATGGGATAAACTGAATGCTTCAAAGGTCAGCGGGGGTTTGGGGACTGTGGCTTAAGGGGACTTCTAAGTCAATTGGCAAAATAATTCTATTAAGAAAACATTCTGCATCCCACTTTGAAGTGTGGCGTCTGGGGTCTTAAATGCTAACAAGTAGCCATCTAAGATGCATCATTTGGTCTCAACCTACCTGGATCAAAGGAAAATGAAGAACACCAAGGTCACATGATAACTTTGAGCCCAAGAGACAGAAAGGGCCACATGAACCAGAGACTTCCATCATCCTGAGACCAGAAGAACTAGATGGTGCCCAGCCACAACCGATGACTCCTCCGACAGGGAGCACAACAGAGAACCCCCGAGGGAGCAGGAGAACAGTGGGATGCAGACCCCAAATTCTCATAAAAAGACCAGACTTAATGGTCTGACTGAGACTAGAAGAATCCTGGTGGTCATGTTCCCCAAACCTTCTGTTGGCCCAGGACAGGAACCATTCCTGAAGACAACTCATCAGACATGGAAGGGAGTGGACAATGGGTTGGAGAGAGATGCTGATGAAGAGAGAGCTACTTCAAGGTGGACACTTGAGACTGTGTTGGCGTCTCCTGTCTGGAGGGGAGATGGGAGGGTAGAGAGGGTTAGAAACTGGCAAAACGGTCACGAAAGGAGAGACTGGAAGGAGGGGGCGGGCTGACTCATTAGGGGGAGAGTAAGTGGGAGTATGACGTAAGGTGCACATAAGTTTATATGTGACAGACTGACTTGCCTTGTAAACTTTCACTTAAAGCACAATAAAAATTATTTTAAAAAAACATTTGAGGATGGCTTTGGATTTCCACAGGGCATGTATCTGGGTGTTCAATTCAGTATTTTCTAGTTCTCAAAGGACAGAGATATTCCAGATGTTATACAGATTACATTTAAATCAGGGAAATCAAATTGAAAACAATGCTTTAAATATCGTTAAGACAAGAAGGGTCCAAGATCTTTTTGGCCTCATTTCAATCCCATTGTCTGGTGGAAATAGAACTGGCTGGAGTCTTGGCCAAAGGGAAAACAACATGGTCATACTGTATGCTCCATAGTGTAGCATAAACCAAGACTTCATTTCTCTTACTGGCTGAGTGGTATTACATTGTATGTATGTACCACATTTTGTTCATTCATTTATCTGTTGATGGGAATTTAGGTTGTCTCCACGTTTTGGCTATTGTGAATAGTGCTGCAATGAACATTGGTATACAAGTCTCTGAATCTCTGCTTTTAAGTCTTTTGGGTATACACCTAGGAGTGGAATTGCTGGGTAATTCTGGAGACCCTGGTGGCATAGTGGTTAAGAGCTATGGCTGCTAACCAAAAGGTCTTCAGTTCGAATATACCAGGTGCTCCTTGGAAATGCTATGGGACAGATCTACTCTGTCCAATAGGGTCGCTATGAGTTGGAATCCAATTGACAACAATGGGTGTTTGTTTTGGTTTGTGGGAATTCTATTTTTAGTTTTTTGAGAAATCACCACACTGTTTTCCACAACAGCTGTACCATTTTGCATTCCCACTAGCAATGGATAAGGGTTCCATTTTCCCCACATTCTCGCCAACAGATATTTTCTGTTTAATCTTAGCCATCCCAGTGGAAGTGAAAGGCCATCTCATTGTGGTTTTCATTTGCATACCATGGCCGGCTAATGACACTGAGCATCTTTTCATGTCTTTGGTGGCCATTTCAATGTCCTCTTTGGTGAAATGTTTATTCATATCCTTTGCCCATTTTTATGATTGGGTTATTTATCTTTTTGTTGTTAAGTTGTTGAGGTTTCATATATATTTTGGTTATTAGATTCTTTTCAAATATATGGTTTCTGCAGGTATTCTTCCCAGTTGGTAGCTTAGCTTCTCACTTTTTTGGTAGTCTTTCGATGAACAAAGTTTTTAATTTTTATGAGGTCCCATTTATTTCTTTTGTCTTTTGCTGTTTGTGCTTTTGTTATTAGATAATCCATTGTTGAAAGCTAGGCCTGACAGCATTGCTCCTGCTTGTTCTTCTAAGAATTTCATGGTTTTAGTTTGCACATTTAGGTCCTTAATCCATTTTGAATTTGTTTTTGTGTATGGTGTAAGGCATGGATTATTAGCTCTAAAAGTTTTCTTGCAGACTCTTTGAGATTTTCTATATATACCTTCATATCATCTTTGAATAGAGATAATTTTACTTGCTTTCACAACCTGGATACCTTTTATTTATTTACTTTCTCTTGTCTTATTGCCCTGGCTGGGACTTCAAATACATATGGAATAGAGGTGGTGAGAGTGGGCACTCTTGTCTTGTTCCTGATTTCAAGGTGACAGCTCTCAGTCTTTCTCCATTAAGTATAATGTTGGCTGTTGGCTTTTTATATATGCCCTGAATCACACTGAGCAATTTCCCTTCTATTCCAGTCTTCTTTAGGGTTTTCATCAGGAAAGGGTGTTGGATTTTATCAAATGCTCTTTCTGCATCTACAGAGATGATTATGTGGTTCTTTTCCTTTGTTGTATTGATATAGTGTATTACATTGATTGGTTTTCTTATGTTAAAGCATCCCTGCATTCCTGGAATAAATCCCACTTGATAACGGTGTATGTTTTCACTTTTCTTTTCAAAGGAAACACCATGTTCATTAAACTGTCTCAGAGTTCGAATTCAGTGTAACCCAACCTGTGACAACCTTCATTTTTTCTTTATTTAAACAGCAATTTATCAATCACCAGTGGACATAATTCTTACCACCCCCCGCCCCATGGAGGTTACATTCCACTGGAGGAAACAAAAAATAAATTATGGATACACATGCACACACACACACCGTTTCTGAGATGAACATTCACCAATTAGATTATGGGACTAGGGCCCTACAGAGTGAAGTGAGGGGCTGCAAATTCAGATTTCAGAAAAAGTTCCATAGAGAATAAATTCCCTCACATAAAATTATTTCTATTTTTGTGATTTCCTCCTCATGGGATATTTGTGATCTTGGCACTGAAGGGTATGTTTGTTTTCAGGTGTATCAGTTATCTATTGCCAAAATAGTGCAGATAAACAAACTACTGCAAAATTCAATGGATTAAAATAATTAGCATTTACGTCAGGCATTCAAGGGTCAGCAATTTAGGCATGACTCTGCCAGACAGCTCTTCTGCTCTAGTCGGGGCTCACTCACATGTCAGGGATGACTGGGAAGACTCAGCTCTGTTCCACATCTCTCATCTTGCAGCAGGCTAGCCTGAGCTTTTCCTCTTCTCGATGGCTGAGGTGCAAGAAGAAGGACTGCAAGCAAGTCCTATGGCTGATCCCAGAATGAGTGTGACATGGAAAGCTCTGAGTCAGTTGGAGAAAAGCAGGGATATAATGAGGGTGAAGAATCGGGGTCACTTTGCAATCTGCCACAAGTAGTTATGTCTTCTCCTCTCAACTAGGTGTAAACATTGAGGGGAGAATTTTATCCAATAGCAGGTTATTTCATTTTTATACTGAGGAAAGTTAAAAACCCGTTCTCACTATATCTGTTCCTTCATGTGGCAAATGTTTCTTCATGGCCTTCTTGGTGTAGGCACTGTGATGGATGCTGCGGAGAATTTGAAGATGATTAGGTGTGGTTCCTGGCCTTGAGGTCTAAATACTACAGGGAGACAGAGGGTTACACAACTAATACTGATATAAAACACAGGCTGAGGCTGTGCTTTTAGGGAGCAAGAGCAGAGAGCTCATGACTCACCCTGGACCAAGAGGGGTGTTGCTACCTTGACCATGGCTGTATGTGTGTGTGGACGGGGAGATGTATTAGAGAAATAGACAGGCATGTTCTACATGTAATAATACTAGGAATAATGTTTATGGGTGCTTATGACACTCACTTCTTCAAGCATGTATTAACTCTAATTTTCATAACCTATTAATAGCATTATTATTCCATTTTACAGGTAAGTAAAATGAGACTCAGAGAAGTTCGATCACTTGCTCAGAGTCACAAATGTCCCAGACTATCACCTCAGTTACTTCTGGGAATGAAGCTTCCCCAACACTGGTGGGCCTCCAAGGAGGAGGATCATCCCAATAAGTCCCATTCTTAAGCTGTCTACTCTCAGCATGAGCAGCACTTTCCTCCCATGGAGGACAACCACTTCTCCCACTGCCTGCTTCCCATGTTGACCCTGGCTTATCTATCCCCGGGCCAGACTCCAGCTACAACTATCAAGCATTCTTAGTAGGTTTCTGGGGTTTTCTGGCTCCTGGATTTCCATAAAAGGGTCCTTGGGCTTCCTTTAACACACAAATTCTAATCTGGGTCCACCATAGACATATTTGTTGCTCAAAAAATGGGTAAGTAGAGACTGCGGACTGCAGGAAGGACATAGACTACTGACTCTGTACTGACATTCTCTTAGTGTGTCCTGCTACATCCAAAAGCAGTCACAGGAGGTAAGTCTGAGCAACGGAGACGGGGAGTGGCCCTCTGAATATAACCACCATTCCCTTCCATCCCAGGCTTCTACAGCAGACATCAGAACAGCTTTCTTTTGTATGAATTATTCCTCAGTGCTGGCACAGTGGCCTTCTGGGTTTCCTCAGACCATGCCACTGTGTCACTGTAGGGCCTTTGTGGCCCCAAACCATAGTAGGAACTGATCAGGGCACGAAACTTTTTTTTCCCCATCGATTCTTGTGGGGCAGACCAGTTAGTGGCTCCTAAAGGCCTGACCAGAGGGGCCCTAAGTACAGAGCTAAGGATTACTTTTTTTTCCATTGAGAGATGGTAGTATTGCCAACAAATTCTAGGCAATCCTCCCTGCCCAGCCCTCGATCAATGCATCTGACCTCAGGAAAAGTAATCCCAGTGTGTAGTCTGCAGCCCTGAGACCACTCTCCAGCCTTTCCACATCATCAAGAGACATTCTCTGTGACTCGCTGACATCTTCTGTTGGTGCCATGGACTGGGAAGAGGAGAGTGGGATCAGCATCCAGGAAACATAGAAACAATCTAGAGTGAGCGTCAATGAGTCTAGGATCCATAGTTGGCCACATTTAGGGAGAACAAGAAACAAGGGTGCCCTGACCACTTGCAAGAACAGATTCCTATACAGCTGGTCCCTAAGATGATTGTCCACTTCCATTTGTGTGGTAGATGTGGCTTTTGCACCAAGCTTCTCTGAATTCCTGTTAACATCTAACTCTCTGTCTTCTGCAGAATGCCTTCCCATCCACACACCTGGGAGTGAGTGCTGGCCCCAGGAGGTGCAAGTGTATCATGTAGAGTATGGAAGAAGAAAGATGCAGCAGAAGTCTAGATTCAGGGTTAGCCATAGCGGAATTTCAGTCTAAGCTCTGTTATTTGCTGCCTTTGTGAACTACAGTGTCTGAGCCTGAGCTTTCTTATCAGTAAGATGAAAATAATCATATTTTATTTGGATAGCTCTTTCAAGTGGCAGAGACTGTGTATGGAAAATACAACCCAGAATAGGGCCTCACCAAGGGATGTCCGTTATTTTACCTGTGAAAGTGTTAAGAAGAGAACCCAGGGAAGGCTGGAGTGTTTGGGACAAGGTTCTGTGGGAATGTAGACTGGGCTGAGAAAGAGGCTTCCCCAGCAACGTGTTCCTGGGTCTCAAGAAGGTTCCTAGGGCTGACCATCACTATTTCTGAGGTCACGTCCAGCTTCATTTTTTCTTTATCCTGTCCCAACCATGTCACTCTGTTCTACAGGGTTTCTGTGTCTGTTTCCCCTCTGGGCTGTGCATTTCATAGGGCAGGAACAGCATCCTAGTTTTCACTGGGGCTAGGGAAATAACATAAATAATAACAATAATAGGAATGTTAATAACTATTTGTTTAATCTCTTTACCCAGAGTCCTTCTGCAAGGTATGTTACAGATATATATAAATAAATGTTATAACCACCCCATGACGTAGGGGTCATCCCCACTGTATACAGAAGGCGCAACTCATCTGGGGTCACATATCCAGTAAGACAGTAACAGGATGTCTCAGGGTTGGCTTCACAATCTACATAGTTATATATGATGGCAAAATTAGGACATTCCCAGACAAAGAGAAGTTCAGGGAATTTACAAAAGCCAAATCAAAATGACAAGAAATACTAAAGGGAGTCCTCCAGTTAGGAAATCAATAATATCACATAACAACCCAAAACTAGAACACAGGACACAGCAACCAGATAACAACCCAGATAGAGAAATCACAAAAATAAATCAAAGCTAAAATAGTCAAAACAGGGAAACAGAGATGTAATTATGTAAAAGATGACAACATTAAAACAAAAAAAGAGGGACTAAAAAATGTAGTCATAGATCTTTCATAAGGAGAGGAGGTTAAGGTGTATAAAGAAATAAGTTTGGTTTAAACTTAGAAATACAGGGGTAAATATTAAGGTAACCACAAAGAAAACTAACAATCCTACATATAAAAATAAGAAACAAGAAAACATAAAAACTCAGCATATACGAAATCAACAATGAAAAAGAAAAGAAAATATATAAAGAAAAACGACCACAGAAAATTAAGTAAAGAAACTGTCAACAACACACACAAAAAGACATCAAAATGACAGGACCAAACTCATACCTATCAACAATTACGCTGAATGTAATGGACGAAATGCACCAATAAAGACACAGAGAGTTGCAGAATGGATAAAAAAAACACTATATGTCTATGTGCTGTCTACAAGAGACACACCTTAGACTTAAAGTTAAAAACAAATTAAAACTCAGAGGATAGAAAAAAACATATCATGCAAATGACAATAAAAAAAGAGCAGAAGTGGCAATATTAATCTTTGACAAAATAGACTTTAAATTGAAATCCACCACAAAGGATAAGGAAGGACACCATATAATGATTAAAAGGTTAATACACCAGGAGGACATGATCATAATAAATATTTATGTACCCAACGACTGGGCTCCAAAATACATAAGACAAATCTAACAGCATTGAAAAAAGAGATAGACAGCTCCGCAATAATAGTAGGAGACTTCAACACACCACTTTTAGTGAAGGACAGAATATCCAGAAAGAAACTCAATAAAGAAATGGAAGACCTAAAGGACACAATCAACCAACTTGACCTCGTAGAGATATACAGCACATTGCACCCAACAGCAGCCAAGTATACTTTCTTTTCCAATGCACATGGAACATCTTCCAGAATAGACCACATATTAGGCCATAAAGCAAGACTTAACAGATTCCAAAGCATTAAAATATAATAAAGCACCTTTTCTGACCATAAAGCCATAAAAGTAGAAATCAACACAAGAAAAAGAGAGGAAAAAAAAATCAAACACATGGAGACTGAACAACACCTTGCTAAAACAACCACTGGGTTATACAAGAAATTAAGGATGGAATAAAGAAATTCATAGACGCAAATGAGAATGAAAACATCCTACCAGAACCTTTGGGACACAGCAAAAGCAGTGCTCAGAGGTCATTTCATAGCAATAAATGCACATATCCAAACAGAAGAAAGGACCAAACTTAAAGAATTAACCCTGAAACTAGACCAAATAGAAAGAGAACAGTAAAACAAGTCCTCAGGCCGCAGAAAAAAAGCAAATAATTAAAATTAGCACAGAGCTAAATGAAATAGAGAATAGAAAAGCAATTGAAAGAGTTAACAAAACCAAAACCTGGTTCTTTGAAAAGATCAATAAAGCCAATAAACCATTGGCCCAACTAACAAAAGAAAAACAGGTGAGGAAGCAAATAAGACGAATAAGAAATGAGATGGGCGATATTGCAACAGACCCAACTAAAATGAAAAGAACCAGAACAGAATACTATGAAAAATTGCAGTCTAAGAAATTTGAAAAGCTAGAGGAAGTAGACAAATTTCTAGAAACACGCTACCTACCTAAACTAACACAAACAGACATAGAACGATTATATAAACCTATAAAAAAAGAAGAGACAGAAAAGGTAATTTAAAAACTCCAACTACAAAAATGCCCTGGGGCTGACAGCTTCACTGGAGAATTCTACCAAACTTTCAGAGAAGAGTTAACACCAATACTGTTAAAGGTATTTCGGAGCACAGAAAAGGATGGAATACTGTCAAAATCATTCTATGAAGCCTGCATAACCCTGATACTAAAACCAGGTAAAGACACCACAAAAAAAGAAAATTACAGACCAATACCCCTCATGATCACAGATGCAAAAATTGTCAACAAAATTCTAGCCAATAGAATACAACAACATATCAAAAAAATAATTCACCATAACCAAGTGGGATTCATACCAGGTATGCAGGGATGGCTTGACTTTAGAAAAACAATCAGTGTAATCCAACCCCATAATTAAAAAAAAAAGACAAGAACCACATGATCTTATGCAGAAAAGGCATCAGAGGAAGTCCAACACACATTCATGATGAAAACTCTCAGCAAAATAGGAATAGAAGGGATATTCCTCAACATGATAAAGGGCATTCCCCTTCAGAACCGGAACCAGACAAGGATGCCCTTTATCACCACTCTTATTCAGCATTGTGCTAGAGGTCCTAGCCAGAGCAATTAGACTATAAAAAGAAATAAAGGGCATCCAAATTGGTAAGGAAGAAGTAAAAGTATCTCTATTTGCAGATGATATGATCTTATACACAGAAAACCCTGAAGAATCCACAAGAAAACTACCGGAGCTAATAGAAGAGTTCAGAAAAGCATCAGGATACAAGATAAACATACAAAATTCAGTTGGATTCCTCTACACCATCAAAGAGAACTTCGAAGAGGAAGTCACCAAATCAATACCATTTAAAGTAGTCCCCAAGAAGATGAAATATTTAGGCATAAATCTAAGTAGAGATGTAAAAGACCTATACAAAGAAAACTACAAGGCACTACTGCAGTAAACCAAAAGAGACCTACATAAGTAGAAAATCATACCTTGCTCATGGATAGGAAGACTCAACATTGTGAAAATGTCTATTGTACCCAAAGTGATCTGTAGATACAATGCAAGCCAAATGCAAATTTCAATGTCATTTTTTAAAGAGATGGAGGAAAAAAACACCAACTTCATATGGAAACGGAAGAGGCCCTGATAAGTAAAGCATTACTGAAAAAGAACAAAGTGGGAGGCCTTATACTACCCGATTTTAGAACACATTATACCACCACAGTAGTCAAACAGCCTGGTACTGGTACAAGAACAGATACATAGACCAGTGGAACAGAATTGAGAACCCAGACATAAATCCACACACATGCAGCTGAAAATTCACAAAGGCCCAAAGTCCATTAAATGGGGAAAAGACAGTCTCTTTAACAAATGGTACTGGCCTAACTGGATATCCACCTGCAAAAAAAGGAAACAAGACCCATACCTCACAGCATGCATAAAAAATAACTTAAAATGGATCAAACACCTAAACATAAAATCTAAAACGATAAAGATCATGGGAGAAAAAATAGGGACAAGGCTAGGAGCCCTAATACATGGCATAAATAAAATACAAAACATTACTAACAATGCATAAACACCAAAAGAGAAACTAGATAACTGGGAGCTCCTAAAAATCAAACACCTATGCTCATCTAAAGACTTCACCAAAAGAGTAACAGGACCACGTACAGATTGGGGAAAAATTTTCTGCTATGACATCTCCAACCAGCGCCTGATCTCTAAAATCTATGATTCTGTTAAACCTCAACCACAAACAGACAAACAACCCAATCAAGAAGTGGGCAAAGGATATGAACACACACTTCACTAAAGAAGATATTCAGGCAGCTAACATATACATGAGAAAATGCTCTTGATCATTAGCCATTAGAGAAATGCAAATCAAAACTACGATGAGATTCCATCTCACTCCAACAAGGCTGGCATTAATCCAAAAAACACAAAACAATAAACGTTCAAGCGGCTTGGGAGGGACTGGAACTCTCATACACTGCTGGTGGGAATGTTAATGGTACAACCACTTTGGAAACCTATCTGGCGTTTTCTTAAAAAGTTAGAAATAGAACTACCATACAACCCAGAAATCCCACTCCTCGAAATATACCCTAGAGAAATAAGAGCCTTTAGACGAACAGATATATGCACACCCATGTTTATTGCAGCTCTGTTTACAATAGCAAAAAGCTGGAAGCAACCAAGGTGTCCATCAACGGATGAATGGTTAAATAAATTATGGAACATTCACACAATGGAATACTACGCATTGATAAAGAACAGGGACGAATCTGTGAAACATTTCATAACATGGAGGAACCTGGAAGGCATTATGCTGAGTGAAATTAGTCAGATGCAAAAGGACAAATATTGTATAAGACCACTATTATAACATCTTGAGAAATACTATAAACTGAGAAGAACACATTCTTTTGTGGTTACGAGGGGGGGGGGATTGAGGGTGGGAGAGGGTTATTTAGTGATTAGTTAGTAGATAAGAACTACTTTTGGTGAAGGGAAGGATAATACTCAATACATGGAAGGTCAGCTCAACCGGGCTGGACCAAAAGAAAAGAAGTTTATGGGATAAACTGAATGCTTCAAAGGTCAGCGGGGGTTTGGGGACTGTGGCTTAAGGGGACTTCTAAGTCAATTGGCAAAATAATTCTATTAAGAAAACATTCTGCATCCCACTTTGAAGTGTGGCGTCTGGGGTCTTAAATGCTAACAAGTAGCCATCTAAGATGCATCATTTGGTCTCAACCTACCTGGATCAAAGGAAAATGAAGAACACCAAGGTCACATGATAACTTTGAGCCCAAGAGACAGAAAGGGCCACATGAACCAGAGACTTCCATCATCCTGAGACCAGAAGAACTAGATGGTGCCCAGCCACAACCGATGACTCCTCCGACAGGGAGCACAACAGAGAACCCCCGAGGGAGCAGGAGAACAGTGGGATGCAGACCCCAAATTCTCATAAAAAGACCAGACTTAATGGTCTGACTGAGACTAGAAGAATCCTGGTGGTCATGTTCCCCAAACCTTCTGTTGGCCCAGGACAGGAACCATTCCTGAAGACAACTCATCAGACATGGAAGGGAGTGGACAATGGGTTGGAGAGAGATGCTGATGAAGAGAGAGCTACTTCAAGGTGGACACTTGAGACTGTGTTGGCGTCTCCTGTCTGGAGGGGAGATGGGAGGGTAGAGAGGGTTAGAAACTGGCAAAACGGTCACGAAAGGAGAGACTGGAAGGAGGGGGCGGGCTGACTCATTAGGGGGAGAGTAAGTGGGAGTATGACGTAAGGTGCACATAAGTTTATATGTGACAGACTGACTTGCCTTGTAAACTTTCACTTAAAGCACAATAAAAATTATTTTAAAAAAACATTTGAGGATGGCTTTGGATTTCCACAGGGCATGTATCTGGGTGTTCAATTCAGTATTTTCTAGTTCTCAAAGGACAGAGATATTCCAGATGTTATACAGATTACATTTAAATCAGGGAAATCAAATTGAAAACAATGCTTTAAATATCGTTAAGACAAGAAGGGTCCAAGATCTTTTTGGCCTCATTTCAATCCCATTGTCTGGTGGAAATAGAACTGGCTGGAGTCTTGGCCAAAGGGAAAACAACATGGTCATACTGTATGCTCCATAGTGTAGCATAAACCAAGACTTCATTTCTCTTACTGGCTGAGTGGTATTACATTGTATGTATGTACCACATTTTGTTCATTCATTTATCTGTTGATGGGAATTTAGGTTGTCTCCACGTTTTGGCTATTGTGAATAGTGCTGCAATGACATTGGTATACAAGTCTCTGAATCTCTGCTTTTAAGTCTTTTGGGTATACACCTAGGAGTGGAATTGCTGGGTAATTCTGGAGACCCTGGTGGCATAGTGGTTAAGAGCTATGGCTGCTAACCAAAAGGTCTTCAGTTCGAATATACCAGGTGCTCCTTGGAAATGCTATGGGACAGATCTACTCTGTCCAATAGGGTCGCTATGAGTTGGAATCCAATTGACAACAATGGGTGTTTGTTTTGGTTTGTGGGAATTCTATTTTTAGTTTTTTGAGAAATCACCACACTGTTTTCCACAACAGCTGTACCATTTTGCATTCCCACTAGCAATGGATAAGGGTTCCATTTTCCCCACATTCTCGCCAACAGATATTTTCTGTTTAATCTTAGCCATCCCAGTGGAAGTGAAAGGCCATCTCATTGTGGTTTTCATTTGCATACCATGGCCGGCTAATGACACTGAGCATCTTTTCATGTCTTTGGTGGCCATTTCAATGTCCTCTTTGGTGAAATGTTTATTCATATCCTTTGCCCATTTTTATGATTGGGTTATTTATCTTTTTGTTGTTAAGTTGTTGAGGTTTCATATATATTTTGGTTATTAGATTCTTTTCAAATATATGGTTTCTGCAGGTATTCTTCCCAGTTGGTAGCTTAGCTTCTCACTTTTTTGGTAGTCTTTCGATGAACAAAGTTTTTAATTTTTATGAGGTCCCATTTATTTCTTTTGTCTTTTGCTGTTTGTGCTTTTGTTATTAGATAATCCATTGTTGAAAGCTAGGCCTGACAGCATTGCTCCTGCTTGTTCTTCTAAGAATTTCATGGTTTTAGTTTGCACATTTAGGTCCTTAATCCATTTTGAATTTGTTTTTGTGTATGGTGTAAGGCATGGATTATTAGCTCTAAAAGTTTTCTTGCAGACTCTTTGAGATTTTCTATATATACCTTCATATCATCTTTGAATAGAGATAATTTTACTTGCTTTCACAACCTGGATACCTTTTATTTATTTACTTTCTCTTGTCTTATTGCCCTGGCTGGGACTTCAAATACATATGGAATAGAGGTGGTGAGAGTGGGCACTCTTGTCTTGTTCCTGATTTCAAGGTGACAGCTCTCAGTCTTTCTCCATTAAGTATAATGTTGGCTGTTGGCTTTTTATATATGCCCTGAATCACACTGAGCAATTTCCCTTCTATTCCAGTCTTCTTTAGGGTTTTCATCAGGAAAGGGTGTTGGATTTTATCAAATGCTCTTTCTGCATCTACAGAGATGATTATGTGGTTCTTTTCCTTTGTTGTATTGATATAGTGTATTACATTGATTGGTTTTCTTATGTTAAAGCATCCCTGCATTCCTGGAATAAATCCCACTTGATAACGGTGTATGTTTTCACTTTTCTTTTCAAAGGAAACACCATGTTCATTAAACTGTCTCAGAGTTCGAATTCAGTGTAACCCAACCTGTGACAACCTTC
This sequence comes from Elephas maximus indicus, assembly GCF_024166365.1. Classification (NCBI taxonomy): domain Eukaryota; kingdom Metazoa; phylum Chordata; class Mammalia; order Proboscidea; family Elephantidae; genus Elephas; species Elephas maximus. The sequence continues at coordinate 114,989,077 of NC_064827.1, forward strand.
ATTTTTTCTTTATTTAAACAGCAATTTATCAATCACCAGTGGACATAATTCTTACCACCCCCCGCCCCATGGAGGTTACATTCCACTGGAGGAAACAAAAAATAAATTATGGATACACATGCACACACACACACCGTTTCTGAGATGAACATTCACCAATTAGATTATGGGACTAGGGCCCTACAGAGTGAAGTGAGGGGCTGCAAATTCAGATTTCAGAAAAAGTTCCATAGAGAATAAATTCCCTCACATAAAATTATTTCTATTTTTGTGATTTCCTCCTCATGGGATATTTGTGATCTTGGCACTGAAGGGTATGTTTGTTTTCAGGTGTATCAGTTATCTATTGCCAAAATAGTGCAGATAAACAAACTACTGCAAAATTCAATGGATTAAAATAATTAGCATTTACGTCAGGCATTCAAGGGTCAGCAATTTAGGCATGACTCTGCCAGACAGCTCTTCTGCTCTAGTCGGGGCTCACTCACATGTCAGGGATGACTGGGAAGACTCAGCTCTGTTCCACATCTCTCATCTTGCAGCAGGCTAGCCTGAGCTTTTCCTCTTCTCGATGGCTGAGGTGCAAGAAGAAGGACTGCAAGCAAGTCCTATGGCTGATCCCAGAATGAGTGTGACATGGAAAGCTCTGAGTCAGTTGGAGAAAAGCAGGGATATAATGAGGGTGAAGAATCGGGGTCACTTTGCAATCTGCCACAAGTAGTTATGTCTTCTCCTCTCAACTAGGTGTAAACATTGAGGGGAGAATTTTATCCAATAGCAGGTTATTTCATTTTTATACTGAGGAAAGTTAAAAACCCGTTCTCACTATATCTGTTCCTTCATGTGGCAAATGTTTCTTCATGGCCTTCTTGGTGTAGGCACTGTGATGGATGCTGCGGAGAATTTGAAGATGATTAGGTGTGGTTCCTGGCCTTGAGGTCTAAATACTACAGGGAGACAGAGGGTTACACAACTAATACTGATATAAAACACAGGCTGAGGCTGTGCTTTTAGGGAGCAAGAGCAGAGAGCTCATGACTCACCCTGGACCAAGAGGGGTGTTGCTACCTTGACCATGGCTGTATGTGTGTGTGGACGGGGAGATGTATTAGAGAAATAGACAGGCATGTTCTACATGTAATAATACTAGGAATAATGTTTATGGGTGCTTATGACACTCACTTCTTCAAGCATGTATTAACTCTAATTTTCATAACCTATTAATAGCATTATTATTCCATTTTACAGGTAAGTAAAATGAGACTCAGAGAAGTTCGATCACTTGCTCAGAGTCACAAATGTCCCAGACTATCACCTCAGTTACTTCTGGGAATGAAGCTTCCCCAACACTGGTGGGCCTCCAAGGAGGAGGATCATCCCAATAAGTCCCATTCTTAAGCTGTCTACTCTCAGCATGAGCAGCACTTTCCTCCCATGGAGGACAACCACTTCTCCCACTGCCTGCTTCCCATGTTGACCCTGGCTTATCTATCCCCGGGCCAGACTCCAGCTACAACTATCAAGCATTCTTAGTAGGTTTCTGGGGTTTTCTGGCTCCTGGATTTCCATAAAAGGGTCCTTGGGCTTCCTTTAACACACAAATTCTAATCTGGGTCCACCATAGACATATTTGTTGCTCAAAAAATGGGTAAGTAGAGACTGCGGACTGCAGGAAGGACATAGACTACTGACTCTGTACTGACATTCTCTTAGTGTGTCCTGCTACATCCAAAAGCAGTCACAGGAGGTAAGTCTGAGCAACGGAGACGGGGAGTGGCCCTCTGAATATAACCACCATTCCCTTCCATCCCAGGCTTCTACAGCAGACATCAGAACAGCTTTCTTTTGTATGAATTATTCCTCAGTGCTGGCACAGTGGCCTTCTGGGTTTCCTCAGACCATGCCACTGTGTCACTGTAGGGCCTTTGTGGCCCCAAACCATAGTAGGAACTGATCAGGGCACGAAACTTTTTTTTCCCCATCGATTCTTGTGGGGCAGACCAGTTAGTGGCTCCTAAAGGCCTGACCAGAGGGGCCCTAAGTACAGAGCTAAGGATTACTTTTTTTTCCATTGAGAGATGGTAGTATTGCCAACAAATTCTAGGCAATCCTCCCTGCCCAGCCCTCGATCAATGCATCTGACCTCAGGAAAAGTAATCCCAGTGTGTAGTCTGCAGCCCTGAGACCACTCTCCAGCCTTTCCACATCATCAAGAGACATTCTCTGTGACTCGCTGACATCTTCTGTTGGTGCCATGGACTGGGAAGAGGAGAGTGGGATCAGCATCCAGGAAACATAGAAACAATCTAGAGTGAGCGTCAATGAGTCTAGGATCCATAGTTGGCCACATTTAGGGAGAACAAGAAACAAGGGTGCCCTGACCACTTGCAAGAACAGATTCCTATACAGCTGGTCCCTAAGATGATTGTCCACTTCCATTTGTGTGGTAGATGTGGCTTTTGCACCAAGCTTCTCTGAATTCCTGTTAACATCTAACTCTCTGTCTTCTGCAGAATGCCTTCCCATCCACACACCTGGGAGTGAGTGCTGGCCCCAGGAGGTGCAAGTGTATCATGTAGAGTATGGAAGAAGAAAGATGCAGCAGAAGTCTAGATTCAGGGTTAGCCATAGCGGAATTTCAGTCTAAGCTCTGTTATTTGCTGCCTTTGTGAACTACAGTGTCTGAGCCTGAGCTTTCTTATCAGTAAGATGAAAATAATCATATTTTATTTGGATAGCTCTTTCAAGTGGCAGAGACTGTGTATGGAAAATACAACCCAGAATAGGGCCTCACCAAGGGATGTCCGTTATTTTACCTGTGAAAGTGTTAAGAAGAGAACCCAGGGAAGGCTGGAGTGTTTGGGACAAGGTTCTGTGGGAATGTAGACTGGGCTGAGAAAGAGGCTTCCCCAGCAACGTGTTCCTGGGTCTCAAGAAGGTTCCTAGGGCTGACCATCACTATTTCTGAGGTCACGTCCAGCTTCATTTTTTCTTTATCCTGTCCCAACCATGTCACTCTGTTCTACAGGGTTTCTGTGTCTGTTTCCCCTCTGGGCTGTGCATTTCATAGGGCAGGAACAGCATCCTAGTTTTCACTGGGGCTAGGGAAATAACATAAATAATAACAATAATAGGAATGTTAATAACTATTTGTTTAATCTCTTTACCCAGAGTCCTTCTGCAAGGTATGTTACAGATATATATAAATAAATGTTATAACCACCCCATGACGTAGGGGTCATCCCCACTGTATACAGAAGGCGCAACTCATCTGGGGTCACATATCCAGTAAGACAGTAACAGGATGTCTCAGGGTTGGCTTCACAATCTACATAGTTATATATGATGGCAAAATTAGGACATTCCCAGACAAAGAGAAGTTCAGGGAATTTACAAAAGCCAAATCAAAATGACAAGAAATACTAAAGGGAGTCCTCCAGTTAGGAAATCAATAATATCACATAACAACCCAAAACTAGAACACAGGACACAGCAACCAGATAACAACCCAGATAGAGAAATCACAAAAATAAATCAAAGCTAAAATAGTCAAAACAGGGAAACAGAGATGTAATTATGTAAAAGATGACAACATTAAAACAAAAAAAGAGGGACTAAAAAATGTAGTCATAGATCTTTCATAAGGAGAGGAGGTTAAGGTGTATAAAGAAATAAGTTTGGTTTAAACTTAGAAATACAGGGGTAAATATTAAGGTAACCACAAAGAAAACTAACAATCCTACATATAAAAATAAGAAACAAGAAAACATAAAAACTCAGCATATACGAAATCAACAATGAAAAAGAAAAGAAAATATATAAAGAAAAACGACCACAGAAAATTAAGTAAAGAAACTGTCAACAACACACACAAAAAGACATCAAAATGACAGGACCAAACTCATACCTATCAACAATTACGCTGAATGTAATGGACGAAATGCACCAATAAAGACACAGAGAGTTGCAGAATGGATAAAAAAAACACTATATGTCTATGTGCTGTCTACAAGAGACACACCTTAGACTTAAAGTTAAAAACAAATTAAAACTCAGAGGATAGAAAAAAACATATCATGCAAATGACAATAAAAAAAGAGCAGAAGTGGCAATATTAATCTTTGACAAAATAGACTTTAAATTGAAATCCACCACAAAGGATAAGGAAGGACACCATATAATGATTAAAAGGTTAATACACCAGGAGGACATGATCATAATAAATATTTATGTACCCAACGACTGGGCTCCAAAATACATAAGACAAATCTAACAGCATTGAAAAAAGAGATAGACAGCTCCGCAATAATAGTAGGAGACTTCAACACACCACTTTTAGTGAAGGACAGAATATCCAGAAAGAAACTCAATAAAGAAATGGAAGACCTAAAGGACACAATCAACCAACTTGACCTCGTAGAGATATACAGCACATTGCACCCAACAGCAGCCAAGTATACTTTCTTTTCCAATGCACATGGAACATCTTCCAGAATAGACCACATATTAGGCCATAAAGCAAGACTTAACAGATTCCAAAGCATTAAAATATAATAAAGCACCTTTTCTGACCATAAAGCCATAAAAGTAGAAATCAACACAAGAAAAAGAGAGGAAAAAAAAATCAAACACATGGAGACTGAACAACACCTTGCTAAAACAACCACTGGGTTATACAAGAAATTAAGGATGGAATAAAGAAATTCATAGACGCAAATGAGAATGAAAACATCCTACCAGAACCTTTGGGACACAGCAAAAGCAGTGCTCAGAGGTCATTTCATAGCAATAAATGCACATATCCAAACAGAAGAAAGGACCAAACTTAAAGAATTAACCCTGAAACTAGACCAAATAGAAAGAGAACAGTAAAACAAGTCCTCAGGCCGCAGAAAAAAGCAAATAATTAAAATTAGCACAGAGCTAAATGAAATAGAGAATAGAAAAGCAATTGAAAGAGTTAACAAAACCAAAACCTGGTTCTTTGAAAAGATCAATAAAGCCAATAAACCATTGGCCCAACTAACAAAAGAAAAACAGGTGAGGAAGCAAATAAGACGAATAAGAAATGAGATGGGCGATATTGCAACAGACCCAACTAAAATGAAAAGAACCAGAACAGAATACTATGAAAAATTGCAGTCTAAGAAATTTGAAAAGCTAGAGGAAGTAGACAAATTTCTAGAAACACGCTACCTACCTAAACTAACACAAACAGACATAGAACGATTATATAAACCTATAAAAAAAGAAGAGACAGAAAAGGTAATTTAAAAACTCCAACTACAAAAATGCCCTGGGGCTGACAGCTTCACTGGAGAATTCTACCAAACTTTCAGAGAAGAGTTAACACCAATACTGTTAAAGGTATTTCGGAGCACAGAAAAGGATGGAATACTGTCAAAATCATTCTATGAAGCCTGCATAACCCTGATACTAAAACCAGGTAAAGACACCACAAAAAAAGAAAATTACAGACCAATACCCCTCATGATCACAGATGCAAAAATTGTCAACAAAATTCTAGCCAATAGAATACAACAACATATCAAAAAAATAATTCACCATAACCAAGTGGGATTCATACCAGGTATGCAGGGATGGCTTGACTTTAGAAAAACAATCAGTGTAATCCAACCCCATAATTAAAAAAAAAAGACAAGAACCACATGATCTTATGCAGAAAAGGCATCAGAGGAAGTCCAACACACATTCATGATGAAAACTCTCAGCAAAATAGGAATAGAAGGGATATTCCTCAACATGATAAAGGGCATTCCCCTTCAGAACCGGAACCAGACAAGGATGCCCTTTATCACCACTCTTATTCAGCATTGTGCTAGAGGTCCTAGCCAGAGCAATTAGACTATAAAAAGAAATAAAGGGCATCCAAATTGGTAAGGAAGAAGTAAAAGTATCTCTATTTGCAGATGATATGATCTTATACACAGAAAACCCTGAAGAATCCACAAGAAAACTACCGGAGCTAATAGAAGAGTTCAGAAAAGCATCAGGATACAAGATAAACATACAAAATTCAGTTGGATTCCTCTACACCATCAAAGAGAACTTCGAAGAGGAAGTCACCAAATCAATACCATTTAAAGTAGTCCCCAAGAAGATGAAATATTTAGGCATAAATCTAAGTAGAGATGTAAAAGACCTATACAAAGAAAACTACAAGGCACTACTGCAGTAAACCAAAAGAGACCTACATAAGTAGAAAATCATACCTTGCTCATGGATAGGAAGACTCAACATTGTGAAAATGTCTATTGTACCCAAAGTGATCTATAGATACAATGCAAGCCAAATGCAAATTTCAATGTCATTTTTTAAAGAGATGGAGGAAAAAAACACCAACTTCATATGGAAACGGAAGAGGCCCTGATAAGTAAAGCATTACTGAAAAAGAACAAAGTGGGAGGCCTTATACTACCCGATTTTAGAACACATTATACCACCACAGTAGTCAAACAGCCTGGTACTGGTACAAGAACAGATACATAGACCAGTGGAACAGAATTGAGAACCCAGACATAAATCCACACACATGCAGCTGAAAATTCACAAAGGCCCAAAGTCCATTAAATGGGGAAAAGACAGTCTCTTTAACAAATGGTACTGGCCTAACTGGATATCCACCTGCAAAAAAAGGAAACAAGACCCATACCTCACAGCATGCATAAAAAATAACTTAAAATGGATCAAACACCTAAACATAAAATCTAAAACGATAAAGATCATGGGAGAAAAAATAGGGACAAGGCTAGGAGCCCTAATACATGGCATAAATAAAATACAAAACATTACTAACAATGCATAAACACCAAAAGAGAAACTAGATAACTGGGAGCTCCTAAAAATCAAACACCTATGCTCATCTAAAGACTTCACCAAAAGAGTAACAGGACCACGTACAGATTGGGGAAAAATTTTCTGCTATGACATCTCCAACCAGCGCCTGATCTCTAAAATCTATGATTCTGTTAAACCTCAACCACAAACAGACAAACAACCCAATCAAGAAGTGGGCAAAGGATATGAACACACACTTCACTAAAGAAGATATTCAGGCAGCTAACATATACATGAGAAAATGCTCTTGATCATTAGCCATTAGAGAAATGCAAATCAAAACTACGATGAGATTCCATCTCACTCCAACAAGGCTGGCATTAATCCAAAAAACACAAAACAATAAACGTTCAAGCGGCTTGGGAGGGACTGGAACTCTTATACACTGCTGGTGGGAATGTTAATGGTACAACCACTTTGGAAACCTATCTGGCGTTTTCTTAAAAAGTTAGAAATAGAACTACCATACAACCCAGAAATCCCACTCCTCGAAATATACCCTAGAGAAATAAGAGCCTTTAGACGAACAGATATATGCACACCCATGTTTATTGCAGCTCTGTTTACAATAGCAAAAAGCTGGAAGCAACCAAGGTGTCCATCAACGGATGAATGGTTAAATAAATTATGGAACATTCACACAATGGAATACTACGCATTGATAAAGAACAGGGACGAATCTGTGAAACATTTCATAACATGGAGGAACCTGGAAGGCATTATGCTGAGTGAAATTAGTCAGATGCAAAAGGACAAATATTGTATAAGACCACTATTATAACATCTTGAGAAATACTATAAACTGAGAAGAACACATTCTTTTGTGGTTACGAGGGGGGGGGGGATTGAGGGTGGGAGAGGGTTATTTAGTGATTAGTTAGTAGATAAGAACTACTTTTGGTGAAGGGAAGGATAATACTCAATACATGGAAGGTCAGCTCAACCGGGCTGGACCAAAAGAAAAGAAGTTTATGGGATAAACTGAATGCTTCAAAGGTCAGCGGGGGTTTGGGGACTGTGGCTTAAGGGGACTTCTAAGTCAATTGGCAAAATAATTCTATTAAGAAAACATTCTGCATCCCACTTTGAAGTGTGGCGTCTGGGGTCTTAAATGCTAACAAGTAGCCATCTAAGATGCATCATTTGGTCTCAACCTACCTGGATCAAAGGAAAATGAAGAACACCAAGGTCACATGATAACTTTGAGCCCAAGAGACAGAAAGGGCCACATGAACCAGAGACTTCCATCATCCTGAGACCAGAAGAACTAGATGGTGCCCAGCCACAACCGATGACTCCTCCGACAGGGAGCACAACAGAGAACCCCCGAGGGAGCAGGAGAACAGTGGGATGCAGACCCCAAATTCTCATAAAAAGACCAGACTTAATGGTCTGACTGAGACTAGAAGAATCCTGGTGGTCATGTTCCCCAAACCTTCTGTTGGCCCAGGACAGGAACCATTCCTGAAGACAACTCATCAGACATGGAAGGGAGTGGACAATGGGTTGGAGAGAGATGCTGATGAAGAGAGAGCTACTTCAAGGTGGACACTTGAGACTGTGTTGGCGTCTCCTGTCTGGAGGGGAGATGGGAGGGTAGAGAGGGTTAGAAACTGGCAAAACGGTCACGAAAGGAGAGACTGGAAGGAGGGGGCGGGCTGACTCATTAGGGGGAGAGTAAGTGGGAGTATGACGTAAGGTGCACATAAGTTTATATGTGACAGACTGACTTGCCTTGTAAACTTTCACTTAAAGCACAATAAAAATTATTTTAAAAAAACATTTGAGGATGGCTTTGGATTTCCACAGGGCATGTATCTGGGTGTTCAATTCAGTATTTTCTAGTTCTCAAAGGACAGAGATATTCCAGATGTTATACAGATTACATTTAAATCAGGGAAATCAAATTGAAAACAATGCTTTAAATATCGTTAAGACAAGAAGGGTCCAAGATCTTTTTGGCCTCATTTCAATCCCATTGTCTGGTGGAAATAGAACTGGCTGGAGTCTTGGCCAAAGGGAAAACAACATGGTCATACTGTATGCTCCATAGTGTAGCATAAACCAAGACTTCATTTCTCTTACTGGCTGAGTGGTATTACATTGTATGTATGTACCACATTTTGTTCATTCATTTATCTGTTGATGGGAATTTAGGTTGTCTCCACGTTTTGGCTATTGTGAATAGTGCTGCAATGAACATTGGTATACAAGTCTCTGAATCTCTGCTTTTAAGTCTTTTGGGTATACACCTAGGAGTGGAATTGCTGGGTAATTCTGGAGACCCTGGTGGCATAGTGGTTAAGAGCTATGGCTGCTAACCAAAAGGTCTTCAGTTCGAATATACCAGGTGCTCCTTGGAAATGCTATGGGACAGATCTACTCTGTCCAATAGGGTCGCTATGAGTTGGAATCCAATTGACAACAATGGGTGTTTGTTTTGGTTTGTGGGAATTCTATTTTTAGTTTTTTGAGAAATCACCACACTGTTTTCCACAACAGCTGTACCATTTTGCATTCCCACTAGCAATGGATAAGGGTTCCATTTTCCCCACATTCTCGCCAACAGATATTTTCTGTTTAATCTTAGCCATCCCAGTGGAAGTGAAAGGCCATCTCATTGTGGTTTTCATTTGCATACCATGGCCGGCTAATGACACTGAGCATCTTTTCATGTCTTTGGTGGCCATTTCAATGTCCTCTTTGGTGAAATGTTTATTCATATCCTTTGCCCATTTTTATGATTGGGTTATTTATCTTTTTGTTGTTAAGTTGTTGAGGTTTCATATATATTTTGGTTATTAGATTCTTTTCAAATATATGGTTTCTGCAGGTATTCTTCCCAGTTGGTAGCTTAGCTTCTCACTTTTTTGGTAGTCTTTCGATGAACAAAGTTTTTAATTTTTATGAGGTCCCATTTATTTCTTTTGTCTTTTGCTGTTTGTGCTTTTGTTATTAGATAATCCATTGTTGAAAGCTAGGCCTGACAGCATTGCTCCTGCTTGTTCTTCTAAGAATTTCATGGTTTTAGTTTGCACATTTAGGTCCTTAATCCATTTTGAATTTGTTTTTGTGTATGGTGTAAGGCATGGATTATTAGCTCTAAAAGTTTTCTTGCAGACTCTTTGAGATTTTCTATATATACCTTCATATCATCTTTGAATAGAGATAATTTTACTTGCTTTCACAACCTGGATACCTTTTATTTATTTACTTTCTCTTGTCTTATTGCCCTGGCTGGGACTTCAAATACATATGGAATAGAGGTGGTGAGAGTGGGCACTCTTGTCTTGTTCCTGATTTCAAGGTGACAGCTCTCAGTCTTTCTCCATTAAGTATAATGTTGGCTGTTGGCTTTTTATATATGCCCTGAATCACACTGAGCAATTTCCCTTCTATTCCAGTCTTCTTTAGGGTTTTCATCAGGAAAGGGTGTTGGATTTTATCAAATGCTCTTTCTGCATCTACAGAGATGATTATGTGGTTCTTTTCCTTTGTTGTATTGATATAGTGTATTACATTGATTGGTTTTCTTATGTTAAAGCATCCCTGCATTCCTGGAATAAATCCCACTTGATAACGGTGTATGTTTTCACTTTTCTTTTCAAAGGAAACACCATGTTCATTAAACTGTCTCAGAGTTCGAATTCAGTGTAACCCAACCTGTGACAACCTTCATTTTTTCTTTATTTAAACAGCAATTTATCAATCACCAGTGGACATAATTCTTACCACCCCCCGCCCCATGGAGGTTACATTCCACTGGAGGAAACAAAAAATAAATTATGGATACACATGCACACACACACACCGTTTCTGAGATGAACATTCACCAATTAGATTATGGGACTAGGGCCCTACAGAGTGAAGTGAGGGGCTGCAAATTCAGATTTCAGAAAAAGTTCCATAGAGAATAAATTCCCTCACATAAAATTATTTCTATTTTTGTGATTTCCTCCTCATGGGATATTTGTGATCTTGGCACTGAAGGGTATGTTTGTTTTCAGGTGTATCAGTTATCTATTGCCAAAATAGTGCAGATAAACAAACTACTGCAAAATTCAATGGATTAAAATAATTAGCATTTACGTCAGGCATTCAAGGGTCAGCAATTTAGGCATGACTCTGCCAGACAGCTCTTCTGCTCTAGTCGGGGCTCACTCACATGTCAGGGATGACTGGGAAGACTCAGCTCTGTTCCACATCTCTCATCTTGCAGCAGGCTAGCCTGAGCTTTTCCTCTTCTCGATGGCTGAGGTGCAAGAAGAAGGACTGCAAGCAAGTCCTATGGCTGATCCCAGAATGAGTGTGACATGGAAAGCTCTGAGTCAGTTGGAGAAAAGCAGGGATATAATGAGGGTGAAGAATCGGGGTCACTTTGCAATCTGCCACAAGTAGTTATGTCTTCTCCTCTCAACTAGGTGTAAACATTGAGGGGAGAATTTTATCCAATAGCAGGTTATTTCATTTTTATACTGAGGAAAGTTAAAAACCCGTTCTCACTATATCTGTTCCTTCATGTGGCAAATGTTTCTTCATGGCCTTCTTGGTGTAGGCACTGTGATGGATGCTGCGGAGAATTTGAAGATGATTAGGTGTGGTTCCTGGCCTTGAGGTCTAAATACTACAGGGAGACAGAGGGTTACACAACTAATACTGATATAAAACACAGGCTGAGGCTGTGCTTTTAGGGAGCAAGAGCAGAGAGCTCATGACTCACCCTGGACCAAGAGGGGTGTTGCTACCTTGACCATGGCTGTATGTGTGTGTGGACGGGGAGATGTATTAGAGAAATAGACAGGCATGTTCTACATGTAATAATACTAGGAATAATGTTTATGGGTGCTTATGACACTCACTTCTTCAAGCATGTATTAACTCTAATTTTCATAACCTATTAATAGCATTATTATTCCATTTTACAGGTAAGTAAAATGAGACTCAGAGAAGTTCGATCACTTGCTCAGAGTCACAAATGTCCCAGACTATCACCTCAGTTACTTCTGGGAATGAAGCTTCCCCAACACTGGTGGGCCTCCAAGGAGGAGGATCATCCCAATAAGTCCCATTCTTAAGCTGTCTACTCTCAGCATGAGCAGCACTTTCCTCCCATGGAGGACAACCACTTCTCCCACTGCCTGCTTCCCATGTTGACCCTGGCTTATCTATCCCCGGGCCAGACTCCAGCTACAACTATCAAGCATTCTTAGTAGGTTTCTGGGGTTTTCTGGCTCCTGGATTTCCATAAAAGGGTCCTTGGGCTTCCTTTAACACACAAATTCTAATCTGGGTCCACCATAGACATATTTGTTGCTCAAAAAATGGGTAAGTAGAGACTGCGGACTGCAGGAAGGACATAGACTACTGACTCTGTACTGACATTCTCTTAGTGTGTCCTGCTACATCCAAAAGCAGTCACAGGAGGTAAGTCTGAGCAACGGAGACGGGGAGTGGCCCTCTGAATATAACCACCATTCCCTTCCATCCCAGGCTTCTACAGCAGACATCAGAACAGCTTTCTTTTGTATGAATTATTCCTCAGTGCTGGCACAGTGGCCTTCTGGGTTTCCTCAGACCATGCCACTGTGTCACTGTAGGGCCTTTGTGGCCCCAAACCATAGTAGGAACTGATCAGGGCACGAAACTTTTTTTTCCCCATCGATTCTTGTGGGGCAGACCAGTTAGTGGCTCCTAAAGGCCTGACCAGAGGGGCCCTAAGTACAGAGCTAAGGATTACTTTTTTTTCCATTGAGAGATGGTAGTATTGCCAACAAATTCTAGGCAATCCTCCCTGCCCAGCCCTCGATCAATGCATCTGACCTCAGGAAAAGTAATCCCAGTGTGTAGTCTGCAGCCCTGAGACCACTCTCCAGCCTTTCCACATCATCAAGAGACATTCTCTGTGACTCGCTGACATCTTCTGTTGGTGCCATGGACTGGGAAGAGGAGAGTGGGATCAGCATCCAGGAAACATAGAAACAATCTAGAGTGAGCGTCAATGAGTCTAGGATCCATAGTTGGCCACATTTAGGGAGAACAAGAAACAAGGGTGCCCTGACCACTTGCAAGAACAGATTCCTATACAGCTGGTCCCTAAGATGATTGTCCACTTCCATTTGTGTGGTAGATGTGGCTTTTGCACCAAGCTTCTCTGAATTCCTGTTAACATCTAACTCTCTGTCTTCTGCAGAATGCCTTCCCATCCACACACCTGGGAGTGAGTGCTGGCCCCAGGAGGTGCAAGTGTATCATGTAGAGTATGGAAGAAGAAAGATGCAGCAGAAGTCTAGATTCAGGGTTAGCCATAGCGGAATTTCAGTCTAAGCTCTGTTATTTGCTGCCTTTGTGAACTACAGTGTCTGAGCCTGAGCTTTCTTATCAGTAAGATGAAAATAATCATATTTTATTTGGATAGCTCTTTCAAGTGGCAGAGACTGTGTATGGAAAATACAACCCAGAATAGGGCCTCACCAAGGGATGTCCGTTATTTTACCTGTGAAAGTGTTAAGAAGAGAACCCAGGGAAGGCTGGAGTGTTTGGGACAAGGTTCTGTGGGAATGTAGACTGGGCTGAGAAAGAGGCTTCCCCAGCAACGTGTTCCTGGGTCTCAAGAAGGTTCCTAGGGCTGACCATCACTATTTCTGAGGTCACGTCCAGCTTCATTTTTTCTTTATCCTGTCCCAACCATGTCACTCTGTTCTACAGGGTTTCTGTGTCTGTTTCCCCTCTGGGCTGTGCATTTCATAGGGCAGGAACAGCATCCTAGTTTTCACTGGGGCTAGGGAAATAACATAAATAATAACAATAATAGGAATGTTAATAACTATTTGTTTAATCTCTTTACCCAGAGTCCTTCTGCAAGGTATGTTACAGATATATATAAATAAATGTTATAACCACCCCATGACGTAGGGGTCATCCCCACTGTATACAGAAGGCGCAACTCATCTGGGGTCACATATCCAGTAAGACAGTAACAGGATGTCTCAGGGTTGGCTTCACAATCTACATAGTTATATATGATGGCAAAATTAGGACATTCCCAGACAAAGAGAAGTTCAGGGAATTTACAAAAGCCAAATCAAAATGACAAGAAATACTAAAGGGAGTCCTCCAGTTAGGAAATCAATAATATCACATAACAACCCAAAACTAGAACACAGGACACAGCAACCAGATAACAACCCAGATAGAGAAATCACAAAAATAAATCAAAGCTAAAATAGTCAAAACAGGGAAACAGAGATGTAATTATGTAAAAGATGACAACATTAAAACAAAAAAAGAGGGACTAAAAAATGTAGTCATAGATCTTTCATAAGGAGAGGAGGTTAAGGTGTATAAAGAAATAAGTTTGGTTTAAACTTAGAAATACAGGGGTAAATATTAAGGTAACCACAAAGAAAACTAACAATCCTACATATAAAAATAAGAAACAAGAAAACATAAAAACTCAGCATATACGAAATCAACAATGAAAAAGAAAAGAAAATATATAAAGAAAAACGACCACAGAAAATTAAGTAAAGAAACTGTCAACAACACACACAAAAAGACATCAAAATGACAGGACCAAACTCATACCTATCAACAATTACGCTGAATGTAATGGACGAAATGCACCAATAAAGACACAGAGAGTTGCAGAATGGATAAAAAAAACACTATATGTCTATGTGCTGTCTACAAGAGACACACCTTAGACTTAAAGTTAAAAACAAATTAAAACTCAGAGGATAGAAAAAAACATATCATGCAAATGACAATAAAAAAAGAGCAGAAGTGGCAATATTAATCTTTGACAAAATAGACTTTAAATTGAAATCCACCACAAAGGATAAGGAAGGACACCATATAATGATTAAAAGGTTAATACACCAGGAGGACATGATCATAATAAATATTTATGTACCCAACGACTGGGCTCCAAAATACATAAGACAAATCTAACAGCATTGAAAAAAGAGATAGACAGCTCCGCAATAATAGTAGGAGACTTCAACACACCACTTTTAGTGAAGGACAGAATATCCAGAAAGAAACTCAATAAAGAAATGGAAGACCTAAAGGACACAATCAACCAACTTGACCTCGTAGAGATATACAGCACATTGCACCCAACAGCAGCCAAGTATACTTTCTTTTCCAATGCACATGGAACATCTTCCAGAATAGACCACATATTAGGCCATAAAGCAAGACTTAACAGATTCCAAAGCATTAAAATATAATAAAGCACCTTTTCTGACCATAAAGCCATAAAAGTAGAAATCAACACAAGAAAAAGAGAGGAAAAAAAAATCAAACACATGGAGACTGAACAACACCTTGCTAAAACAACCACTGGGTTATACAAGAAATTAAGGATGGAATAAAGAAATTCATAGACGCAAATGAGAATGAAAACATCCTACCAGAACCTTTGGGACACAGCAAAAGCAGTGCTCAGAGGTCATTTCATAGCAATAAATGCACATATCCAAACAGAAGAAAGGACCAAACTTAAAGAATTAACCCTGAAACTAGACCAAATAGAAAGAGAACAGTAAAACAAGTCCTCAGGCCGCAGAAAAAAGCAAATAATTAAAATTAGCACAGAGCTAAATGAAATAGAGAATAGAAAAGCAATTGAAAGAGTTAACAAAACCAAAACCTGGTTCTTTGAAAAGATCAATAAAGCCAATAAACCATTGGCCCAACTAACAAAAGAAAAACAGGTGAGGAAGCAAATAAGACGAATAAGAAATGAGATGGGCGATATTGCAACAGACCCAACTAAAATGAAAAGAACCAGAACAGAATACTATGAAAAATTGCAGTCTAAGAAATTTGAAAAGCTAGAGGAAGTAGACAAATTTCTAGAAACACGCTACCTACCTAAACTAACACAAACAGACATAGAACGATTATATAAACCTATAAAAAAAGAAGAGACAGAAAAGGTAATTTAAAAACTCCAACTACAAAAATGCCCTGGGGCTGACAGCTTCACTGGAGAATTCTACCAAACTTTCAGAGAAGAGTTAACACCAATACTGTTAAAGGTATTTCGGAGCACAGAAAAGGATGGAATACTGTCAAAATCATTCTATGAAGCCTGCATAACCCTGATACTAAAACCAGGTAAAGACACCACAAAAAAAGAAAATTACAGACCAATACCCCTCATGATCACAGATGCAAAAATTGTCAACAAAATTCTAGCCAATAGAATACAACAACATATCAAAAAAATAATTCACCATAACCAAGTGGGATTCATACCAGGTATGCAGGGATGGCTTGACTTTAGAAAAACAATCAGTGTAATCCAACCCCATAATTAAAAAAAAAAGACAAGAACCACATGATCTTATGCAGAAAAGGCATCAGAGGAAGTCCAACACACATTCATGATGAAAACTCTCAGCAAAATAGGAATAGAAGGGATATTCCTCAACATGATAAAGGGCATTCCCCTTCAGAACCGGAACCAGACAAGGATGCCCTTTATCACCACTCTTATTCAGCATTGTGCTAGAGGTCCTAGCCAGAGCAATTAGACTATAAAAAGAAATAAAGGGCATCCAAATTGGTAAGGAAGAAGTAAAAGTATCTCTATTTGCAGATGATATGATCTTATACACAGAAAACCCTGAAGAATCCACAAGAAAACTACCGGAGCTAATAGAAGAGTTCAGAAAAGCATCAGGATACAAGATAAACATACAAAATTCAGTTGGATTCCTCTACACCATCAAAGAGAACTTCGAAGAGGAAGTCACCAAATCAATACCATTTAAAGTAGTCCCCAAGAAGATGAAATATTTAGGCATAAATCTAAGTAGAGATGTAAAAGACCTATACAAAGAAAACTACAAGGCACTACTGCAGTAAACCAAAAGAGACCTACATAAGTAGAAAATCATACCTTGCTCATGGATAGGAAGACTCAACATTGTGAAAATGTCTATTGTACCCAAAGTGATCTATAGATACAATGCAAGCCAAATGCAAATTTCAATGTCATTTTTTAAAGAGATGGAGGAAAAAAACACCAACTTCATATGGAAACGGAAGAGGCCCTGATAAGTAAAGCATTACTGAAAAAGAACAAAGTGGGAGGCCTTATACTACCCGATTTTAGAACACATTATACCACCACAGTAGTCAAACAGCCTGGTACTGGTACAAGAACAGATACATAGACCAGTGGAACAGAATTGAGAACCCAGACATAAATCCACACACATGCAGCTGAAAATTCACAAAGGCCCAAAGTCCATTAAATGGGGAAAAGACAGTCTCTTTAACAAATGGTACTGGCCTAACTGGATATCCACCTGCAAAAAAAGGAAACAAGACCCATACCTCACAGCATGCATAAAAAATAACTTAAAATGGATCAAACACCTAAACATAAAATCTAAAACGATAAAGATCATGGGAGAAAAAATAGGGACAAGGCTAGGAGCCCTAATACATGGCATAAATAAAATACAAAACATTACTAACAATGCATAAACACCAAAAGAGAAACTAGATAACTGGGAGCTCCTAAAAATCAAACACCTATGCCCGTCCAAAGACTTCACCAAAAGAGTAAAAAGACTAGGAAAAAAATTTAGGCTATGACAAACCCTGCAGACTAGGAAAAATATTAGGTATGACTAATCCAATCAGCCTCTAATCTCTAAAAATTTACAAGATACTGCAAAACCTCAACAACAAAAAGACAAATAACCCAATTAAAAAAGGGGCAAAGGATATGAACAGGCACTTCACCAAAGAAGACATTCAGGCAGCTAACAGATGCATGAAGAAATGCTCACGATCATTAGAGAAATGCAAATCAAAACTGCAATGAGATTCCATCTCACTCCAAGAAGGGTGGCTTTAATCCAAAAAGCGCAAAATAATCAATGTTCAAGAAGTTGTGGAGAGACTGGAACACTTACACATTGCTGGTGGGAATGTAAAATGCTACAACCACTTTGGAAATTGATTTGGTGCTTTCTTAAAAAGTTGGAAATAGAACTGCCATATGATCCAGCAATCCCACTCCTTGGAATATATCCTAGAGAAATAAGAGCCTTCACACAAATAGATATATGCATACCCATGTTCACTGCAGCACACTTCACAATAGCAAAAACATGGAAAAAACCAAGGTGCCTAACAACGGATGAATGGATAAACAAATTATGGTATGCTCACACAGTGGAATACTACACAAAGGTAAAGAACGACAATGAATCCATGAAACATCTCATAACATGGAGGAATCTGGGAGGCATTATGCTCAGTGAAATAAGTCAGGCCCAAAAGGACAATTTTTGTAAAAAAGAACCACTATTATAAGAACTCAAGAAAAGGTTAAACACAGAAAAAAACATTATTTGATGGTTACGAGAGTGGGGAGGGGTATTCAGTAATTAGATAGTTAAAAAATATTAGATAGTAGACAAGAATTTTAGGTGAAGGGAAGGACAACACACAATACAGGGGAAGTCGCACAACTGGACTAATCCAAAAGCTAAGAAGTTCCCTGAACACAACAAGACATTTCAAGAGACAGTGTAGCAGGGACAGGTGTCTGGGGACCATGGTTTCAGGGTACATTTAGGTCACTTGGCGTAACAGAGTATAATAAGAAAACATTCTGCATTTCACTTTGGTGAGTGGCGTCTGGGGTCTTAAAAGCTAGCAAGCAGCCATCTAAGATGCATCAATTGGTCTCAACCCACCTGGAACAAAGGAGAAGGAAGAACACTAAGGACACAAGGAAAATATGAGACCAACAGACAGAAAGGACCACATAAACCAGGGACTCCATCAGCATGAGACCAGAACTAGATGGTGCCCAGGTACCACCAATGAACACCCCGACAGGGAACACAACAGAGAGTCCCTGATGGAGCAGGAGAAAAGTGGGGCACAGAACTCAAATTCTAGTAAAAAGGCCAGATTTAATAGTCTGAGACTGAAGGGACCCCTGAGGATATGGCCCCTGGACTCTCTGTTAGCCCTAAACTGAAACCATTCCTGAAGCCAACTCTTCACACAAAGATCAGTCTGGACTACAAAACATAAAATGATACTGGTGAGGACAGTGCTTTTTAGCTCAAGTAGACATATGAGACTAAGTGGGCAGTTCCTGTCCAGAGGCGAGGTGAGAAGGCAGAGGGGACAGAAGCTGGTTGAATAATAGACACCGGAAATACAAGGTCGAGAGGAGGGCTGTGCTGTCACATTATAGAGAGTGCAACTAGGGCCACATAACCATGTGTGCGTAAGTTTTTGTATAAGAAACTGATGTGAACTATAAACTTTCACTTAAAGTACAATAAAAAAGATCTACATAATTACAAATCCTGTGTTCTCTCACTCTTTGACAAGTTGTCTCTGCAGCACAATAAAGATAAATTTCTGGCTTTATCACCCCAGATTTATTGATGTATAATTCACATATAATAAAATGGCACCCATTTTAAGTACACACTTTGATCAGTTTGGATAATTGTATACAGCTTGTGATGGTTAAGATTGTATGGCAACTTGGCGGGGCCATGATTCTCAGTGTTTTGGCAGTCATACAATGTTGTAATCACTTCTCTGTTGAGGTTTGATACCTGATCACCCCCACGATGGGATTTTGCTGTTAGTGGTACTGGTGGGGCAGGGCCTGTGGCACCCCCTCAGCCTTTATCTCTCTGCCCTCCCCTGCCTAGTCCTTCCTGCTCTCCTTGCCAGGGCTTTTTGCCTGTTCTGGATCCTGCAGCCGGCTCCTGTTTGTCTGAACCCTGGTTCTTGGGACTTGAGCTAGCAGCTTACCTGCGGTCTTGCTGCCAATATTGAGATTCATTGATCTTCACAGCCTGTAAGCAAAACCCTGCTCTCTGGTCTGCTGATTTTGGGTTCATCAACCCCTATGGCTACTTGGGTCAGGAGAAGCCTCTTTCCCGCCCCGAGGACTTGGGATGTTACAGCCTCTGAAAACTGCAGGAGCCATTTCCTTGATATAAATCTCTCTGTATATATATTTATATGCTTCGCTGGTTTTGCTTCTCTAGAGAACCCGGCCTAAAACAGCCGAAGCAGCATCACCACAATCAAGAAATAAGCATTTCCAACAACCCAAAGTTCCTTCATGCCCTTTTGTAGTTAATCTCCCCTGACCTGAGTCAATCCCCATCAGCTTTCTATAAATATAGTCTTGCCAGTTACAGAAGATAATATAAATCAAATTTTACAGTATGTGTCCTTTTGCCTATGGCTTCTTTCCATGAGCATAACATATTTGAGATTCTTCCAGGTTTTTCCTTGAATTAATAGTTTGTCTCTTTAATTGCTCAGTAGTATTCCATTGTATGGTGTCTTAGTCATCTAGTGCTGATGTAACAGAAATACCACAAGTGGATGGCTTTAACCAACAGAAGTTTATTCTGTCACAGTCAGTAGGCTAGACGGAGTTGTAAAATTCAGGGAGCCAGCTCCAGAGGAAGGCTTTCACTCTCTGTTGGCTCTGGAGGAAGGTCCTTGTCATCAAT
The DNA here is from genome assembly GCF_024166365.1 of Elephas maximus indicus. Classification (NCBI taxonomy): domain Eukaryota; kingdom Metazoa; phylum Chordata; class Mammalia; order Proboscidea; family Elephantidae; genus Elephas; species Elephas maximus. The sequence goes on from NC_064827.1 coordinate 115,009,464, forward strand.
CTTCCCCTGGATTAGGAGCTTCTCTGCACAGGAACCCTGGAATCAAAGGACTCGCTCTGCTCCCAGCACGGCTTTCTTGGTGGTATGAGGTCCTCCCGTCTCTCTGCTCACTTGTCTCTTTTATATCTTAGAAGAGATTAGCTCAAGATGCAATCCAATCTTGTAGATTGAGTTCTGCCTCATTAACATAACTGCTGCCTATCCTTCCTCATTAACATCACAGAGGTAGATTTACAACACATGGGAAAATCACATCAGATGACAAAATGGACAATCATACAATACTGGGAATCATGACCCAGCCAAATGGACACACATATTTTGGGAGGACACAATTCAATCCATGACATATGGGGACACCACGATTTGCTTATTGGTCTACCAGCTGATGGAAATTTGGTTGTTTACCTGTTTTGAGTACCATGAATAGGTTGCTATTAATATCCTTTATCATTTCTCTTAATGAAATATCTAGAAGTGGGACTGTTGGGTGTATGGTAAGTGTATGTTTAAATTTATGACACAGTGAAACCATTTTCCAAAGAATCTGAACCCTTTCATGATTCTCCAAGAAATGTACAGACACTCCAGTTGCTTCACATCCTACCCAACATTTCGTATTGTCTGTCTTTTTTATTTTAACCACTGTATCAGATTTCTACTGGTATGTTGATTTACTTTCAATTTGTATGCTCCTGATAATTAGTGAGATTAAGTATATTTCTAGCTGCCTATTATTCATTTATATTTCTTTTTTTTGGTTAAGTGTGCATACAAATGTTTTGACCATTTTTTGTACTTATCTTCTTATCACTGAGTTGTAAAAATATATTTTGACTACAAGTATGCTGTCATATATATATATATGCACGTATTTTATATGTATACATGTGTTTTATATATATACCCATTAAGAAAACCCATTGTTGTTGAGTTAATTCCAACTTATAGCGACCCTACAGGACAGAGTAGAACTGCCCCATAAAGTTACCAAGGAGCGCCTAGTGGATAAGAACTGCCAACCCTTTGGTTAGCAGCTGTAGCACTTAACCACTACGCCACCAGGGTTTCCATATATATATTATTGTTCTTCTTTGGACTTAACTGAAACTCAGTAAATTGTACTGAAATGAATGATATGATTCATCTCTCTGGGTTGTGCGTTCATATCTCTATTTTTCCACTGCTGTCTTTCAGTTCCTGAATCATGAACAGCTTCAGAACCCACTGATTTTGACAGTCCCCATTCTGGCACCTGAGGGCACAGCTGGTGAGAAGCCTGGGAGAATTTCTTTTATCCGTCATTTTGAAGAGGACTGGCTTCTGCCCTTTGGAGGGCTGCCTTCTCTCTGCTCACATTAAATCGGAGCGGGGGGGGCTTCTCACTATAAAAAGAAAGTTAGCCACTACTGGTGGGCAGTTAGATGCTGACAACAGTGGCCTCGCCCAGAGAACACACATGCTCTGCTAGACTCACTATGCTGTGGTGCTCTGGACTCTGCCTCCTTGACCCACCTCCCTGGATGATCCAGGGCACAACTGGGCATGCTTCACTTGGCTCCGTATCAGGAGAACTCAATTCTCCAGGGACATTCTCTTCCCATCCCATGACATACATGTCATGAAATATTGGCCCTAGAACAACCGCCTCAGTCCAACATCAGCCCCTCCAACAATTTCCTTCATGAAACCTGGGTGGGGAATTTTCAGTCCTGGGTCTAGATGCTGAGACATTCCTGTTCCTCTCCCCGAAATCTCAGTATCCAAGCCTTATCATTTAAAAACAAAACAAAGCGAAGCACACAAACTCAAGAATCTTTTAAACATAAAAGCAGGTAGAGTACCATTTTGCCAACAAAACAATATATACTTAGTACAACATGTTACTGTGTTTGGGATAAAATATGAAGGGGCGGTGAGGGCCACAAAGAATCCATTTGTACTACAGAGAAGCAGTTACTGCAGCATTCAAGTTCTCTAGAGGGAGACTTCTCAACTGGAAGGAAGGAACATCTAATTCACTCCAGGGACTTTTGCCACCTTCACCAGTTCCCTGTTCCATATAGCTGCTCATTCAGTTGAGATTCATTGCACTGATTCCCAGTGACCATGGAGGGAATTTGGATGACCTAACACCAAAAAAAAAAAAAAAATTTTTTTTTTTTAACACCTAGTTGCCTTTCCTTCTCCTCCATTTACCCTTTTTCTTTGTCTCAACAGTAACTCCAGTGCTGGGACCATGAATCCTGGGGCCTCCATGTCTCCTTCCACTGCACTGCCCTTTCCCCTACCCAATCCCGGACACCCACACCAAACACATTGGGAGCGGCACCCGCTGCCCCTCATGACTTCATCACGCCCTCCTGGCACTCCTCTGGGGCTCTCTGCTTTCCCTAGGACACTGCTGGTGCCATGTGTTGGGGATTCTGGCCCCCGTGGGGCTGGGCCTGGCAAGGTTATTGTCCAAGTCAGGACAGAAGGGAGATCAGCAGAGCTCCCTGAAACTCAGACCTTTGTCTTGGTGCAGGACCCAACTGGAGTGCCCGGGGGTTCCCCGTGGGGCTGTTGCACATGCTCCACCCCCATTTGAGGCAGCCTCTGAGCTGTAGCAAATGATCCCTGACACTTCTTTTGTGGGTACTCAGGCTTGTAGGGGAGGTTGGTCCCCAGCTCTTTCTCTTCAAGCTCTACCATCAGCTGCCCAGCTGGCCTCCATTCTCCCCCAAGTGAAGGCTTGGCCTGGCCAACATGCTTCTTCTGGGGAGGAAAGCCTGGCCACCACACAATCCAGGCCTTCGCTGGATGGCTCCTCCTGTAAGCCCAAGAGTGTTTATGAGGACTACCAACGTTGGCAGTGCTTCAGGTCCCTGGCCTGGAGGCACCATCCCTGAAGATCTGATACAGAGGTTCTTTCCTGCTTTCTCATGTGAGTGACCTAGTCATCAGGGACACCTGAGATTATCCTGCAGCTTTCAGACAAAGAGATCTTGGGAAGGCACGATGGAGGTTAGGCTTTTTAGATACACTTAAAGGAAGGTCATGAAGGCTGGGACATTTTATGAGAAGGTACATTCCCAGTAATACGAACCACATCTCCCTGTGTATAACACACTTTCAGGTACCTTATCTCAATTGATCCTCACCACCTTGTACATGAAGCCACTCTTATATCTGAAACCAGGCACGGAGGTTAAGAGCTTGGCTGCTAACCAAAAGGCTGGCAGTTGGAATCCAGCAGCTACTCCCTGGGCGCTTGAGTCGTAATCAACTCGAGGCCAACATTTCTTTTTTTAAAGACCAGAGAGGATTCACACTGTAAAATGAGGAGCCATGATGCGAATTTAGGTTTCAGACTACAAACACTATGCTCCTCCAATTGTTCTCTACTTTGCAACATAGGATTTCAGCATATGTTGGTCATTGCCGTATCAAATCCAGAGGAGGCAGAGATGGGCAGGACCTGTCGTTGTTGTTGTTAGATGCTGTCGAGTCAGTTCTGACTCATAGCAACCCTATGTACAACAGAATGAAACACTGCCAGGTCCTACGCGATCCTCACAATCCTTACTATGCTTGAGCTCACTGTTGCAGCCACTGTGTCACTTCATCTTGTTGGGGGTCTTCCTCTTTTTTGCCAAGTATGATGTCCTTCTCCAGGGACTGCTTCCTTCTGATACCATGTCCAAGACATGTGAGACATAGTCTCACCGTCCTTGCTTCTAAGGAGCATTCTGGCTGTACTTTCTCCAAGACAGACTTGTTCGTTCTTTTGACAGTCCATGGTATATTCAATATTCTTTGCCAACACCATAATTGAAAGGAATCAACTCTTCTTCGATCTTCCTTGTTCATTGTCCAGCTTTAGCATGCATATGAGGCGATTAAAACACCATGGCTTGGGTCAGGTGCACCTTAGTCTTCAAGGTGACATCTTTGCTTTTTAAAACGTTAAAGAGCTCTTTTGTAGAAAATTCGCCCAATACAATGCGTCATTTGATTTCTTGAGTGCTGCTTCCATAGGTGTCGATTGTGGATCCTAGTAAAATGAAATCCTTGAAACTTCAATCTTTTTTCAATTTATCATGATGTTCCTTATTGGTCCAGTTGTGAGGATTTTTGTTTTCTTTTTTTTTTTTTATGTTGAGGTATAATCCATACTGAAGGCTGTAGTCTTTGATAGCCAGTGAATGCTTCAAGTGCCCTTCACTTTCAGCAAGCAAGGTTGTGTCATCTGCATAAGGCAGCTTGTTAATGAGTCTTCCTCCAATCCTGATGCCCTGTTCTTCATATAGTCCAGCTTCTCAGATTATTTGCTAAGCATACAGACTGAGTAAGTATGGTGAAAGAATACAAGCCTGGCCCACATCTATCCTGGGTTTAAACCACACAGTATCCCCTTGTTCTAGTCTAATGACTGCCTCTTGATCTACGTACAGGTTCCTCATGAGTACAGTTACGTGTTCTGGAATTCCTATTCTTTGCAATGTTATCCATAATTTGTTATGATCCACACAGTCTAATACTTTCACATAGTCAATAAAACACAGGTAAACATCTTTCTGGTATTCTCTGCTCTTAGCCAGGATTCATTTGACATCAGCAATGATACCCCTAGTTCCACATCCTCTTCTGAATCCGGCTTGAATTTCTGGCAGTTCCCTGTCAATGTACTGCTGCAACCACTTTTGAACTATCTTCTGCAAAATTTTACTTGTGTGATATATTAACGATACTGATAGATAATTTCCATATTCTGTTGGATCACCTTTCTTTGGAATAGGCATAAATATAGATCTCTTCCTGTTGGTTGGCCAGGTAGCTGTGTTCCAAATTTCTTGTCATAGACGAATGAGCACTTACAACGCTACATCCACTTGTTGAAACATCTCAATTGGTATTCTGACAATTCTTGGGGCTTTGTGTTTTGCCAACGCCTTCAGCGCAGCTTGTACTTCTTCCTTCAGTACTATCGGTTCCTGATCATAGGCTGCCTCCTGAAATGGTTGAATGTCGATGAATTCTTTTTGGTATAGTGACTCTGCATATTCCTTCCACCTTCTTTTGATGCTTCCTGTGTTGTTCAGTATTTTGCCCATAGACTCTTTCTCTATTGCAACTCGGTCTTGAATTTTTTCTTTAGTTCTTTCAGCTTGAGAAATGCTGAGCGTGTTCCTCCCTTTTGGTTTTCTAACGCCAGGTCTTTGCACATGTCATGATAATACTTTCCTTTGTCTTCTGGAGCCACCCTTTGAAATCTTCTGTTCAGCTCTTTTACTTCATCATTTCTTCCTTTCGCTTTAGGTATTCAACATTCAAGAGCAAGTTTCAGAGTCTCTTCTGACATGCATTTTCCCCTTTTTTTTCTTTCTTGTCTTTTTAATGACCTCTTGCTTTCTTCATGCATGATGGCTTTGATGTCGTTACACAACGTGTCTGGTGTTCAGCCATTAGCATTCAATGAGTCAAATCTATTCTTGAGATGATCTCTAAATTTGGGTGGTATACGCTCAAGGTTGAATTTTGGCTCTCGTGGACTTGTTCAAATTTATTTCACCTTCAACTTCAACTTGTATATGAGCAACTGATGGTCTGTTCCACAGTCACCCCTGGCCTTGTTCTGGCTGATGATATGGAGCTTTTCCATGGTTTTCCACAGATACAGTCAATCTGACTCCTGTGTATTCTGCCTGGGGAGGTCCACGAATATAGCCATCATTTCTTTTGTTGAAAAAAGGCATTTTCAATGAAGAAATCATTGGTCTTGCAAAATTCTATCGTTTGACTTTCAACATCATTTCTATCACCAAGGCCATATTTTCCAACCACCTATCTTTCTTCTTTGTTTACAACTTTTGCATTCCAATCACCAATAATTATCAGTGCATACTGATGCATGTTTGATCAATTTCAGACTGCAGAAGTTGATAAAAATCTTCAATTTTTTCATCTTTGGCCTTAGTGGTTGGTGTGTAAATTAGAATAATATTCATACTAACTGGTCTTCCTTGTACGCGTATGGATATTATCCTACCATTGACAGCACTGTACTTCAGGATAGATCTTGAAATGTTCTTTTTCATGAAAAAAAAAAAAGGAACCATTCCTTTTCAAGTTGTCATTGCTGGCATAGCAGACCTTATGATTTTTCCATTCAAAATGGCCAATACTAGTCCATTTCAGAATTTCAAGGCCAAGGATATTGATGTTTCTGTGTTCCATTTCATTTTTGACTATTTCCAATTTCCTAGGATCGTACTTCGGACATTACACGTTCTGATTATTAATGAACATTTGGAGTTGTTTCTTCTCATTTTGAGTCACACCGTATCAGCAAATGAAAGTCCTAAAAGCTTCATTCCATCCACATCATTAAGGTCTACTCTACTTAGAGGCAGCAGCTTGTTTTAGTCATCTAGTGCTGCTCTTCCCCAGTTGTCTTTTGAGTGCCTTCCAACCCGATGGGCTCATCTTCCAGCACTATGTCAGACAATGTTCTGCTTCTATTCATAAGGTTTTCAATGGCTAATTCTTTTCAGAAGTAGACTGCCAGGTTCTTCTTCTTAGGGTAGGGCCTAGGACAATCATTTTAAGTATACTCTCACCCTCATTCCTCTTTAGAATTTCTGTTAGAACACGGAGGTAGTAGAGTATGCATAGTGGTGAAGGGCTTGGGCTCTGCCCTTACTCAATCTGTAATCCTGAGCAGGACATTGTACATCTTCACCCTCGAATATCTCATCAAATAACAGAACAATTATAATTAATTCAGAAGATTGCTGTGATGCTTGTTATTTCTCATTTTGGGTAGGCTATGATTCTCTGTGGTTTGACAGACATTGAACTGATTTCTCTACCATAATATAGTATAATGTAGTTGCCTCCATGATGAAATGTGATATAATATACTCACCCCATGATGAAATCTAATATGATGTAATCATCTCCAAGATGAAATCTGTTATAAGTAGTCAATCAGTTGAAAGGTGAGTTTCCTTGGCAGTGGTGGCCTGCCTCCCATACATAAATAGAGGTTCCAGCAACGCTCTCTCTCAGTCCGGATCCTATATCCCACTCGCCATCATCTGACCTTCAGGTCTTGGGACATGAGCCAGCAACCCACCGCCTGACCTGCAGATTTTGGGATTCGCCACCTCTAGCAGCCCCATGAACCAGCAGCCTGCCATCTAACCTGCTGATTTTGGATTTGTCATGCCCTACAGACACAGGAGTTAGAAGAAGCCTCCAGCCTGACCCACTGATTTAGGACTTGGCAGCCTCCACAACTGCATGAGCCATTTCCTTGAGTTAAATCTCTCTAAAGATATATATATATATATATGTATCACCAGGTTTGTTCCTCTAGAGGACCTAGCCTAACACAACAGCTAAGATGACATGAGCTAATGTATGAAGTGCTCACAGAGTGACTGACACATGTTGAGCCTCATTAAAAGATGTCCATTATTGTCCCTGTTATGAAGGAAAGGCCCACTGATTTAGGACTTGGCAGCCTCCACAACCACACGAGCCATTTCCTTGAGTTAAATCTCTCTAAAGATATATATATATATATATATCACCAGGTTTGCTCCTCTAGAGGACCTAGCCTAGCACAACAGCTAAGATGACATGAGCTAATGTATGAAGTGCTCACGGAGTGACTGACACATGTTGAGCCTCCTTAAAAGACGTCCATTATTATAAGTCACTGTTATGAAGGAAAGGCAACATAGTACAAGAAAAGTACTCACAAAAGCCAATAGGTCCTAGCTACAGTATGTGTGAGTAGAATTTGGCCATGAAGTCCAGGGTTATGGGCTTCTGTGAATGGAAGGCAGAGAGATCAATCTTGTGGGAAGCTTTGTCTTTTCACAGCAGACCCTACATCTCTCTCAACCCTGCACTGCCCCTTGGTAATTATGGTGAACCAGTATCAGATAGTTATCACATTCTACAGGATTTTTTCTGTATACATGTTGCTCACCAAATGGCTAAATGACTGAAGGAATCTGTCTTCCATCCATTCCCAAGAATAAAGGAAGTCTGCCAAATCCTACTTTCAAGCAATCTTAGAGATTCCATGATTCTTGAATAGCTCCGTATTCCCTGTTCTACTGTGGTCTCAAATCAGTTGGGCAGCATGATTTTCGAATGTTGAGACACCACAGGGGTCTCTCAGCATGGGTTCCTTCACTTTTGCTTCTGGGCAGAACTCTTGCTCTCCACACTGTGGCACTCTAGGGCTGTGTTCACCAAAGTGTAGCCCCGCACTCCCCACTCCAGAGTCATATGAGAAGCTGGTGAAAATGTTCATTCATTTTAAAATCTATATTTTAATGTTCTCTGGCAGGTCATTCAGTCCACAATCAGATTGAGGACTCAAAAGTACCTCCTCTTCCTTTGGCTGTCCCTCCCAGGAATGTGTCTTAGTATAGTTCTGAGGCTCTGTGACTGGTATCCAGGAAGAAAAAGCACTGGAAACCCAAGAATAAACACTTGACATGGACAAATATCAACATGGATGTGATGATAGGTAAGGGAGGTGTATAGGGGTGGGGACAAGATGGGAGTGGAACATTTACTTGTAGAAAATCACAGACATGCATGGGGTTTTAGCCAACTCCTCCAATGCCTGGCTGGACTGAAGCCCACCATGGCCCTGGAGGAGAGACTGTGGTAATCCCTGCAGGTATGATAGTCCAAAAGCAACTCTGGCCAGATGATCTTCTACCAGACGGCAGGAAAGTGAGTTCATGGCATCCTGACCCTGTTGGGGCTCAGTGATGAGGCATGAAGAGGGTTGGGTGAGAGTGGCTGCTGTCTGGCTGTGTCGGTATAAATCAGAGGGGATGTTGTGAGGAGGAGGTGTGCACTTGGATAGGGCTCCTAGTTCCCTGATGATCCCTCTGCAACCTCAGACAATTTCTACCACAGCATTCACTGCTTGAATTTCTCTGTTGCACATTCCTTAAGAAATTCACCCCTTCTGCATTTTGGATTTGTGGATGCCTCGAAATTGAGGATGTTAAGATGGGGTTGGGGATAAACAATGTGGATCCCATTGAGATAAACTCCAAGCTGTTGGCACTCGCCATGAGGGGACATGCTGTAACAGCTGGGTTCCACCTTTCCTCAGTGTCCGTACAGCTGACAGGAAATTTGGGACCACTCCTCCACATGACAACTGGCACAAAACTGTTCTAAAACCATCCAAGAATAGCCAAGTCTGAAAAGCTTTGCTCAGGGGAAGGCAGCATCTCAATCACCCTGTGGGCGTGTCTCTGACCCTTATTGTTTTTCCTCCCTTGGCTTAAAAAAAATCATCAGAGGAATCTGAAACATTCCTGAAATGTTACTTTCTACCTTCTTCCCAGCATCCTTTTGACCCAATTATCTCCCTGGTTTATAGCTCAAGGGCTCAAACACTGAGACTAGGACCAGGGATCTAGGAACTGGTCCTTGGTGTTATCTCCAATCAACTTCATCCCATCTCCCAGCTTCAGTCTGTCAGCTCTACTGTATGCGTTTTCAGGCTGAGGCAGGACAGACAGACCTGGAATAGGGTGTCCATGAGTGGGGTCCTGCTGTGTGTCACGTAGATTTGATTGAAATCAAAGAAGCCAGTGTCAGTGCTGTGGTGTGCCATCAGGCGCTAATGGTATGGAAAGGAAGTGAGCACTGTGGCTCTGCCAGGAGGAGCTTCCAAGAAGGCATGGCTCATTTCTTTTACAACCTACCTAAGTTATCATAACTTGTGCTGCACTGAAGGGATGATGTGGTGAACGTGTAAGGGACCCCCAAACCTTGTTCGTGCCACAGAGAGCAACTCCCTCCTAGAAAATGGACTTATTCAGGACCTTGGCACCTCATCGAAGGCACATCTTTCTCTACTTTCCCACAATCCACTGCAGCCTGGTGCTGGAACTCCTGATGTTCCCTGCCTTCTTCTCAGCATGGCCTGTGCCTCCCTCACCCTTGTTAGGTTCACGGAGTCTGAGGCAGAGGAAAAGTTGCAGATTCAGAAGTTGCAGCAGAGGAATGGGTCTGCATGCCTGCCTCCTCTAGCTCTGGACAAGCTTGATCCTCACAGGCCTTCATCCACTGTGGTTAGCCAGTGCACAGGTATGGCTATCCAAGTTCCACAGGAGCTGAGGGCCAGGAGTCAAAGAAGGTATGTAGAGACTGGCTATGTTTAGAGATGCCCATTGTCTTTACATGTGGTACTTTCCGTCCAAGAGGTGGCAATGACTATTTCTATCAGCAAAGCCTACAGAAGCCTAGGGTTTCAGCTATACTTTATTACACACTAGGTAGTGAGTTCATCAAGTTTCATAACGACTGTCTCACATGAATTATCAATAGTGGAATCAAATATCTAATCAGCCTAAAACACGGGTCTCAATAACAGGACTTCTTGGAAAAGCAATAGCGCCAAGCTTCCTCACAGGATAACTCTTTTGGACCTTCGACCTTTTATATCTTCTCCTCTCACAGTTCTTGTGGCTTCAGGTGTGCCTGCCCCACCAGGAACCATTCCAGTGTCTCCAAAATTTTGCCCTTACAACTTGTGGTTGGGTGGTGTCTTAGTTATCTCCGTCAATCCACTGCCATCAAGTCGATTCCGACTTATAGCGACCCAATAGGACAGAGTAGAACTGCCTCATAGAGTTTCGAGGAGTGTCTGGTAGATTCGAACTGCTCACGTTTTGTTTAGCAGCTGTAGCACTTAACCACTACACCAACAGGATTTCCCTTAGTTATCTAGTGTTGGTATAATAGAAGTACCACAAGTGGATGGGTTGAACAAACAGAAGTTTATTCTCTCACAGTCTAGGATGCTAGAAGTCTGAATTCAGGGTACCAGCTCCCAGGGAAGACTTTTTCTCTCTGCTGATTCTGGGGGAAGGTCCTTGTCATCAATCTTCCCCTGGTCTAGGAGTTTCTCAGCACAAGGACCCCAGGTCCAAGGGACACACTGAGCTCTGGGAGCTTTTTTCTTGGTAGCATGAAGTTCCACTCCTCCCTGCTGGCTTTTCTCTTTTATATCTCAAAAGAGACTGACTCAAGATACAACCTGATCCTGTAGATTGAGTCCTGCCTCATTAAAATAACTGCCTCTAAATCTGCCTCATTAACATCATAGAGGTTAGGATTTACAACACATAGGATAATCACATCAGATCACAAAATGGTGAACAACCACACAATACTGGGAATCATGGCCTAGCCAAGTTGATACACATTTTGGGTGGGACACAAGTCAATTCGTAACAGCTGGGAAGAGATGGAATTTGCTGTGACACTTACCTCCTCCTTTCCAACCACTCCTACACTGTTCATTCTAACAAAGGGAGGTCCCAAGGAGCAGCCCCCCAACCAGCATCAACACAAACCCCACCACCCTTGGGAGCCCATGTGACTCAATGAGATCCCTCCCAAAGTCATGAAAGAGCATGTTGAAATCATGGAAAGCCTGTTTGGACCTGCCCATTCAGCCACTGTGGAGCCAGATGGAAAACATGAAGAAGAAGAAAATGAGCAACGGCAGGAAGAGATTGGGATATACCCAGATCTGGGACTCCTGAGCTACACTGACAAGCTGTGTTACAGGAAGCATTTATTACGAAGGTGGGCTGGAGTGGAGGTTTGGTGTCTGTACGTTCCACAGTTTTGTCATTCCAGCAAACAAATATCTGGCATTTGGCCCCAGGATATTGTAATTAGCCTCGATTCCTTACAACCTGATCAATGTGTGTGTGTGTGTCTGTGTATGTGCAAGGTGGGGTGTGATGTTTTAATCCAACACCGGATGCAAACTCTAAAGGAGGATTATAGATCATCTTCTAGATCCTCCAAATCACTGATTACTCCTTGTAAAGTATGTTCACACACCACCTCCTTCCGTTATCAGATGGAAGCAATTATTCACCCTCAATTCCTGAAATGTTGCTATTGCCAGAATCACAGGGGGATCCCTAGTCCTTAATTTAGGAGCTGGAGAAACAGGAAGGACCTACTCCCACTCAGGTAAACCAGAGGAAAAAGGGAGAATCATAATATCAAACCCAAAGGATTTCATCTAACCTTACAGTGCCTTGGCTGCCATGGCTTCTGGGCAAGGACAGCTCCTAGTGTGGGAGCAGGTGCAGAACAAGGAAGTAGGATACAGTGGAGAGGCAGAGAGGAGGCATCGTAAGGAATGAAAGACTGGGAATACTGCACAAGAAAATGAGCAGCTAGAGCTACAGTACTGGTTACTGAACCAGAGTCATGTGACTGACTTCCCTTTTTCCTTCCAATACCATGGTCTCCACCACCTGCTCAGCCACATCTTCTCACAACCTGTACAGAGCAATTAACTGTCCATTTTCCTTCCTTGCAGCTGGTAGAGAAGAAACTGCTAGAGTTGGAAGCAGGGAAGGGTGTGTAGGCAACCCCAACTTACGGTTTTCCCCCTATGGATTCACTTTTTTTCCAGAGCCTGAGGCCAGTGAAGATGCAGAGAGCACAGGTAACCACAGCCTCCACCTGGGAATCAGCGAGGAATTGGCACAAAAAAGTTGAATGCAGATGACCTGCCAAAAGATAGCAGAGGAAAGAGTAACCTGCCTAAGTCAAAAGAACTTGCTCTCTTTACATGGAGTCAAAAGTTACAGAAACTTAAGTCTGAACATTCAACCTCTTCTCACCAGGGTGCTAGTCGCTTTTCACCTAGATTGGGGGCCAGAGAAGCCTTAATGTTCATAGAAACCTCTCCTATTAGTGAAACACCCAGGAAGGGTCCAGTGAAGAGGAGGAGGAAGAGGAGGAACTCCCCAGCCTTGCCTTCCTTTTGCCATCTCAACAAAGCCTACTGCCCTGGGGTCTTTCTAAGAGTCCTCTGCCTGCCTCTGGTATTCTACGCTATGGAGTTCAGGGCTCCTGGAGAGCATCTCAGTGCCTATCTCCTGAGACAGTGAGTCAGCCATCCTGGACACAGCCAAGTCTAAGATCCCAGCTCAAGTTAGAGCCCCATCACTTGCTGCCAAGAGGCCCTACTCAGGGGCTGACCTTGGAGTCTCTGGGAGGCAATCCTTCCCTATGGGTGAGGTCCAACCCTCAATGCCTCTAAAAAGAGTGACTCTTCCACACATCGGAAAAGGAAAATGTTAGCCAGTGGCAATCTCTCCTCTTCCATGTGTCAGGCCCTTAAATTGGGAACCCCAAAATAGATGTTGATTTTTCAGCTCCCCCACTCTCAGGCTAATGCTCCTCCGCTATCGCAGTGCTGTTTCTGGGCTGTTGTATAGATACAGTGAGAGCAAAGAGGGAGGCCCAAAACTGGGCAGGGTGCACATGTACTTCCATGGTTGGAAATGTAGTCCTCTGTAAAATGGGATTAAAGACACTTATGTTGGAAAAAACTCTCATTGCTTCTGTCTTCTGGTTCTCCTCTGCTGTTGGATGGATTGTGGTGCTGTGAAAAGGAAAAGATACAGGTGTCCCCCATTTTCTAGGTCCACATGTGACTGACCTAGTTTTTTCCTCCAGCTTTAAGTCATGTTCTCAAAATGCTTTTGGGGACAGTCTGGCTTTGGCCTCTCACAAACTATTAAATCCCCAGTGATCATTTTCATCATCCATTTTTCACAAACCCTGGCTGGGTTTTGGGGAGCTTCCTGTGAGTATCCTATCATCATCTCTCTCTTTTTTTTTTTCATTAGCGCCGGAAATATATATAATTAGAAATCATGTTGTAGAAGATTTAATGATATGAGGAAACGTTTACAGTGTATTTCAAAAAACTATGGGGTTAACCTGTGCTTGTCAACCTTTACTATGCGGGGGGATCTTGTTAAAATGCAGACTTTCATTCTGTACATGTGGAGTCTAACTTGAGATTCTACTTTTTTTTTTTAATTTCTCATACAAAAATTTATACACATATTGTTTTGTGACATTAGTTGCAAGCCCCACGATATGATAGCACAATGCCCCTCTCCACCACAGCTTCCCTGTGACCATTCAACCAGTTCCTGTGCCTTCCTGCCTTCTCATTCTGCCTCCGGGCAGAAGCCACCCATTTGGTTTCATGTATGTGACTGAATAAAGAAGCACACTCCTCACATATATTATTTTTTTGTGTTATAGTCCTGTCCAATCTATACCTGAAGAGTGGGCTTTGTAGTTCTTCTGGTCTCAGGCTGGTAGAGTCTGGTTCATGTGGTCCTTTAGTCTCTTGGGCTGATACTTTCCTATGTCTTTGGTTTTTTTCATTCTCCTTCATTCCAAGTGGGTTGGGACTAATTGATACATACTAGATGGCCGCTTGCAAGCTTTTAAGACCCCAGATGCCACTCGAAAGAATAGTTTTCTTAATAAATTTTGTTATGCCAATTGATCTAGATGTCCCCTGAAACTATGGTCCCCAGGGCCCAGCCCCAGCTACTCTTTCCTTCAAAGTGTTTCGAGGTGTCCGGGAAACTCCTTAGCTTTTGCTTTGGTCCAGTTGTGCTGACTTCCCCAGTATTGTGTGCTGTCCTTGCCTTCACCGAATTTGATTTTTGTCTAGTATCCAGTTAGTGAAATTGCCTCCTTCTCCCTCCCCACCCTCATAACCATCAAAAAATGCTTTCTTTCTGTGTATAAATCTTTTCTTGAGTTCTTAAAATAATGGTCTCATCTAATATTTGTCCTTTTGTGACTGACTAGTTTTACTCAACACAATGCCCTCCAGACCTGTCCATGTCGTGAGATTTTTCAAGAATTCATCATTGTTCTTTTGTGGCCTAGTATTCCATTGTGTGTTATGTACCATAATTTTTTTGTCCATTTGTCCGCTGATGGGTACTAGGTTGTTTCCATCTTTTTTGCTATTGTAAATAATGCTGCAATGAACATGCGTGTGCATGTCTATTCGTGTGATGGCTCTTCTCTAGGATTCCTAGGAATGGAATTGCTGGATTGTATGGTATTTCTATTCCTAGCATTTTAAGGAAACAACAAATCATTTTCCAAAGTGTTTGTAACATTTTACATTCCCACCAGCATTGTGTAAGATTTCCAATCTCTCCACAACCTCTCCAATATTCATTATTTTGTATTTTTTGAATTAGCGCCATCCCTGTTAGGGTGAGATGGTATTTCATTGTAGTTTTGATTTGCATCTCATTAATGGCTAATGATTGTGTGTATTTCCTCATGTGTCTGTTTGATGCCTGAATGTCTTCTTTGGTGAAGTGTCTATTCATGTCCTTGGCCAATTTTTTAAATGGATTATTTGTTTTCTTGTTGTTGAGGTGTTGTAGTGTCTCATAGATTTTAAAGATTAGACCATTATCAGATATGTCATAGCCAAAATTTTTTTCCCATTCTGTACGTTCTCTTTTTACTGTTTTGGTGAAGTCCTCAGATGAACATAAGTGTTTGTTTTTTTGGAGCTCCCAGTTATTTAGTTTCTGTTCTGGTATTTGTGCATTTTTAGTTAAGCTTTGTGTACTATTTATGCTATGTTTTAGGGCTCCTAGCATTATCCCTATTTTTTCTTCTGCAATCTTTATCGTTTTAGATTTTATATTTAGGTCTTTGATCCATTTTGACTTAGCTTTTGTGTATGGTGTTAAGAATGAGTCCTGTCTCATTTTTTTTTTTTTTTGCAGATGAATATCCAGTTATGCCAGCACCATTTGTTAAAGAAACTATCTTTCCTCCACTAAACACACTTTGGGCCTTTGTCAAATATCAACGGCTCACAGGTGGATGGATTGACGTCTGGTTTCTCAATTCTGTTCCATCGGTCTATGTATCTCTTGTTGTACCAGTACCAGGCTGTTTGACTACCATGGTTGTATAATAGTTTCTAAAATCTGCTTAACTCCTCAAATCCAGGTGTCTGTGGCCTGACCTCTCTACCCTATTCCTTTCAGTAGTTCTGATTCCCAACTTGGAAACTCCCTGGAACTCATCACTGTCCCCTGACAGCCCAATGCTTTCTTCTCCACATTCCAAGTTTTTATTTTATCCCAAGTGCCTGTCAGTTTTCAGCAATGTAGTGTCCCAGAAGGTTCCTGGCCAACACCATGCAGGCACCTCATAGAGTGTCCTCCTTAGCATAACCCCCAATCTGGGTGTATCCCTCATGTTTAGGGGAGTGTACACATCAAATATCAAAAGGCAACGTGGTGAGTGAAGGACAGATCCCTGGCTCCTCCATTCACTGGTGTCTGACTTTAGCGAAGTCCCTCAACTCCTCCATATTTCAGGGTCTTCATTGGGAAAATAGCCATAACACTGTCCACCTCTCAGGGTGTTTGGCATATTAAATGAGTCATGCTTGAATGGAATTTGCTCCAGCTCCTACCATGCACTGGACCCGCAGTCAACGAAGGGAATAATCACATCTACAGTTTGGAGGTTCAGGTGTTACCTCTCATATCTTCATCACCTGCCTGTTATTTGCCATTGGCATCTTCCCAGAAACAGAAAGAACCTGGTGCTGTCCCATGGGGATAATCTGTGGAATCCTAAAATGTACCCATCAGCGTGCACAGTAGGATCTGACTGAAGGTCCACCTACTTGCAAACATTATTCCTCATAGGAACCTAGCAACCATATGTCTATGACACCAAAAGTGCTAAGCTGCTTTGGGTTTGATGTGTTCTGTCACAAATATGTGCTCTCCAAGGAGGAACTTCCTCTTGGTCAGTTTTCAGAGCTCTTTTCTGGGAAAGCAACAAGATTTGGATTTACGATTTGAAGAGTTGAGTGTTCCCCAAAGATGGCTGCAACAGAGGAAGTTTTTGTAGCTGGAGACTTCTTTTCCCTGAAATGATTTTGATAGGGGTTTGCAATCTCTGTCTTTCCCTCTCTAACACACACACATAGGCATACACACATACTTCAGTGAATGCTCATGTTGTCTCCCTGAAGTTTATACTTAAATCCAAAGAGCTTTGTTCTCAGGGCTCAGTGGGCAATGGTTTACGTTCACCTCTTTGAAGAACTATTTTTCTTTTTTGGCTTTCAATATCCTTTGCCTTGCCATCTCTGACAGCAGTTGACATAGCAACAAACCAGAGGAGGATGCTATTCAGTGAGCTGTAAATTTACTTGCAGAGGATTTGTGTACGTCTCAGGAAAGGAGAAGCGTAGGGCCAATGTAGGGAAAAAATATATCAAAATTTCTCTGGTGCCAAAACACCTCAGACATAGAACAATTAATTATGCAACAACATTTAATTTAATATATGAATTATAAATTGTTCAAAACACCAAAAGAGAATACATGAAAATTGACAGTGTAACGCAGGAAATGTCGTTACTCTAGAAATCACGGAATTTCAGATACTTAATCTGTGCTCTATGCTGTTCCAGGTGGTTTACCTCCCCTAGTAACTCACATAATCTTCCTGCTCACCTGGTGAGGAAGGGTTGATGTTAGATTGACATTAGGAAAACAAGAAGATGGCACCAAAAGTCCTCACTGGGAGTATTAAATATGGGATATGATAGTCGACTACTTTATAATCCTAACCCACTTTATAACCCTAAAAAAAAAAAAAAAAACAAAGTGAGCACAAAATAAAAGGGAATGGGCTGAACTAATGTTTGAGAGGAGGTCTTTAGCTCATGTGTACGTGAGATATGACATTAGGTGGGGAGGATATGAAATCTCTTTGCCGTGTATCTGGGCAGGAAAGAGCCTTGTCCAACTGGATTGATGAGGTCCACCCTGCCATTACCAAGGGGTCTATCTCAGGAGCCTTAGGGGTCTTCCAAGGAGCATCACACAAGCATTATCCTCTTTCCTTCCCAACCAATGACTGAAATTTTTGGATTTCACAACTGTAGATTTACGTTTATATTTACATGGAAAATAGTTTCTCATAAAGATAATACCACCTTATACAGTAAGAAAGCTCAAGAGGTACAAAGATGGATTGAGATGTATGCCAGGCTTGGAGGCTGTTCTAAGGATCTTTCCCCCTGGCCATCAATAGACCTCTGCTGTCTCTTGTTCACAATTTGTGTTGATGCCATGTTATGTGGGCACTGGGAAAAGAGAAGTGGTCACTTTTCTGGTACCAAGAAAGAATGTAGGGTGTGAGTCAATGGAGCTTGGTTCCAAAGTTGGTGGCAATGACTAAGCAGGCCTTCAGGATGGCCCGTCGGGACACATCGTGGACCCTAGGCTAACGGTCCAGTTCCTTTCGCGTGGTTGGTGTGGCCTTGCATCAACTTTCTCTGAATTCCTCTTCACCTCTTAACACTCCTTCACCACTTGCAGAAAGCCTTCCCTTCCACACACCTGAAAGTGAATTTTGTCCTCACAAGGTGCAACTGAACAATGTGCTGGGAGGAAGAAAGGAAAGTGGCCTCAGAAAGGTTAGATTTAGGGTCAGCCAGAGCCGAGTTTTAATCTCAGCTCCGTCACTTGCTGGCTGTAGGACCTACATTGTCTGAGCCTCAGCTGTCTTATCAGTAAAATATGCATAATCACATTTCATTTGGATAGCTCTTGCAAGAGAAGAGATAGTGTATGGAATATGGCCTAAATGAAAATGGCCTAAATGAAGGTTTATGCTATTTCTTCTGTGAGAGTGTTAACAGGGGAAGGCTGGAGTGGTCTGGTGGAGGTTCTGTAAGGATGTTGCACTAGGCTCAGGCCTGGATGAGTAGAGAGTCAAGGTACCTGGGGTTATTTATTTCTGTTCCTGAGACTGTGCCTGGCTTCATTTTCTCTTTGCCTTGTCACAGCCCCCTCACCATGCACTGCATGTCACTGTTTAGTGTTCTTAACCCCTGGAGACCGTGCTTTTCTAAAGGCAGGATGAGTGTCCTTGTCTTCCTTTGGACTAGGACATTAACATAAAACAATAGTAATATTCATATCCACTGTCATTCGCTGAATATGTTTCATGTGAGATTTTGTTCAGTGCTTGTCACAGATATAGTTCAAAGTCAGAGCCGTCTAATGATTTAGAAGTCATTCCCATTTTACACATGGGCACAATTATTGCAAGTTCACACAGTCAGTAAGAGGAAGCCAGGATGGTTCCAAAACGAAAACGAGATCAGTTGCCGGTGTCAGTTCCAACACATGGTGATACTGTTTCACAGTAGGGCCGTGCTGCATAGGGTATTTGGTGAATTTCTAAAGAAGATCACCAGGTGTTTGTTCTCAGGATCTACTAGATGGACTCAAACCACCACTTTTTCAGTTAGCAGCCAGCTCATTAAAACTTTGTGCAACCCAGGGACTCCACATGGCTTTAAATCCTACAATCTTCCACTGTTACAAATCACGCACAGATACGGTTAACAAAAAAAAAAAAAAAAAAGAGAACTATTTCCTCTGCAACTTAGTTTCCCTGAAGTACAATTTCCATGCAATGAAACTCACCCACTTCAATTTATAGTTTCGTGACTTTAATGAGTTTCGGCAATTTTAAATACTGTGGTGTAACCACCATCTCAATCAACACCTAGACCATAGATTCAGATCCTCCATCACCCCATGGCTGTCTTTCAGGTATTTAGTCAGGAACAGATTCAGACTCTGCTGATTTTGGCAGTCCCACAGGGTAGAGCCGGTGAGAAGCCCCTGAGGACTTCTTTTATTTGTGAACAAGAAGGGGACCAGCATCTGTCTCTGTGGTGAGACCTCTGTACCCACGATCTCATTAAAAGTGTGTGTGAGGTGCTCATTATAAAAAGAAATCTACATACTATCGATGAGCACTGTGATGCTGGGAAAAGTGGCTTCATCCAAAGAACACAACTGCCTTGCCTGACTCCCAAAACTGTGATGCTCTGGACTCTGCTTCCTTGACTTTCCTTGTGCCCTTAATGGCAGCCAGGGCACAGTCAAGTCTGCTTCACTTTTCTTCATCACAAGAGGACTTGATCCCTCAGGGTAAATTCTCTCTCCATCCCATGACATACACCTGAAAAAAAACTGGCCCTAGATCTCCCAGCTCTGTTCATCATCAGCCCTTCTAGCAATTTCCTTCATGCAGTCTTGGTGTGGGATTTTCATTCCTGGGTCAAGGTGCTGAGACTCTCCTATTACTCTCTCCTAAATCTCAGGATCCATGTCTTACCACTTACAAATTAAATAAAGCAGACAAAATCAAACACACAAGAAAATCGCCCATGTATGCATAATTTATATATTACAATCACAAAGGGCTCTGAACATACAAAATGATCTTGGAAAAGAAGAACAAAGTATGTGACTCACAGTTCAAGATTTAAAATAGCACTACAAACATACAGTAAACAGTATGGTACTAGCATAAGGACAGACATAGATACAAAGGTATAGAATTGAGAATCCAGAAATAAATTCATATATCTTTGTCCAATTTGTTTCAACAATGATGCCAGATCCATTCAATACAGGAAAGAACAGTCTCTTCAACAACGGATCCTGGGGCTTCTGGATCTCCATATGAAAAAGCATGAAGCTGGACATATACTCCATACCATACACAAAAATTAAATGGATTGATGACCTAAACAGGGGAGCTGAAACCATAAAACCCTTAGAAGTAAACATCAGGTTTATGTTTCAGGATTTCCCCCCCACAACTTCACAGATATGACACAAGAAAAAAAGAGAAACAGATAAACTTCTCTTGGTGAAAATTGAAATCTTTTCTGCATCAATGAGCACTATCAAGAAAGTGAAGACATACTTGGAATCTCTACAGTGCTTAAGGGTTTCATATCCAGAAATATAAAGAGTGCCTGGAACTAAACATAAAAATACAAATGACCCAACTTAAAAAATGGACAAAAGACATAAATAGACATTATTCCAAAGAAAATGTACAAATGGTCAGTAAGCAAGTGAAAAGATGCTCAATATCATCAGTCATTAGGGAAATGCAAATCAAAATCATGATGAGATGTCACTCCACACCACACCAATGGCTGTTACCAGAAAAAAACAATAAAACAAAACAAATAAGGACCTGGTGAGGATGTCAAGAAATTCGGACCGTTATGCATTGGTGCTGGGAATATGAAATGCTACAGCCACGGCAGAAAACAATTTGGTGATTCCTCAAATAATTTGGCATAGAATTACCATATGAATCTGTAATTCCTCTCCTAGGCACAAACACTAAAGAATTGAAAGTAAGGAAACAGATAATTAGGCACTGACATTCACTGCAGAATTAGTCACTGAATCAAAAGTGTGGAAAAAACGCAAGTGTCCATCAAAAGATGAATGGAGAGCGGGACCGAGATGGCAGAGAAGTCAGACGCTTCCGGTGAACCCTCTTACAACAAAAACCCAAAAAACAAGTGAAACAATTACATTTATGACAATGTAGAAGCTCTGAACATCAAAGGCAAAGTTAGAAAATGGACTGAGCATCAGGGGGAGGTAGAGACAGTTCAGAAGTGGAGAGGAGTTCCTGGACTTGAATTGCTGGGAACCCTCAGGCTGCAGCGGGCTGGTGGTAGTGTTCAGCTACAGTTTCCTCAGGGAGAAATAGCCAGCCACACAGCCTACTCACACCTCCAGAAACAGAGAAGAACAGTGCTCTCGGCAAAAGCTTAGTACTTGCATGTATTATATCGTGCCCCCAGGCCCCAAGCCAGCTTCAGTGGCTGTTGATTTCCCTGGGCCTGAGATAGGTCCTGCTGTGTGTCCTCAGCCATTCTCCTGGCCTTGGAGAAGGAATAAATTCACAACTGGGGAAAAGACAATCTGCTAGCTCCACTAACCTAGGGAGCTCAATACAGAAGAGGCTCCTGTCTAAGCATAAATGATCCATAGACTTTGAATACATTTTCCACCCTGCATGGACCTGTGTGGACCTATTCCAGGAGAATAGGCCCTTGTTGGCAGACCACAACTGTTTCAGCTGTGCAGTGGAGAGGTGGGTTTTTGATGTTTGACACTGCTTTGCCTAATAAAAAGGGTCCTCACAGACATCAGGGGCCTAAGGACTGGGGACTCCAATCGGGTCACCCAGCCACCCACCACAGAGATGCAAGGTTAACTGGTACCTGCCAGTCCTTACAACCAAAAGCAGTGGGTGCCCAAGGTCTGTCTGCAGGACCCACCCACCAATGTGCTCCAGGGAACAGGGACATATTTTCCTCACAGACACTTAGGAGATAGTTGTCAGCCCCCTGCCTTGTTAGAGCATGGCCCCCTGCTGCGACCAGACACTGGTACCTACACCAATAACCCCTGCCCCTCTAAGACTGTAGGACAGAGCCTGTACCACACACATGATGACCAACTACCTGGACACCTGAGCTGAATCCATACAAGAAAAGTGAATGGACTCCTAGGATCATACACCTGGTAACAGCTCTAGCAATCTGGCGACAGGACATTAGAGCTTCAAAGGTAAAATAATCAAGATAGCTCAATCAAGCAACCTACTTGGACATATCAAAACAAAACAAAGCAAGAAGCTAGGATATACTAAGCAAACATAAATGAAACAAATATAATAACATATAGATGGCTTGGACACAACAGTCAATATCAAATCACTTAAAGAAGGAGACCATGATCACTTCAACAAGCTATGAACAAAAAGAATCAAGGGATCTTCCTGCCTTTCTGGAATTACCGGATGCAGAATACAAAAGATTAAAATACAGAACTCTTCAAGACATCAGGAACGAGATCAGGAAGGAGATCAGGCAATATGCAGAACAACCCAAGGAACACACAGATAAAACAGTTGAAGGAATTAAAAAGGTTATTTAAGAACATAATGAAAAATTTAATAAGCTGCAAGAATCCATAGAGAGACAACAATCAGAAATTCAGAAGATTAACAATAAAAGTACAGAATTAGACAACTCAATAGAAAATCAGAGAAACAGAATTGAGCAAGGGGAAGGCAGAATTGGTGAGATTGAAGATAAAGCACTTGACACCAATATATTTGAAGAAAAATCAGATAAAAGAATTTAAAAAATGAAGAAACCCTAAGAATCATGTGGAACTCTATCAAGAGAAATAACGTGATTGGAGTACAAGAACAGAAAGGGATAACAGAAAATACAGAGAGAATTGTTGATGATTTGTTAGCAGAAAACTTCCCTGATATCATGAAAGATGAGAAGATATCTACCCAAGGTGCTTATTGAACTCCACATGAGGTAGATCTTAAAAGAAAGTCACCGAGACATATTACAATCAAACTTGCCAAAACCAAAGATAAAGAGAGAATTTTAAGAGCAGCTAGGGATAAACGAAAAGTCACCTACAAAAGACAGTCAATAAGAATAAGCTCCGACTACTCAGCAGCAACCATGCAGGTAAGAAGGCAGTGGGATGACTTATATAAAGCAGTGAAGGAAAAAAAAATTTCCAGCCAAGAATCGTATATCCAACAAAACTGTCTCTCAAATATAAAGGCAAAATTAGGACGTTTCCCAATAAAATTCAGGGAATTCACATAAACCGAACCAAAAATACAAAAAATACTAAAGGGAGCTCTCTGGTTAGAAGATCAATAATATCAGATGTCAACCCAAGACTCGAACACTGGGCAGAGAAATCAGATGTCAACCCAAATAGGGAAATCATAAAAATAAATCAAGATAAAAAAAACCTCCAAACAGGGAAACAGTGATGTCATAATGTAAAAGAAGACAACATTAAAACAATTAAGATGGACTAAGAAATGTAGTCATAGATCTTTCATATGGAGAGGAAGACAAGTCGATATAAAAAAATAAAAGTTAGGTTTAAACTTAGAAAAATGGGGGTAAATATTAAGGTAACCACAAAGGAGACTAACAATCCTACTCATCAAAATAAAATACAAGAAAAAATAGAGACTCAGCAGAAACAAAATCAACTATAACCAATAAGAGGAAAGGAAATATAAAAACATAAACTACTCAGCACAAAAAATTAAGTGGGAAAAAGAAACTGTCAATAACACACACAAAAAGGCATCAAAATGACAGCACTGAACTCGCACCTATCCTTCATCACGCTGAAAGTAAATGGACTAAATGCACCAATAAGAGACACAGAGTGACAGAATGCATGAAAAACACGATCCGTCTATATGCTGCCTACAAGAGACACACCTTAGACTTAGAGACACAAACAAACTAAAACTCAAAGGATGGAAAAAAATAAATCAAGCTAAGAAAAAATCAATAAAGGGCAGGAGTGGCAATATTAATTTCTGACTAAAGAGACTTTAAAGTTAAATCCACCACAAAGGATAAGGAAGGACACTATGTAATGAATAAAGGGACAATATACCAGAAGGATAAAAAAATATTAAATATTTATGCACCCAATGACAGGGCTGCAAGATACCTGAAACAAACTCTAACAGCATTGAACAGTGAGATAGACAGCTTCACAATAATAGTAGAAGACTTCAACACACCTCTTTCGGTGAAGGACAGAACATCCAAAAAGAAGCTCAATAAAGACACGGAAGATTTAAATGCCACAATCAACCAACTCAACCTTATACACATATACAGAACACTCCACCCCACAGCAGTGAAGTATACTTTTTTTTCCAATGCACATGTAACATTTCTTAGAACAGACCACATATTAGGTCATGAAGCAAGCCTTAGCTGAATCCAAAACATTGAAATATTACAAAACATATTCTCTGTCCATAAGGACATAAAAGTAGAAGTCAATAATAGTAAATCAGGGAAAAGAAATCAAACACTTGGAAACTAAGCAATACCCAGCTAAAAAATGACTGAGTTAAAGAAGACATCAAGGTTACAATAAAGAAATTCATAAAATTCAATGAGAATGAAAACACTTCCTATCAGAACCCTTGGGACACAGTGAAAACAGTGCTCAGACTTCGATTTATGTCAATAAATGCACACCTACAAAAAGAAGAAAGGGCCAAAATCAAAGAATTATCCCTACAACTTGAACAAATAGTAAGAGAGCAACAAAGGAAAACCTCAGGCACCAGAAGAAAGCAAAAATAAAAGTCACAGCAGAATTAAATGAAATAGACAACAGAAAAACAACTGAAAGAGTTAACAAGACTAAAAGCTGCTTCTTTGAAAAAAATAACAAAATTGATAAACCAATGGCCAAACTAACAAAAGAAAAACAGGAAAGGAAGCAAATAACCTGAATAAGAAATGAGATGGGCAATATCACAAGAGACCCAACTGAAATTAAAAGAGACATATCAGGTTATTATGAAAAATTGTACTCTAACGAATTTGAAAACGTAGAAGAAATGGATGAATTTCCAGAAACACACTACCTACCTGAACTAACACAAACAGAGGTAAACCAAAAAAAAAAACAAACCCACTGCTGTCGAGTCGATTTTGACACATAGAGACCCTATAGGACAGAGTAGAACTGCCCCTTGAGTTTCCAAGGAGCACCTGGTGGATTCGAACTGCTGACCTTTTGGTTAGCAGCCGTAGCACTTAACCACTATGCCACCAGGGTTTCCCAAACACAGGTAGAACAACTAAATGAACCCACAACAAAAGAAGAGATTCAAAAGGTAATAAAAAAAACTCCCAAAAAAAAAAGGCCTGGCGTGGACCAATTCACTGCAGACTTCTACGGAACTTTCAGAGAAGAGTTAACACCACTACTAAAGGTATTTCGGAGCATAGAAAAGGATGGAATACTTCCAAACTCATTCTGTGAAGCCAGCATATCTCTGATACCAAAACCAGGTAAAGACACCACAAGAAAAGAAAATTATAGACCTATATCCCTCATAAACATAGATGCAAAAATCCTTAACAAAGTTCTAGACAATAGAATTCATCATCCTATCAAAAAAATAATTCACCATGACTAAGTGGGAGTCATACCAGGTATGCAGGGATGGTTCAACATTAGAATAACAATTAATGTAACCCATCATATAAATAAAACAAAAGACAAGAACCACATGATCTTATCAATTGATACAGAAAAGGCATTTGACAAAGTTCAACACCGATTCATGATAAAAACTCTCAGCAAAATAGGAATAAAAGGAAATTTCCTCAGCATAATAACGGGCATTTAAACATAGCCAACAGCCAACATGATCCTAAATGGAAAGAGTCTGAAAGCATTCCCCTTGAGATCAGGAACCAGACAAGGATGCCCTTTATCACCATTCTTATTCAACATTCTGCTGGAGGTCCTAACCAGAGCAATTAGGCTAGATAAAGAAATCAAAGCATCCAGATTGGTAAGGAAGAAGTCAAAGTATCTCTATTTGCAGATAACATAATCTTATACACAGAAAACCCTAAAGAATTCTCAGGAAAACTACTGAAACTAATAGAAGAGTTCAGCACAGCATCAGCATACAAGATAAACATACAAATATCAGTTGGATTCCTCCACACCAACAGAAAGAACGTTCAAGAGAAAACACCAAATCAATACCATTTAAAGTAGCCCCAAAGAAGATAAAATACTTAGGAATAAATCTTACCAGAGATGTAAAAGACCTATAGAAAGAAAACTACGAGACACTGCCGCAGGAAAGCAAAAGAAACCCGCGTAAGTGGAAAAACATACCTTGCTCACAGATAGAAAGACTTAACATTGTAAAAATGCCTATTCTACCAAAAGCCATCTATAGATACAATGCGATTCTGATCCAAATTCCAACGACATTTTTTAATGAGATGGAGAAAGAAATCACCAACTTCATATGCAAGGGAAAGAGTCCCCGGATAAGTAAAGCATTACAGAAAAAGAAGAACAGTGTGGGAGGTCTCACTATCCATGATTTTAGAACCTATTATAGCTCCATAGTAGTCAAAACAGCCTGCTACTGGTATAACAACAGATACGTAGACCAATGGAACAGAATTGACAATCCAGGCATAAATCCATCCACATATGAGCAGCTGATATTTGATAAAGGCTCAAAGTCAGTTAAATGGGGAAAAGACAGTTTCTTTAACAAATGGTGCTGGCATAACTGGATATCCATCTGCAAAAAAATGAAACAAGACCCATAACTCACGCCATGCATAAAAAATAACTCAAAATGGATCAAGGGCCTAAATATAAAATCTAAAATGATAAAGATCATGAAAGAAAAAATAGGGACAATGCTAGGAGCCCTAATACATGGCATAAACAGTATACAAAACATTATTAAGAATGCAGGATAGAAGACATCAAGGAGAGAATAAGGAAATTGATAGAATGCAAGGAGAATGAAAATGCTTCCTATCAAAACCTCTGGGACACAGCAAAAGCAGTGCTCAGAGGCCAATTTATATCGATAAATGCACACATACAAAAAGAAGAAAGAGCCAAAATCAGAGAACTGTCCCTACACCTTGAACAAATAGAAAGTGAGCAACAAAAGAATCCATCAGGCACCAGAAGAAAACAAATAATAAAAATTAGAGCTGAACTAAATGAATTAGAGAACAGAAAAACAATTGAAAGAATTACCAAAGCCAAAAGCTGGTTCTTTGAAAAAATTAACAAAATTGATAAACCATTGGCTAGACTGACTAAAGAAAAACAGGACAGGAAACAAATAACCCGAATAAGAAACGAGAAGGACCACATCACAACAGAACCAAATGAAATTAAAAGAATCATATTATTACGAAAAATTCTACTCTAACAAATTTGCAAACCTAGAAGAAATGGATGAATTCTTGGAAAAACACTACCTAAACTAACACATTCAGAAGTAGAACAACTAAATAGACCCATAACAAAAAAAGAGATTGAAACGGTAATCAAAAAACTCCCAACAAAAAAAAGCCCTGGCCCGGACGGCTTCACTGCAGAATTCTACCAAACTTTCAGAGAAGAGTTAACACCACTACTACTGAAGGTATTTCCAAGCATAGAAAATGACGGAATACTACCCAACTCATTCTATGAAGCCACCATCTCCCTGATACCAAAACCAGGTAAAGACATTACAAAAAAAGAAAATTACACACCTATATCCCTCATGAACATAGATGCAAAAATCCTCAACAAAATTCTAGCCAATAGAATACAACAACATATCAAAAAAATAATTCACCACAATCAAGTGGGATTTATACCAGGTATGCAAGGTGAGTTTAATATCAGAAAAACCATTAATGTAATCCATCACATAAATAAAACAAAAGACAAAAACCACATGATCTTATCAATTGATGCAGAAAAGGCATTTGACAAAGTCCAACACCCATTTATGATAAAAACTCTCACCAAAATAAGAATTGAAGGAAAATTCCTCAACATAATAAAGGGCATCTATGCAAAGCCAACAGCCAATATCACTCTAAATGGAGAGAACCTGAAAGCATTTCCCTTGAGAATGGAACTAGACAAGGAAGCCCTTTATCACCGCTCTTATTCAACATCGTGCTAGAAGTCCTAGCCAGGGCAATTAGGCTAGACAAAGAAATAAAAGGCATCCGGATTGGCAAGGAGGAAGTAAAATTATCTCTATTTGCAGATGGCATGATCTTATACTCAGAAAACCCTAAGGAATCCTCCAGAAAACTACTGAAACTAATAGAAGAGTTTGGCAGAGTCTCAGGTTATAAAATAAACATACAAAAATCACTTGGATTCCCCTACATCAACAAAAAGAACACCGAAGAGGAAATAACCAAATCAATACCATTCACAGTAGCCACCAAGAAGATAAAATACTTAGGAATAAATCTTACCAAGGATGTAAAAGACCTATACAAAGAAAACTACAAAGCTCTACAACAAGAAATTAAAAAGGACATACTTAAGTGGAAAAACATACCTTGCTAATGGATAGGAAGACTTAACATAGTAAAAATGTCTATTCTTCCAAAAGCCATCTATACATATAACGCACTTCCGATCCAAATTCCAATGTCATTTTTTAAGGTGATAGAGAAACAAATCACCAGTTTCATATGGAAGGGAAAGAAGCCTCGGATAAGCAAAGCATTACTGAAAAAGAAGAAGAAAGTGGGAGGCCTCACTCTACCTGATTTCAGAAGCTACTATACAGCCATAGTAGTCAAAACAGCCTGGTACTGGTACAACAACAGGCACATAGACCAATGGAACAGAATTGAGAACCCAGATATAAATCCATCCATGTATGAGCAGCTGATATTTGACAAAGGACCAGTGTCAGTTAATTGGGGAAAAGATAGTCTTTTTAACAAACGGTGCTGGCATAACTGGATATCCATCTGCAAAAAAATGAAACAGGACCCATACCTCTCACCATGCACAAAAACTAACTCCAAGTGGATCAAAGACCTAAACGTAAAGACTAAAACGATAAAGATCATGGAAGAAAAAATAGGGACAACTCTAGGAGCCCTAATACAAGGCATAAACAGAATACAAAACATTACCAAAAATGACAAAGAGAAACCCGATAACTGGGAGCTCCTAAAAATCAAACACCTATGCTCATCTAAAGACTTCACCAAAGGAGTAAAAAGACCACCTACAGACTGGGAAAGAATTTTCAGCTATGACATCTCCGACCAGCACCTGATCTCTAAAATCTATATGATTCTGTCAAAACTCAGCCACAAAAAGACAAACAACCCAATCAAGAAGTGGGCAAAGGATATGAACACACATTTCACTAAAGAAGATATTCAGGCAGCTAACACATACATGAGAAAATGCTCTCGATCATTAGCCATTAGAGAAATGCAAATTAAAACAACAATGAGATTCCATCTCACTCCAACAAGGCTGGCATTAATCCAAAAAAACACAACAATAAATGTTAGAGAGGCTGCGGATAGACTGGAACTCTTATACACTGCTGGTGGGAATGGAAAATGGTACAACCACTTTGGAAATCTATCTGGTGTTATCTTAAACAGTTAGAAATAGAACTACCATACAACCCAGAAATCCCACTCCTCGGAATATACCCTAGAGAAACAAGAGCCTTCACACAAACAGATATATGCACACCCATGTTTATTGCAGCTCTGTTTACAACAGCAAAAAGCTGGAAGCAACCAACGTGTCCATCAACGGATGAATGGGTAAATAAATTGTGGTATATTCACACAATGGAATACTACGCATCGATAAAGAACAGTGACGAATCTCTGAAACATTTCATAACATGGAGGAACCTGGAAGGCATTATGGTGAGCGAAATGAGTCAGAGGCAAAAGGACAAATATTGTATAAGACCACTATTATAAGATCTTGAGAAATAGTATAAACTGAGAAGAACACATACTTTTGTGGTTACGAGGAGGGGAGGGAGGGAGGGAGAGGGTTTTTTATTGATGAATTACTAGATAAGAACTGCTTTAGGTGAAGGGAAAGACAACACTCAATACATGGAAGGTCAGCTCAATTGGACTGGACCAAAAGCAAAGAAGTTTATGGGATAAACTGAATGCTTCAAAGGTCAGCAGAGCAAGGGCGGGGGTTTGGGGACCATGGTTTAAGGGGACTTCTAAGTCAATTGGCAAAATAATTCTATTATGAAAACATTCTGCATCCCACTTTGATATGTGGCATCTGGGGTCTTAAATGCTAACAAGCGGCCATCTAAGATGCATCAATTGGTCTCAACTCACCTGGATCAAAGGAGAGTGAGGAACACCAAGGTCACACGACAACTAAGAGCCCAAGAGACAGAAAGGGCCACATGAACTAGAGACTTCCATCATCCTGAGACCAGAAGAACTAGTTGGTGCCCGGCCACAATCGATGACTGCCCTGACAGGGAGCACAACAGAGAGCCCCTGAGGGAGCAGGACATCAGTGGGATGCAGACCCCAAATTCTCATAAAAAGACCATACTTAATGGTCTGACTGAGACTAGAGGAATCCCGGCGGCCATGGACCTCAGACCTTCTCTTGGCACAGGACAGGAACCATGCCCGAAGACAACTCATCAGACATGAAAGGGACTGGACAGTGGGTGGGAGAGAGATGCTGATGAAGAGTGAGCTAATTATATCAGGTGGACACTTGAGACTGTGTTGGCATCTCCTGTCTGGAGGGGGGATGGGAGGATAGAGAGAGTGGGAAGCTGGCAAAATTGTCACGAAAGGAGAGACTGGAAGGGCTGACTCATTAGGGGGAGAGGAAGTGGGAGTACGGAGTATGATGTATGTAAACTTATATGTGACAGACTGACTTGATTTGTAAACGTTCACTTGAAGCTCAATAAAATTAAAAAAAAAAAAAAAAAAAGAAACAAGACCCAAACCTCACTACATGCACCAAAACGAGCTCAAAATGGATCAAAGACCTAAATATAAAATCTAAAACGATAAAGATAATGGAAGAAAAAATAGGGATAACATTAGGAGCCCTAATACATGGCATGAACAGTATACAAAACATTACTAACAACACAGAAGGAAAACTAGGTAACTGGGAGCTCCTAAAAATCAAACACCTATGCTCATCCAAAGACTTCACCAAAAGAGTAAAAAGATTACCAACAGACTGGGAAAAAGTTTTTAGCTATGACATTTCCCATCAGCACCTGATCTCTAAAATCTACATGATACTGCAAAAATTCAACTGCAAAAAGACAAATAACCCAATTAAAAACCAGGCAAAAGATATGAACAGACACTTCACCAAAGAAGACATTCAGGTAGCTAACAGATACATGAGGAAATGCTCATGATCATCAGCCATTAGAGAAACGCAGATCAAAACTACAATGAGATTCCATCTCACTCCAACAAGGCTGGCATTAATCCAAAAAACACAAAACAATTAATGTTGGAGAGGTTGCGGAGAGACTGCAACACACACTGCTGGTGGGAATGTAATACGGTACAACCATTTTGGAACTCGATTTGGCACTTCCTTAAAAAGCTAGAAATAGAACTACCATACGATCCAGCAATCCCACTCCCTGGAATATATCCTAGAGATATAAGAGCCTTTACACGAACAGATATATGCACACCCATGTTCACTGCAGCACTGTTTACGACAGCAAAAAGATGGAAGCAACGAAAGTGCCCATCAGCGGATGAATGGATAAATTATGGTACATTCATACAATGGAATACTACTCATCGATGAAGAACAATGATGAATCCATGAAACATTTCATAACATGGAAGAATCTGGAAGGCATCATGCTGAGTGAAATTTAGTCAGCTGCAAAAGGACAAATATTATATGACACCACCATTATAAGAACTCAAGAAATAGTTTAAAAAGAGAAGAAAATATTCTTTGATGGTTATGAGAGAGGGGAGGGAGGGAAGAGTATTTACTAACTATACAGTAGATAAGAACTACTTTACGTGACAGGAAAGACAACACACAATACAGGAGAGGTCAGCACAACTGGACTAAACCAAAAGCAAAGAAGTTTCCCAAATAAACTGAATGCTTCGAAGGCCAGCGAAGCAGGGGCAGGGGTTTGGGGACCATGGTTTCAGGGGACATCTAAGTCAATTCACATAATAAAATCTATTAAGAAAACATTCTGAATCCCACCTTGGAGAGAGGCATCTGGGGTCTTAAACGCTAGCAAGTGGCCATCTAAGATGCATCAATTGGTCTCAACCCACCTGGATCAAAGGAGAATGAAGAACACCAAGGACCCTAGGTAATTACGAGCCCAAGAGACAGAAAGGGCCACATAAACCAGAGACTACATCAGCCTCAGACCAGAAGAGATAGATGGTGCCTGGCTATAACCGATGACTGCTTTGATAGGGAACACAACAGAGAACCGCTGAGGGATCAGGAGAGCGGTGGGATGCAGACTCCAAATTCTTATAAAAAGACCAGACTTAATGGTCTGACTGAAACTAGGACCCCAGTGGTCATGGCCCCCAGACCTTCTGTTGGCCCAGGACAGGAACCATTCCCAAAGCCAACTCTTCAGACAGGGATTGGACTGGACAGTGGGTTGGAGAGGGATGCTGGTGAGGAGTAAGCTTCTTGGATCAGGTGGACACTTGAGACTACGTTGGCATCTCCTCCCTGGAGGGGAGATGAGAGGGTAGAGGAGGTTAGAAGCTGGTGAAATGGACACGAAAAGAGAAAGCGGAGGGAGGGAACAGGCTGTCTCATTAGGGGGAGAGCAATTGGGAGTATGTAGCAAGGTATATATAAGTTTTTGTGTGAGAGACTGACTTGATTTGTAAACTTTCACTTAAAGCACAATAAAAGTTTAAAAAAAAAAAAAAGAATGCAGGAGAAAAACTAGATAACTGGGAGCTCCTAAAAATCAAACACCTATGCTCATCCAAAGACTGGGAAAAAGTTTTTTTAGCTGTGACATTTATGATCAGCATCTGATCACTAAAATCTACATGATACTGCAAAAAGTCAACTACAAAAAGACAAATGAGCCAAGTAAAAAATGGGCAAAGGATATGAACAGAGACTTCTCTAAAGAATACATTCAGGTAGCTAAGAGATACATGAGGAAATGCTCCCGATCATTACCCATTAGAGAAACACAAATGAAAACTACAATGAGATTCCATCTCACTTCAACAAAGCTGGCATGAATCCAAAAAACACAAAATATTAAATGTTGGAGAGGTTGTGAAGAGACTGGAACACTTATACACTGCTAGTGGGAATGTAAAATGGTACAATCACTTTGGGAATCGATTTGGCTTTTTAAAAGCTAGAAATAGAATTCCCACACGATCCAGCAATCCCACTCCTTGGAATGTATCCTAGAGAAATAAGAGCCTTGACACGGACAGATACATGCACACCCATGTTTACTGCAGCACTGTTTAGAATAGGAAAAAGCTGGAAGCAATTGAGGTACCCATGAACAGATGAATGCAGAAATAAATTATGGTATATTCACACAATGGAATAGTACGCATTGATAAAGAACAATGATGAATCTGTGAAATACTTCACAACATAGACGAATCTGGAAGGCATTATGCTAAGTGAAATTAGTTGCAAACGGACAAATACTGTATGAGCCCACTATTATAAGAACTCGAAAAATAGTTTAAACAGAGAAGAAAATATTCTTTAATTGCTAGGAGAGTGGGGAGGGAGGAAGGAGAGGGGTTTTCACTAATTAGAGAGTATATAAGAATTATTTTAGGTGAAGGGAAACACAACACACAATACAGGAGAGGTCGGCACAATGGGACTAAACCAAAAGCAAAGAAGTCTCCTGAATAAACTGAATGCTTCGAAGGCCAGTGTACGAGGGGCGGAGATTTGGGGACCATGGTTTCAGGGGACTTCTAAGTCAATTGGCATAATAAAATCTCCTAAGAAAACATTCTGCATCCCACTTTGGAGAGTGGTGTTTGGGGTCTTAAATGCTAGCAAGTGGCCATCTAAGATGCATCAATTGGTCTCAACCCACCTGCAACAAAGGAGGATGAAGAACACCAAGGAGACAAGATAATTATGAGCCCAAGAGACAGAAAGGGCCACATAAACCAGAGACCACATTGGCCTGAGACCAGAAGAAATAGATGGTGCCCAGCTACAACCTATGACTGCCCCTGACAAGAACATAACAGAGAACCCCTGAGGGAGCAGGAGAGCAGTGGGATGCAGACCTCAAATTCTCCTAAAAAGACCAGACTTAATGGTCTGACTGAGTCTAGAAGGACCCCAGAGGTCATGGTCCCCAGACCTCTGATTAGCCCTAGAAAGGAATCATTCCCAAAGCCAACTTTTCAGACAGGGATTGGACTGGGCTATGGGATAGAAAATGATACTGCTGAATAGTGAGCTTCTTGGATCAAGTAGACACATGAGACTATGTGGGCAGCCCCTACCTGGAGAGGAGAGGGCAGAGGGGGTCAGAAGGTGGCCAAATGGACATGAAATTAGAGAGTGGAGGGAAGGAGTGTGCTGTCTCATTAGAGGAAGAGCAACTAGGGCGATGTAGCCAGGTGTATATAAGTTTTTATATGAGAGACTGACTTGGTTTGTAAACTTTCACTTAAAGCACAATAAAAAAAAAAACTTGCAGCCTTGGAAACCCTATGGGGAATTTCTACTCTGTTCTATAGCGTCACCATGAGTCAGAATCGACTCAACACCACACAAAATAACAGTGTTTGGAGAGGCTGGGGGAGACAACAGAGACCATGGGTAGCCCTAGTGAGAAGCTTTTCTGTTCCTGGTAGCAGTGAGCCTGACTACACTTAGAGCTCAGTAGCCTTCACTGCAGTCTGGTTTCACCAGCATGAATTCTGAGGGAAGAGTTGGGACAGCAAAGAGGGTGATTACTCATAGGTCTATTCTCACAACAAGCTCTGGTGTTGAGCTGGAGCTCTGCAGCCACACAACGATACCTCCTTGATGATGCCGGGCATGATCTCACAGATGAGGGGTCCCCCTCCCCCCTTCCCTGGATTCTTCAGAGCTGGATAGAGGAACCAGAGGGAAAGCCCACCTTCCTGAGCATAGCCATAACATCCACTTCCCTCGACTACTTGTCAAGTTCTCTACCAAGACGGGGGCGGTAGGCGGGGGGGGGGTGGCGGGCGGGGGGGCAGTGGGCGGGGCGGGGGGGCAAAAAAATCAAGAAGCAATGTCGAGTGATGATAAAAGTAAATCTAGTGAACAAAAGACTGAGTCCAAGGGTGAACAACACTGTGAGCCCAAGTGTGAACAAGAGTGTGAGTCCAAATGTCAGCCCAGCTGTTCAAGGAAGCTGTTTCAACTGTGCTCTGACAAGTGCCTAGTGACAAGTGTCCATCACCGTGCACCCCAAAGTGCCCCTCTGTACCCCCCGCTATGCTCCCCTCCATACCCCCCGAAGCCCTGTACCAAGCC
Source organism: Elephas maximus indicus (assembly GCF_024166365.1). Taxonomy (NCBI): domain Eukaryota; kingdom Metazoa; phylum Chordata; class Mammalia; order Proboscidea; family Elephantidae; genus Elephas; species Elephas maximus. Next base: position 115,045,166 of record NC_064827.1, read on the forward strand.
CTGTCCTCCTAAATGTCCCTCTCCCCGCCCACCCCAGGAGTGAGGCACCACGGGCACCACCATCATCTTCACCGTATAAAGCAACATGGGGTTGGGGGATGAAGCCATGAACTGAAAAGTAAATGTGTTCCCCTGCTGTGCGAAAAAAAAAAAAACAATGATTGGAAACGCGAAATGTGACCTATAAAAAAATAGTTACATACAATATTATTCAACCACAAAAAGCAATGAAGTTCTGAAACATTCAATAGATGCATGGACCCTGAAAACACTGTTCTGAGTGAAGTAACTGAAATCCCAAGAAGGATCCCGCTTTACCTGAAAATCTACAATATGCAAAGATATAGAGCAGATTAATGGCTAGGAGGGATGGAGGCAGAGAGCATGAGGAGTGATTGCTAAAAACCAAGCAATGACAAAAAGAATATTCAAAACCAAATGAAAAGAAACCTATGAAATCCTACCATGTGGAATTGATTAAATACTGTATTTAAAAATACGTGATATTTTACAATATAAAACCAGGCCAATCACCATTCTGCCAACAAGAGTATATAACTACTACAAAGTAGGTCATCATGTTGGGAATAGCATATGAAGCAGGCTGGGCAAGCTGCAAGTAATCCATTGGTACTACAAAGAAGCAGTTACTGGATTATTCCAGAAGGAGGTGTCGGTACACTTTGGGGCAGTAGAATCTACCACAATGAAGGAGACTCACCATAAGGTACAAAAGTCCTTGGATGGGTCCAAGTGAGGTAGGAGGCATGTGTGGAGTCAACTGGGGTCCACCATGGTCACTTGACACCCTCTGTTGTGTTTGAAGCTAAACATGATATGGGGAAAATAAAGAAGGTCAGGTCACCCTATCAGAAAAACAGGATGCTGCGATGAGACTCCCAGTGCTAGCAGCACCCTGAGGCTTCAGAAAACAAAGGACTCAGGGAAGTTAAGAGCCATGTCTATTCACAGGTGGGCCTCCCCAAGCTCTCTAGATCCAACTTCCCTGTCCTCCCTCAGGGACATGGCTTCCCCATGCCCTCCCCTGTCCTTATCCCACCCCAACCCCTACCCTGCTTCTCCCACTTCCAAGGAACTGGCACCAACCCTGCCTGGGAAGGTAGGGATCAGAACTAAGAGATGAGACAAACCAGGGGAAATCCAATCCATTCTCTCTTGGGTTCCTGAGGACTCCTGTGACAGAAAAGCCAAGGGGTGTGGTTGGGAAGCACTACTATAAATAGGGCATCTGTTATCTTCTTCCAGATTGTTTAAGAAACACAGACCCAGTTCCTCAACCCCCTCACCTGTCAGCTGCTCTGACTCACCAGATCTAGGCCCGGCCCCATATATCTGCTCAGGTGTGACTGAGACCTTTACCTGTATCTCACACATCTCAGCACAGGGGCACATCAGAAGGTTCACCCTACCCACAGCCAAGGTTGGAGGGATTCTGGCTGTTTAACCTTGTATCTGGCTGTTACTCAGCCAACTGAGGTCCCGTCAACTTAGGGTTCTTGGGGCCTTCTCTTCCCAGGCCCAGATGTGTTTTCCCTACCTCCTGGTTACCAGTGCTGTTTGACTATATAGAAAGGCAGCCAGTTTTGGATCAGGTATGCTTTCATTTTTAGAAATTTAAGGGTGTCTTTTGCAGCAGATTTGCCCAATACAAAATGTCAAAGTGACACCTTTTGTTTTTAGAAATTTAAGGGAGTCTTTTGCAGCAGATTTGACAACACAAAACGTCCTTTGGCGTCCTGACTGCTGCTTCCATGGGTCTTCATTGTTGATTCAAGGAGCATGAAATCCTTGACAACTTCAGATTTGTCTACATTTTCTTTATGTTCGGTATAATCCACACTGAAGGCTATAGTCTTTGACCTTTATCAGGGAGTGCTTCAAGTCTTCATTTTCAGCATGCAAGGTGTGTCAGCTGCATATCCCAGATTGTCAATGACTTTCCTCCAGACCTCATGCCCCATTCTTTTTCATATAGTCCAGCTTCTCAGATTGTTTATTAAGCATAGAGCTTGAAAAAGGGAAATGAAAGAATACAATATTGCCACATCCCTTTTCCATGGACACACAGAAGGGCCCAAGTCCCCCAGATGCTCCACTCACAACCTCCAGTAGAGTACCCCAATGATGCCTAAATGTTCTTACTTAGCACGTTTTAATGACACACAGGGACATGCACAGACACACACACTTATACACACTTACACACACACATACAACAGACATGCACTGACCAGTGTCGTGTTGGTAAAAACTTATCAATCCACTCTGCAGGGGGGAGTGTGGTAAATCTTGATTTGTAGAGATTGACAATTTTCCTGATAGAAATCATCCCCCCATGGCCAATCTGAAGGTACCAGCCTGATGTCACTGACCCACACTTGGGCAGAGATAAGTACCGTCTACTATTCCAAGTTAACAGGAGCTGATTCCAGCATAACTGATCCACTTTCCTATTAGTACATACATACATTCCACCTGCACAATGAGAAGGACCCTTAACTCCCATCCCTAATATGTAAACCAAGTATGACTGTGTATTTCTAGGAGACACAGCTCCTCACAACTCTTGAACACACACATACAACTACTACCCACACCCTAAATACACAAACATACCACCTCACACTGCCTACAGTCTTACGACAAAAACCCTATGGACTGTGAATACTCTCAGCCATTCCTACAACTATGTATATACTCTCCACATGTGCCTGAACACACACATGTACAACCAAGAGGACCCTGATATACTCACTGAATATTGTACATATAATCAAGCTCTCTAACACCACCAAGTTCAAAATCTCACCTCATTCTAAAACAGACCCACACGAAATTCTACATCTCTAAAACATACATAACACACAATTCCCAAATGCATGCACAATTTATATAAACCCTCTCAGTTTCCCAATGTACATCCTGAACCTCCCACATCTTCCAGAATAAACACCCCAGAAAACCAATGACACCAAATACACACATAACCACATACAAACTGTATTAACATATAAGTACATCCCATGAACACTGAAAACGTACATATGAGCTATACCACCAAATTCTGCAAGAATTAGACCAGAATTGGCACAAAGAAGAACCCTAACTGCTTTCATACAGATACAAACGCTCCACACACTCACTCAAAACCCAACCACGGGTATACACCTCACACATTCAGAGATGCAGGTAAAACTTCAAAACATCAACAATCCTTGCACTCTAGCTAACATAACACGCAACCCATACCCTTATGCACCCATGTGTTCACACATGCCAGACAAAGCACACACAGACACACACAAATATCCCCAGTTCCTCAAAGTATACATCACCCAAAACACTATAGATTATCACATGTCTCTAGAATACACCCTCACTTCCCCAACCTCCGAACATGCCCAAACACACCTAGAAACACCCTAATATTCTCCAAAGAAACACGTGTAGAATACTCCAAGAATAATTCACCCACCCACTCATGACTTACACACACCAGTATACACTCCCCACTCACAATGAAATATCTCTTGCACATCCTGAATAAATACACTGGAACCCCATTCCAGGTCCGTATCTCACGTCCCAAAACTGCCACATTCTCAATATCTCACACGTAACGATATCAACATGCCTCTAGTACATATAAATACAATTCTCCCACTACCTGTGCAAATACACAGCCCCATCTTTTCATCAGATACACTCCTCCTCATTTCCCATTACATACCATACTCCCTACTGAAAAATATTACACCTAGCTCTAGATAACATTCATCCAAACAGCCATGCCCCTTCATGAAACACACAAACTCATTACACATCCAACTGTCCTCATACGCCAAACATAACCTAAACTGTCCAGGATACTAAAAGTTGGCAAAAATATGGCCCTATTGAGGCAGGCAGCCTCAGAGCCTAACCCTTCTGAGAGACACCTGCTTTGGCTTATCCTCCCACACTGAGCAGAATAAGCTGCACACTCTTTTAAACTTGTCCTCGACAAGGTGACTACAGAAAGGGCCATAGATGGCCTCCACCTGCCTCTGGGTAGAGACTTAACATCCTAATGAAAGAGAATCAACCTCTTCTGCCATCCTGGGGATGGAACCCTTGTCTAAAGAAAAGGCATAGTCGTCACCAAGCTCTGAGCTCCTGCCTGAAGGTCAGTCCTGAATATTCATGAGGAATTTGCATTTCCTTGTCTCCTCTCTGTAAAAGCTTACCTCCCCAAGCTGCCTGTGAGCAGTCTTGGAGGCAACACTCCGGATTGTTCCTTTCTGTTTACAGGGAAATTAAGGCATCTTCCTGATCTCCCACCTCAGCCTCTTGTTTATTGGCTGTAACAAGTCATGCTGAGCAAAACCTGGGTTTTTCACCCGGCAACACTACAGGTTCCAATACCAATATAACCTCACACTGCCTGCCTACACATAGTCCAACAATCCAAAATACTCCAACAGAAAACAATCCCCAATTTTCCATGATACATTATCATGCCAACCCAGACCAAACATGGAAGAATGCATGTGCAACTCCAGAAAAGCACCCAAAGCAACACATTCACACAGCATGCCCTGAATACACACCAGTAATCATCCCTCGTTCCCCAAATAAACATAAAGAACAGGCCCTACACCCAAACTAATACACACTGGCACACTCCCTCAGATGCCAATTGTAAAGCAGGGAAACACATTCCAAACCCTACAAAAACACACTCGTACTGAACCACACATATTCATGCAGACACCACCGAATACAATACAAATATCAACTTCCCAAGAACCCATTCAACACATACACAACCCCCAAACTGTGAATTCATAGAAACACATTTCCAACAGACTCCCAAATAGTAGGGACAAAAGCACTCACACCCCTCAGTTCCCACAATCCATATGAGGCCTGCGACTATATCTCCGCCCTACTTCCAGAATACACAACACTACACAAGCACTTTACCCTCAAAAATCAAACACAAAACTTTCTCATCTCCTCAAGTACACACACTGACCCCCGACAGCTTCTCCACAGACACTCCCTCCACTGCTCCAGGATAGAAACACAAAAACAGCACCCTACAGCCTCAAATGCACACACAGCTGTGTGCTGGCAAAGGATTACACACCCACAATGGCTTTCTGCAGAATTATACACACCTACAAAATGTTCCGGATATACATGGAGGAGTGGCACATAATTTACTGATTTCAATCCAACATGCAGTACTCGTGACTGGAAATCTTTTATACACACATCATTAGCAGGAGGCTGTTGTAGATCTTGGCAAACCTCTTGCATCCTTTACCCACCATGCTTGCAAGTCAATCATGATTCCATGCACGACAGTATAAATAAATGCTTGGTTTTTAGTCAATTCAGCAAAGTCACTCACTTCCTGAGCAAATCAGTGTCATTTGAACATGAATATTGGTTGATAGGTTTCTTATGTTAACAAGGAAGACCTAAGAGACATGAGGTCCTAGGCTGGAACTTGACACGAGCGCTTTCTGTGCTTAAACAGAGAGTGCTTTTCAAATCCTTAAAGACTGTTCAAAATTAGGTATTCTTCAGTATGTAACAGAAAATGACTTGACACACTTGTCAGTTTAAACTGGCATTCTTGAAATTTCCCCCCTCATTGTCTGTCCACCAATTAGGAAAACAATCACTGCAGTCCGGAGATGCAGCCTTTGCCATTTCCCATGGTATAAATACTGCCAGCACAGGACAAGCTAGCAACCTGAGGGCACTGAATTCTACACCAGGAAAGGGGATCGCCCAATACAAACCCCACGCCTGCAAATAACCCAAGAGCCTACAGGAGGGTAAAGCATAGCAGCAACATTACTAAGGATGTTTGCGTGCCCCTTACCTTCCCTTGTAATAGAACTGACCTAAGAGACAGCGGAAGAGCGGTGCGCTCCTGTGTGCAGGGTCTGAGGCTTCCCCTGGCACAGCCCAGCCCAGCCGTGAGACCTACCCTCAGGGACCCTGCCTTCCCTGCTCCTGCCGCGCGCCTCTCTGAAGGGGACCTTCTGCAACTGACGCCTGAGGCCGTTAGAGGGCGACAGTTCGCGCGCCCCAGAGCCCTGTCACAGGAGGGCGTGCGCATGCGTGAGCTTCTAAAGCAGGGCGGGAATGGGGTCCCCTGAGTCTGGTGGTACCGTGGTTAAGAGCTACTGGCTGTTAACCAAAAGGCTGGTAGTTCGAATCTACCATGCGCTCTTGGAAACCCTATGGGGCAGTTCTACTCTACAGGGTCGCTATGAGATGGAAACGATTAGACAACAACGGGTTTATGAAGAGCACTGCAGGAGCAGAAAACAAAGCATCTGGGGTGAATTCTGAGGCTTCTGGGAAAGCAGGCGGCACCTCCTCACCCAGAACCTCCACATCAACTCTTCTGCCAAAGGAGCGTGTCTGAAGCCACCGCTCATGATTTGTAAAAAACTGTGATCATTGTTCTTTTGTGCCATGGAGTCGATCCCCCCTCTTAGAGACACTATATGACAGAGTAGAACTGCCCCATAGGGTTTCCTAGGCTGTAATCTTTATGGGGAAACCCTGATGGTGTAGTGGTTAAGTGCTAAGGCTGCTAACCAAAGGGCTGGCAGTTTAAATCCACCGGGTGCTCCTTGGACACTCTATGGGGCAGTTCTACTCTGTCCTATAGGGTCGCTATGAGTCAAAATTGACTCGAGGGCACAGGTTTGGGTTTTTTGGTTTTTTTTTTTTAATCTTTATGGGAGCAGATTCTCTGTTTTTTTTCCTCTGGAGCCAGACCCTCAGTTGCCGGGTATTTGGTTAGCAGCCCAGCGCTTAACCCTGCACCATCAGGGCTCCTTACCTAAAGCATACTCTTTGCTCTGGAGTGGATCTGGACTCACAGTGACCCTACAGGACTGAGCAGAATTGACCCATAGGGTTTCCAAGAAGTGGATAGTGGATTTGAACTGCCACCTTTTGGTTAGCAGCCAGGCTCTTAACCACTTCGAAACCAGGGCTCCACTTGAAATACAGTATCCTGGAATTGGGAAGAATGCTCTTCCACATTTAGATACACTTTGGACCACATTCATTTCTTCTTCTGAATGGACTTTCAAAAAATACTGTTCCTTTTTCCTATTCACTTTGGAATTTCCAATACAGAACTGCCGGCCAGAGAATTCTAGACCTGGGAAACGTAAGACATATTTTCTCCTGATGCCATTCCGAAGGTTCTTCCTACTATATTTACTGCCATACAGTATTTTTCTTGGTGCATTTATTTATTACATAGACATTTCACAACAAATGTTGAGGCACCAATGTTTTGTCTGAAACTCACTTGTTACCTTGACAAGACAGTTGAGAGGCCAGTCCCAGAAAGTAGCTCCTGGCTTTCCCTGGGTCCTTGCTCCTCACAAGCAGAATGGCTTAAGCTGCATTCTTAGGATTTATGAAATTAAATAAAAATTTATTCCAAAATAAGTGTTTATGGAATGAAAACAACTCCATTAACAACAGCATTGAAGAAAATAAAACATACAGGAATAAAAGTACCCAATGATGTAAAAGGCTTATACAATGAAAATTATAAAACGCTGCTGAAAGATATTAAAGAAGACCTAAATAGATGGGAAGACATTATATGGTCATGGATTGGAAGACTTAATATAGTCAAGATGTCAATACTACACAAGTGATATACAGATAGAACACAATCCTAATCAAAATTCCTACAGCATTCTTTACAGAAACGGAAAAATAATCCTCATTTTTCTATGGGAAAACAAGACACCCTGAATAGCCAAAGCAATTTTGAAAAACAAGAACAAAGTAGCAAGCCTCACACCTCCTCACTTCGAAACATTACACAGCTACAGTAAATCAAAACAGCTACAGTACTGGCTTAATGACAGACACACAGACCAATGAAACAGAATTGAAAATCTGGAAATAAATGCAAACCTCTATGGTCAATTGATTTTCAACAAGGGAGTCAAATCCATTCAATGGGGAAAGAATAGTCTTTTCAAAAAATAGTGCTGGCTATACTGGATTCCACAAACAGAAAAATGAAAAAAGATCCATACCTCACACCATACACAAAAACAAAATCAATGTGGATTAAGGATCTAAATTTAAGTCTAAAACCATACAGCTCTTGGAAGAACATATAGGCGCAAACCTTTTGGACCTAATTGGTTTTGAATAATAGATTATTAAACATAATAATGAATGCACAGGCATCAGAAAACAAAATAGATAACTGTGAACTCATAAAAATTAAATACTTATGCTCATCAAAAGATTCAATAAAAATAGGGGAGGACAGCCTACAGACAGAGAAAAATTCTCTGGGAATGATATAAGTGATTAGAGTCTAATATCTAAAATATATAGCAAACTTCTACAACTTAATAACCAAAAGCAAATAACCTTATCAAAAACAGGGCAAAGAACACGAACAGACATTTCGCCAGACAGAATATTCAAACAGCCAACAGACATATGAAAAGATGCTCAATATCATTAGGCATCAGGGAAATGCAAATCAAAACCGTAATGAGATACAATTTCACTCCCACTATGATGGCCCTGGTTGCACAGTGGTTAAGAGTTCGGCTGCTAGCCAACAGGTCGACAGTTGGAATCCATCAGGCGTTCCTTGGAAACCCATGTGGAGCAGTTCTACTCTGTCTTATAGAGTCACTATGACTCAGAATCAACTCAACAACAAGTTTGGTTTCTTTTTTTTTTTGGTATGATGGTTAAGGAAAAAAAAGGGAAAATAAGCGTTGGAGGGAATATGGAAAAACTGGAACCTGCATTCATTGCTGGTGAAAATGCAGAATGATACAGCCATTTTGCAAAACAGTGTGGTGGTTCCTCACAAAACTGGAGGTAGAGCTGCCACGTGACCCAGCAATTCCACTCCAGGAATATACCCTAGAGATCTGAGAGAAGTGACACGAATAGACATATGCACACTTATTTTCATCACAGCACTATTAGAAATAGCAAAAAGATAGAAGCAAACTAGTGCCCATCAAGGGATGAATGGAAAAGTAAAATACGGTACGTACGTACAACAGACTACTACTCAGCAACAAAGAAAAATGAGTTCCCTAAACACCCTGGAACATGGAAGAACCTAGAGGACATTACCTTGAGTGAATTAAGTCAGTCACAAAAAAACAAATATTGTATGTTATCACATTTATGAAATCACATGAACAAATAAAAATATACAGAAAATAATGTTCATTAGTGTTTACCAAAGATGGGGTGGGAGGAAACAGGAATTCACTCTCTAGATAGTTGACACTTGTTGTTTTTGGCAATGGGAGGTAGCACCGAATGAGAGTGAAGTATACACAGCTTGATGAAGGCAAACCGTGTCAGCAAAATGTACACAAGGAAAAAGAACTTGTTGGTAGTAGCATGTAATACATAATTTTGAAACATGAGCAAAAAAATCCCCCAAAATACATATGCAGGTGTTACATGTAGGCATATATGTATATAAAAAAAAAGTATGTTTATATGAGTATATATACATGTACATGTAAGTGTATAAGTATATACATCTATGGAACTGTATGCACATTAATATATATAATAAATCACATAGAAGGAGTAGTTATGAATATTTCTTAGACATAAACAAACATCTCACAGGATTGGTTTTCTGGATTTGAAGTATTAGGACCAGAGTCTGGTGAAACATCTAGGTCTACTGGCATAATATAGTTCATAAAGTTTTATTTTACACCCTAGTTTGCTGAGTAGTGTCCGGGGTTTTAAAAGCTTTATAGTGGCCTTCTAAGATGCAAGTATTGGTCTCTACTCATCTGCAGCCAAAGAGAATGTAGGAAACCAAAGACTCAGAGAAGAAACTTGTTTACAAGATAAATGGTCTACATAAACCACGGCCTCATCTGCCCTGAGACCAGAAGAATGAGATGGTGCCCAGCTACCAATACCATCCCTTGTGATCAGGGCCACAATAGCTGGATTCAGAGAGAATGGGAGAAAAATGTGGAGCAGAATCTCAAATTCATAGAAAAAAAAAAAAAAAAAAAAACCAGGCTTGCTGGACGGGTTCAGACTTAAGGACTCCCCAGAAGCACTGTCCTGAAATATTCTTCAATTTTTTAACTAAAACTAACCCAAGGTTACCTTGTAGCTAAATAACAGATTGGCTTCCAAATTAACGACTATCACCCATAAGTGCTGTGCTCCTTTAAAAATCACCTATATGAGACCAAGTGGTTAACAATTACCTGAAAACAAAGATGAGAATGTATGAGTCAGGGAAACTAGGTTATTGAAAACATCACAGCCAACATGGAAATACCGAGAATGTTCACGCATTGTGAAGAAAAACAATGTCACTGAACAGTTTGTGCAGAAATTGTTGAATGGGAACCTAAAACACAATAAAATATGATTTTTACAAAAGAAATATGCTTAGAAACAGATAGTGATGGAGCTTGCACAATGTGATGAACACAATGTCACTGAACTGTACATGTGAAGAAGGTGGAAATGACAACTCTTGTTACATATTTACCACAATAAAAAGAAAATAAAAAAATACGGAATCAAATAAAACTCTGGAATTTGTTATACTTGCTGATATATAACACCTAAGCAAATACATTTACTTTAAGAAATCCATACTTAGTCCAAAATCCAAAGATTATTGCTCAAGAAGAGTCAGTTAACAAAATGAGAAATAAACTCAATTGAAATGTGAACCCTGTGAAGCTTGCTCTTTTTAAAGCCAGGGATTCCAGTTCAACCTCCTGGCTTTCCTACTAGACAAGGCACACAGCGGTGCTGTCTTAGAAAGCAAGAACTCCATCACCCAAGGGTCATTTTTGCCTCAAGCAGCCCTGCTGCTCATTCAAACCTCCCAGGCTGCCTTGCAATAAGAAACACTTGATTTTCACATCACCTGCCTCTGCACTTCCTACGTTGTTTTTGCATTTTTACATGTACTACATCATACTCTCACTGTCCCCTGGCTCTACAAATCTTCTAGGAATTCATGCTAAGAGATCTCTTAAGGAAAAGTCCTCAATACTTGTGCTTCAGTTTACTTTTTCTCCTGCGTTGTGATTAGGAATACATCTCAGCCAGTGTTACTTCCTGCCTACATAGCAGGTACTGTGGGAACAAAATTATTTCTTTTTTATTTTGTAATCTGGATTCATAATTTCAGTCAGCCCTGAAATAATCAGTACCAGTATTGCATCACTGTACTGGTTCTTAATTTTTTGTTGTTGTTTATTTTTTCAAAAATTTCAATAATCACATACTCTTTTTCTGAAAATTGCAAAATTTGCATTATTTCTCTCTCCCTTGGATGACTCTGTAAAACCCTGCAGAGCCAATACACAGAGCCTCCAAGTGAACAGGCTGAGAAAGCAGGGTAGCTGAATAAGGCTCAATCCTCATACCCTGTCATTTCCTCCAACGCTCTGAGATTGCTTACAAGATCATCTGTCTTCTGCATCCTGTGACCCAAGAACAGAGACGATTTTTACAGTTGAACAACACATGCCTTAGACTTCTCCACAGGGATGGTCGGAAAGCTGGGTTCAAAGGACTTTTGGCCTCACCCTTTCATGGCCAATCTTAGTAAGCCTAATTCAAACACATATGCTTCCAGGGTCGAAGATTTTCATGCAGTAGAAAAAGATATTGCAGAATTTGGACACAACTGTTTCTCCACAATGCAATGTTTAAATCATGGGCCCTGAGCTCACTCATTCAAACCCAATCCTTAGTGTATATCGTGGGAAAAAAATCGATGGACTAACTGACAAGCAGAAGAATCAAGGAGTAAGCCTGCTTTTCTTGAGTGCATAGATGCAGTGATTTTCCTCACCATTCACATAAGAAGAAGGTCTGGATTGGAAACCATTTAAGGTTGTCTCATGACAGAAGATCAAATCCTAAGAAAAGCTGCCAAGATTTTGCTTTTATCAATCACAACTAGTAGATTTAAAAAATATTAGGGTGATTTCCTTGAATCTCTAGACTAACTTCATCATCTAAGCTGATATGTGAGTAGAGTTGTTGTACATTGTACCTGCCAGAGAGAATACCAAGAAAGGCGCATGCAAGAAGCTACTTTCTGGTGGCAAAGAATTAAGGGGTGGGCAATTTCCAGAGCAGAAGCTGCATAGCGGCGCTGTTTTCACAGAGGTCGAGCAAACACTGTGGATGCTGTAAATAGAAATATTCACTGGGTTCTATCAGGTTTATCGTTCAGATAAAACTCAGAAATCATGAGGCAATTCATGAGGGCCACATTATGAAATGATTTTGTACATAATTGCAGCAAACATGGGAGAAGAATCCTTGCCTCCTCTGGACGAATTCTCTGCTTTTCCACTACAATATGACTGCTGTTGCATTTTTCTATAACATTACTCTCTTGAGGCAAAATATCTTCCTGCAGTGGCAAGAAACTATGTTAGCGTCAAAACCCATTGCTGTCAAGGCAATTCTGACTCATAGCGACCCTACAGGACAGAGCAGAACTGCCCCATAGGGTTTCCAAAGAGCTCCTGTTGGATTCAAACTGCCAACCTTTTAACCACTTGAGCTCTTAACCACTACACCGCCGGGGTTTTTAGTGCCAGCAGGGACATTTTCTGAATGAAGGCTGTCAGTGTGGAACACTCCTCCTGACCCTCTCTCTCTTTTCCCTACACTCTCTCATCCAAAAACCGCTACTGCTGTGAGAAAAAAAAAAAAAAAAAAATTTTTTTTTGCTGTGAGAGCAGGGTTAAAGTTGGTTTCACATTACTTTTCTTATTGCAACCACTTGGGGTCAGCACCTTCATCTCCCATGAACGATTTTTCTACCAGGCCTCTCTTCTTGAGATAACAACAAAATGAATGCTCTTTCAACTCATTTTGACCTTAATACATTGAGAATTATGACCATGATGAAAAAGAAGTCAAATATACTTTCTTTAAAGAGGATACTACCATGATTCCCACAAAGATAGGAGCATATACCTTGATGGACCTGAATTTAAAAGAGCAAGGGTGTGTGATGGAGACAGGTGACGCTGAAACTGAGAAGTAGGGCTTCACGGCTCAGAATGGCCAGCTAGGAGTTAGATGGGAGCAAGCACGTATGGATGGGGATTTGACTTTCGTGAGTAGAATCCTGCCTTGGTCTCAAGATACCAACCCATTTCAGGGCCACTGGAGCCCTATCTAACACCTGAAGAGCCTAGGACTGTAGCATATTAAGCCCTTTCCATCAGAGAAAAAGATTTTCTGCCTTCCTTGCCCTTACATCTGCCTCCATGCCCACTGAGCCTAGGTGCTTAAGAGTGTTTGATGGCTATTCAATATTTCAGATAATCAAAATGACCTGCAATAGTTTTATGAAATTGGCGTGTTGGTTTGGTTTGGGTGCTGTGTTTTATGTGTATGGAACCAAGATTCGAATTCAGGCCTTTCGACTGCAAATTCAATTCTGTTGTTAAGAGGGTAAGTCATAACTATTTAATGTTTTATATCTCTTGGTAGTTTTGCCAGATAAAATACAAGCCGCTCGTTAACTTCAATTTCTGATAAACAAGGACTAATATTACTGTAAATGTGTCCCCATTATTACATGAGGAATCCTTGGAGTCCTGTACTTTATTTGCTAAACCTGGCAAGCCTATTCTTGGGGTGACTTTGAAGTTTAGGAGTATGTTAAAGTTCTCACTGTAGAATCTATATTAAAGAAATACAAATAGGATCATTGATCACGGAGGGGGGAAGGATTTACATTATTTTAATTTATTATTTTAATGGAAAAAATATATTAGAACACACCTTAACTGTATAAAGAGAAAAAAGGAGGAGGTGGGGCCAAGATGGTAGAATAATCAGATGTTTCCTGTAGTCCCTCTTAACAACAAAGACCAGAAAACACAAGTGAATTGATTATATATGACAATCTAGGAGCCCTGATCATCAAAGACAAAGCTGAGGAGTTGAACTGAGTGGCAGGATGAAGGGGAGACAGTTCAGAAGCAGCAAAGAAGTGCCAGTTGTGAGGTTGCCAGCACCCTGTTGGCTACGTTGCCTGGTGCATGCAGGCTGAGGCAAGCAGTAGCATTCAGGACAGGTTTCACCACGTCGGTAGAGGCTGGGTGGTGAAGAGTCTGCCCGAGCCTCTAGAGCAGGGTGGAAACGGTACTGGATCTGGAAAAGTTAAGTGCAAGCATCTAACCTACTGTGAGGGGTCAAAATAACCCCTCCCCTTCTGAGACTTTCACAGCGGACACATGCCTCTTTCCTCTCACCTACCCCGCACCCTGCTCTGCTCTGACACCAGTCCTGTAGTAGTCAACAACTGCCACACCCACTAAGCCAGAACTCAGGGCTATCTGCACCCAATCCACTCTCTTGGCCTTGAAAAATAGCCACACTCCCTAATGTGGGAAATCAGGGCAGGCACTGCCCCTTTGTCTGGGCTCTGGCATAAGGTTTCCATGGACTTGTAGTGCCCTTCACTCCTGCCTATACCTCTGTGGGCTGATTCAGCACCGCATGCCCTCATTAGCGTAAAACAACAGGGCATACACCTGAAGCTTATTTTTAGGTGCAGCCGCTGAGGCGGAGCTGCAGATCTGTGACATCTGACAACACCCTGCCCATTAAGCAGGGACCTCACCCACCCATATCAGGAGCCTTAGGTCTGGTGGTATCACCACTTCATCTAGGCACCTGTGACAGGGCTCTGAGAATGTGTGGTGTCTCCCAGTCCCTACAGTCAACAGTACTGGGTACACAAGGACTGGGTGCAAACCCCACTCCCCTATGCACTTTAGGGGACAGGGACACGCCCTTCACACAGGCACTCGGGAGCAGCTGTCGGCCCCCTGCTTTGCTCAGCACATAGTGCCCTGCTGCAGCCAGATACCTGTGCCTGCTCCAAACACTCCTGCACAGCCATGCCCATCTAGGATTGTAGGTGAGAGTCTTCACCACACACTGGGTGACTGATGGCCTGGATACCTGAGCTGCATCTGCACAAGTGAACAGATTCCTGGACTCACACACCTAGTAGCTACTCTAACGACCTGGAGACAGGACATGAGAGCTTCAAAGACACCAATAACCGAAGTAGCTCACACACCCAGCCTACTTGGGCATATCTAACAAAACAAACCAAAAAGCTAGGATGCAGTAAACAAACATACAATAAATAATATAAGAACTTATTGGTGGCTTGGAGACAACAGTAAACATCTAATCAGATAATGAAGTAGGTCAAAATGGCTCCAGAAAGTGACCAAAATAAAGAACCAGGAAATTTTCCGGAGGAAGATAAGGTCTTGGAATTACCAGAGTTAGAATTTAAAAGATTAATATACAGAGCTCTTCAAGAGATCAGGAAGGAGATCAGGCAAAACTCAGACTAAGCCAAGGAACACACAGACAAAGCAGTTGAGGAATTCAGGAAAACAATACAAGAACAGAACAAGAAATTTAACAGGCTGCTAAAAGCCATAGAGAGACGGTAACTAGAAACCCAAAAGATTAACAATAAAATGTCAAGATTAGACAACTTAGTAGAAAGTCAGGAGCAGCACTGAGGCAATGAAAATCAGAATTAGTGAGACCGAAGATAAATCCTTTGACACCAATTTATTTGAGGAAAAATCTGTTAAAAAAAAAAAAAATTTAAATGAAGAAACTGTAAGAATTATGTGGGACACTATTAAGAGGAAAAACCTATTAGTGATTGGAGCACCAGAACAGGTGGCGGGGGGGCAGGGATAACAGAAAATACAGAAAGAACTGTTGAAGATTTGCTCTCAGAAAACTTCCCTGATATCCTGAAAGACTAGAAGATGTCTACTGAAGAAGCTCAATGAATCCCACACAGGGTAGACCCCCCCAAAAGTTATAAAGACATATTATGATCAAACTTGCCAAAACCAAGGATAAAGATAGAATCTTGAGAGCAGCTAAAAATAAACAAAAAGCCACCTACACAGGAGAATCAGTAAGACTAAATTCTGACTACTCAGCAGGAACCATGCAGGCAAGAAGGCAATGGGGTGAAATATATGAAGCCTTAAAGGAAAAAAATTGCCCACCAAGAATTATATATCCAGCAAAACTATCTCTCAAGAATGATGGTAAAATTAGGGCATTCTCAGATAAAGAGAAGTTAATGGAATTTTAAAAACCAAACCAAAATTACAAGAAATATTAAATGGAGTCCTGTGGTTACAGAACCAACAATCTCAGTCAACAACTCAACAGTAGAATAAAGGAGAGAACATCCAGATACCAACCTAGATAGGGAAGTCACAAAAATAAGTCAAGGCTAAAAGACTGAAATAGGGAAACAGAGATGTCAATATGTAAATGATGACAACATTAAAACAAAAAAGAGTGAATAAATAGTGTAGTCAAGAAGAGGGTGTTAAGGTGATATCAAGAAATAAAAGATTGGTTTAAACTTAGAAAGATGAAGGTAAATTTTAAGGTAACCACAAAGGAAGCTACAAATCTGCCCAACAAAATAAAAAAGAAGAAAAACATATAGACTCAGCAAACACAAAATCAACAATAATGAAAAAGATTAAAAGAAAACACATAAAAGAAAAATGACTCAGCACAGAGAATTAAGTGGAACAAAGAAACTATCAACATCACACAAAACAAACTAATGAAAACTTCAAAATGACAGCACTAAACTCATACCTATCAATAATTACACTGAATGTAAATGGACTAAATGCACCAATAAAGAGACAGAGAGTGGCAGAACGGATAAAAAAACAGGATCTGTCTATATGCTGCCTACAAGAGACACACCTGAGACTCAAAGACACAAACAACATAAAATTAAAAGGATGGAAAAAAATATATTAAGCAAACAAAAACCAAAATAGGGCAGCAATGGTAATACTAATCTCTGACAAAATAGACTTTAAAGCAAAATCTATCACAAAGGATAAGGAAGGACACTATATAATGATTAAAGGATCAATTCACCAGGAGGATGTAACCATAATAAATATATTCACACCCAATGACAGGGCTCCAGAATACATAAAACCAAACCTAACAGCACTGAAAAGAGAAATAGACAGCTCCACTACAATAGCAGGAGACTTCAACACACCACTTTCAGTGAAGGACAGAAGACCTAGAAAGAAATTCAGTAAAATGTGGAAGATCTAAATGCCAAAATCAACCAACTTGACCTCTTAGACATATACAGAACACTCCACCCAACAGCAGCCAAGTATACATTTCTTTTCTAGTGCACATGGAATAGACCACATTTTAGGCCATAAAGCAAGCCTTAACAGAATTCAAAACATCAAAATATTTCAAGGGATCTTTTCTGACCATAAAGCCATAAAAGTAGAAGTCAATAGCAGAAACAGCAAGGGGAAAAGAAAAAAAAAAAAGAAAAGAAAGAAATACATGGAAACTGAACCACACTTTGCTCAAAACCTACTGGGTTATAGAAGAAATCAAGGACGGAATAAAAAAGTTTATAGACTCAAATAAGAATGAATACACCTCTTACCAGAAGCTTTAGGACACAGCAAAAGCAGTGCTTAGAGGTCAATTTATAGCAATAAATGCACACATCCAAAAAATAAGAAAGGGCCAAATAAAAATATTAACCCTACAACTTGAAGAAATAGAAAGAGGGCAGCAAAAAGAGCCCTTGGGCCCCAGAGAAAGGAAATAATAAAAATTAGAACAGAAATAGAGAATAGAAAAACAACTGAAAGAGTCAACAAGACCAAAAGTTGATTCTTTGAAATCAACAAAATCGACAAACCATTGGCCAGACAAAAGAAAAATAGGAGAGGAAGCAAATAACCCAAACAAGAAATGAGATGGGTAATATCACAACAGACTCAACTGAAATATAAAGGATCATAACAAAATACTATGAAAAACTCTACTCCAATAAATTTGAAAACCTAGAGGAAATCGAAAAATTTCTAGAAGCACACTATCTACCTAAACTAACACAAACTGAGGTTAAAAAAAAAAAAAAACTAAATAAACCCATAACAAAAAAAGTGATTGAAGAGGTAACAAGAAACTCCCGACAAGGGAGCAGAAGAACAGTGGGATGCAGACCCCAAATTCTCATAAAAAGACCAGACTTAATGGTCTGACTGAGACTAGAAGGACCCCAGTGATCATGGTCCCCAAACCTTCTGTTGGCCCAGGACAGGAACCATTCCCAAAGCCAACTCGTTAGACATGGATTCGACTGGACAATGGGTTGGAGAGAGATGCTGGTGAGGGGTGAGCTACTTGCACCAGGTGGACACTTGAGACTATGTTGGTGTCTCCTGTCTGGAGGGGAGATGGGAGGGTAGAGGGGGTTAGAAACTGGCAAAATGGTCACAAAAGGAGAGACTGGAAGGAGGGAGCGGGCTGACTCATTAGGGAGAGAGTAAATGGGAGTACGTAGTAAGGTGTATATAAGTTAATATGTGAGAGGCTGACTTGATTTGTAAACTTTCACTTAAAGCGCAATAAAAATTATTAAAAAATAAACAACAAATAAAAATAAACAAACAGACACCCCTCCCCCCCCGCCAAAAAAAAAAAAAACTCCCAACAAAAAAAAGACCTGGCTGGGACGGCTTCACTGGAGAATTCTACCAAACTTTCAGAGAAGAGTTAATACCAATACAACTAAAGGTATTTCAGAGCATAGAAAAGGAAAGAATGCTCCTGATCTCATTCTATAAATCCAGCATAACCCTGATACCAAAGCCAGGTAAAGATGCCACAAAAAAAGGAACTTACAGACCAGTATTCCTCATGGACATAGATGCAAAATGGCTCAACATTAGAAAAACAATCAATGTAATCCATCACATAAATAAAACAAAAGATAAGAATGACACCATATTATCAATTCATGCAGAAAAGGCATTTGACCAAGTCCAACACACATTCCTGATAAACACTCTCTGCAAAATAAGAATATAAGGGAAATCTCTGGATATAATAATGGGCATTTATACAAAGCCATCAGCCAACATCATTCTAAATGGAGACAGTCTGAAAGCATGCCCCTTGAGAGTGGGAACCAGACAAGTATGCCCTTAACCACTATTATTCAACATTGCGCTGGAGGTCCCAGCCAATACAACAAGGCAAGAAAAAGAAATAAAGGGCATCCAGATTGGTAAGGAAGATGTATAAATAGCCCCATTCGCAGATGATATGATCTTATACACAGAAAACCCAAAGAATGCACAAGAAAATTAGTGGAACTAACAGAAGATTTCAGCAAAGTATCAGGATACAAGATAAACACAAAAATCAGCTGGATTCCTCTGCACCAAGAAAGAGTACTTTGGAAAGGAAATCACCAAATCAGTACCACTTACAATAACCCCCAAGAAGATAAAATACTTAGGAATAAACCTAACCAGAGACAAAAAAAGACCTATACAAAGAAAAGTACAAGACACTACTGCAAGAAACCAAAAGAGACCTACCTAAGGGGAAAAACATACCATGCGCATGTCTAGGAAGACTCAACACTGTGAAAATGTCAGCTCTACCCAAAGCGGTCTAAAAACACAACGCAATCCTGATCTAAATTCCAAAGGCATTTTTTTAATAAGATGGAGAAACAAATCACCAGGTTGATATGGAAGGGAAAGAGGCCCCAGAAAAGTAAATCATTACTGAAGAAGAACAACAAAGTGGAAGACCTCGCACTACCTGATTTTAGAACCTATTATACTGCCACTGTACTATGTACTCAAAACAGACTGGTATGCGTACAACAGCAGATACACAGAAGGAACAGAATTGAGAACCCCAACATGAATTCATCCACCCATGAGCAGCTGATATTCGACAAGCAGAGTACAAAGTCCATGAAATGAGGAAAAGACAGTCTCTTTAACAAATGGTGCTGGCATAACTGGATAGCCATCTGCAAAAAAGTGAAACAAGGCCCATACCTCACACCATGTAAAAAAACTAACTCAAAGTGGATCAGATTTTATCTAAAATAATAAAGATCATGGAAGAAAAAATAGGGACAACAATGGAAACACTAATACATTGCATAAATACTATAGAAACTATAACAAACAATGCACAAATACCAGAAGAGAAACTAGATAACTAGGAGCTCCTAACACTTAAGCTCAAGCACTTATGTTCATCAAAAGAATGAAAAGAGAACCTACAGAGTAGGAAAAAAATTTTGGCTACAACATATCAGATAAGGGACTAATTTCTAAAATCTACAAAACACTGCAACACTTTAACAACAAGACAAATAACTCAATTAAAAAACGGGCAAAGAGAGTTCTACCAAACTTTCAGAGAAGAGTTAACACCACTACTACTAAAGGTATTTCAGAGCACAGAAAAGGGCAGAATACTCCCAAACTCATTCTATGAAGCCACCATATCTCTGATACCAAAACCAGGTAAAGACACCACAAAAAAGAAAATTATAGACCTATATCCCTCATGAACATAGATGCAAAAATCCTCAACAAAATTCTAGCCAATAGAATTCAACAACATATCAAAGAAAATAATTCACCATGACCAAGTGGGATTCATACCAGGTATGCAGGGATGGTTCAACATTAGGAAAACAATTAATGTAATCCACCACATAAATAAAACAAAAGACAAGAACCACATGATTTTAAAAATTGATGCAGAAAAGGCATTTGACAAAGTCCAACACCCATTCATGATAAAAACTCTCATCAAAATAGGAATTGAAGGAAAATTCCTCAGCATAATAAAGGGCATTTATACAAAGCTAACAGCCAACATCATCCTAAATGGACAGAGTCTGAAAGCATTTCCCTTGAGAACGGGAACCAGACAAGGATGCCCTTTATCACTGCTCTTACTCAACATTATGCTGGAGGTCCCAGCCAGAGCAATTAGGCAAGATAGAAAAATAAAGGGCATCCAGATTGGTAAGGAAGAAGTAAAAGTATCTCTATTTGCAGATGACATGATCTTATACACAAAAAACCCTAAGGAATCCTCCAGAAAACTACTGAAACTAAGAGTTCAGCAGAGTATCGGGATACAAGATAAACATACAAAAATCAGCTGGATTCCTCTACACCAACAAAAAGAACCTAGAAGAGGAAATCACCAAATCAATACCATTTACAGTAGCCCCCAAGAAGATAAAATACTTAGGAATAAATCTTATCAGAGATGTAAAAGACCTTTACAAAGGAAATTATAAGCCACTACTGCAAGAAACCAAAAGAGGCGTATGTAAGTGGAAGAACATAGCTTGCTCATGGATAGGAAGACTTAACATTATAAAAATGTCTATTCTACCAAAAGCACCTATAGATACAATGCAATTCTGATCCAAATTCAAACGACATTTTTTAATGAGATGGAGAAACAAATCACCTACTTCATACAGAAGAGGGCAAGAGACCCCGGATAAGTAAAGCATTACTGAAAAAGAAGAACAAAGGGAGGCCTCTCTCTACCTGATTTTAGAACCCATTATACCTCCACAGTAGTTAAAAGAGCCTTGTACTGGGACAACAACAGATAAATAGACCAAAGGAACAGAATTGAGAATCCAGGCATAAATCCATCCACACATGAGCAGCTGATATTTGACAAAGGCCCAAAGTCAGTTAACTGGGGAAAGGACAGTCTTTTAACAAATGGTGCTGGCATTACTGGATATCCATCTGCAAAAAATGAAACAAGACCCATACCTCACACCATGCACAAAAAACTGACTCAAAATGCATCAAAGACATAAACATAAAACCTAAAACGATAAAGATCATGGAAGAAAAAAAAAGGACAACATTAGGAGTGCTAATACATGGCATAAACAGTATACAAAACATTATTAAGAATGCAGAACACAAACTAGATAACCGGGAGCTCCTAAAAATCAAACACCTATGCTCATCCAAAGACTTCACCAAAAGAGTAAAAAGACTACCTACAGACTGGGAAAAGGTTTTTAGCTATGACATTTGCAATCAGCGCCAGATCCCTAAAATCTACATGATTCTGCAAAAACTTAACAACAAAAAGACAAAAACCCAATTAAAAATGGGCAAAGGATATAAACAGGCACTTCACTAAAGGAGACATTCAGGCTGCTAACAGACACATGAGGAAATGTTTAGGATCATTAGCCATTAAGAGAAATGCAAATCAAAACTACAATGAGATTCCGTCTCGCTCCAACAAGGCTGGCATTAATCCAAAAAAACACATAATAATAAATGTTGGAGAGATTGTGGAGAGACTGGAACACTTCTACACTGCTCTGGAAATGTAAAATAGTACAATCACTTTGGAAATTGATTTGGCCTTTCCTTAAAAAACTAGAAATAGAACTACCATACAATCCAGTAATCCCACTCCTTGGAAGAAGGTGAATGCCCCAGGGGAGAGAAGTCAGAAGATGCTATGCTTCCGTCTGGGGGCTGAAGGGAGCTTCCAGAAGAGGGTTTGGAGCTGGAGGGACTTGTCAGAAGGGAAGGATTTAGACATGTGGAGTTGGGGAAGGCCTTCAGTTTGATAAGCCATGTGAACAAAGGCATGAAATTTGGAAGATTCATCATGCATGTTCATGGAACAAGAAAATGTTTGGTTTCATGCATTCATTTGTTTATTTAACAAGTGCTTGCAACCATTTGGAGAAGCAACTCTTGGGAAGTAGGATGTGTAAAAAAAGGAGAAAGGCAGGAAAGGTGGTCAGGCCAGGAGGTGGGTCATGTGGAACCTTCAGAAGGTTCAGTTAGAGTTAGCATTGAGCCACATCTTCTCCTGTGTAAAATAAAAGGGCTTAATTTGGTGACCCCACCAAGCACAGCACTAGATTCTCTGCTCTTCAGATTCTAGGACATGATGGGGAAGCCATATGTCCTGAAGTTGTGAGCAGACTATCAATCAGTTTCAAGGGAGAAGGGCTACTGACTATTAGAAAGGGGGGGGACAAAAGCTGCCTGTAATCATGGTGGGGTGGGGGGACCCAGAGGGGTGTGGACAGTTAAATGAGGATGCAAGGAGAGAGTGCTTGTCCCCTACTCAGAGATGATGGATAATAATGGGCCCTTTCTCCTCCAGCAAATCCCATGCCCCGGAGGACTACCAGGTTCTTTTGGGAAATACACAACTGTATGAAGAAACTCAACAAACCTGGAAGATTCCTGTGACTAGGATTATCACCCACCCAGACTTTGAGAAGTTTCACCCCTTCAGGAGTGACACTGTCATGTTGCAATTGTACCTGCCTGTGAACTTCACTTCACACGTCATCCCTGCCTGCCTCCCAAGCCCTGATATGCTGCTTCCCAGTTGCACACCCTGTTAGACAAGTGGCTGGGGAATGCTCACCGAGAACAGTGAGGGCGCATGGGGGAGAAGGGGACAGAAGAGGGAGGATGAGGGAAGAAAGACAGACGAGGGGAAAAGGAAGGTATGGCTCGGCCTGAGAGGTCCTCAGGCAAAGAGGCCCAGGGCTGTGCATCATTTCCATAACTTGTAAACTGAGAAGACCACATTGGGGCCCTTCTAGTTCTAAAAATAGAACTGGAGCCCAAGATTCTAAATGTCTGGGAATATTTTGCTTTTGGAATGAAGAATTTGGGGTTGAGTCTTCATGGTTCTTTATTTTAAGATTTTAATCAGCCGTGAATCTGAGATCACTTGATTCAACTCTAAAAGTCAAGCTTGGGACCTGGCCCATTCTAGGCCACCACCAAACATCTTAACTTTTCACTGTCATAGAAGGTGCTTGAGAGGTGTAGAAAGAAAACGCATTTATGGCTTCTGACTCCAAACTCCCTACCTTGGCTATAAAGCCTTTTCATGGTCAAGATAGAATGACTATGACTTAATAGTGTTTACCTCTCTAAAACTTTTTTTGCTCTTCTCTTAGCCCAGGTCAACTGTATACTTCATAGACTTACTATGGTCAACAGAATAACAGTTGAGAAAGTACAATTTTTTAATTTAAAGATAGGAAATGTACACAAAGGCTTACGCATAAGATGTTTTATTTAAAAAAAGGTATGTTTATAGTTTGAGGAAATGCTTAAGGTATAATATTAAGGAAAAATATATATGTTTGGAATTATTTGTAGAGTCACAATTTGCTACAGTATTTCTCAACAGATGTGCTACCAGCATTTTGGCCATAACGTGTCTTTATCGGGTGGAACTGTTAGCATCCTTGGCCTTTGCCCACTAGATGCCAGGGACACTCCCTAGTCATTATGACAACCAGCATCCCAGCATTTCCAAACATGCCTCCACGAAGGCACTGCTCCTCACTGAGTAAGGAGGACACTCTAGTGCGCACTGAGGAAGGAAGCAGGAAGGAAAAGTATATATATATATACACACACACACATATATATATATACACATATATATATATATATCAAGGCTCAGAGTTGGGAAGAGAAACAGCCACCCATCTGTTCCATGTACCCTTACTTCTCATTTTGGCTCTCTTTTTGAGTATTTGTTTGCCCACATGAATACACAGACACATACAGAGACTGGTTACTCCTTGAGGGCATGGACCGTGTCTTAGTTGTTTTAATATCCCAACCTCCACCACAGGGCCTGGCCCCTTGTAGATACTCCACTTCTACCTCCCTGTTCTATAGATTATCATTTCTTGCATGTAGCCTCCTAACTAGTTTCCCAGCTTCCACCGTTGTGCGCCTCCACTTTAGTCTTCACACAGTTGTCAGAGCGTTAATTTTAAAATACGAGCCATGCCACTTCTCTATTCAGTACCCTCCAGGTTCTTCTTATTTGTGCTTAGTGTAAAATCCAAACTCCCTACTTTAGCCATACAGCCCTGCATATTGGCTTACTTCTTCCTCTCTGCCTTCTCCTACTGCATCCCTTATATACTCCATCCTAGCCACAAGCATTTCCTTCCTGTTCCTTGAATATGCTAAGGCTATTCCTGCCTTAGGGACTTTACTTCTGCTCTTCCTGCCTAGCAAGCTTTCTCCCTGAATAGTTGCCTGACTAGTTCTTCTTGACACAACGTAGCTTAGATAGCTCCTCTGAGAAGTTTTACTTGATTATGTGAGCTAAAATATGCAACCCCAACTATATCTCCCTGTTTTATTTCCCTCGTGCCACTTACTAGATTTAAAATAATTTTATTTTTCATTTACTGTTTCTGCCAACTAAAAATGTTTCCCACTATATCACTATTGTCTAGAAGATACGTAAAAGAGGATAGATGAATAGATGAGTGAGTGAATGAGCGGGTGGATGTTAGAGGATGGGTGGATATTGATGAGTGTGTGGATAGAAGGATAGGTGAGTGGATGGATGGGTGGGTGGATAGATGGTGGGAAGGCAGATGAAGTTGGTGGATGTGTTAATAATAGATGGAGGGGAAGTGGGATGGATGGATGATAAAGGAATGGATGGAGACATGAATGAAAGGGTGAAAGGGCAAATGGAAGAATGAGTGAATGAATAGGGTTGTGAGGGAAGTGAGTAGATAGATGGAGGAAGAGGTAAGCGTGGATGAGAGATAGAGGAATGGGAGAATGGTTAGTGATAGATGAATAGATAATGGATTGTACAGTTCATGAAACGGAAGGTGGACTGGTGAATGGTTGCTAGGCCCCAGTGAATGGATTGTGTGTTGGTGGGACTTGTCTCTTTGTGTGTGTGTGTGTGTGTGTGGAATAGTGAAGGTGTGGGCTATTGCTATCAGAGAGATGAAGGGATTACAATAAGTCTGTGGAAAAGTTTGGGTAACAGGAAAGGCGCTTATCAGAATGAGTAGAAGACATGGTAAGCAGTGTTGAAATGTGAGCTGTGCTGAGAAAACCCCAGGTTTGGGAGGACGTACTAGGAGGAGACTAGTGAGCAGGAAGGCAGAGTGGGGGTTCAGAATAGCCGGGATTCCTTTGCTAGGCTACATTCCACTTCACTGATCTCTACGTCATCCTCACAGTGCAGCTGGTTCTACCTTTCCATCTCCAGGATGGCAAGGTGGACCTCACTGAGAACAAGTTCTCTAATCTTTTATACGCACAAAGGACTGCTGGAAGCAAGATCTACTCTGTGCATGAAGAGATGTTGTGTGCTGGGGACTTCTCGACAGGAAAGGCCATTTGTTCAGTGAGTGAGATCACTTTTCTTCCTCTGCCTGTTATCAGGCCCTCAGTTTCCCCAGGAGAAGCTTATGTTGCCTCTGTTCCTTGTAGAAGAAACTGGGACTTCCTGGGATTGCTCTGTTTGTCTTCCCAAGACTCCATCCCTCAGTAGTTTTCCCCACACAAGCTGTTTTCCAAGCCCTTCCAAGCATTAGAGCATCAGCTGGCAGGACCCTCAAACCGTATCTATTTTTGTTGTATATTTTAAAACTTTGTATTGAAAGATAACATAAATACAAGAGTATGTAATTCATAACTGTGTAGGTGAATTTTCACATACTGCCTTACCACCAGCCCAGAAGCCACCCTCGTGTCTACTTCCTGTCCCTAATGCCCAAGGAAAACCACTGCCTTCATTTTTACCAGATTTGATTAGATTCTGAATTTCTATAAATAGAATTTACAATTGGCAGTCTTTCATGTCTGATCTCTCTTCACATGGTATTTGTGAGATTCATCCATACTGTTGTACACCTAGTTATAGTTTGTTTATTCTCATTGCTGTACACTACTGTATTGTGTGAATTGAATTCTGGGTATTTGGGTCATTTCCAGGTTGGAGGTATTATGAGCAGCAGTGCTATGAACATTTTTGTACATGTCTTTGGGACATAAATGAATCTACTCCTCTTTCACAGAAATCTATGAGTAGAATTTACTGAATTAAAAGGTATGAGTATGGAAGGGAGGGGGAAGATGGCAGCATAAGCAGTCACCCCCCTACATCCCCCTACAACTAAGCCAGTGAACAACAAGTAAAAATTAGCACAGAGATTTCAGAGCTCTAGATAGCAGTTGAAGTGTTAGAGAACCAAGGCAGTCTCAAATCAAGACAGAGAAAGAGCAGGAACAGCAGAAAGGCTGAGATTTGCCTACCCTACCTGCCAGTTCAGCTCACTGCAGCCAATTTGGACATGGACAGGCAACACCTTTGAACAAAGAACCCAGGACACGATCTACACTGAGGACACTGACTGGCTCAGAGATACAAAGTAAATAGCCTTGGAAAGGTCCAGCAATAGGGTTGGGGTACCTTCTCTGTTGGAGTAGAACTGAGAGTTAGTAGCGTATCAGTACAACGTGGATCTGAAATCTGAGAAACTAAGGAAAGTGCAGTCCCATTAGAGTGGTGCAGATTGGCTGTGGGAACTCAAAAGGCGGGAGCAAGGAAGCACAAGTGCAACAGTTGGGAATCTCACAGGGAAGTTGAAATGCTGTGGGTGAGTGCTATTGAGTCTCACTGAGATCAGAGGTGGAAGGGCACTGAGACCCAGGACCCACAGAAGAGCCATGGGACCCATCCACCTGCCAGGACAAGAAAAGCACATCAAACAGGCAAACCAGCAGGAACCAATTGGATTCCTACCTAACAACCTAACAACCAGGCACAGAGGGAGAGCCTGCTCAGAATTGCCCAAGCAGAAAGGACCCAAAGCATTAAAGCACTAACCCCACCGCCTCCCCACTTCAGGAAAGCCATGTCCCACCCCTTCCACCCTTAGCCAGTGGAAAAGTGCTGCACCTGTGCATCCAGCTACATAGGGAAATCCATGCCCCAGCCCCACAGACAGATAGATGTGAGGAAATGCTTTTCCCAGTGTTGCAGTCTCCTTCAGATGGATATGCCCCACCTATAGACCTCAGAGGGAAACTTCACAGTAACATCAGCTACCTTGGGGAAAACCACCCAGCGTCTTCATCCAGAAACTGAGAATTTTACAAAACACCTAAAACCTGGAGAGCCTGTATTAATAACAACAACAAAAGAAACCTCAGACCCCACCACAGAAAGGCTGAATCAGTGCTAGAAGGGCCAGAGTGTCCCTAATGGAACTTAGGGGAAGAAAGTAGAATTAAAGTATAAAAATGTTATTGCTGTGTGCTCTCCAGTCAGTTCCAACTCATAGTGGCCCTCCATACAACAGAACAAAACACTGCCCAGTCCTGGGTCATCCTCAGGGTCTGCTATGCTTGAGCCCATTGTTGCAGCCACTGTGTTGATCCATCTCATTGAGTGTCTTCCTTATTCACTGACCCTCCACTTTACCAAGCATGATGTCTTTCTCCTGGGATTGGTCCCTCCTGATAACATGTCCAAAGTATATGAGATGAAGTCTAGCCATCCTTGCTTCCAAGGAGCATTCTGGCTATGCTTCTTCCAAGACGGATTTGTTCATTCTTCCACAGTATGTATATTCAGTATTCTTCGCCAACACCGTAATTCAAAGGCATCAATTCTTCTTTCATCTTCCTTATTCATTGTCTAGCTTTTGCATGCATATGAGGCAACTGAAAATATCATGGCTTGCATCAGGCACACCTTAGTCCTCAAAGTGACATCCTTGCTTTTCAACACTTTAAAGAGCTCTTTTCCAGCAGATTTGCCTAATGCAATATGTCATCATATTTCTTGACTGCTGCTTCCATGGGCATTGATTGTGGATCCAGGTAAAATGAAATCCTGAAAATAATTCTTGGAAATACAAAAAAATTCTGAATTCTAGATTATCATTGTAAAATATTAAAATGGCCCACATTAAAAAAAAAATTATAAGGCATACAAGATCACAGAAGAAGATGTTCCGTGCTGACTGGAAGACTCAATATGGTCAAGATGTCTGTACTGCCCAAAGTAATCTACAGATACAACCCAATTCCAATAAAAATTCTAACAACATTCTTTATAGAAATAGAAAAACTAATCCTCAATTTATCTGTAAATCACTTTGGATAGTATTTAGCATGGAACACCTTTCCATCTGTTTAGGTCTTCTGTAGTCTCTTTCAGAAACCCTGGTGGCGTAGCGGTTAAGAGCTACAGCTGCTAACCAAAAAGGTCCGTAGTTTGAATCTACCAGGCGCTCCTTGGAAACCCTATGGGGCAGTTGTATTCTGTCCTTTAGGGTCACTATGAGTATGAATCAACTCAATGGCAATGGGTTTGATTTTTTCCCTTTCAGCAGTGTTTTATAATTTTCATTGTATAAGTTTTTCACATTGCTGGGTAAATTTATTCCTAGATATTTCATTTTCTTATATGCTATTGTAAATGGAGTTGTTTACTTAATCTCCTTTTCAGGTTTCTCTTTGCTGGTATATAGAAACCCAATTGATTTTTGTGTGTTAACCTTGTATCCTGTAACTTTGCTATATTCCTCTGTTAGTTCTAGAAGCTTTTTAGTAGATTATTTGGGATTTTCTCTATATAGGACCATGTTATCTGTGAATACAGATAGTTTTACTTTTCCTTTCCAATTTGGACACATTTTATTTCTTTTTTTGCCTTACTGCTCTGGCTAGAGCTTCCAGTACAATACTGAATAGGAGTGGTGAGAGTAGGCATCCTTGTCTAGTTCTCGTTTTTAAGGGGAAATTCTCAATCTTTCTCCATTGATTATAATGTTGGCTGTTTGTTTTCACAAATGCCTTTAATCATGTAGAGGAACTTCCACTTTATTTCAATCTTATTAAGATTTTTTATCATAAAATGGTGCTGTATTTTATGGAATACCTTCTCTGTTGATAGAGCTGATCATGTGGTTCTTTTCCTTTGTTCTATTAATGTGCTGTATTATAACATTGAGTGATTTTCTAACGTTGAGCAAACCTTACATTCCTGGAATAAATCCCATTAGATCATGATGTATAATTCTTTTAATATGCTGTTGGATTCTGTATGCTAGTATTTTGTTGAGGATTTTGGCATCTATATTCATAAGGGATGTTGGTCTGTAGTTTTCTTGTGGTTTCTTTGTCTGACATTGGTACCAGAGTATGCTGGCTTATACAAAGAGTTAGGAAGTATTCCTTCTTCCTCCACTTTTTGGTGGAGTTTGAATGGGATTGGTGCCAGTTCTCTAAATGTTTGGTAGAATTCCCCCATGAAGAAGCTAGCAAAACTGTACAAGGCAAAGTCGTGGAAGCTCCATAGACACACTCAAACTCCCTGAGGGACCAAATTGCTGGGCTGAGGGCTATGGGGACCATGGTCTTGGGGAACATCTAGCTCAGTTGGCGTAACATAGTTTATAAAGAAAATGTTCTACATTCTACTTTGGTGAGTAGCATCTCGGGTCTTAAAAGCCTGTGAACAGCCATCTAAGATACTCCACTGGTTTCACCCCTTCAGGAGCAAGGAAGAATGAAGAAAACTAAAGATACGAGGGAAAGATTAGTCCAAAGGACTAATGGACCACATCGACCACAGCCTCCACCAGACTGAGTTCAGTACAGCTAGATGGTTCCCAGCTACCACCATTGACTGTTCTGACAGGGATCACAGTAAAGGGTCCTGGAAAGACCCGGAGGAAAATGTAGAACAAAATTCTAACTCACAAAAGAAGACCAGAATTACTGGCCTGACAGAGACTGGAGAAACCCTGAGAGTATGGCCCTCGGACACCCTTTTAGCTCAGTAATGAAAGCACTCCCGAGGTTCACCCTTCAGCCAAAGATTAGGCAGGCCCATAAAACAAAATGAGACTAAAGGGGCACATCAGCCCAGCGGCAAGGAGTAGAAGTCGGGGGGAGGGGGAACAAGAAAGCTGGTAATAGGGAACCCAAGATCAAGAAGGTAGAGTGTTGACATGTCATAGGGTTGTTAACCAATGTCATAAAACAATGCGTGTACTGTTGAATTAGAAACTACTTTGTCCTGCAAACCTTCATCTAAAGTACAATAAAAATAAATAAATAAGGTGTTTTAATGTTAAAAAAAAGAATTCCCCAGTGAAGCCAGTTGGGAAGCTTTGAATTACTGAGTCAGTTTCTTCGCTCGTTATGGGTTTGCTGAGAGTAACTGCTTTCTTTTGAGTCAGTTTAGCTAGGTCATGTGCTTCTAGGAATTTGCTCATTGCATCAAAGTTATCAATTTTGTTGGAGTACAGTTGTTCATAGTGTTCTGTTATAATCCTTTTCACTTCTGTTGAATCAGTTGTAATGCCTCCACTTTCACCTTTCTTATTTTGGTTGTTTGCTTCTTCTCTTTGTTTTGTTGTCACCCCAGCAAGTATTTGTTAATTTTATTGATCTTTTCAAAGAACCATCTTCTGAATTTGTTCATTCTCTCTACTGTTTTCCTGTTCTCTATTTCATTTATTTCTGCTCTGATCTTTATTATTTATTTGCTTCTAGTTGCTTTTTGCTTAGTTTGCTCTTCTTTTTCTAATGTCTCAAGCAGTAGAGGTATACTATTTGATATCTTCTTTTTTTAATGTAGGTGTTTATTGCTATAAATTTTCTTCTGAGGACTGTCTTCACTGCATCCCATAAGCTTTGGTATGATCTGTTTATATTTTCATTTATATCCAGGTATTTTAATTTCACTCTTGATTTCTTCCCTTGACTCAAGAGTTATTTAATGGTATGTTGTTTAATTTCCACAAATTTTTGTGTTTTCTAGTTTTGCTTCTGTTAATTTCTAATATTATTCCTTTGTGGTCAGAGAAGATACTTTGTATAATTTCAGTCTTTCAAAATTTGTTGAAACTTGTTTTATGGTCTAGCATATGGTCTATTCTGGAAAATGATCCAGGCACACAGGATAAAAATGTGTTTTCTGTGAAGATGGGCGGGGTGTTCTATATATGTCCATTAGTCTAATTGGTCTAGTTGGTCTAGTTAGCTAATGGTATTATTTAAGTCCTCTATGTCCTTATGTGAAAGTTGGAAACAAAGAAGGATCAGTAGTTGGAAACTCTGGCCTTGGTGATAGAAACAATGCCAGAGATTGAATGACAGAATTTTGTAAGACCAACGACTTCTTCATTGCAAATACCGTCTTTCACCAACATAAATGGTGACTATACACAAAGACCTCACCAGATGGAACACACAGAAATCAAATTGACTACATCTGTGGAAAGAGACGATGGAAAAGCTCAATATCATCAGTCAGAACAAGGCTAGGGGCCAACTGTGGAACTGACCATCAATTGCTCATATGCAACTTCAAGCTGAAACTGAAGAAAATCAGACCAAGTCCATGAGAGCCAAAATATGACATTGAGTATATCCCACCTGAATTTAGAGACCATCTGAAGAACAGATTTGACACACTGAACACTAGTGACTGAAGACCAGACAAGTTGTGGAATGACATAAAGCACATCATACATGAAGAAAGCAAGAAGTCATTGAAAAGACAGGTAAGAAAGAAAAGACCAAGATGGATGTCTAAGGACTCTGAAACTTGCTCTTGAGTGTCAAGCAGCTAAAGCAAAAGGAAGAATTGATGAAGTAAAAGAACTGAAAAGAAGATTTCAAAAGGCGGCTCAAGAAGACAAAGTCAAGTATTATAATGACATGTGCAAAGAGCTAGAGATGGAAAACCCAAAGGGAAGAACATGCTCAGCGTTTCTCAAGCTGAAAGAACTGAAGAAAAAATTCAAGCCTCGA
The DNA here is from genome assembly GCF_024166365.1 of Elephas maximus indicus. NCBI lineage: Eukaryota > Metazoa > Chordata > Mammalia > Proboscidea > Elephantidae > Elephas > Elephas maximus. Next base: position 115,077,790 of record NC_064827.1, read on the forward strand.
GTTGCAATAGTGAAAGATTCTATGGGGAAAATATTAAACGACGCAGGAAGCATCAAAAGAAGATGGAAGGAATACACAGAGTCATTATACCAAAAAGATTAGTTGATGTTCAACCATTTCAAGAGGTGGCATATGATCAGGAACCGATGGTACTGAAGGAAGAAGTCCAAGCTGCTCTGAAGACATTGGTGAAAAACAAGGCTCCAGGAACTGATGGAATATCAATTGAGATGTTTCAACAAACAGATGCAGTGCTGGAGGTGCTCACTCGCCTATGCCAAGAAATATGGAAGACAGCTTCCTGGCCAACTGACTGGAAAAGAACCATATTTATGCCTAGTCCCAAGAAAAGTGATCCAACCGAATGTGGAAATTATAGAACAATATCATTAATATCACACACAAGCAAAATTTTGCTGAAGATCATTCAAAAATGGCTACAGCAGTACATCGACAGGGAACTGCCAGAAATTCAGGCAGGTTTCAGAAGAGGACGTGGAACCAGGGATATCATTGCTGATGTCAGATGGATCCTGGCTGAAAGCAGAGAATACCAGAAGGATGTTTATCTGTGTTTTACTGACTATGCAAAGCCATTTGACTGTGTGGATCATAACACATTATGGATAACATTGTGAAGAACGGGAATTCCAGAACACTTAATTGTGCTCATGAGGAACTTTACATGGATCAAGAGCCAGTTGTTCGGATAGAACAAGGGGATACTGATTGGTTTAAAGTCAGGAAAGGTGTGCATCAGGGTTGTATTCTTTCACCATACCTATTAAATCTGTATGCTGAACAAATAATACGAGAAGCTGGACTATATGAAGAACAGGGCATCAGGATTGGAGGAAGACTCATTAACATCCTGTATTATGCAGATGACACAACCTTGCTTGCTGAAAGTGAAGAGGATCTGAAGCACTTACTAATGAAGATCAAAGACCACAGCCTTCAGTATGGACTGCACCTCAACACAAAGAGCACAAAAATCCTCACAACTGGATCAATGAGCAACATCATCATAAATGAAGAAAAGGTTGAAGTTGTCAAGATTTTCATTTTTCTTGGATCCACAACCAACAGCTATGGAAGCTGCCAACAAGAAATCAAAAGACGCATTGCATTGGGTAAATCTGCTGCAAAGGACCTCTTCAAAGTGTTCAAGAGCAAAGATGTCACCCTGAAGACTAAGGTGTGCCTGACCCAAGCCATGGTATTTTCAATCGCATCATATGCATGTGAAAGCTGGATAATGAATAAGGAAGACCGAAGAAGAATTAATGCCTTTGAATTGTGGTGTTGGTGAAGAATATTGAATATACCATGGACTGCCAAAAGAACGAAGAAATCTGTCTTAGAAGAAGTACAACCAGAATGCTCCTTGGAAGCAAGGATGGCGAGACTGCGTCTTACATACTTTGGACATGTTGTCAGGAGGGATCAGTCCCTGGAGAAGGACATCATGCTTGGAAAACAGGAAGACCCTCAATGAGGTGGATTGACACAGTGGCTGCAACAATGAGCTCAAGCATAATGACGATTGTAAGGATGGTGCAGGACCAGGCAGTGTTTCATTCTGTTGTGCATAGGGTCACTGTGAGTCGGAACCAACTCAATGGCACCTAACAAGAACACTTTGAGGAGGCGGCTTTTCCCCAGTGGTATTTTGAGTGCCTTCCAACCTGAGGGACTCATCTTTCAGCACTATACAAGACAATATTCTGCTGCTTTTCATAATGTTTTCACTGGCCAATTCTTTTAGAAGCAGATCTCCAGGTCCCTCTTCCTGGTCTTAGTCTGGAAGCTCCGCTGAAACTGTCCACTATGGGTGACTCTACTGATATCTGCAATACCGGTGGCATAGCTTCCAGCATCACAGCAACAAGCAAGCTAGTTCAGTAGGACTAACTGACAGATGCAATGGTGATCCCAGGACTAAATAACCTCAATGCCTGTGCTATTTTCGCTCTGCTGTGGTTATACTTTAGAATTGGCTTGACAGCAACAGGATTGATGGTTCTTTCCCGTACATATCTTGGTTTCTGTTTGTCTTGTCTAAGCTCTTTTGTTATTTGATTGTGGTACAAAGATATATGTATATTATAATTAATGTTACTGAATGGTACATATAAATGTATATATATGGTACATAAATGTACATATATAACCCTATATTTGTACATATATAACATAACAATATATATGCACATATATAACTATACATTTGCATTGCAACATTTTTCACATGAACAATTCAGTAATATTAATTAGGTTCATCATAGTTTTGGGACCATCAGTTATTTCCTTTTCAATCCCCTAAGGATTTGTTCAAAGCATTGGAACCCAGTTTGCTTCTTTGACTATTAACATACTGAAAATTCCATACTAGAAAGTATTTTTTCTCCTAAAAGCCTGTCATATCATGTATCACATATACTTGAGATGTTGTCTTAGTTTCAACAAGTCCCACAATAATTTTTTTTTATATATATAATTACATGTAATATAAAAGCACCATAATTCAGCCCTGAAAAAACTCAGTAGATCAAATTCAAAGAAATGTATTTTCCAAATACACAAAGTTCAGTTGTACGACAATCTCTCTGCTCTTTCCTCCTATGCTAAAGACACAGATGCTGTAAGTTTTCATTCTGGCAATAAAAATTTTCTAAATTGTGTATTCAATCTCTATTTAGCAGATCTTTTCTAAGGTGAGGAAAAAGCTTGCTTATTTTCTAGAAGTTGGTTTTCATATAGAACAGTCACTGAGTATTACTACTGTCACGAAGATCACATGGTTGTTGGAGTGTTCTAATTGCCTTCTACCTGCATTTAATCAAGAACTCTGATAGTTCCACCCAAGTCATAATGTTGCTATCATCTGGGGCTTTAGGTCAAGATTGTTATGATTTATTGACAATATTTTACACTTAATCATAAGTTATTAGTTATGTTGCCACTTTTCCATGTCTCACATTTCCTTCTTTTTTTTAATTCAGTTGTTGCCTTGTTCTAAAGAGCATCCTGAAGGAATTCTTTCAGAAAGGTCTGTGTGCAATAACTTTCTATTTCTTTGCATGTTCACAAGTGTCTTTCATTTGCTTTGTCATCTGAATTCTCATTTGTCAGCTTCAGAACTTGCTAGGAAGTGACGGGATTAACCACCCCAGTGACTAGAGGATCCTTCTAGTAATGGGGGCTTAGTGCTGTTACACTGACAAATGATGTACATTGTACATAATGCTTACAAGTAAATAATTTCAAAAATGGGCATACAGTAGAATTTCAATGCCTGCTTCAATATTTAATTTATAATTAAAAGTAAAAGTTTTGAACAGTGACTTTTCTTAGTCAAGTCAATAAAACTTCCTTTGCCCTTTAAAGAAGTAATGATTTCTCCAACTATATGTCCCAAATCTAGGAATTTGTCTACTCTGGCTCAATGTGTCTTAAATCTAGCCAGACACTTCACATTTTCTAAGACCTTTGTAAAAATCCAGGTCTGTACATTTTGATGAGTAACTGGGTGGTGCAAATGGTTAACGCACTTGGTTGTTAATCAGAAGGTTAGAGGTTTCAGTCCACCCAGAAGCACCTGGGAAGAAAGGCCTGGTGATGTGCTTCTGAAAAATCAGCCATTAAAAACCCTATGGAGCACAGTCCTATTCCGATACAGATAGGGTCTGCATGAGTAAGGGTTGACTCAATAGAAACTCTTTTTTTTTTTAATACATTTGTAAGTATCTCTAGGTTTTACTCTTCTGTTGGTGGTAAATTACTTTTTAGGACTTCTTAAATAGTCTTATGTTAAGATTTACTGCAACGAACCATTTGTACATCCTTATTTAGGTTTTTTTCCCCTATGTTTATGTTTTTTAATTTCTGTATTCCAGCATCAGAAAAGAAAGCGATGCTGAAAGCTTGATGTCTTAGTCATCTAGTGCTAAAAATACCACAAGTGGATGACTTTAACAAAGAAATTTATTTCCTCACAGTAAAGTGGGATAAAAGTCCAAATTCGGGATGTCAGCTCCAGCGGAGGGCATTCTCTCTCTGTCAGCTCTGAAAGAAGATTCCTTCAATTTTCCCCAGGTCGAGGAGTTTCTCAGGCACAGGGACCCCAGATCCAAAGGACGCGATCTGCTCCCGGTGCTGCTTTCTTGGTGCTATGAGTTTCCCAACTCTTTGCTTGCTTCCCTTTTCTTTTTATCTCTTGAGAGATAAAAGGTGGTACCAGCCACATACCAGGGAAACTCCCTTTCCATTGGATCAGGAATGTGACCTTGGTAAGGCTGTTACAATCCTGCCACAATCCTCTTTAACATAAAATTACAGTCACAAAATGGAGGACAGCCACACAATACCGGAAATCATGGCCCAGCCAAACTGATAAACACATTTTTGGGGGGGACATAATTCAATCCATGACATTCCACCCTTTGGCCCCCCAAAAATCACATCCTCTCAAGATGCAAAGCATATTCACCCAATCCATAGCAGAAGTTTAAACTCCAAATCCAAAATCCAAAAATTCTCCTTCATCTATGAAATCGAGAATACAAGTTATCTGCTTTCAAAGCTACAAGAGCTGAATAGGCACAAGCTAGACACTTCCATCACAAATGGGAGAAACTGGAGAAAAAGAAAGGATAACAGGAACCAAGCAAGTCAGCAGAACATAGTACATTAGCCCTCAAGGCTTTGAAAATAATCCTCTGTTCTCTGAGACAATTTACACAATGCCCCTGCCATCCCGAATCTAGGTATTGGCCCCACTTTCCAGATTCTGAGTGGAGGCTCCTCAGCCCTGGGCTTCAGCTCCGCCTTCTAGGCCCACTGGGACAGCAACTCTGCTCCCTCAGCTTTAGGTACACCATTCGCCTAGTCCATCTGAGTGGCAACTCCACCCTTAGAAATACCGGAGGCCATGGCTCCACCCTTTGAAACCCCAGAGGTCAAGGCCATGTGTTTTGAGACTGAGGCTGCTCGGTTTCCTGCCTTTCTTGTCTCTTCAGCTTCTGCTTCCCGGTTTCTTGGCTTCTTGGCCTCCTGGCCCTTCGGCCTCAAGCTAGCATCTGCCCTGCTGTGGCAAGTGTTCCAAAGCTCAGTAGCTCCACTGATAAATGCCCAGAGGCACCCCACTCTACCAGGAAGCCTCCTACACACAGGCACTCAGCTCTCACGCTCCACTGGTCATCTCCAGCACTGTCTTGACACTGGTGTCTTGATTCTGCTGCTGCTGGTTGGCCACTGCTGCTGCTGCTGGTCCTCTGCTGCTGTTTCTCACCATGTGCGCTTTCTCCAGTGTTAACAGTTCCCCCCACTTCCTTCTGAGTCTTCTATCCATTCACAGTTTCAAAACCACTTCCACATTTTAGGTATCTGTTAGAGCAGAACCCCACTCCTGGTACCATATTCTGTCTTAGTCATATAGTGCTGCTATAAAAGAAAAACCACAAGTGGATGGCTTCAACAAAGACAAGTTTATTTCTCACAGTAAAGTAGGCTAAAAGTCCAAATTGAGGGCATCAGCTCCAGGGGAAAGCTGGAGGAAGATTCCTTGTCATCAGTCTTCCCCTGGTCGAAGAGCTTCTCAGGCACAGGGACCCCAGGTCCAAAGGACGCGCTCTGCTCCTGGTGCTGCTTTCTTCGTGGCATAAGGTCCCCAAATCTCTGCTCACTTCCCTTTCCTTTTTATCTCTTGAGAGATAAAAGGTGGTGCAAGGCCATATCCCAGGGAAACTCCCTTTCCATTGGATCAGTAATGTGACCTGGTAAGGGTGTTATAATCTCACTCTAATCCTCTTTAACATAAAATTACAATCACAAAATGGAGGACAACCACACAATATTGGAAATCATGGCCCAGGCAAATTGATACACACATTTTTGGGGGACATAATTCAAGCCATGATGCTTGACATCAGAAATAACCAAAGAAATGGGATCTTTAAGAAATTCCAATTTGGTTACAGGAGCAAGAGTGAGTGCTCTCATTGGACATAGAATGGAAAATAGAGATGAAAACTATAATGAAGTTGCCTTATTATGTCACTTTATGAGCCCTGATGGCATAGTGGTTAAAAGCTCAGGCTGCCAACTGAAAGGTTGGCAGTGTGAACCCACCAGCTGGTCTAAGGGGAAAGACATGGCAGTCTACTTCTGTAAAAATTTACAGCATTGGAAACCCAGTGGGGCAGTTCTACTCTGTCCTATAGGATAGCTATAAGTCGGAATGGACTTGAGAGCAAAGATTTATTTTTTTATTTTTGATTATGGTCATAAGTATAAAAATGAGACTTCTCATACGAAAGAGTCTTTAATAATGTCCTCAGATTTAATGAACAGCAACATATTTTAACAACTGATTTTTCTACTTAATATTCAAGAAAATTAACAGTCCTGAAACCAAAACACCAAACCCAGTGCCGTCAAGTCGATTCTAACTCATAGCGACCCTATAGGACAGAGAACTGCCCCATAGAGTTTCCAACGAGTGCCTGGTGGATTTGAACTGCCAACCCTTTGGTTAGCAGCCGTAGCACTTAACCACTACACCACCAGGGTTTCCTGAGTACCCCTTAATTATTTTTTTTTTGTCAATGCTCTAATGTCAACGCTGTAAATACAGAATGAAAATTAAAACCTAGTTACATGTTTTTCTAGGAAATGCCAGGGAAATGGATTGATTCCATAAACTAGATATGCTTAAGTTACAGTCAGCTCTGGCAGAGAGAGAAGACCCAAACAAGTCATTGCTGAAGGGCCTCCATTCACGTTAGTCTGGTAAGTCTGAGGATGCCATTTTTTCAGCTGGTCACAAAGCGACCTTTTCTTCCTATGGCATAAAGCTTAGTTTCACTAAAAAAAGAGTAGTATTTTTTTTTTAATCTACAAAATGCAAAGTTATGAAAAAGTGATTAGTTGCTTTTGACCTGCTTTTAACGATGTACTTCAACAGGTTTTAATTAATCCTGTCTTCTCAACAGAATAACATCAGTATCAAAAATTAGCACAGGAAATAGAGGAGGGGGCCAAGATGGCTGACTAGGTAGACGCTACCTCGGATCCCTCTTCCAACAAAGACTTGGAAAACCAAGTGAATCGATCACATACATGACAATCTACGAACCCTGACCAACAAACACAGATTTAAAGAGTTGATCTGAGTGACAGAGACCGAAAACGAACAACCACAGGGAAGCAGTGACTGTTTTCGGAGCCTGGAGCCAGCGTCCCAGTCAGGAAACCTTGGCGCCAGGCTTTGGACTGGGTGCACGGGAGCTGAGCACAGCATCCTGTGATGATGCAAACACGGGGCGCAGCCCTAACCAGCTGAACTGACCTCGGGAGGGGGCCCAGATGGTAAGTGCGGGTGGCACAGCGACGTGGCCGGCGGGAGAAGTCGCCGGGAGGCAGCGACTGGCTTTGGAGCCGGGACTGCAGCGTCCCAGCCGGGGAACCTTGGCGCGGGGCTTTGGACTGAGCGAAGGGGAGCTGAGCACGACATCCTGTGACAGTGCAAACACAGGGCGCAGCCCCAGCCCCCTGAACTGACCGGGGCTGGGGGCGAGCCGGTCCCCGCAGGCAGCTGGCGAGGCGGCTGGAAGAAGGAGAAGTCACCGGGAGGCAGCAACTGTTTTTGGAGCCAGGAGTGCAGCATCCCAGCTGGGGAACCTTGATACTGGGCTTTGGACTGGCAGCGGAGGAACTGACCGCGGCTTCTGAGACAGCACAAGCACGGGACATGGGCCTGACCCTCGGGGACAATCTCTACCCAGCCAGTGCACACTGGCGATGTGCCACTCGGGAATCTCAGATAAAACAGTCATCCGAACCAAGATAAGTAACTTTGTCTATATTCCGGGGTGCTACTCTCTCCTGTTTTTCTGAACCCTCCCCTCTCCTTCCAAGGCAGCTTCATGAACATTGGAATTTCCTGAGCCTGAGGGAGAACTGCTCTGCTGTTTTCCTTTTCCTTTTTTTTTTTTTTTTTGTCTTCTCCTAACCCATTCTTCTGGCCTGAGAGAAGCAACCACAAAAAACCCAGGGACCAAAAATCCTTCCCTAATTGGACTAACAACACAGAACCAGCGCCAGCCAGGCATATGTGATCCACAGTCTCGGGCTTTCATCCCTACAGTGAACAAGGTGGCTATTGTAATGCAAAAGCATTTCTGATAGGGATCTGACTGCATTTGTTTTAGATGATTTACTGGAAAGACAAGTTTCCCAGGACTGACATCTCTGCATATTCAACAGACACCTCACTGGCCCACAACAGGGAACTGAGGGCTGAAGCTCCCCCAGGACCACCTAGGCTCCTGCCGTAGGGGTCTAAGGAGGGTGACACCTACCAATCTGTAGAGGTACTTGCATTGGGTGCCTAAGGTACAGCTGCAGAGCCCACCCACCAAGGTGCTTTAGGAATAGAGACACACCTACCTCACTGATACTTGGGGGAAGCCTGTCAGCATCCTGCTCCCCCTGGAGTGTGAACCCCAGCTGCTACTAGAATCTGGTGCACACAACTATCACCACTACTTCTCAAGGTGGATAGGTGACAGTGTGCATCACACACTTGATGACCCAAAATCAGATTCTACTCAAGAATAGTGAATGGACTCAGGCATATATATCTGGTAACAGCACAAACCAGCTGGTAATAGGTCATAAGTGAGTCAACGGCTACAACAATCAAGACAGCACAATCTAGTAGCCCATCTATGTATACTGAAAGAAAACAAAACAAGACTCAGCAAGCAAATATAGAATAAATCACTATAATATCTTAGTGATGGCTCAGAGACAGCAGTCGATACCAAGTCACATAAAGAGGCAGACCATGACTTCTTCTGCAACTCCCCAAATTAAAAAATCAAAATCTTTCCCAAATGAAGATACAATCCTGGAATTCCAGACACAGAACATAAAAACCTAATTTACAGAATGCTTCAAGACATCAGGGATGACCTCAGAAATGAAATAACAGAAAAAGCCAAGGAACACACTGATAAAGCAGCTGAAGAACTCAAAATGATTATTCAAGAACATAGTAGAAAAATTAATAAGTTTCAAGAATCCATAGAGAGACAGCATTCAGAAATCCAAAAGATTAAAAATAAAATTACAGAATTAGACAATGCAATAGGAAGACAGAGGAGGAGACTCAACCAATTAGAATGCAGAGTGGGAAATCTGGAGGACCAGGGTATTAACACCAATATAGCTGAAAAAAAATCAGATAAAACAATCAAAAAAAAATCAACAAACCCTAAGAATCATGTAGGACTCTATCAGGAAGGATAACTTGCGTGTGATTGGAGTCCCAGAACAAGAAAGGATAACAGAAAACACAGAGGGAATAGTTGAAGATCTGCTGGCAGAAAACTTCCCTGACATCATGAAAGACGAAAGGATATCTATCCAAGATGCTCATCGAACCCCATTTAAGATTGATCCAAAACGAAAAACACCAAGACATATTATCATCAAATTTGCTAAAACCAAAGATAAACAGAAAATTTTAAAAGCAGCCAGGGAGAAAAGAAAGGTCTCCTACAAAGAAGAATCAATAAGAGTAAGTTCAGACTACTCAGCAGAAACCATGCAGGCAAGAAGGCAATGGGATGACATATACAGAGCACTGAAGGAGAAAAACTACCAGCCAAGGATCATATATCCAGCAAAACTCTCTCTCAAATATGAAGGCGAAATTAAGATATTTACAGATAAACAAAAGCTTAGAGAATTTGCAAAAACCAAACCAAAGCTACAAGAAATACTAAAGGAAATTGTTTGGTCAGAAAACCAATAATATCAGATACCAGCACAACACAAGGTCACAGAACACAACATCCTGATATCAACTCAAATAGGGAAATCACAAAAACGAACTAAGATTAATTCAAAAAAAATGCTCAAAACAGGGAATCATTGAAGTCAATATGTAAAAGATCACAATAATCAAAAAGAGGGACTAAATACACGTGGCACAGAACTGCCGTATGGAGAGGGATACAAGGCGATATAGGACAATACGAGCTAGGTTTTTACTTAGAAAAATAGGGGTAAATATTAAGGTAACCACAAAGAGGTATAACAACTCCATAACTCAAAATAAAAACCAACAAAAACGTAACAACTCAGCAAACATAAAGTTAAATAGTATGAAAATGAGGAACACACAATTTACAAAGAAAAACGTCTCAGCACAAAAAAATAAGTGGAAAAATGAAATTGTCAACAACACACACAAAAAGGCATCAAAATGACAGCACTAAACACATACTTATCTATAATTACACTGAATGTAAATGGACTAAACGCACCAATAAAGAGACAGAGAGTCTCCGACTGGATAAAGAAACACAATCGGTCTATATGATGTCTACAAGAGACACACCTTAGACTTAGAGACACAAACTAAAACTCAAAGGATGGACAAAAATATATCAAGCAAACAATAAGCAAAAAAGAGCAGGAGTAGCAATATTAATTTCTGAAAAAATAGACTTTAAAGTTAAATCCACCACAAAGGATAAAGAAGGACACTACATAATGATTAAAGGGACAATTGAACAGCAAGATAAAACCATATTAAATATTTATGCACCAGATGACAGGGCCGCAAGATACATAAAACAAATTTTAAGAGAACTGAAAACTGAGATAGATACCTCCACAATTATACTAGGAGAATTCAACACACCACTTTCGGAGAAGGACAGGACATCCAGTAAGAACCTCAATAGAGACACAGAAAACCTAATTACTACAATCAACCAACTTGACCTCATTGACTTATACAGAACCCTCCACCCAACAGCTGCAATGTATACTTTTTTGTCTAGCGCACATGGAATATTCTCTAGAATAGACCACATATTAGGTCATAAAACAAACCTTTGCAGAATCCAAAACATCGAAATATTACAAAGCATCTTCTCAGACCACAAGGCCATAAAAATGGAAATCAATAACAGAAAATTTAGGGAAAAGAAATCAAATACTTGGAAACTGAACAATACCCTACTGAAAAAACACTGGGTTATAGAAGACATTAAGGAGGGATAAAGAAATTCACAGAATGCAATAAGAATGAAAATACTTCCTATCAGAACCTCTGGGACACAGCAAAAGCAGTGCTCAGAAGCCAATTTTATATCGATAAATGCCACATACAAAAAGAAGAAAGAGCCAAAATCAGAGAACTGTCCCTACAACTTGAACAAATAGAAAGTGAGCAACGAAAGAATCCATCAGGCACCAGAAGAAAACAAATAATAAAAATTAGAGCTGAACTAAATGAATTAGAGAACACAAAAACAATTGAAAGAATTAACAAAGCCAAAAGCTGGTTCTTTGAAAAAATTAACAAAATTGATAAACCATTGGCCAGACTGACTAAAAAAATACAGGAAAGGAAACAAATAACCCGAATAAGAAACGAGATGGGCCACATCACAACAGACCCAACTGAAATTAAAAGAATCATATCAGATTATTACGAAAAATTGTACTCTAACAAATTTGCAAACCTAGAAGAAATGGATGAATTCCTGGAAAAACACTACCTACCTAAACTAACACAATCGGAACTAGAACAACTAAATAGACCCATAACAAAAAAAGAGATTGAAACGGTAATCAAAAAACTCCCAACAAAAAAAAGCCCTGGCCCGGATGGCTTTACTGCAGAGTTCTACCAAACTTTCAGAGAAGAGTTAACTCCACTACTACTGAAGGTATTTCAAAGCATGGAAAATGACAGAATACTACCTAACTCATTCTATGAAGCCACCATTTCCCTGATACCAAAACCAGGTAAAGACATCACAAAAAAAGAAAATTACAGACCTATATCCCTCAGGAACATAGATGCAAAAATCCTCAACAAAATTCTAGCCAAAAGAATTCAACAACATACCAAAAAAATAATCCACCATGACCAAGTGGGATTTATACCAGGTATGCAAGGCTGGTTTCATATTAGAAAAACCGTTAATGTACTCCACGACATAAATAAAACAAAAGACAAAAACCACATGATCTTATCAATTGATGCAGAAAAGGCATGTGACAAACTCCAACACCCATTCATGATAAAAACTCTCACCAAAATAGGAATTGAAGGAAAATTACTCAACATAATAAAGGGCATCTACACAAACCCAACAGCCAACATCACTCCAAAGGGAGAGAGCCTGAAAGCATTTCCCTTGAGAATGGGAACCAGACAAGGATGCCCTTTATCATCGCTCTTATTCAACATTGTGCTAGAGGTCCTAGCCAGAGCAATTAGGCTACACAAGGAAACAAAGGGCATCTGGATTGGCAAGGAGGAAGTAAAATTATCTCTATTTGCAGAAGACATGATCTTATACACAGAAAACCCTAAGGAATCCTCCAGAAAACTACTGAGACTAATTGAAGAGTTTGGCAGAGTCTCAGGTTATAAGATAAACATACAAAAATCACTTGGATAACTCAATATCAACAAAAAAAACATCGAAGAGGGAATCACCAGATCAATACCATTCACAGTAGCCCCCAAGAAGATAAAATACTTAGGAATAAATCTTACCAAAGATGTAAAAGACCTATACAAAGAAAACTACAAAGTATTACTACAAGAAACTAAAAAGGACATACTTAAGTGGAAAAACATACCCTGCTCATGCATAGGAAGACTTAACATAGTAAAAATGTCTATTCTACCAAAAGCCATCTATACATACAATGCACTTTCGATCCAAATTCCAATGTCATTTTTAAATGTCATGGAGAAACAAATCACCAACTTCATATGGAAGGGAAAGAAGCCTCGGATAAGTAAAGCATTACTGAAAAAGAAGAAGAAAGTGGGAGGCCTCACTCTACCTGATTTCAGAACCTATTATACAGCCACAGTAGTCAAAACAGCCTGGTACTGGTACAACAACAGGCACATAGACAAATGGAACAGAATTGAGAACCCAGATATAAATCCATCCACATATGAGCAGCTGATATTTGACAAAAGCCCAGTGTTAGTTAATTGGGGAAAAGATAGTCTTTTTAACAAACGGTGCTGGCATAACTGGATATCCATTTGCAAAAAAATGAAACAGGACCCATACCTCTCACCATGCACAAAAACTAACTCCAAGTGGATCAAAGACCTAAACATAAAGACTAAAATGAAAAAGATCATGGAAAAAAAAATAGGGACAATGTTAGGAGCCCTAATACAAGGCATAAACAGATTACAAAACATTACCAAAAATGTCAAAGAGAAACCAGATAACTGGGAGCTCCTAAAAATCAAACACCTATGCTCATCTAAAGACTTCTCCAAAAGAGTAAAAAGACCACCTACAGACTGGGAAGGAATTTTCAGCTATGACATCTCCAACCAGCACTTGATCTCTAAAATCTATATGATTCTGTCAAAACTCAACCACAAAAAGACAAACAACCCAATCAAGAAGTGGGCAAAGGATATGAACACACACTTCCCTAAAGAAGATATTCAGGCAGCTAACAGATACATGAGAAAATGCTCTCGATCATTAGCCATTAGAGAAATGCAAATTAAAACTACGATAAGATTCCATCTCACTCCAACAAGGCTGACATGAATCCAAAACACACAAAATGATAAATGTTGGAGAGGCTGCGGAGAGACTGGAACTCTTATACACTGCTGGTGGGAATGTAAAATGGTACAACCACTTTGGAAATCTATCTGGCGTTATCTTAAACAGTTAGAAATAGAACTACCATACAACCCAGAACAACCAAGGTGTCCGTCAATAGATGAATGGTTAAATAAATTGTGGTATATTCACACAATGGAATACTACGCATCGATAAAGAACAGTGACGAATCTGTGAAACATTTCATAACATGGAGGTACCTGGAAGGCATTATGCTGAGCGAAATTAGAAGCAAAAGGACAAATGTTGTATAAAACCACTATTATGAGATCTTGAGAAATAGTATAAACTGAGAAGAACACATATTTTTGTGGTTACGAGGGGGGGGAGGGAGGGTGAGAGAGGGTTTTTTACTGATTAGTTAGTAGATAAGAACTACTTTAGGTGAAGCGAAGGACAATACTCAATACATGGAAGGTCAGCTCAACTGGACTGGACCAAAAGCAAAGAAGTTTATGGGATAAACTGAATGCTTCAAAGGTCAGCAGAGCAAGGGCGGGGGTTTGGGGACCATGGTTTAAGGGGACTTCTAAGTCAATTGGCAAAATAATTCTCTTATGAAAACATTCTGCATCCCTCTTTGAAATGTGGCGTCTGGAGTCTTAAATGCTAACAAGCAGCCATCTGAAATGCATCAATTGGTCTCAACCCACCTGGATCAAAGGAGAATGAAGAACACCACGGTCACATGATAACTATGAGCCCAAGAAACAGAAAGGGCCACATGAACCAGAGACTTACATCATTCTGAGACCAGAAGCACTAGATGGTGCCCGGCCACAATCGATGACTCCCCTGACAGGGAGCACAACAGAGAACCCCTGAGGGAGCAGGAGATCAGTGGGATGCAGACCCCAAATTCTCATAAAAAGACCAGACTTAATGGTCTGACTAAGACTAGAGGAATCCCAGCGGTCATGGTCCCCAAACCTTCTGTTGGCCCAGGACAGGAACCATTCCCGAAGACAACTCATCAGACATGGAAGGGACTGGACAGTGGGTAGGAGAGAGATGCTGATGAAGAGTGAGCTATTTGTATCAGGTGGACACTTGAGACTGTGTTGGCATCTCCTGTCTGGAGGGGGGATGGGAGGGTAGAGAGGGTTGGAAGCTGGCAAAATTGTCACGAAAGGAGAGACTGGAAGGGCTGACTCATTGGGGGAGAGCAAGTGGGAATAAAATGGAGTAAGGTGTATATAAACTTATATGTGACAGACTGACTTGATTTGTAAACGTTCACTTGAAACTCAATAAAAATTTTTAAAAAAAAAGCAAGAAATAAAACTACTATACAATCCCAAACAAAAAAAAATTAGCACAGCATGCTTATGAAAATACCTCACCAGGGGAGGGCATGGTTGGCAAACAAACTTAGAAGGAAAACACTATTTGCATAAAAACAAGTTATTCAAAATAGCCAAAAGGTGGAAATAATCTAAGGGTTCGTCAACACATGAATGAATAAACAAAATGTGGTATACCCATACAATGGAATATTAATCAATTACAAAGAGAAATGAAATCCTGATATATGGTAGGACATACATAAACCTTGAAAATATGCTGAGTGAAATAAGTCAGACACAAAAGGACAAATATTGTATGATCCCACTTGCATGAAATATCTAGAATAGGCAAATGCAGAGAGACAAAAGTTTATTAGTGGTTACCAGGGAATGGGGTGGGTGGCGATGGAAGTTATTGCTGAAGGGGCACTGAGTTTCTGTTTGCGCGAGGTAAAGCTTTTGGAAATGGAGAGTGGTGATGGTAGCAGAGCATGGTGAAAGCAGTAAATGTCACTGAATTGTACACGTAAAAATGGTTGCAATGGCAAACTTGTTGTTGTGTATGCTTTATGATAATAAAATTAAAATAAAAAAATCCCAAACAGAAAACATATTTAGTTTTATTAAATGCTCATATCATTAATACCCTCATAATGAAAGACAATTTTAAGAAATTTGTGTATTAAAAAGTGTGACACGTTCTTAGCTTTCAGATTCATGATGAAATACTGAGTAAAAGCTTAAAGGAAACCAAAAAAAGCTTAATAAACAGTTCAAAGTGGCTAAAGCAGGCACTCCAAGAATCAAAACATCATGAGAATTCTGGTGCATTTCTTAGTCAATCTCTTCTAATCTCTGGCGTTTCCATTAAGGTCTCCTCAGCTTCACGAACCTCAAAAGTGTGCCACTGTTTTCTTCTTGTTTGGGCACCCCTCCCTGCACTGCTTTGGTCAGTGCCAATCACAGAAACATGTGTTCATTCACTCGACCTTAGCCACTTGAACATTACCAGACAGTCACATTGCCAGAGTGGCTTTGTCTCATTTTGAGACTCAGGAGAGTATTCAAAAACTGGGACGTGATAACTTGCGTTAAATAAAAAATATTTATCAATTACATAATGTTTTATGAAATATTTAATGGCCCTGAAAAAAGGTAGTTTCATTGAAAACAAAGTGCTTTTAGTGTGATCGAAAAGGGGAAGTAGTGGTTCAGTGGTAGAATTCCCGCCTTCCATGTGGGAGACCAGGTTTGATTCCTGGCCAATGAACCTCACCTTCAGACACCACCCATCCGTCATTGGAGGCTTGCGTGTTGCTACGATGCTGAACAAGTTTTAGTGGAGCTTCCAGAGTAAAAAAGACTAAGAATGGACTGGTGATTTACTTCAAAAAAACAGCCAGTGAAAACTCTATGGATTACAATAGTTCAAACTGTTGTGCGAGGGGTCACCATGACTCAGGACCAACTTGATGGCAGCTAACAAGATATAAAAATCTCCAAATTGCACTAAAAAAAGAAATAAAATGGCTCTCTGAAAATGTTATCAAACACACTGACACCATGGGCTCCAAGTGGGTTTACAAGACCTATTCTCACACCTTCTTAGAGAGCTTTTTCTCCTGTGTCCATGAGGATCCACGCAAATGTGGTATGACAGGTCCGCATTTAGCCCCATACCCTTTTTATATCTGAGCTTCTTACCCATATTCATGTGTTTGATTTCTAACCACAGGTCCGATTACTAGAACTCTTTGACTTTCATTGCACTCAAAGAGGCATGAGAAAGGAAAGACGTCATTAAGTGCTAAGTGCCAGAGAACCAATCTATAAATTGATCCACGTAATTTGAATGTGGAGCCCTGGTGATGCAGTGGTTAAGAGCTCAGCTGCTAAGCAAAACGTCAATAGTTCAAATTCACCAGTCTCTCCTGGGAAACACTATGAGGCAGTTCTACTCTGTCCTATAGCATTGCTGGGAGTTGGAATCGACTTCACGGCAATGG
Organism: Elephas maximus indicus; assembly: GCF_024166365.1. Lineage (NCBI taxonomy): Eukaryota > Metazoa > Chordata > Mammalia > Proboscidea > Elephantidae > Elephas > Elephas maximus. Next base: position 115,094,789 of record NC_064827.1, read on the forward strand.
GTTTTTTGGTTTTTTTTTTTGGCTTAATTTGAATTTGGGACTAATGCGGTTAACATCATCAGTTGAGTTGGATTTTGTACTTAAAACAACATTCAAAATGAAAAAGCAGATTCGACAATTGCACTGAGATTTGTTTCATATGAAACCAAAATACCAGAACAAATCAATAAACTGCTACACTATTCTCATTTCAATGTACGTACCTGCTTTTGAGCAAATGTTTGAGCTCAAATGCCCTGAGCATAAGGTGAAATAATATGGTTATTCTGAAGCACTACACAGATGTTATTTGATAGCTCTTCACAGTGTATTACCCATACACTGAGAAATGTCCTTTTCTCTTCAAAGCCACCCAGCACATTTAAGTGAAAAATACTTGTATGACTGGACCATTTGTAAAATGCAAAGCTTTTGGTGTTAAGTAATTCAACTTCTTCCATTTAAATTTAGCCAAATGTTAAAGACTAGTTAAGTGAATAAGACTTCAGGCACAAAATCTGGCTGTTACAGGCTTATATTTCTTCTCATCTCACTAGATGACTATTTTTAAGTAGCTTTATGTGAAAAAAAAAAAAAAGACCAAACCCATTGCCATAGAGTCAATTCTGACTCATGGTAAATGGAAACAGGCATTGTATTTTCACTCAGCCTTGAATTGTTTTTTTCCTTTAACTCTCCAGTATTCCACCATCTCAACTACACTGATGTTTATTGTCTATTTGCATGATTATATTATCACCCACATTTTTAGAGTTTAATTTGCTCTACTTTTGTAAGAATGGAAGACAGATGGTAAGAGGCAGCTTTTTAAAAAAATGCACATAATGCGCAAGATATAAGCTATAATTAAAATATGCCATATTAAAACCAACATCAATAGACTTCAGAATATAAAGTTCTGTGAGAAATAGGCCACAATTTTTTATTCTATTTTCATTTTAAATTGTATTTTATACATACACAAGTTATTTCTTACAAGAAAATTACGGATGCTTATGAATCAAAGGAATTTTGATGATAATAAGAAGAATAGAAACTTTGTTCACAGATGCATTGGTTTCCATTATTTTTCATTATTATCTAGTATTATTGATACTATTTTGGGGAAAAGACAGAATTAATTAAAGCCTATTGAAGTGCATAGTTAAAAGCAACTAATCACTTTTTCGTAACTTTCCATTTCATGGATTAAAAAAAAAAAAAAACTATTCTTTTTGAGGAAAACTAAACCTTATGCCATTTTTTTTTTTTTTAACTTTATGCCATAGGAAGAAATGGTCACTTTGTGACCAGCTGAAAAAATGTTCTACTAGAATGGCATGCTCCGACTTACCAATCTAACATGAATGGAGGCGCCTCAGCAATGACCTGTTTGGGTCTTCTCTCTGCAGAGCTGACTCTAACTTAAGCATATCCAGTTTATCAAATAGATCCATCTCCCTGGCATTTTCTAGACAAGCATGCAACTAGGTTTTAAATTTCATGTTGTACATACAGCATTGAAATTATGCCCAGAAAAAAAAAAAATTAAAAGGTACTCAGGACTATTCATTTTCTTGAATATTAAGTAGAAAAATCAGTTAAAATATATTCCTTTTCATTAAATCTGAGGACAATATTTAAGAGTCTTTCATATGACAAGTCTCATTTCTATACTTATGACCATGATTAAAAAAAAAAAAACGAAACCGTTGCCGTCGAGTCCATTCCAACTCACAGCGAACCTATGAGGACAGAGCAGAGCTGCCCCATAGGGCTTCCAATGCTGTAAATCTTTACAGAAGCAGACTGCCACTTCTCTCCTCCCAGGCCGCCTGGTGGGTTCAAACTGTCAACCTTTCAGATGGCAGCCTGAGCTCTTAACCACTGTGCCACCAGGGCTCAAAATTTATACAAGGCAACTTCATTATAGTTTTCAACTCTTTTTTCCATTCTACGTCCAATGACAACACTCACTCTTGCTCCTGTAACCAAGTTGGAATTTCTTAAACATCCCATTTCCTTGGTTATTTCTGACATCAAGCCTTCAGCATCATTTTCTTTTCTGATGCTAGAATACAGAAATTAAAAAACAGATACAAAACACAAACACAGAACAGAACAAAAAAACCTAAATACGGATATATGTGTGGTTCATTGCAGTAAATCTTAACATAAGTCTCTTTAAGGAGTTATAAAAAGTAATTTACTAAAAACAGAAAACAGTCAAACCTGCAGGTACAAAATGTATTTAAAAAAAAAAAAAAAGGTAGCTATCAACTCAACTCTTACTAATGCAGACCCTGCATATATAAGTGTAAAACTGTGCTCCATAGGGTTTTTTTTTTAATTATTTTTATTGTTTTAAGTGAAAGTTTACAAATCAAGTCAGTCTCTCACACAAAAACTTATATACACCTTGCTACATACTCCCAATTACTAAGCCCACTCTCTTTTTCATGTACATTTTGCCAGCTTCTAACCCCCTCTATCCTCTCATCTCCCCTCCGGTCAGGAGATCCCAACATAGTCTCAAGTGTCCACCTGATCCAAGAAGCTCATTCCTCACCAGCATCCCTCTCCAACCCATTGTCCAGTCCAATCCACATCTGAAGAGTTGACTTCGGGAATGGTTCCTGTCCTAGGCCAACAGAAGGTCAGTGGGCCATGACCACCGGGGTCCTTCTAGTCTCAGTCAGACCATTAAGTCTGGTCTTTTTATGAGAATTTGGGGTCTACATCCCACTGCTCTTCTGCTCCCTCAGGGGTTCTCTGTTGTGTTCCCTGTCAGGGCAGTCATTGGTTGTAGCCGGTCACCATTTAGTTCACCAGAATGATGTAGTCTCTGGTTCATGTGGGCCTTTCTGTCTCTTGGCCTCCTAACTGCCTTGTGTCCTTGGTGTTCTTCATTCTCCTTTGATCCAGGTGGGTTGAGACCAATTGATGCATTTACACAGCTTCTTGCTAGTGTTTAAGATCCCAGACACCACTCTTCAAAGTGGGATGCAGAATGTTTTCTTAATAGATTTTATTATGCCAATTAACTTAGATATCCCCTGAAACCATGGTCTTCAAACCCCTGCCCCTGCTACACTGGCCTTCGAAGGATTCAGTTTGTTAGGAAACTTCTTTGCTTTTGGTTTAGTCCAGTTGTGCTGACCTTCCCTGTATTGTGTGTTGTCTTTCCCATCACCTAAAGTAGTTCTTACCTATTATCTAATTAGTGAATACGCTTCTCTCACCCTCTCTCTCCCTCCCCCGTCTCGTAACCATCAAAGAATATTTTCTTCTCTGTTTAAACTATTTCTCAAGTTCTTATAATAGTGGTCTTATACAATATTTGTCCTTTTGCAACTGACTAATTTCACTCAGAATAATGCCTTCCATGTTCCTCCATGTTATGAAATGTTTCACAGATTCCTCACTGTTCTTTATTGATGTGTAGTATTCCACTGTCTGAATATACCATATTTTATTTACCCAGTCATCCGTTGATGGGCACCTTGGTTGCTTCCGTCTTTTTGCTATTGTAAACAGTGCTGCAATAAACATGGGTGTGCATATATCTATTCGTGTAAAGCTCTTATTTCTCTAGGATACATTCCAAGGAGTGGGACTGCTGGATCATATGGTAGTTCTATTTCTAGCTTTTTAAATCGATTTCCAAAGTTGTTGTACCATTTGACATTCCCACCAGCAGTATATAAGTGTTCCAGTCTCTCCACAGCCTCTCCAGCATTTATTATTTTGTGATTTTTGGATTAATGCCAGCCTTGTTGGAGTGAGATGAAGTCTCATTGTAGTTTTGATCTGCATTTCTCTAACGGCTAATGATCCTGAACATTTCCTCATGTATCTGTTAGCTACCTGAATATCTTTAGTGAAGTGTCCATTCATATTTTTGCCCATTTTTTAATTGGGTTGTTTTTTTGTAGTTGAGTTTTTGCAGTATCACGTGGATTTTAGAGATCAGGAGCTGATCGGAAATGTCATAGCTAAAAACTTTTTCCCAGTACATAGGTAGTCTTTTTGCTCTTTTGGTGAAGTCTTTGGATGAGCATACATGTTTGGTTTTTAGGAGCTCCCCGTTATCTAGTTTTTCTCCTGCATTCTCAATAATGTTTTGTATACTGTTTATGCCATGTGTTAGGGCTCCTAACGTTGTCCCTATTTTTTCTTCCATGATCTTTATCATTTTAGATTTTATATTTTGAGCTTGTTTTTCAGCATGGAGTGAGGTATGGGTCTTGTTTTTCATTTTTTGGGAGGTGGATATCCAGTTATGCGAGCATCATTTGTTAAAAAGACTGTCTTTTCCCATTTAATTGTTTTGGGGCCTTTGTCAAATATCAACTGCTCATGTGTGCATGGATTTATGTCTGGATTCTCAATTCTGTTCCATTGGTCTACGTATCTGTTGTTGTGCTAGTACTGGGCTGTTTTGACTACTGTGGTGGTATAATAGGTTCTAAAATCAGATAAAATAAGGCCTCTCACTTTGTTCGTCTTTTTCAATAATCCCTTATTTATCCAAGGCCTCTTTCCCTTCCATATGAAGGTGGTGATTTGTTTCTCCATCTCATTAAAGAATGTCATTGGGATTTGGATCAGAATTGCATTAAATGCATAGATCGCTTTTGGTAGAATAGACATTTTTATAATGTTAAGTCTTCCTATCCATGAGCAAGGTATGTTTTCCCACTTACGGAAGTCTCTTTTGGTTTCTTGCAGAAGTGTACTTTAGTTTTCTTTGCATAAGTCTTTTACAACTCTGGTAAGATTTATTCCTAAGTATTTTATCTTCTTGGGGGCTACTGTAAATGTCACTGATTTGGTGATTTCCTCTTCAATGTTCTTTTTTTTGGTGTAGAGGAATCCAACTGTTTTTTGTATGTTTATCTTGTATCCTGATCCTCTGCTGAACTCTTCTGTTTCAGTAGTTTTCTGGAGGATTCCTTAGGGTTTTCTGTGTATAAGATCATATCATCTGCAAATAGAGATACTTTTACTTCTTCCTTGCCAATCCAAATGCCCTTTATTTCTTTATCTAGCCTAATTGCTCTGGCTAGGACCTCCAGCATAATGTGGAATAAGAGCAGTGATAAAGGGCACCCTTGTCTGGTTCCCGATCTCAGTGGGAAAGCTTTCAGGCTCTCTCCATTTAGGGCGATGTTGGCTGTTGGCTTTGTATAAATGCCCTTTATTATGTTGAGGAATTTTCCTTCTATTCCTATTTTGCTGAGAGTTTTTATTATAAATGGGTGTTGAACTTTGTCAAATGCCTTTTCTGCATCAATTGATAAAATCATGTGATTCTTGTCTTTTGTTTTATTTATGTGGTGGATTACATTAATTGTTTTTCTAATGTTGAACCATCCCTGCATACCTGGTATGAACCTCACTTGGTCATGGTCAATAATTTTTTTGATATATTGTTGAATTCTATTGGCTAGAATTTTGTTGAGGATTTTTGCATCTATGTTCATGAGGGATATAGGTCTATAATTTTCTTTTTTAGTGGTGTTTTATTATCAGGGATATGGTGGCTTCACTGAATGACTTTGGGAGTATTCTGTCCTTTTCTATTCTCTGAAATACCTTTAGTAGTAGTGATGTTAACTCTTCTCTGAAAGTTTGGTAGAACTCTGCAGTGAAGCCATCCGGACCAGGGCTTTTTTTTGTTGGGAGTTTTTTTATTACCTTTTCAATCTCTTCTTTTGTTATGGGTCTATTTAGTTGTTCTACCTCTGTTTCTGTTAGTTAGGTAGTGTGTTTCTAGGAATTCATCCATTTCTTCTAGGTTTTCAAATTTGTTAGAGTACAATTTTTCATAGTAATCTGATATGATTCTTTTAATTTCAGTTGGGTCTGTTGTAATATTGCCCATCTCATTTCTTATTCGGGTTATTTGCTTCCTATCAGGTTTTTCTTTTGCCAGTTTGGCCAGCAGCTTATCAATTTTGTTGATTTTTTTCAAAAAACCAGCTTTTGGTCCTGTTAGTTCTTTCAATTGTTTTTCTCTTTTCTCTTTCATTTTGTCCTGTTCTAATTTTTATTATTTGTTTTCTTCTGGTGCCTGTGGGTTTCTTTTATTGCTCTCTTTCTATTTGTTCGAGTTGTAGGGATAATTCTTTGATTTTGGCCCTTTCTTCTTTTTGGATGTGTGCATTTATTGATATAAATTGGCCTCTGAGCACCGCTTTTGCTGTGTCCCAAAGTTTCTCATAGGAAATGTTTTCATTCTCACTGGATTCTATGAATTTCTTTATTCCATCTGTAATGTCTTCTATAATCCAGTCTTTTTTTGAGCAGATTATTGTTCAGTTTCCAAGTATTTGATTTCTTTTCCCTGCTTTTCCCGTTACTGAGTTTCACTTTTATGGCCTTATGGTCAGAGTAGACGCTTTGTAATATTTCAGTGTTTTAGATTCTGCTAAGGCTTGCTTTTATGACCTAATATGTAGTCTATTCTAGAGAATGTTCCATGTGCACTAGAAAAGAAGGTATAATTGGTTGCTGTTGGGTGGAGTGTTCTGTATATGTCTATAAGGTCAAGTTGGTTGCTTGTGGCATTTAGATCTTCCGTGTCTTTATTGAGCTTCTTTCTGGATGTCCTGTCCTTCACCGAAAGTGGTGTGTTGAAGTCTCCTACAATTATTGTGGAGCTGTCTATCTCACTTTTCAATGCTGATAGAGTTTGTTTTATGTATCTTGCAGCCCTATCACTGGGTACATAAATATTTAATATGGTTATATCTTCTTGGTATATTGTCCCTTTAATCTTCATACAGTGTCCTTCCTTATCCTTTATGATGGATTTAACTTTAAAGTCTATTTTGTCAGAAATTAATATTGCCACTCCTGCTTTTTTTGATTGCTGTTTGCTTGATACATTTTTTTCCATCCTTTGGGTTTTAATTTGCTTGTGTCTCTAAGTCTAAGGTGTGTCTCTTGCAGGCAGTATATAGAGGGATCTTGTTTTTTAATCCATTCTGCCACTATCTGTCTCTTTATTGGTGCATTTAGTCCATTTACATTCAGGGTAATTATGGATAGGTATGAATTTAGTGCTATCGTTTTGATTTTTTTAGTGTGTGTGTGCATGGTTGAGTGTTTCTTTTTCCCACTTAATTTTATGTGCTGAGTAGATTGTCCTTTCCTCATATTTGTTGTTGTTGATTTTGTTTCTGCTGAGTCTCTATTTTTTTCTTGTATTTTATTTTGATGAGTAGGATAGTTCGCTTTGTGGTTACCTTATTATTTACCCATATTTTTCTAAATTTAAAACTAACTTTCATTTCTTTGTACCTCCATATCTTCCTCTCCATATGGAAGATATACAAATACATTTCTTAGTCTGTCTTTAGTATTTTAATGTTGTCTTCTTTTATATAATAACATCGCTGTTACCCTGTTTTGAGCTTTTTTTTTTTTTAATCTTGCTTTATTTTTTTGATTTCCCTGTCTGCGTTGAGTTCTGATTGCTCTGCCCGGTGCTCTAGTCTTGGGTTGATACCTGATATTATTGATTTTCTAGCCAAAGAATTCCCTTTAGTATTTCTTGTATTTTTGGTTTGGTTTTTACTAATTCCCTAAACTTCTGTTTATCTGGAAATGTCCTAATTTCACCTTCATATTTAAGAGACAGTTTTGTTGGATATAAGATTTTTGGCTGGAAATTTTTTTTCCTTCAATTTTTTAAATAAGTCATCCCATTTCCTTCTGGCCTGCATGGTTTCTGCTGAGTAGTCCGAGCTTATTCTTATTGGCTCTACTTTGTAGGTGACTTTTCATTTATCTCTCGCTGCTATTATAATTCTGTCTTTATTTTTGGTTTTGGCAAGTTTGATTATGTCTTGGTGACTTTCTTTTAAGATCTACCTTATGTGGAGTTCGATGAGTATCTTGGATAGATATCTTCCATCTTTCACAATATCAGGGAAGTTTTCTGCCAGCAAATCTTCAACAATTCTCTCTGTATTTTCTGTTATCCCTCTCTGTTCTGGTACTCCAATCACTCCTAGGTTATTTCTCTTGACTGAGTCCTACATGATTCTTAAGTTTTCCTCATTTTTTAAAATTCTTTTATCTGATTTTTCTTCAAATATATTAATGCCAAGTGATTTATCTTCGAGTTCAGAAATTCTAGCTTCTACTTGCTCAATTCTGCTCCTCTGACTTTCCATTGAGTTGTCTACTTCTGTAATTTTATTGTTAATCTTCTGAATTTCTGATTGCTGTCTCTCTACAGATTTTTTGAGCTTATTAAACTTTTCATTATGTTCCTGAATAATCTAATTTCTTCAATTGCTTTATCTGTGTGTTCCTTGGCTTGTTCAGTGTATTGCCTCGTTTCCTTCCTGATGTCTTGAAGGGTTCTGCATATTAAGCTTTTCTATTCTGACTCTGGTAAATCCAGGATTGCACTTTCATCTAGAAGATCCCTGGAAGCTTTGTTTTGAGAGCTTGTTGAGGTGATCATGTTCTGTTTCTTTACGTGGCTTGATATTGACCGTTGTCTCCAAGCCATCTATAAGTTATTGTATAATTTATGCTTGCTTACTGTGTCGTAGCTTCCTGCTTTGTTTTGTTTTGGTATACCCCTATGGGTCACTTGAGTGAGCTAGCTTGATTATTTTCACCTTTGGAGCTCTAACGTCCTGTCCTCAGATGGCTAGAGCTGTTATCTGGTATATCAGTCTAGGAGTCCATTCAGTTTTCCTGCATGAATCCAGCTCACGTTTCCAGGTAGCCGATCATCAAGTGTGTGGTACAGGCCCTGCCATACAGTTTTAGCAGGGCAGGCGTGATTGGCATATATACCAGTATCTGATTGCAGCAGGGGGTCATGCTCTGAACAAGGCAGGGGGCTGTTAAGCAACCTTCGAGTATCTCTGAAGAGAGTGTGTCCCTGTTCCTTAGAGCGTGCAGCTGGTTGGGCTCTGCAGACGGACCATGGGCACCCAAAGTTTTGGTTGTAAGGACTGGGAGGTACCAGTTATCTTTGGACCCCTGTCGCGGGTGGCTGGGGGACCTGAGTGGAGCTGCCAGTCCCTGATGTGGGTAGGCAAGGACCTTGTTTAATAGGCAAAGCAATGTCAAACATCAAACACCCACCTCTCCACCACACAACTGAAACGGTTGGAGTCTGCCAACAAGGGCCTATTCTTCTGAAATAGGCCCACACAGGTCCATGCAGATAAGAAAGGTGCTCAAAGTCCATGGGATGGTTTATGCCTAGACAGGAGCCACTTCTGTCCGGAGGTCCCCCGGTTAGTGGAGCTAGGAAATTATCTTTTCCCCCATTTGCAAATTTTTTCCTTCCCCAAGGCTGGGAGGATGGCTCTAGGTACTCAATAGTGCCTATCTCAGGCCCAGGGAATTCGGCTGCTGAAGTCGGCTTGCAGGTAGAGGGGCACAGTAAAATATACACAAATACTTAGCCAAGAGCACTGTTCTCAGGTTCTGGATGTGTGAGTAGGCTGTGTGGCTGGCTGCTTCTCCCTGAGGAAACTGTGGCTGAACGGTAGTACCAGCCCACCACCACCACTGCTCCTGGAATGGTGCCTGAGGGCTCCCTGCCATTCAGGTCCGGTAACTCCTCTCCGCTTCTGAATGGTCTCTTCCTTCCCCTGCCCCTCAGTTTGTTTTCCTAAGCTTGCATTTGAAACTCAGGCCTCCCAGTTTGTCACAAATATACTCGTTTCACTGGTTTTTTCAGGTCTTTGTTGTAAAGAGGGCTCGCTGGAAGCGTCTGTCTATTCCGACATCTTGGCTCCGCCTCCTCCATAGGGTTTTTAATGCCTGATTTTCAGAAGTAGATCACCATGCCTTTCTTTCCAGGTGCCTCTGAGTGGACCGAAACCTCTAACCTTTTGATTAGCAGACAAGTGCTTTAATGATTTGCACCATCCAGTTACTCTTCAAAGCGTACAGACCAGGATTTTCACAAAGGTCTTAGAAAATGTGAAGTGTCTGGCTAGACTTAAAACACTTTGGGCCAGAGTAGGCTAATTCCTAGATTTGGGACATATAGTTCCAGAAATCATTACTTCTTTAAAGAGCAAAGGAAGTTTTATTGACTTAATGAAGAAAAGTCACTATTCCAAACTTTTATTTTTAATTATAAACTAATTTAAATACTAAAGTAAAAAAACTTTGGGCCAGAGTAGGCTAATTCCTAGATTTGGGACATATAGTTCCAGAAATCATTACTTCTTTAAAGAGCAAAGGAAGTTTTATTGACTTAATGAAGAAAAGTCACTATTCCAAACTTTTATTTTTAATTATAAACTAATTTAAATACTAAAGTAGGCATTGAAATTCTACAACATGCCCATTTTTGAAATTATTTACTTGTAAGCATTATGTACAATGCACACCACTTGTCAAAGTAACAACACTAAGCCCCCATTCCTAGAAGGATCCTCTGCTCATGCAATCTTTGTGATGGTAGTAACACTCAGAATAGTGATTCTTCTATATGAAAATCAACTTCTACTAGGACTTAATCAAGTTTCTTGAGCACCTTAGAAAACATCTGCTAGAGATTGAATACAAAATTCAGAAAATCATTATTGCCAAAATGAAAACCTACAGTTATCTGTGTCTTTAACATAGGAGGAGATCAGAGATTGTCATACAACTGAACTTGATGAACTTGGAAAATACACTGCTTTGAATTTGATCTACAGTTTTTTTTGTCCTTTTTTATTTATTGCACTTTAAGTGAAGGTTTACAAACCAAGTCAGTCTCTCATACAAAAACTTACACATGCTCTGCTATGTTCTACTAGCTGCTCTCCCTCTAATAAGACTGCCCACTCCTTCCACTCCACCCTGTATTCCCTGTGTCCATTCAACCAGCTCCTTTCCCCCTCTGCCTCCTCAGCTCGCCTCCAGACAAGACCTGCCCACGTAGTCTCATGTGTCTACTTGAGCCAAGAAGTTCACTCTTCAGCAGTATCATTTGCTGTCTTATAATACAGTCCAATCCCTGTCACAAGAGTTGGATTTAGGAATGATGCCAGTCTTCAGCTAACACAGGGTCCGGGGACAATGATCTCTGAGGTCCCTCCAGTCTGATTGAGACCATTAAGTCTAGCCTTTTCATGAGAATTTGAGATCTGCATCCCACTGTTCTCCTGCTCCATCAGGGATTCACTGTTGTGTTCCCTGTCAGGGCAGTCATTGGTTGTAGCCGGGTACCACCTAGTTCTTCCGGTCTGAGCCTGATGTAGTCTCTGGTTTATGTGGCCCTTTCTGTCTCTTGGGGTCATCTTTACCCTATGTCTTTGGTATTCTTCATTCTCCTTTGCTCTTGGTGAGTTGAGATCAACTGATACATCTTAGATGGCAGCTTCCTAGCATTTAAGACCCCAGATGCCACACACCAAACTGGGATGCTGAATATTTTCTTAATACATTTTCTTATGCCAATTGACCCAGGTGTCCCCTGAAACTATGGTCCCCAGACCCCTGTCCCTGCTACTCTGGCATTCAAAGCATTCAGTTGTATTCAGGAAACTTCTTTGCTTCTGGATTAGTCCAGTTGTGCTGACCTCCCCTGTATTGTGTGTTGTCTTTCTCTTCACCTAGAATAGTTCTTGCCTACTATCTAATTAGTGAATACCCCCTTCGTCCCTCCTCCCCACCCTCATAATCATCAAAGAATTGTTCTTCTGTGCTTTAACTTTCTCTTGAGTTCTTATAATATTAATCTCATACAATATTTGTATTTTGCAACTAATTTCACTAAGCATAATGCCTTCCAGATTCCTCCATGTTATGTTTCATGGATTCCCTGTTGTTCTTCAACGTTGCGTAGTATTCCATTATGTGAATATACCACAATTTATTTAGTCATCCGTTGATGGGCACCTTGGTTGCTTACACCTTTTTGCTATTGTAAACAGTGCTGCAGTGAACATGGGTGTGCATATATCTATTGGTGTTAAGGCTCTTATGTCTCTAGGATATATTCCAAGGAGTGGGGTTGTTGGATCAAGTGCTACTTCTATTTCCAGCTTTTTAAGGAAGCACCAAGTAAATTTCCAAAGCGGCTGTACCACTTTATATTCCCACCAGTGTATAAGTGTTTTGGTCTCTCCACAACCTCTTCAACATTTATTATTTTTTGTGTTTTGTGTTTTGGATTAATTCCAGCTTATTGGGGTAAGATGGAATCTCATTATACTTTTGACTTACATTTCTCTAATGGCTAATGATCACGGCATTTCCTCATGTATCTGTTAGCCAACTGAATGTCTTCCTCAATGAAGTGCCTGTTCATAGCCATTGCCAATTTTTTAATTGGGTTATTTGTCTTTTTGTTATTGAGTTTTTGTAGTATTACATAGATTTTAGAGATCAGTCACTGATCAGAATTTTCATAGCCAAAAACTTTTCCCCAGTCTGTATATAATCTTTTTACTTTTTTGGTGAAGTCTTTGGATGAACATGTTTGATTTTTAGGAGCTCCCAGTTATCTGGTTTCTCTTCTGGTGTTTGTGCACCATTAGTAATGTTTTGTATACTGTTTTTGCCATGTATTAGGGCTCCAAGTGTTGTCACTATTTTTTCTTCCATGATCTTTATCGTTTTAGATTTATATTTAGGTCCTTGATCCATTTTGAGTTTGTTTTTGTGTATGATGTGAGGTATGGGTCTTGTTTCATTTTTTTGCAGCTGGATATCCAGTTTTGCCTGCACCATTTGTTAAAAAGACTGTCTTTTTCCCCATTTAACAGCCTTTCAGCCTTTGTCAAATATCAGCTGCTCATAGGTGCATGGATTTATGTCTGGATTCTCAATTCTGTTCTATTGGTCTATATATCTGTTCTTGTACCAGTACCAGGCTGTTTTGACTACTGTGGTGGTATAATATATTCTAAAATCAGGTAGTGTGAGGCCTCCCACTTTGTTCTTCTTTTTCAGTAATGCTTTAATATCAAGAGCCTCTGTTCTTTCCATGTGAAGTTGGTGATTTGTTTCTCCATGTCATTAAAAAATGTCATTGGTATTTGGATCTAGATTGCATTATATCTACAGATTGCTTTGGGCAGAATAGACTTTTTTACAATATTGAGTCTTCCTATCCATTAGCAAGGTATATTTTTCCACTTATGTAGGTCTCTTTCAGTTTCTTGCAGTAGTCTCTTGTAGTTTTCTTTGTATAGGTCTTTTACGTCTCTGGTAAGATTTATTCCTAAGTATTTTATCTTCTCGGGGGCTACTGTAAATAGTATTGATTTGGTGACTTCCTCTTAGATATTCTCTTTGTTGGTGTACAGGAATCCAACTGATTTTTGTACATTTATCTTGTATCCTGATCCTCTGCTGAACTCTTCTATTGATTTTGGTGGTTTTGATGAGGATTCTTTAGGGTTTTCTGTGTATAAGATCATGTCATCTGCAAATAGAGATACTTTTCCTTCTTCTTTACCAATTTGGATACCCTTTATTTCTTCATCTAGCCTAATTGCTCTGGCTAGGACCTCCAGCACAATGTCGAACAAGAGTGGTGATAAAGGGCATCCTTGTCTGGTTCCCATTCTCAAGGGGCATGCTTTCAGACTTCATTTAGGGTGCTGCTGGCTACAGGTGTTGTATAAATGTCCTTTATTATGTCAAGGAATTTCCCTTCTATTTCTATTTTGCTGAGACGTTTTACCATGAATGGGCGTTGGACTTTGTCAAATGTCTTTTCTGCATCAATTGGTAAGATCATGTGGTTCTTGTCTTTTGTTTTATCTATATGATGGATTACATTAATTGTTTTTCTAATGTTGAACCATCCCTGCATGCCTGGTATGAATCCCATTTGGCCATGGTGATTTTTTTTTTTTTTTGATATCTTGTTGAATTCTATCAGCTAGAATTTTGTTGAGGATTTTTGCATCTAAGCTTATGAGGGATATAGGTCCGTAATTTTCTTTTTTGTGGTGTCTTTACCTGGTTTCGGTATCAGGATATGCTGGCTTCATAAAATGAGTTTGGAGTATTCCATCCTTTTCTATGCTCTGAAATACCTTTAATATTAGTGGTGTTAACAGTCCATATCAAATCACATAAAGCAGCAGACCATGACAGCTTCAAAAAGCTCCAAAAACAAAGAATCAAGGAATTTCCAGAGGAAGATATCTTCCTGGAATTGCCAGAGGTAGAACACAAAAGATTAATACACACAGCTTTTCAAAGGATTAGGAAGGAGATGAGACAAAACACAGAACAAGCCAAGAAACACAAAGATGAAATAGTGGAGGAAATTAAGAAGGTTATTCAAGAGCATAATGAAAAATTTAATAGCCAAAAAGAATCCATAGAGAGACAGTGAACAGAAATTCATGAGATTAAAAATATAATTTCAGAATTAGACAACTCAGTAGAGAGTCAGAGGAGCAGAATTGAGGAAATAGAAGTCAGAGCCAGTGAGGTTGAAGATAAAACACTTGGCACCAATATATTCGAAGAAATATCAGATAAAATAATTGAAAAAAAATGAAGAAACCCTAAGAATCATGGGGAAACCTATCAAAAGACATAACCTACAAGTGATTGGAGTACTAGAACAGGCAGAGAGAACGGAAAATAGAGAGAGAATTGTTGAAGACTTGTTGACAGAAAATTTCCCTGATATCATGAAAAATGAGAAGATATCAGTCGAAGCTGCTTATCGAACCCCACACAAAGTAGATCCCCAAAGAAAGGCACCAACACATATTATAATCAAAATTTCCAAAACCAAAGATAAAGACAGAATTTTAACAGCAGCTAGGGATAAACAAAAAGTCACCTACAAAGGGGAGTCAGTAAGAATAAGCTAGAACAACTAGGCAGAAACCATACAGGCAAGAAGCAATGCGATGACATATACAAAGCCTTTAAAGAAAAAAATTGCCAGCCAAGAATTACATATCTAGGAAAACAGGCTCTAAATATAAATGTAAAATTAAGATGTTTCCAGAGAAACAGAAGTTTAGGGAATTTGTAAAAACCAAGCTAAAACTATAAGAAATAAAAAAGGGAGCCCTCTGGCTAGAGAATCACTAACATCAAATAACAACCCAAGACTAGAACACAGCACAGAGGAATCAAGTATCCACTCACACAGGGAAATCAGAAAAATAAATCAAGATAGAAAACTCAAAACAGGGAAATAGCCATGTCATTATGTAAAAGAGGACAAAATTAAATCAATAAAGTGTGACTAAAAAATGTAGTCACTGATCTTTCACATGGAGAGGAGGACAAAGCAATATAGAGAGATGAACACTTTGTTTAAACCTAGAAAAATAGGGGTAAATAACAAGGTAACCACGAAGGGGAGTAACAATCCTACATACCAAAACAAAATGCAATAAAAACATACTCAGTAAAAACAAAATCAGCAAGAATGAAAAAGAAAAAAGACATATGTAAAGAAAAACACAGCACACAAAACTAGGTGGAAAAAAGAAACTCAAAAAAGACATCAAAATGACAGCACTAAACTTATAAAAAATACCTATCCATAATTATGCTGAATGTAAATGGACTAAATGCACCAATAAAGAGACAGAGAATGGCAGAAGGGATTAAAAAACATGATCCGTCTATATGCGGTCTACGAGAGACACACCACAGAATTAATGACACAAACTAACTAAAACTCAAAGGATGGAAAAAAATATACCAGGCAAACAATAGCCAAAAAAGAGCAGGAGTGGCAATATTAATTTTTGACAAAATAGACTTTAAAGTTAAATCCACCCACCACAAAGGATAAGGAAGGACACTATATAATGATAAAAGAGACAATATACCAGGAGAATATAACCATATTAAATGTTTACATACCCAACAACAGGGCTTTAAGACACATAAAGCAAACTCAAAAGGCATTGACAAGTGAGATAGACAGCCCTACAGTAATAGTAGGAGACTTCAGTGCACCACATTCGGTGAAGGACAGAACATCCAGAAAGAAGCTCAATAAAGACACAGAAGAGTTAAATACCACAATTAACCAACCTGACCTCATAGACATACACAAAACAATACACCAAACATCAGACAAGTATACTTTCTTTTCCAACACACATGGAACATTCTCTAGAATAGACCACATTTAGGTCATAAAGCAAGCCTTAACAGAATCCAAAGCATCAAAATATTACAAGCTTCCTCTCTGTCCACAAAGCCATAAAAATAGAAATCAATAACAGAAAAACCAGGGAAAAGAAATCAAACACATGGAAGCTGAACAAAGCTTGGCTCAGAAAAGACTGGGCTACAGAAGAAACTAAGGACAGAATAAAGAAATTCAAAGAATCAAATGAACATAAAAACAGGTCACTATGAGTCGGAATCGACTCGATGGCACTGGGGGGTTCAGAATCTCTGGGACAGAGCTAAAGCAATCCTCAGAGATCAATTTATACCAATAAATGCACACATCTAAAAAAAAAGAAAGGGCCAAAATCAAAGAATTATCCCAACAATTTGAACAAATAAAAAAAGAGCAACAAAAGATACCCTCAGGCATCAGAAGAACACATATAATAAAAATCAGACCAGAATTAAATGAAATAGAGAATAGAAAAACAATTGAAAGAGCTAACAAGGCCAAAAGCTGGTTCTTTGAAAAGATTAACAAAATTGATGAACCACCCGCCAGAATGACAAAAGAAAAAGAGCAGAGGAAGTAAATAACCCAAATAAGAAATGAGATGGGCAATACCACAACAAAACCAACTAAAATTAAGAGAATCAGATTACTATGAAAAATTGTACTCTAACAAATTTGAAAACCTAGAAGAAATGGGTAAGTTTCTAGAACACACTACCTACCTAAACTAACACAGAGGTAGAACAACTAAATAAACACGTAACAAGAAATTGAAAAGGTAATTTTAAAAGTCCACCCCCCACCAAAAAAAAAGGCCTGGCCCTGATGGCTTCACTGGAGAATTCTACCAAACTTTCAGAGAAGAGTTAACACCACTACTGCTAAAAGTATTTCAGAGCATAGAGAACGATGGAATACTCCCAAACTCATGCTACGAAGCCAGCATTTCCCTGATGCCAAAACCAGGTAAAGACACATAAAAAAGAAAATTACAGACCTATATCCCTCATGGACTTAGATGCAAAAATTTTCAACAAAATTCTAGACAATAGAATACAAGATGTCAAAAAAATAATTCACCATGACCAAGTGGAATTCCTACCATGTATGCAGGTTCAATATTGGAAAAACAATCAATATAATCCGTTATATACATAAAACAAAAGACAAGAACCCCATGATCTTATCAATTGATGTAGAAAAGGCATTTAACAAAGTTAAACACCCATTCAGGATAAAAACTCTCAGCAAAATAGGAACAGAAGGGAAATTCCTCAACATAATAAAGAGCATTTGTACAAAGCCAACAGACATCATCGTAAATGGTTAGAGTCTGAAAGTATTCCCCTTGAGAACGGGATAAAATTTACTTAGGAATAAATCTAACCAGAGATGTAAAAGACTTATACAAAGAAAACTACAAGACACTACTGCAAGAAACCAAAAAAACACCTACCTAAGTGGGAAAACATACCTTGCTCATGGATAGGAAGACTCAACATTGTAAAAATGTCTATTCTCCCAAAAGTGATCTATAGATACAATGTAATCCCAATGAAAACACCAATGACATTTTTTAATGAGATGGAATACAAGTTGCCAATTTCATATGGAAGGGAAAGAGTCCCCGGAAAAGTAAAGCATTACTGAAAAAGAACAACAAAGTGGGAGACTTTACACTACCTGATTTTAGAACATATTACACTGCCACAGTAGTCAAAACAGTCTGCTACTGGTACAACAGATACACAGACCAAGGGAATACAATTGAGAATCCAGACATAAATCCACGCACATATGCGCAGCTGATATTTGACAAAGGCCCAAAGACAGTTAAATGGGGAAAAGACAGTCTCTTTAACAAACGGTGCTGGCATAACTGGATATCCATCTGCAAAAAAATGAAACAAGACCCATATATCACACCATACACAAAAACTAACTCAAAATGGATCACACACCTAAATATGAAATCTAAAATTATAAAGATCATGGAAAAAAAATAGGGACAAGGCTAGGAGCCCTAACCATGGCATAAACAGTATACAAAACATTAGTAACAATCCAGAAGAGAAACTAGATAACTGGGGGCTCCTAATAATCAAACACTTATTCTCAACCAAAGACTTCACCAAAAGAGTAAAAAGAGTACCTACAAACTGGGAAAAAGTTTTTGGTATGACAAATCCGATCAGTGTCTGATCTCTAAAATCTACATGGTACTACAAATACTCAACAAAAAAAAAGACAAGCAACCCAATCAAAAAATGGGCAAAGGATATGAACAAGCACTTCACGAAAGAAGACATTCAAGCAACTAATAGATATATGAGGAAATGCTCATGATCATTAGCCATTAGATTAATGCCAATCAAAACTACAATCTCACCCCAACAAGACTGGCATTAACCCAAAACACAAAAAATAATAAATGTTGGAGAGGTTGTGGAGAGACAGGAACACTTATACTCTGCTGGTGGGAATGTAAAATGGTACATCCAGCTTGGAAATCGATTTGGCACTTCCCTAAAAAGCTAGAAATAGAACTACCATACAATCCAGCAATCCCACTCCTAGGAATATATCCTAGAGAAATGAGAGCCCTCACAAGAACAGATATATGCACACCCGTGTTCACTGCAGCACTGTTTACAATAGCAAAAAGATGGACGCAAGCAACCAAGGTACCCATCAATGGATGAATGGATAAATTATGGTCTAGTCACATAATGGAATAGTATGCAGCGATTAATAACAATGATGAATCCATGAAACATCTCATAACATGGAGGAATCTGGAAGGCATTATGCTGAGTGACATCAGTCCGTTGCAAAAGGACAAATATTGTATGAGACCACTATCATAAGAACGCAAGAAAAAGTTTAAACACAGAAGAAAATACTCTCTGATGGTTACAAGGGTGGGGAGAGAGGGAGAGGGGTATTCACTAATTAGATAGTAGGCAAGAACTATTTTAGTGAATGGAAAGACAACACACAATACAGGGGAGGTCAGCACAACTGGACTAAACCAAAAGCAAAGAAGTTTCCTGAATACAACAAAATGCTTTGAAGGCCAGAGTAGCAGGGACGGGGGTCTGGGGACTGTAGTTTTGGGGGACATCTAGGTCAACTGGCATAAGAAAATGTATTAAGAAAACATTCTGCATCCCAGTTTGGTGTGTGGCATCTGGGGTCTTAAACGCCAGGAAGCGGCCATCTAAGATGCATCAATTGGTCTCAACTCACCTGGAGCAAAGGACAGTGAAGAACAACAAAGACATAAGGTAAACATGAGCCCAACAGACAGAAAGGGCCACATAAACCAGAGAATACATCAGCCTGAGACTGAAAGAACCAGATGGTACCTGGCTACCTCAGATGACTGCCCTGACAGGAAACACAACAGATAACCCCTGATGGAGCAGGAGAACAGTGGGATGCAGACCTCAAATTCTTGTAAAAAGACTAGACTTGACGGTTTGACTGAGACTGGAGGGACGCCAGAGATCATGGTCCCTGACCCTCTGTTAGCCCAAACTCAAACCACTGCCGAAGCCAACTCTTCAAACAGGGTTTGAACTGGACTATAAGACGGAAATTGATACGGGTGAGGAATGGGCTTCTTGGCCCAAGCAGACATATGAGACTATGTGGGCAGCTCATCTCTGGAGGCGAGATTAGAAGGCAGAGTGGGACAGGAGCTGGTTGAACAGACATGTGGAATACAAGGTGGAGAGGAGTGTGCTATCTCATTACGGGGAGAGCTCTAGGAGTATATAGCAAGGTGTGTATAAGTTTTTGTATGAGAGGCTGACTTGATTTGTAAACTTTCACTTAGAGCACAATGAATATTAAAGAAATAAAACAACAACAACAAAAAAAGGTTGCTTTACAAACACCACATGGGACAACGCAGTGCCCTAGGTTTCCCTGAATTGGGTCATGTGGTATCCAAGGCCCTGATCCAGGACTTGGTGCTGCCTTCTTCTGCAGTGGTGACCTATACAGAGCAGCCCACTTCCCTTCTCTCTGCCCCATTGTCTTGGGACACTGTCAGAGCCCCTCCACATCAAGTTAGTTTGTGTCTGCTGTCCTTCTCCCCTACGGGCAGGGGAGCAGCCACCATGTCTGGTGCACCCTGTCTTCCTGCATTGCACTGGGGGGCCTTGCAAAGACAATTGGGTAAGAAAATGAAATAAAAGGCATCCAAGTGAGAGAGAGAGAGAAGAAAACTATTTCTGTTTATACATAACATGATCTTGCATGTAGAAAATCATCAGGAATCCACAAAAGACTACTAGAATTGATAAATTTACCAAGGTTGCAGGGTACAAGTGCAATATACAACAATCAACTGTATTTCTATACACTAAAAAAAAAAAGTGTATTTCTATACACTACCAACCAACAATCCAAAAATGAAATTAAGACAATTTCATTACAGTAGTATAAAACAAAATGTCCAAACTCATGGCCATCAAGTCAATTCTGACTCATAGCAGCCCTACAGGACAGAAGAGAACTGCCCAATAGGGTTTCCAAGGCTGTAATCTTTATGGAAGCAGACTACTACATCTTTCTCCTGCAGAGTAGCTGGTGGGTCCAAACCACCAACCTTTCAGTTAGCAGCCAAGCACTTAATCACTGCACCACCAAAAATACATAGGAATAAGCCTAGCAAAAGAAGAGCAAAACTTATACTCTGAAAATCACAAAAAAATTGATGAAAGAAATTAAAGATGACCCAAATAAACAGAAACACATCCCATGTTCATGGAGGAAAAGTATTAAGATGGCAATACTCCCCACATTGATCTACAGACCCAGCACAATTCCTATAAAAATCCAAGGTGCCTTTGTTGATACTAAAAGTCATATGGAAGTCTAAGGGTCCCAGAATAGCCAAAACAAGTTGGAGGACTCATACTTTCCCATTTCAAAACTTACTACAAAGTTGTATTAATCAATCCTTATGGTACTGGGAAAAAAAAAAAAAATTTTTTTTTTTTTTATGGTACTGACATAAGGATAGAATGGAACTGACAGTCCAGAACTAAACCCTCACGTTTATAGTTAACCGATTTTTGACAATGATGCCAAACCACTTCAATGTGGAAAGAATAATCTTTTCAATAAATGGTGCTATGACAACTGGATACCAACATGCAAAGAAATGAAGTTGGGCCCTACCTCATATCATATGCAAAAATTAACTCAAAGTAGATCAAAGACCTAAACATCAAATCTAAAGCTGTAACTTTTAGAAGAAAACATAGGTGTAAATCTTCAAGACCTTGGACTAGGCAATGGTTTATCAGTTATGACACCAAAAGCACAAATAACTAAAGAAAAAATAGAGGCGGGGCTAAGATGCCTGACTAGGCAGAAGCTTCCGCTGAACTCTCTTGCAACAAAGACCAAAAAAAACAAGTGAATTGATTACATATATGACAATCCACCAACCCTGACCATCAAACACAGAACAAAGGAATCAACCTGAGTGACAGGGGAGCGAGAGACCACACAGAAGCAGCAACTAGTTGCTAAGCCCGCACAGTGCTCCAGCTCCGATTCCTTGGTGCTGTTCTTTGATGCAAATGCAGTGGAGCGAGAGAACGCACAGAAGCAGCAACTAGTTGCCGAGCCCATGCAGCGCCCCAACTCCAATTCCTTGGTGCTGTTCTTTGGCACAAATGCGGTGAGGCTGATGGTGGTTTCCTGAGACACGGCAAGCACTGGATACAGCCCTAACCCCCTGGGGCAATCTCGGAGGGGACCCAGCCAAGGCACACAGGCTACACAAGCCTCTGGAATCTGAGATAAAAGAGCGCTTTCTACACAAGATAAGTGATTTTGTCTATTTTACTGAGCTACTCTCTCCTATCTATCTGATCCCTCCCCTCCCTGCCCAAGCTGGCTTCATTAATATTCGAATTCCCCGGGCCTGAGATAGAAGTGCCTCACTTTTTTCTGACCCATTCTCCTGGCCTAGGAAAAGCAGCAAATTAACTATCAGGGGAAAAATATTTTCCCGGTTCCCCTAAACTGGAAGATCAGAGCGGAAGCAGCTCCAGTCCAGGCATAAGAGATCCACGGGCTTTGGCTTTCACTCCTGAATAGAACCAAGTGGCTATTATAATGCAAAGGCAATCTGTTAGAGGTCTGACTATAATTGTTTCAGCTGAGCGGTGAAGAGGCAGGTTTTGGAGGTCTGATGCCACTGTACCTATTAAACACAGCTCTCACCTACCCATAGCAGAGACCTAAGGGCTGAGGCTCCATCCCACACCACCTAGCCACCCGCAAAAGGGGTCTGAGGATAGTGGTGCCTACCAGTCTTTACAGGTATAAGCAGTGGGTGCCTAAGGTACAGCTACAGAGCCCAAACACCAGAGAGGTCTAGAGAATAGAGACGCTCCTTCCTCACTGGCACTTGGGGGAAGGCTGTCAGCACCCTGCCCTCCTCAGAGTGTGACCCCCTGCCACTACCAGAAACCAGTGCACACAACCATCACCACTACTCCTCTAAGATAGTAGGTTAAAGCGTATACCATGTACTAGGTGACCAACTACCAGGACACCTGAGCTGATTCTATTCAAGAATAGTGAATGGACTCATAAAAGCTCATATAAAAAAAAACCACTAAAAACTGGGCTCATATACCTGGTAACAAATCTAACCATCTGGTAACAGGACATTAGTGCATCCAAGGTTCCAATAATCAAGTTAGTGCACTATAGTAGCCTATCTGGGTATATTGAAACAAAATAAAACAAGAAGATAGGACTCAGAGCAAACATAAAATAAATTATTACAATAACTTATAGATGGCTTGGAGACAGCAGTTGATATGAAATCATATAAACAAGCAGACCATGATTGCTTCTACAAACTCCCAAAACAATCAAGATCTCTCCCAAATGAAGATATGTTCCTAGAATTACCAGATGCAGAATACAAAAGATTAATACACAGAACACTTCAAGACATCAGGGATGACATCAGAAATGAAATCAGGCAATGTACAGAAAAAGCCAAGGAACACACAGATAAAGCAGTTGAAGAAATTAAGAAGATTATTCAACAATGTAACAGAAAATTAATAAGCTGCAAGAATCCATAGAGAGACAGCATTCAATGATACAAAAGATTAAAATTACAGAATTAGACAACTCAATAGGAAGTCAGAAAAGCAGAATTGAGGAACTGGAATGCAGAATTGGGGAGACGGAAGATAAGGCAAATGGCACCAAAATATTTGAAGAAAAATCAGATAAAAGAATTTTAAAAAATGAAGAAATCCTAAGAATCATGTAGGACTTTATCAAGAACAATAACTTGCATGTGATTGGAATTCCAGAACAGGGAGGGATAACGGAAAATACCGAGAGAATTGTTGAAGATTTGTTGGCAGAAAACTTACCCGACATAGTGAAAGATGAAAGGATATCTATCCAAGATGCTCATCAAACCCCAGGCAAGATAGATCCCAAAAGAAAATCACCAAGACATATTATCATCAAACTTGCCAAAACCAAAAATAAAGAGAAAATTTTAAAAGCAGCCAGGGATAAACAAAAAGTCATCTACAAAGGAGAATCAATAAGAATAAATTCAAACTACTCAGCAGAAACCATGCAGACAAGAAGGCAATGAGCATTGAAGGAGAAAAATTGCCAGCCGAGAAACATATATCCAGCAAAACTCTCTCTCAAATATGACAGTGAAACCAAGTCATTTACAGATAAACACAAGCTTACACAATTTTCAAAAACCAAACCAAAGCTACAAGAATTACTAAAGAAAATTCTTTGGTGAGAAAACCAATAATACCAGATATCAGCACAATACAAGGACACAGAAAAGAGCATCCTGATATCAACTCAGATAGGGAAATCACAAAAATGGAAGTAAGATTAATTTTTTTAAAAAGCTCAAAACAGAATCACTGATGTCATTATGTAAAAGATGACAATAATCAATAAAGAGGGACTAAATACAGGAGGCATAGATCTTCCATACGGAGAGGAAATCAAGGCAATGTAGGCAGATAAAATTTAGGTTTATATTTAGAAAACTACAGGTAAATATTGAGGTAATCATAAAGAAGACTAACAATCCCATACTTCAAAATAAAAACCAAGATAAACATAAAGACTCAGCAAAAACAAATTCAACTACAATAAAAAAGGAACACACAATTTACAAAGTAAAACTTCTCAGCACAAAAAAAAAGTGGAAGAATGAAACTGTCAACGACACACACGAAAAGGCATCAAAATGACAGCACTAAATTCATACCTATCCATAATTATGCTAAATGTAAATGGACTAAATGCAACAATAAAGAGACAGAGAGTTGCAGACTGGATAAAAAAACATAATGCAGCTATATGCTGCCTACAAGAGACATGCCTTAGACTTAGAGACACAAACAAACTAAAACACAAAGGACTAAAAAATATACTAAGCAAACAACAATCCAAAATGAGCAGGAGTGGCAATATTAATTTCTGACAAAACAGACTTTAAAGTTAAATCCACCAAAAAGGATAAAGAAGGGACACCACATAATGATTAAATGGACAATTTATCAGGAGGATATAGCCACACTAAATATTTATGCACCCAATGATAGGGCTGCAAGATACATAAAACCAACTCTACCAGCATTGAAAACTGAGATAGACAGCTCCACAGTTATAGTAGGAGACTTCAACATACGACTTTCAGTGAAGGACAGGACATCCAGTAAGAAGCTCAATGAAGACACGGAAGATCTAAATGCCACAACCAACTTGACCTCACAGGCATATACACAATACTCTACTCAACAGCTGCAAAGTATACTTTCTTTTCCAATGCACACGGAACAGTCTCAAGAATAGACCACATATTAGGTCATAAAGCAAATGTTTGCAGAATCCAAAATATCGAAAAATTACAAAGCATGTTCTCAGACCATAAGACCATAAAAGTAGAAATCAACAACAGAAAAAGCAGGGAAAAGAAATCAAATACTTGGAAACTGAACAATACTCTGTTCAAAAATGACTGGGTTACAGAAGACATAAAGGATGGAGTAAAGAAATTCATAGAATCCAATGAGAATGAAAACACTTCATATCAGAACCTTGGAACACAGCAAAATCAGTGCTCAGAGGTCAGCTGATATCAATAAATGCACACATACAAAAAGAAGAAAGGGCCAAAATCAAAGAACTATCCCTACAACTTGAACAAATAGAAAGACAGCAACAAAAGAAGCCCACAAGCAACAGAAGAAAACAAATAATAAAAATTAGGGCAGAATTAAATGAATTAGAGAATAGAAAAACAATTGGAAGAGTTAACAAGACCAAAAGCTGGTTTTTTGAAAAAATTGATAAACCATTGGCCAGACTGGCAAAAGAAAAACAGGAAAGGAAACAAATAACCCAAATAAGAAATGAGACAGGCGATATCACAACAGACCCAACTGAAATTAAAACAATCATATCAGACTACTATGAAAAATTGTACTCTAAAAAATGTGAAAACCTAGAAGAAATGGATGAATTCCTAGAAACACACTACCTACCTAAACTAACACAAACAGAGGTAGAACAACAAAATAGACCCATAACAAAAGAAGAGATTGAAAAGGTAGTCAAAAAACTCCCAACAAAAAAAAACCCTGGCCCTGACGGCTTTATTGCAGAGTTCTATCATACTTTCAGAGAAGAGGTAACGCCACTACTACTAAAGGTATTTAAAAGCATAGAAAAGGACAGAACACTCCCTAACTCATTCTATGAAGCCAGCATATTCCTGATACCAAAACCAGCTAAAAAAAAAAGACACCACTAAAAAAGAAAATTAGACCTGTATCCCTCATGAACTTAGATGTGAAAATCCTCAACAAAATTCCAGCCAATAGAATTCAACAACATATCAAAAAAATAATTCACCATGACCAAGTGGGATTTATACTAGGTATGCAGGGATGGTTCAACATAAGAAAAACAATTAATGTAATCCATCACGTAAATAAAACAAAGACAGGAACCACATGATTTTATCAATTGATTCAGAAAAGGCATTTGACAAGGTCCAACACCCATTCATGATAAAAACTCTCAGCAAAACAGGAATAGAAGGAAAACTCGTCAGCATAATAAAGGGCATTTATACAAAGCCAACAGGCCAACATCATCCTTAATGGAGAGATTCTAAAAGGAGTCCTTTGAGAAGGGGAACCAGACAAGGATGTCCCTTATCACCACTCTAATTCGACATTGTGCTGGAGGTCCTAGTCAGAGCAATTAGGGTAGATAAAGAAATACAGGGCATCCAGATTGGTAAGGAAGAAGTAAAAGTATCTCTGTTTGCAGATGACATGATCTTATACACAGAAAACCCTAAAGAATCCTCAAAAAAATTACTGAAACTAATAGAAGAGTTCAGCAGAGTATCGGGATACAAGATAAACACACAAAAAATCAGTTGGATTCCTCCTCACCAACAAAAACAACACTGAAGAGGAAATCACTAAATCAATACCATTCTCAGTAGCCCCCACAAAGATAAAATACTTAGGAATAAATCTTACCAGCATGTAAAAGAACTATACAATGAAAACTACAAGACGCTACTGCAAGAAACTAAAAGAGACCTAGATAAGCAGAAAAACATACCTTGCTCATGGATAGGAATACTTAACATTGTAAAAATGCCTATTCTACCAAAAGCCACCTATATAGATACAATGCAATTCTGATCCAAATTCCAATGACGTTTTTTGATGAAATGGAGAAACAAATCACCAACTTCATATGAATGGGAAAGGCACCCCGGAGAAGTAAAGCATTACTGAAAAAGAAGAACAAAGTGGGAGGCCTCACTCTACCTGATTTCAGAATGTATTATACTGCCACGGTAGTCAAAACAGCATGATACTGGTACGACAACAGATACATATACTAATGGAACAGAATTGAGAATCCAGACATAAATCCATCCACATATGAGCAGCTGATATTTGACAAAGGCCCCAAAACAGTTAAACGAGGAACAGTCTTTTTAACAAATGGTGCTGGCATTTGAAACAAGACCCATACCTCACTCCATGCACAAAAACGAGCTCAAAATGGATCAAAGACCTAAATATAAAATCTAAAACTCTAAAGATCATGGAAGAAAAAACAGGGACAACATTAGGAGCCCTAATACATGGCATAAACAGTATACAACACATTACTAAAAATGCAGAGGAGAAACCAGATAACTGGGAGCTCCTAAAAATCCAACACCTATACTCATGCAAAGACTTCACCAAAAGAGTAAAAGACTACCTACAGACTGGGAAAAAGTTTTTAGCAATGATATTTCCCATCAGCACCTGATCTCTATAATCTTTATGATTCTGCTAAAACTCAACCACAAAAAGACAAATAACCCAATTAAAAAATGGGTAAAGGATATGAACAGAAACTTCACTAAAGAAGACATTCAGGCCGCAAACAGATACATGAGGAAATGCTCACAATCATTACCCATTAGAGAAATGCAAAACAAAGCTACGAGATTCCATCTTACTCCAACAAAGCTGGCATTAATCCAAAAAATGCATAATAATAAATGTTGGAGAGGTTGTGGAAAGACTGGAACACTTATACACTGCTGGTGGGAATGTAAAATGGTACAACCACTTTGGAAATTGATTTGGCGCTTCCTTAAAATCTAGAAATAGAACTACCATAGGATCCAGCAATCTCACTCCTTGGAATATATCCTAGGGAAATAAGAGCCTTTAGACGAACAGATATATGCACACCCATGTTCGCTGCAGCACTATTTACAACAGCAAAAAGTTGGAAGCAACCAAGCTGCCCATCAACAGATGAATGGATAAATTATGGTATATTCACACAATGGAATACTACGCATCGGTAAAGACCAATGATGAATCCGTGAAACATTTCATAAGATGGAGAAATCTGGAAGACATTATGCTGAGTGAAATTAGTCAGTTGCAAAAGGAGAAATATTGTATGAAACCACTATTATAAGAACTCGAGAAATAGTTTAAACAGAGAAGGAAATATTCTTTGATGGTTAGGAGAGGGGAGAGGTTAGGAGGGAGGGGGAGGGGTATTCACTAATTAGATAGTAGATAAGTTTTATTTTAGGTGAAGTGAAAGACAGTACACAATAAAGGACAGGTCAACAAACTAGACTAAAGCAAAAGCAAAGAAGTTTCCTGAATAAACTGAATGCTTCAAAGGCCAGTGTAGCAGGGTCGGGGTTTGAGGACCATGGTTTCAGGGAACATCTAAGTCAATGGCATAATAAAATCTATTAAGAAAACATTCTGCATCCCACTTTGGAGAGTGGTGTCAGGGGTCTTAAACGCTAACAAGCGGCCATCTAAGATGCATCGATTGGTCTCAACGCACCTGGAGCAAAGAAGAATGAAGAGCACCAAAGACACAAGGTAATTATGAGCCTAAGAGACACAAAGAACCAAATAAACCAGAGACTACATCAGCCTGAGACCAGAAGAACTAGATGGTGCCCGGCCACAACTGATGACTGCCCTGACCAGGAACAAAACATAGAACCCCTGAGGGAGCATTGGGATGCAGACCCCAAATTCTTATAAAAAGACCAGACTTGATGGTCAGACTGGACCCCGGAGGCCATGGTCCCCAGACCTTCTGTCAGAGCAAGACAGGAACCATTCCCAAAGCCAACTCTTCAGACAGGGATTGAACTGGAATACGGGACGGAAAATGATACTGGTAAAGGGTGAGCTTCTTGGATCAATTAGACACATGAGACTATGTTGGCATCTCCTGTCTTGTGGGGAGATGAGAGGGCAGAGGGGGCCAGAAGCTACCTGAATGGACAGAAGGAGAGAGAGTGGAGGCAAGAACTGTGCTATCTCATGAGAGGGAGAGCAATTAGGAGTGTATAGCAAGGTGTATGTAAGTTTTTGTATGAGAGGCTGACTTGATTTGTAAAGTTTCACTTAAAGCACAATAGAAATTTTTTTAAAGAAAGAAAAAATAAACTGGACTTCATAAAAATTAAAAACTTTCAAAGGACATCAAGAAAATGAAGAAAGAACCTAAAGAATGGGAGAACATTTTTGCAAGTATATCTGATTAAAACAAACTTGTGTCTAGAATATATAAAGAACACTTACAACTCAATAATAAAAGACTAGTAACCCAATTTAAAAACGAGGAAAGTATCTGAATAAACATTTCTTCAAAGATGACATAAAAATGGACAATAGTAAGTGAATGAAAAGATATTCAATATTATTAGCCATCAGGGAAATGCAAATCAAAACCACAACGAGACACTACTTCACATCCACAAGGATGGCTAGCACCAAAGAGAGAGCTAATAAGTGATGGAGTGGATGTGGAGGAATTGGAATCCTCATACACTGTTGGTGGAAATGTAAAATGGTGCAGCTTTGGAAAACAGTCTGGCAGCTCCTAAAAAAGTTTAAATATAGAGTTATTATATGGCCCAGCATTTTCACTCCCACTTGTATGTATACCCAAAAGAACTGCAAACACATGTTTATATAAAAACCTGTACAGAAATGGTCATAGCAGCACTACGTATAATAGCCAAAGAGTGGAAACAACCCAAATGTCCACCAACTGATGAACAGATAAACAGGATGTGGAAACCCTGGTGGCGTAGTGGTTAAGTGCTACGGATGCTAACCAAAGGGTCAGCAGTTCAAATCCACCAGGCTCTCCTCGGAAACTCTATGGGGCAGTTCTACTTTGTCCTGCAGGGTCGCTATGAGTCAGAATCGACTCAACAGCACTGGGTTTGGTTTGGTTTTTTTGGTATATCCATAAAATGGAATATTATTCAGTAATGAAACAAAATGAAGTACTGATACATGCTACAGATGAATGAACCTTGAAAACAGTATGCCAAGTAAAAGAAGCCAGTCACAAAAGCCCACATATTGTATGATTTCATCTGTATAAAATGTCCAGAAGAAGCAAACTCATAGAGACAAAAAGTAGATTAATGGTTGCTTAGGGGAAAAGTGGAGCCCTGGTGGCGCTGTGGTTAAGAGCTCAGCTGCTAACCAAAAGGTTGGCAGTTCAAATCTACCAGCCACCCTTGGAAACCCTATGGGGGCAGTTCTGCTCTATCTTATAGTGTTGCTCTGAGTCAGAATCGACTCAAAGGCAACAGGTTTAGTTTTTTGTTTTAGGGGAAAAATAGGGGGTGGCTGATAATACAGAGAAGGTTTTCTTGGGGGATGAGGAAAATGTTCCAAAATGAGATAGTGGTGATGGTTGCACAACTGTGAATAAACTAAAAACAACTTGAATTGCATACCTTAAAATGGGTGAATTATATGATATATGAATTATATCTCGATAAATCTGTTATTTAAAAAAAAGGCACTGCTAGAGGAAAAAGAAGGTCCCTTATAATGATAAAAGAATGATTTCATCAGGAAAATTAAAGAGTTATAAACATATTAATCGACAACCTTACAATATCATAAGCATTTTTGTTTTTTTTTTAAATATTAGGAGACTATTAGGAGAAATAGAAAAACCTACAATCACTACGGAAAATTTTAACCACATCCCTCCTCAGTCATTGACAAAAAAGATGAATGTCAGAAAGGAGACAGGAGACTTAAGCAACACAATCAACACACTTGACACAAGGACATGTGACAGAAGGACATACTTAACATAAGGACATATGCAGGACATATGCACACTCACTTTAGGCACACACAGAACATTTAAAAAACTGATCAACTACTCAGCTACAAGGCAAATCTAAAAATATTTTAAAAGACTAAATTAATACAAAGCATATTTTTGTACAACACAAACAAGCTAAAACTGCTTTTTTTAATTTATCAAACACTTATACAGTGTTAAGTATGAGCCAGATTTTGTTCAAATTGCTTTACAAATATTCACTAATCCTTAAACAACTCTATGATGTAGGTGCTATTATTATCCCCATCTAAGGTTAGTTAAGGTTTAGTATTATTAACTAGAACAAGACCACACAACTGGGATAGAAAACCAAACAGTTTGGTACCCTGGTCAGTGATTGTAACTACTGTGTTATACTGCCTTACAATAACAAAATAATACTAGGAAAATCCCCTCATGCATGAAATTATGAAATAGGCTTCTAAATAAGCCATGTGCTCAAAAAAGAAACCATATTGGAAATAAAGCATATTCTTATTCAAGTGACAAAACTTGTGGAGAAGCTAAAGCAATATTTAAGGGAAATTCATAGCTACAAACGTACATATTACAAAAGAAGAATGGTTGAAAATCTCAAAATCTAGGAGTACAACACAGGAAGTAATAAAGACAAAGCAGGAATCACTCAAATGGAAATGCGGACATATCATGGAGAAAATGAACAAAGTCAAAAGTTGCTTCCTTGGAAAGAATAATAAAACTGACAAACCTCTAGCAAGCCTGATCAAGACAAAAATTACCAATATCAAGAATGAAAGGGGAATCCAATTAAAAAATGGGCAAAACATATGAATAGACACTTCACTAAATAAGACATTCAGGTAGCTAACAGATATATGAGGAAATGTTCACAATCATTAGCCATTAGAGAAATGCAGATCAAAACTACAATGAGATTTCATCTCACTTCAACAAGGCTGGCATTAATCCAAAAATCACAAAATAATAAATGGTGGAGAGGCTGTGGAGAGGCTGGAACACTTCTACACCGCTGGTGGGAATGTCATATGGTACAACCACTTTGGAAATCAATTTCGCTCGTCCTTTAAAAGGTAAAAATAGAACTACCATACGATCCAGCAATTCCACTCCTTGGAATATAACCTAGAGAAATAAGAGCCTTTACACAAACAGATATATGCACACCCATGTTTATTGCAGCACTGTTTACAATAGCAAAAAGACGGAAGCAACCAAGGTGCCCATCAATGGACGACTGGATAAATAAATTATGGTATATTCACACAATGGAATACTACACATCAATAAAGAACAGTGAGGAATCCATGAAACATTTCATAACATGGAGGAACCTGGAAGGCATTATGCTGAGTGAAATGAGTCAGTTGCAAAAGGACAAATATTGTTTAAAACCACTATTATAAGAACTTGAGAAATAGTTTAAACAGAGAAGAAAACATTCTTTTGTGGTGACGAGTGGGGGGAGGGAAGGAGAGTGGGAGAGGAGCATTCACTAATTAGACAGTAGATAAGAACTACTTTAGGTGAAGGGAAAGACAGCACACAATATGGGGGGGGTCAGCACAATTGGACTAGACCAAAAGCAAAGAAGTTTCCTGAATAAACTGAATCCTTCGAAGGCCAGCATAGCAGGGGCAGGGGTCTGGGGACCATGGTTTCAGGGGACATCTAAGTCAACTGGCATAATAAAATCTATTAAGAAAATATTCTGCATCCCACTTTGAAGAGTGGCATCTGGGGTCTTAAACGCTAGCAAGCAGCCATCTAAGATGCATCAACTGGTCTCAACCCACCTCGATCAAGGGAGAATGAAGAACACCAAGGACACAAGGCGATTACGAGCCCAAGAGACAGAAAGGGTCACATAAACCAGAGATCACATCATCCTGAGACCAGAAGAACTAGATGGTGCCTGGCCACAACCAATGACTGCCCTGACAGGGAACACAACAGAGAACCCCTGAGGGAGCAGGAGAGCAGTGGGATGTAGACCCCAAATTCTCATAAAAAGACCAGACTTAATGGTCTGACTGAGACTAGAAGGACCCCGGTGGTCATGGCCCACTGACCTTCTGTTGGCCCAGGACAGGAACCATTCTCAAAGCCAACTCTTCAGACATGGACTGGACTGGACAACGGGTTGTAGAAGGATGCTGGTGAGGAATGAGCTTCTTGGATCAGGTGGACGCTTGAGGCTATGTTGGCATCTCCTGCCTGGAGGGGAGATGAGAGAATGGAGGGGATTGAAGCTGGCGAAATGGACATGAAAGGAGAGTGGGCTGTCTCTTTAGAGGGAAAGTAACTGGGAGTGTGTAGCAAGGTGTATATGGGTTTTTGTGTGAGAGACTGACTTGATTTGTAAACTTTCACTTAAAGCACAATAAAAATTATAAAAAAAAAAAATTCAAGGGGACATCACTACAGATTCCACGGGCACTGAAAAGATGAGATTATTATGCTACATATAATACTGTAGAGACAGAATGCTCCTTAGAAGCAAAGGTGGTGAGACTTCGTCTCACGTACTTTGGACATGTTACCAGGAGAGACCAGTCCCCTGAGAAGGACATCATGCCTGGTAAAGTACAGGATCAGCCAAAAAGAGGAAGACCTCAATGACAGGGATGACACAAGTGTCTGCAACGATGGGTTCAAGCATAACAATGACTATGAGGATGATACAGGACTGGGCAGTGTTTCATTCTGCTGTATGCAGGGTTGCTCTCAGTTAGAACTGACTCGATGGCACCTAACAACATGTTACATACCCCAGTATATCCAACATCTTAGAGGAAATGGACATATTTCTTAAAAGCAAAACTGACACAAAATGAACAAGAAAATCTGAATATTCCTATATCTATTAAAGAAATTAATTATTCAAAATTTTCCTGCAAGAATTCCAGGCACAGATGGCCCCACTACCAAGCATTTTAAAAAGAGGGAAAAAAATACACATTTTATAGAAATCCTTGGAAAGAAGAGAAGGAATAACTTTCTAAGTCACTTTAGGAGCCTTCACAGTCCTGATACTAACACCTGACAAGAATATTAGAATAAAAATTATAGGCCAATATATTTCATGAACATAGATTCAGTAATTCTAAACCTGTTTCTATCATTCCAGGCTCAGTTCTGGGTCTTCTCACTCCAAAATCTTTCCTTAGGATTCTGCCTGTGCCCATGGTTTCAAAGACCATCCTCACACAGACTCACATTCTTCTCTTCAGCCCAGACTCAGACCCATTCCATTCACCTCCCTCTACCTCCTTACCCCCATCTCTCACCTGGAAACACCATCCCATATGATGTCTCTACATCCAGCCTTGCCCTGACGCCATCCACTCTCCCTACACTGCAATCAGGGTTATATTTTCAAAATGCAAATCTGATCAGCCACTCTCATATTTGAAACCATTCAATGGCTTCCTTTCCTTTTTTGGATAAAGACAAAGCTTGGCTTGTGAGGCCTCACATCAGTCAATTTCTCTAGCGTCATCTCGAACCCCTTCCACCTTGTACTCCTGGCTCCACCACTCTGCCTGTTATTGTATGAACCAGTTTCCTTGCCACCCAAAAGGTTCTCTGAACATGCTATTCTTCACACCCAAGACGCTCTTTTTCTCCCTCTGCCTAGGAAATGCGTACTCATCTTTCAGACTCTCCCCCACCAAGTGTTTTCTGAGCACCTTCTATCATTTAATCCGATCACTTATCAAAGTTGCAGTTTCACATTTCATTCATATGATTATTTGCATAAGGACCCTCTCCCCATTGGATTTTAAGTTCACTTTTTTTTTTTTTTTTTTTTGATAGCAAAGACCCGTTTCTCCTCGCCATTTTATCCTCTACAGCAAGGACTACTTTAAGTTAATGAATCTTTTCCTGTAAACATAACCCAAACAGTTCATTTGCATTCAGTTAATGTGAGGATTTTTCAGCTTCAAAAGTATTTAAAAGTACAGCAATATGAGACACATGTCTAATTAATCAAAGGTAAACTACATGTTTTTCACTTGACTTTTGTTTCATTGACTTTTTTTTAAGACATAATTTCTCTCCAATTCTATCTTTTCAAATACCTGCAATGTGTCACACTTTGGGTGAACATTCCTTCTTCCTCCTCCCATCACTGTAGCCCTTTCCCCCTAAATTCACACAACTAATTAAACGTGGTGGTATTTAAGCATGCACTTACTTAAGAATTCTTTCATAATATACTTATAAATTCTTATGAATGTATTATTAAAGTTGGAGCTCAGCAAAAGGAGTTTCTTAAAAGGAAGTGTAACTACAATTCTCCACTAGGACAGGAAGAAATGAGGAAAGGAGGCATTTCTGACAAAAGAAGAAAACGTGCTCTGCTGCTGTTGATACTTTCTTTTTGTCCAATAATTCTTCTGCCTTCAAATCTCTATGACTCACATCAAGGTAAATAAGCACAAAATATTGATCCCTCTCCACCTGCCATTTCGCTTAAGCAGTTACAAAGGGGTGAAATTTGAAAACCAGCATTGCACAGGTATTTCTTTAAAAGTAATGAAAATTGGCTCAACTAACCTAACCCGTTGTCATCGAGCCAATACTGACTCATAGCGACCCTATAGGAGGGAGTAGAACTGCCCCATAGAGTTTCCAAGGAGTGCCTGACAGATTTGAACTGCCAACCTTCTGGCTAGCAACAGCAGCACTTAACCACTACACCACCAGGGTTTCCATTGGCTCAACAGTACATGTAATTCAAAAGTTAATACAGCTCCTATTTATTCTACTTGCCTTCTTTAAAATTCGCTTAATTTTCATAACTCCGTGTCAATCAAGCAAAAAATACTACCATAAAGAATTAACAGTCGACTGACTGCTAATAAAAAAAATAGGTATGTGTCCCGCCCCCCCCCCCCGAGAATGTTCTGAAATTAGATAGTGATGGTTGCACAACACAGTGAATATAATAGAAACAGCAGACTTGGACACTCCAAAATGGTGAATTTTATGTGAATTATATCTCAACTTAAAAATAATTAACAGCAGCCTTTAACAGAAATAAGACATTCGTCCTTGATCAGAAGCAAAGAGCCCCTCAAGTGGTATTAGGGACAAAGAGCACTAAAAAATCTAATATCTGGAGTTCTTTTTTCTCCTGGTTTTGTCTCTCTATCTGATACCCTATTACCACTTTTCCCTGCCACTCCAGAGCCTTTGCACGTGCTAGTTCCTCTACCCAGGGCACTCTCCTCTCCCCTTTGCCTAGTTTATTCCCATTCACCTTTCAGATTTTCCTGAACCAAGTCAAAATATCCAAACAGTAGCCTTGCCATCTGGAGACACATTTATTAGACGTTGAGAAATGACGGCTGGTGGGAAATTAAATCTGCAGAATAGGTCCGAGCGTATCCTAGACGTGGTATCATTTTAAAGAATTTTCATGGAGATCTTGGGAAAGCTAGCGGTGCGGCTGAAGGGCTAACACACAGGCTCCCTCCGGTTGCGTCTGGCATGAAAGCAGGGTTCAGGAGCACACGGGGGTGTGCCGGCGCACAGCCACGAGGAGATCTGGAGGGGCCGGATACAGATGTTAGGTCGCAGGAGGGCCCTTCGCCTCCTTCCCTCCGAGGCTCTCTCCGCTTGCCGAGTCCTCCCCAAGGAGCAGTCTCAGCCAGCTTCGCCTTCCCCACCGGGACTCCACACGCCACCCCAGGCCACTCACCATCCGCCCGCACGGAGGGGCTCGGCAGACGAAGCCGAAGTAGCACAGTTGCCCAGAGTCCCGGCTTCGCGGGGGGCCACAGGGCGGCTCCCTCGCAGCCGTGGTCCGGACGTCCGCGGGGCGGCACGCTCCAGTGCTGATTCTGGCTGTCCCGGGAAACGCCCAGCGGCGCCGCTCGGCGCTGCGCTGCGCTCTGCTCGCACGTCGCAGGCTTCGCGCCTGGCGCGCCCAGTGGGAGGGGCACGAAGACCCGGTAGGCCTGGGACACCAAGGCCCCTGTACCCAGGCCGACGGACTGGGCGGGGGGGAGGGGGCGTGTAAGGGGGAGAGTGAGTGTTTTCTCCTTGGCGCCAGGGAGGCGGCTGCAGCCGGGTTCCGCCGTCGCGCTGGGCTGGAGCGGAGGGTGAGGTCGTGGAGAGGTTGGGAGAACAGGCTGCCCATCTGGGTGGCCCTCTCCGAGAGGGTGACGCCGTAAGAGTGCTCAACCCCCCCTGGAGGACTGCTAAATGGGCGCCTAAGGCTGCCCTCTACTTCTCGACTTTCCGCTGGAGGAAATTTTGTTTTGAAAAAGAAGAGTCCTACTTGCAAAGCTCACTCTAAGGAGTCAAACACAGGCAATAGAGATTACACTTCCCTAAAAACCATAGCTTGAAAGTCACTCTGAAAGGCGCATGTCGCAGGACGCTTCCATGACTATTCCCGCTACCCTTCGCATTCCTCCAAGAGGGCTTGTGGGATTGTGACCATCGTCAGCCACCTCCAAATCTGGGTTCCATGGCCTCAAGAAGGCCTGAGATTGGGATGTTTTTGATCTGGCTTTAGGAATCTACACTCTAAGGCTCCCAGTGAAACCTGCTGCAGAGGGAGGTCCCTGCCCAGCCCGTATCCCCAGCATCAGCTTCCATCAGTGGAGGATTTGTATTCTTCATAGGCGGAGTAATAATGATCAGTATTGCTACAACTGAGGGCATGGGTAGCACTTTATAGCTTACAAATCCCTTCCATATTCATGCACTTCCCAACAAATATCTACTGAGTGCCTGCAGCTTGTGCTCCCCTGTGCTGGACCCTGAATGAGGCTTAACATGCCCTAAAAATACTCACAGTCAAGTGTGGAAGACAGATACCTACATAAGTTTGAACAGGTGATTGGTTCTATATGGAACAGATGACAGTCCCCATTTGATGAACTCGGAAACAGACACTGGAAGACTTTAATTTACCTACTTTTTTCACGGTAAACACTGGAATTAGAACCCAGATCTGATTTACTACAGGTGGTCATTTTTCAACAGTTAATTTTGAGGGGCAACGAAGCAATATTATGTCTTGTTCTCTCCTCACTGCAGTCTACTGCAAGTCTTCTATTAGTGATTAATTCCTTTGGGTAATAAAACCTTGCTTTTAGGTATTTTTTTTTTTTTTTTTTAGGTATTAGGTATAAATAACTCTAGGTTGTTAAATGCAGTGAGTCTTGACAGTCATTCACACGGAAGTGTAAATTAATTTACTTAGCTACTTCCTGCCTAACAGCTAGCTGGTACCACAAGGAGACCTTGAATGTCTGGGCAGGAGGGGACATTTTAAAGACAGTGCTGAGAGTGGAGAGGTGCTGTCAGTGGGCACCTGTAGGAGTTACAGACTGACGCACTCAGAATCTGTGCTGAATACTGCTTTTAGAACAGTCAGTTGGATATTATTACCTATGTTAGTTTTTTTTTTTTTTTTCTAGTTTTCTAGGCTGCTGTAACAAAGTACCACGAATTGGGTGGCTTATGTTGTTCTTTTTAGATACCATCAAGTCTGTGCTGACTCATAGCCACCCTGTGTACAGCAGAACAAAACACTGCCTTGTCCTGCACCATCCTCACAATTGTTGCTATGTTTGAGCCCATTGTTGCAGCCACTGAGTCAG
This sequence comes from Elephas maximus indicus, assembly GCF_024166365.1. Lineage (NCBI taxonomy): Eukaryota > Metazoa > Chordata > Mammalia > Proboscidea > Elephantidae > Elephas > Elephas maximus. The sequence goes on from NC_064827.1 coordinate 115,133,252, forward strand.
TCCATCTTGTTGAGGGTCTTCCTCTCTTTTGCTGACCCTCTACCTTAGTAAGCATGATGTCCTCCTCTAGACACGGTCCTTCCTAATAACATGTCCAAAGTATGTGATACGAAGTCTCACCGCCCTTGCTTCTAAGGAGCATTCAGGCTGTATTTCTTTCAAGACAGATGTGTTTGTTCTTAGAACAGAAATATTTTATCTCACATTTCCTTGTTGACTTCAGCAAGAGCTGTGGTGGTGACACAGGCTGCCTCATGGGAGCAGTGGCCATAGGTAGAGGAACACAGTCACTGCCACTGGTAAGGCAGGGAGGGACTGAGAGAAGAAATACCCCAGCATCTCACCAAGGCTTTGAACTAGTTCTTTCTGGCTCAAACCCCTGCTGAGAATTTGCATTTCCATCCTGGATAGATTGAATCAGAATCTACATTTTAAAAAGATCCCCAAGTGATCCTTATATATAATAAGTTTTAGAACAACTGCTCTACTAGTAAAGGAGCCCTGGTGACACAGTGGTTAAGTGCTCAACTGCTAACCAAAAGGTCGGCAGTTCGAACCCACCAGCTGTTCCGTGAAAGAAAGATGTGGCAGTCTGCTTCCATAAAGATTTACTGCCTTGGAAACCCTATGGGGCAGTTCTCCTCTGTCCTGAGGGGTCACTATTAGTTGGAATTGACTCAGTGCCAGTGGGTTTGATTTGGGTTTGGCTCTGCTAGTGGTTCTCAGACTTGGTCCCTAACCAGCAGTATTAGCATCTCCTGGGAACTTGTTAGACATCCAAATTTTCAGCAGGGCAAAAAAAAAATTTTTTTTTTTTTTTGGAACCAGAATGAAACAGTTAGAACCCCTGCCTCTCTCTCCTTCTACCCTTCAAGTTCCTATAGGTTCATCCTATTGGCTCAGTCATTTGAAAGCTTGAGGGCCAAGGAGTGCAGGTGCTGCAGCTGTGAGTGACCATCCTCCCTGGTACAGAGCAAGGAGAGAACGGTGGAGAGTGGATCTGCAGAGGGAAACGGAAAGCAACCAGCACAGTCCATCACGTCTTTTCTTTCATTTGGATAAAATAATTTAATAAAAAACAAACAGGGAAAATTGAAGGCCCTATCAGCTCCTGTATTGTCTGAGAATGAAGTCAAGTCAGTCATATCTGACTTGGAAGCTAAATTTTAATACTAACCACCACCTGTGATCTTCATACAAGGTAAATAGAAAAAGGGAGACATGAAGTTATCATAAAATGTAGATGCTACAGTCAGTCCACGCTTCTGTAACTGATCATGAGTCCTTATTTGGTAATCATTGCTTCCTTTACAGACTCCTCATTTAAAAAAAAAAAAAACTAATCCTATTGCCATTGAGTCGATTCTGAATATCAGAAAAAAAAAATCAAACCCATTGTCGTCAAGTCGATTCCAACTCATAACGACCCTATAGGACAGAATAAAACTGCCCCACAGGGTTTCCAAGGAGTGGATGGTGGATTCAAACTGCTGACCTTTTGGTTGGTGGCCATATCATTAACCACTGTGCCACCAGGCCTCCTTCTGACTGATAACAACCCTATAAGACAAAGTAGCACTGCCCCATGGGGTTTCCAAGGCTATAATCTTTACAGAAGCAGACTGCCGCATCTTTCTCCTGTGAAGCGGCTGGTGTATTCAAACCTCTAACCTTTTGGTTAGCAGCTGAAGGTTTAACGACTACACCACCAGGGCTCCTTTTAAACCTGTTCAGGGGGCCCAAACTTTCATTCCTGCTAAGGACCTGTCTTTATTAGGTTGCCAGTCCACCTCCCACTGACCATTACTATTGAACACGAGAGTCACCTTGGGTCTAGACATAGTCATCTATGCTCCGATTATGTAGCAGCATCCCAATTTCCCCTTGGCAATCAGAATCAATCACCCCATCCAAGGAGCATGATCTCTTCCTGTTGGTTCTGTAACATGGGAAACTCCAAACTACCAGGGAGCAACCTCAGCTCTCAATTCACAGGGCTATGACTGTGTGTTTATGGAGGGAAATATTTCTCCCTTGGGCACCTGGACCTATAAACCAACCAAGGTTGTGGGATGAGATGCAAAACTTTGGTAGGTTTCTTAGTTATCTAGTGTTGCTATAACAGAAATACCACAAGTGAATGGCTTTAACAATTTATTCTCTCAGAGTCTAGGAGGATAGAAGTCTGAATTCAAGGCGCCAGCTACAGGGGAAGGGTTTCTCTGTCTGCTGGCTCTGGAGGAAGGTCCTTGTCATCAATTTTCACCTAGTCTAGGAGCTTCTCAGCACCGGGACCCTGGGTCCAAACGATGCACCCTGCTCCTGGCACTACTTACTTGATGGTATAAGGTCTCCTGTCTCTATGATCACTTCTTTCTTTTATATCTCAAAAGAGATTGACTTAAGATACAACTTAATCATGTAGATTGAGTCCTGCCTCATTAACATAACTGCCGGTAATCCCACCTCATTAACATCATAGAGGTAGGATTTACAACATATAGGAAAATCACATCAGATCACAAAATGGTGGACAATCACACAATACTGGGGATCATGGCCTACACGAGTTGACAAACTTTTTTGGGGAACACAATTCAATACATGACAGTAGGTAAGAGTAATGCCCTGGAAGAAGTATAGCCAGAATGCTCATTAGAAGTGAGGATGGCAAGACTTCCTCTCACATCTTTGGACATGTTATCAGGAGGGACCAGTCTCTGGAGAAGGACATCTGGCTTGGTGTAAAGTAGAGGGTCAGCGAAAAAGAGGAAGACCCTCAACTAGATTAACACAGTGGCTGCAACAATGGGCTCAAACATAGCAATGATTTTGAGGATGGCCCATGACTAGGCAGTGTTTCATTCTGTTGTACATAGAGTCGCTAATAACAACAGTAATGGGAATAGGTAATAATAGGGAGGCAGTCCATTTTCCACCCTTTGGTTCTTAGACCAGTATAGTCTGTCTATAAGGGAAATGACACCATACATTGGCTGCTGGTTTAAGGCATATACTGTATGCTGAGGGAGTGCCCCAACCTCACAGGGTATTGTTCCCCAGATGGTGTCCTAACTGTGACTTCACACTTCAATCAAGCCATCTGCTTCTGGGTGATGGGGCATATAGTAAAACTAATGGCATGAGCCCATCACCCCACTACCTTTTCTGTAAGGTCATTTTCTTGGTTATGGATGGTGTTATGTGTGATTCTATGACATAAATGAGGCATTCTGTGAGTCCACATATAGTGGTGCTAGTGGGAGCAAAAATCAAACGATGCATTGCATTGGGCACATCTGCTGCAAAAGATCTCTTTAAAGTGTTAAAACGCAAAGATGTCACTTTAAGGAATAAGGTGCACCTGACCAAAGCCATGGTGTTTTCATTTACCTTGTATGCATGTGAAAGCTGGACAGTGAATAAGGAAGATGGAAGAAGAATCGACACCTTTGAGTTACGGTGTTAGTGAAAATGGTGAGTGTACATTGATTGCCAGGAAGAATGAATGAATCTCTCTTGGAAGAAGTACAGACAGAATGTTCCTTAGAAACGAGGATGGTGAGACTTCATCTCACATTCTTTGGACATGTTATCAGGAGGGACCAATCACTGGAGAAGGATATCACGCTTGGTAGAGGGTCAGCAAAAAAAAGAGGAAGACCCTTAACAAGATGAATTGACACAGTGGCTGCAACAATGGATGTAAGCATAGTAATGGTCATGAAGATGGCACAGGACCAGGCAGTGTTTTGTTCTGTTGTACATAGTGTCACTATGAGTTGGAGCCGACTTGGTGGTACCTAACAACAACGACAAGTAGAAGCAAGGTTGGCAAGGAAGGAAAAATCATATGTAGAATAAGGATCTATTCCAGTGATGATAAACAACTGAGGCCTCCATGATAAAAGGGCTCCAGTGCACGCAAACTGTCCCCACATAGCCAACATCAGGGGCCAAGTGGGGAATGATGGCTATGGAGACTCAGGGTTCACATTCTGCTGTTGTCAAGTTGAATACTCAGCAGTGGAGATAACCAGATCAATGGGCCCTGGTAACCATTAATCTGTCTCTATGCATTTGCCAAATCTAGGTATTTCATATAAATGAGATCATACAGTATTTGTCCTTCAGTGTCTGGCTTATTTCACTTAGCATAATGTTTTCAAGGTTCATAAGTGTCATAAAATGTATCAGAATTTCAACATCATGATAAACGGAGAAAAGATTGAAGTTGTCAAGGATTTCATTTTACTTTGATCCACAAGCAACAGCCATGCAAGCAGCAGTCAAGAAATCAAAAGACACATTGCATTGGGTAAATATGCTGCAAAGGACTTCTTCAAAGTGTTGAAGAGCAAAGATGTCACCCTGAAGACTAAGGTGCGCCTGACCCAAGCCATGGTATTTTCAGTCGCATCATATGCACGTGAAAGCTGAACAATGAATAAGGAAGACCGAAGAAGAGTTGACGCCTTTGAATTGTGGTCTTGGCGAAGAATATTGAATATACCATGGACTGCCAAAGGAACGAACAAATCTGTCTCAGAAGAAGTACGGCCAGAATGCTCCTTAGAGGCAAGGATGGCAAAACTGCATCTTACATACTTTGGACATGTTGTCAGGAGGGATCAGTCCCTGGAGAAGGACATCATGCTTGGCAGAGTACAGGGTCAGTGGAAAAGAGGAAGACCCTCAACGAGGTGGATTGACATAGTGGCTACAACATAGTGGCTATGAGCTCGAGCATAACGATTTTAAGGATGGGTCAGGACCGGACAGTGTTTTGTTCTGTTGTGCATAGGGTCGCTATGAGTTGGAACCAACTCGACAGCACCTAACAACAACAACATATGTCTACTAGAGTGGAATTGCTGGGTCAAAAGGTAACGCTGTGTTTGTTTCAGAACTGCCAGAATTTTTCACTGTTAGTCTTTCGATTATAGCTTTTGATGACTAGAACAACTGTTATTCTACTCCTGTTATAGGATGCATAGTGATTGGATGATTCACTGAAGTCAGACTACCAGCCCTTCCTTTTTGCTTTGCTTCATGTTTGTCAGTCAAATTTTCACCTTATGTTAGACATTATTATGTCTAACATAACACTTGTAGCCTCAATAAAGCTGTTTTCCAAAATCTGTAATTACTCACCATTTCATGAAGCAACTACATGGTTTTAGAAACCTTTCCAATGCCATAAATTGTTTATTTATTGTACTGCCTGATTGTTACTAATGTTAATGATTTTTATTTTGTTTTACTCTGTTTTGTTTCTGATACAAGATCAGTTTTAAGAGACCTATTTATGGTCAGGAGTATATAAGCAATATTTGGGACTGAGTCCTCTTACTCTCTTTCATCATTCTATCTAGCCATGTATATATATAAATATCAAGATGCTATCATGAATGTTATGTAATGCATTGACCTGCTTCCAAACTCATAGAGTTCTGTTCTTTTATCCTGTAATAGGACCATTACCATCTTGTTCGGAGCAAAGCGTTACTGGAGAATATGCACTGCTATCAGTGCAGCATCTAGGGGAAAATCTCAAAAGATGAAGTTTGACATACACCTTCCTATTTCCATGAAAGCAGTAGGAGCAGTGTCTAACTCATGAGCAAAGTACCTGTGCAGTTGATTGTGATGGAAGTTGGAAGAAGATATAAAATAATGTGTAATTGATGGAGCTCCAAAGGAAATAAAACATGTCAATTTAATGAAACTACTATTAGGACCCTTATCTACAATAGTTGTAGATCAAGGATATATATATGAGAATTGTAGCAAAAATGAGGGTGTTTGTTTTGAGTTGTTAGGAAGCACATCATGGAGGCACCACACCGGCCATGTGCTGCCCACCTTTGGCTTTTTATGGGACAGAAAAATAACTCCATAATTTGTTAGGGAATTTTGTGTGTGTGTGTGTGTGTATAATATATACATATATATTGCACTTTAGTTGAAAGTTTACCCCCCCCCGTGTGTGTGTGTGTGTATAATATATATATATATATTGCACTTTAGTTGAAAGTTTACAGCTCAGGTTAATTTCTCATACAAAAATTTATACACATATAGTTATATGACATTAGTTTCAATCCCTACAATGTGACAGCACACTCCCCCTTTCCATGCCATTTCTTGTGTCCATTCAGCTAGTTCCTGTCCCTTTCTGCCTTCTCATCCTGCCTCCGACTGCAGCCACCAATTTGGTCTCAGAAGCACGCTCTTCACGGGTATTGTTTTATGTTTTATAGTCCAGTCTAATCTTTGTCTGGGCTTTGGGAATAGTTTTAGTTCTGGGTTAACAGAGAGTCTGGGGGTCATAGTTTCGGGGGTTCCTCCAGTCTCTGTCAGACCATTAAGTCTGATCTTTTTACATGAATTTGAGTTCTGTTCCCCACTTTTCTCTGGTCCCACCTGGGATTCTCTATTGTGTTCCCTGTCGGGGTGGTCATTGGTTGTAGCCAGGCACCATCTAGTTCTTGTGGTCTCAGGCGGATGGAGTCTCTGGTTTATGTGGACATTTTATCTCTTGGGCTAGTATTTTCCTGTGTCTTTGGTGTTCTTCATTCTCCTTTGCTCCAAGTGGGTTGGGACCATTTGATGTATCTTAGATGGCCACTAGCAGACTTAAGTCTCCAGACCCCACTCATCAAAGTGGGTTGCAAAACATTTTCTTAATAAACTTTGTTATGCCAATTGACCTAGATGTCCCCCAAAACCATGGTTCCCAAGGGAAGTTTTTTCGTTAAATGCATCATGATTCATGATTCATGCATCAGACATGAAATCTGCTTGACTATTTAGATGAGAACACTATACTAAAGTTTAAGTTTTGAACTTAAACACTCTATCTGTAAGAAGGGTGGATACAACAGACATTTACTAAAAGTAAAAAGCTGCTTGTCATGGAGTCAGTTCTGATTCACGATGACTTCATGTGTGTCAGAGCAGAACTGTGCTCCATAGTGTTTTCAGTTGCTGAATTTTCAGAAGTAAATTGCTAGGCCTGTCTTCTGAGTTGTCTCTGGGTGGACTTGAACATCCATGCTTTTGGTTATAGCCCATCAATCATGCTGTTTGCACCATCCAGGGACTCCTTACTACAACTAAAAGCTTGGTATGAGAGATAGCAATAATGGCAGTAATCTTTTCACAATGTGTTATAGAAACTCAGCTGGAATTTTCTAAAACAAACAAACAATGTTTTCTCTTTTCTATGCTTCATTTGCAAGTGTGCTTGGTGGGTAGGCTGACTTTCTTGCTCTTTCGATGCATATGGCCATCTTACATTACATTTCTGTTCAGATGAGTCCTGTGGAAGTGGGGAAGTGGAACATTTTAGGCCCATTCCAGATTCCTAGGGAAGAATTCCATCATCCCACCTTGGATCAGATGCTCATCACTGGATGAATCATCTGTGACCGGAGGATATTGTCAGGTAAGAACACAGCATTTTCTGTGGAAATCATGCGGATGGAGAGGGTCGGGGCAGGTGTAGAGTGGATAGGAAATCTGCAGATGAATGGAGTGGAAAGGTCTCTCCAGCCCCGGTGGCACAGTGGTTAAGTGTTTGGCTGTTAACCAAAAGGTCAACAGTTCAAATATACCAGTCACTCCTTGGAAGCCCTATTGGAGCAACTCTACTCAGTCCCATAGGGGCACTACAAGTCGGAATTGACTCAGTGGCAATGGGTTTGGGTTTGAGTTTATAGCATCTGGAATTGCCCGACTTCATGAGGGACAAGAATCAGGATAAGGATCAGCACAAAGCTGGTTCCTATGAGGTTGAGGTCAGACATACCTCTGCTCTCTAATTTCTTCACCATTCCTAACACCAGCCACCACTCTCCCTGTGTCATAGCACTCTTGACTTCTCTGCAGGGTTCAATGATTCATTGCTTTGGCCACACAGAAGTCACAGATATACTCACGGTGGTTTATTAGGGAAGTAACAGGCTACAGCCTGGGATCAGGATCAACTCAGAAGTAACAGGAGCAACTCAGGATCAACATCAGGAAGCACACAGGCAAGGTCTGGAAGGCTCCTCCTCCCTTCTTCAGTGCAGGACAGCTTCCAACCAGGACAGCTCTCTCTGCCATCAGGCCTTATAGTCCGTGTAGCAGCTCCCTCAGCTGTCTCAGCTGCTGGTCTTCTAGCAACAGCTCTCCACTGTCAGCCTCTTTGCCTGTGGCCTCTTCACCACTAATCAGCCCAGCACACAGCCAGTGTAGAAGCTCTTTTATCTGCCCTCTGCTGTCAGTCCTCTCTGCTGTCAGCTTCTCTGCTATTAGACATCTCTATCATCAGCCTCTCCACTGCTAACTGGCCCAGCTCATAGCCAGTGTAACAGCTTCAAGACCCCCTCAGCTCCCATGTGCCTCTGCTTCTCTGCCAGCACAGCTCTTACCCAGCATCTCTCTCTCAACCAAGAAGTCCTCTCCAAAACCTCTGCATTTCAGTTGTTCATATATCCTGGGCCTCTTCAGTTACAAGGCAGGGCCTCCTTCACCAGACCAGAGTTCAGCCAATCCTCAGTCACCTACGAGGTGTCAGTCAACGCAGGACGTGTTAATTACCAGACAAAAGTATCAAACTATCAAGTGATTTACAGCTTACCCACCTTTTTATTTCCTGCAGAGCGACTGGTGGGTTCGAACCACCGAACTTTCAGTTAGCAGCTGAGTGCCTAACCACTGCATCACCAGGGCTCCTAGGAAATGTCAATCAAGCCTCTGGGCAAAAGTAACAAACCCTCTGGGGTATAAAGCAACCAGGGGGTAACCCTCCTCAAATTGCTTCTCTGAAGAACTAGGGCAAAATTAACTCCTCAGGGCTTAGAGGAAAAATCTCCCAAGCTTCTTTTCCAAAGAACCAAAGCGAAAGGCCACATAAAGGAACTCACTGAACCACAACTGGGCCAACAGAAAAATAGGTCTCCCAAAAAAGACTGAGAAGAGAGGATGAATTAAGTCTAATCACCAGGTCAGTCATTGGAAGGCTCCTTGGAATAGTTACGGGACATGGAGAAAGGCAGTCATAGGTCATGGTTTCCAAATGTCCTGAGGACCTAGTGATCCTCTCCTCCCCTTCTAGGGGAGCTTTGAGCCTAAACTCACAGTGCTCCCCTTGTCAGCAGGAAGTGGACACTATCTCCCCCTAGCCTCCCTCCTCCCTCTGCCCCATTCCTAAATATGCATATTGGTCTGAATTTTGCCCATTGCCTCCCTCTGTGCAGTGTATATTCTTCTTGTTTTTTTCTTAATTTTTATTTTCGTAGTGTATTTTCTTGCCCCATAAAATCACAGATGATCCAGAAATTTATCTAAGAACAGAAACAAGATTTTCAGCAACCTGGGTATTCTCTAGTCCCGACCCCCAATCCTACCACAACCTATTCTGAAGTCTGAACAACATAATGCCCTTTGGTCTTACTCTAACAAGGAGCTAAATAATCCTGCAATAAAGCAAAATTCTGACTTGTAAAACTATTAGCATTCTTTTCTTGTTAAAATTGTTATCAAATATTTGGTTTTGTGGGTATGTTCTAACTGCTTCAGCCTACTCTAGCAGAAGATTACCCCTCAACAATGAAAACAAGCAAGCATAAAGCTTGGAAAAGACACTTGTGAATACAGGAAGGAAAGCAAAATGCGTGCATTATTAGTGAAGTTTTTCTCATTTTGGTCTTCATCTTCACTATTTAATATATGCTTCTTACAGAATGAAGGGCAGCAGAATTTTGTATTTATTCATAGCTAATTTGCAAACATAAAATTTTAATTAAAATCTGTGGCTCAAAGTTTCTAATTATCCTGTAAAAGAAATTTTATTATTGGAATTTCAGTTCTTTTATTCCTTTTTTAGTGGTTGTTTCTTTAATTATAGACTGTAAGATAAGCCATTTTTAAAAAAAAAAAAATCTAATAACGGCATCATTAAAGGAAACTACCAATTTTTAAAAAATATAAATGGCTTCATGAGATTCATTTTATGCAGTAATTAAATAACTTGGTTTCAGTGTGAAGTGAAAAATTCTAAAATGATCGAACTTTTATCTATGGATTAGAATTTAAGAAAAATAATTTCAAATATTGATAAGGTCTAACTAAATCTTAGACATAAGTCTATCTGTAGGTGATGATATAATGCATACTTCATAATCATTTCATAGTTAAATGGTATAAGATATGAAATTAAGGATGAGTTATTGCTGCATTCTATATATATATATAGGGCCCTGGTGGTGAAGTGGTTAAGAGTAACCAAGACGTTGCATTTCAAATCCACTAACCACTCCTTGGAAACCATATGGGGCAGTTCTACTCTGTCGTATAGGGTCACTATGAGTTGGAATCGACTCAACAGTAGTGGGTTTATATATTTGTATATATATATACATAAATTTGGTCTCTGACATAAGAATAAAGGAAAAGTCAGACTCAGTTAAGAAGAGTTAGAAATCAAGACAACCATCATACTAATAGCTGTCACGTATTGACTAGTTACTATGTTCCATGTAAGGCACTCAAACTCCACTTCTTACAGCAATCATGAAAGTTGTTATTATACTTTTTTTTTTTACTAATTGTAGTGAGCTATAATACACATACCATAAAATCCACCCAATTCTAGTGTACAGTCAGTGGTTTTCAGTAAATTTACTCAGTATGCCGTCATCGCCACCATCCAATTTTAGGGTATTTCCATCACTGCATAAAGAGCCTCATGTCTATCTGCAGTCGCTCTTCCTTCCTGGTCCAGCTCTAAGCAACCACTAATGTACTTTCTCTCCAGGCATTTCATGTAAGTGGAATTTCACAATCTCTGCATTTTTTTTTTTTTACTTAGCATAATATTTTTGAAGTTCATCTATGTTGTATCACGAATAGACATTTGGAATACATCTACTTTTTGGCTATTATGGAAAATGCTGCTGTGAGTATTTGTGCTCAAGTCCTTGTGTGGGCACACTTTTCATTTCTCTTAGGTAGACACTCAGGATTAGAACAGCTGCGTCATATGGCAAGTGTATGTTTTACTTTTTTAGTAACTGTCAATCTGCTTTTAGAAGTGCCTGTACCACAAGCAATGCATGAAGGTTTCAATTTCTCTATACCCTCACCATCACTTCATCTTTTCTGTTTTATTATTACTACTATTATTATAGCCATCTGAGTGTGTGAAGTGGTATCTCATTGTGGTATTGATTTGCATCTCCCTAACGTTTTTTTTTTTTAACGACTAATGATGTTGTGCTTATTGGCCATTTGCATATCTTCTATGGTGAAATGTTTATTATTTTTTTGCTGATTTTAAATTGCGTTTCTGTCTTCTCATAATTAGGTTGTAATACATCTTTATGTATTCTGGATACACATCATTTATCACATATATACTGTGCAAATATTGTGGCTTGGCTTCTCACTTCTTAATGGTGTCCTTTGAAGTGCAGAGTATTTTCAGTTTGATGAAATTCACTTTATCAAAATTTTCTTGCTGCGTTGTATTTGAGTAATTGAAGTAGTCTTTGAGTAATTGAAGGTCGCCCTTTTGCTTTGTTTTTGCTGAGGAAGACACTGACACTCAGAGAGGCCAAGGAGACACTTAAGAGTGATGATGTGCTCAAGTGCAGGATGTTGCCCCTCCACTGCTGGTCGTTGCCACTTGCTGCTCACTGTTGTCAGTACAGGAACCAAGTGAGATCAGGAAAGGTAAGTCTGGTACCGGGCCCAGGTTTCCCCAAGATCCAGGACATTTAAAAGAAGCACAGTTGTTTTAGGTGATTGGAATATAAGTAGAGGAAACAGATGTGTCTTCCCAGATAACTCCCTTTTAGCTTCGTCTATATATACAAAAAAAAAAAAAATTTTTTTTTTTTTTTAATATATCTTTGGAATGAAGGTGTTGTGAAGTGCCATTGAGTCACCTCCAACTCATAGTGACCCCATGTTAACAGAACCAAACTTTGCCTGGTCCTGCGCCGTTCTCAAAATAGTAGGTATACTCGAGCCCATTGTTGCAGTCTCGCCACCCTTGCTTCTAAGGAGCATTCTGACTGTACTTTCTCCAAAACAAATTTGTTCGTAGTGTCATAGAGTAAAACTGGAGTCTCTGTTAAAATTAAAATAAAGAGATTTATTGAAGGAATATCACAACCACAGTTGGGCAACAATCTATAAAATTACAAATTACCCCTAAGTACAGAAAATGAGAAGGGCTTTTACACAGGAGAAGTTTAGGGAAACAGTAACCATTGGTCATACATTAGTAACAATAAGTCACGCATTAGTTAACCTGCATAAGCATTTTGCAAAAATGGTTTTATTTATCTTTCAAGGATAGGGGCAGCTTATGCAAAAACATTCTTTCTGAGAATATCTTTCTATCTCCTTCCCCTGCTTACTCAGAGTGATTTGACTTTCTGAGAGCAGCTGTGTTTTGCCTCCGCTCCTCCACTTCCCCCAGTCAACGAAAAACCAAATCGGTTGCCGTCGAGTCGATTCCGACTCATAGCGACCCTATAGGACAGAGTAGAACTGTCCCGTACAGTTTCCAAGGAGCGCCTGGTGGATTCAAACTGCTGACCTTTTGGTTAGCAGCCGTAGCTCTTAACCACTATGCTACCAGGTTCCCCCCCTTCCCCTGAGTCAGTGTAGATTAACCCATTAATGGGAGCATGGCTCATACATCTTAGCACAATACAAAATGGAGTTCGACCTGTACCCTGGGCAGAAGTCTCCCTTATGCCAAGCACCTAGATTTTGGGGGCTCTTTTGTAGAGGAAATACCTAAAATACAATATTTTGTTAGAGAGTTTTAATGAGATCATGAAACCCTACTTTCAAGCTATGAAAATGTTGGTCAGCCCCATCTGCAGCTTGCACAGCTGTGGTCCTTACTAAGGAAGGTTGAGCCTCCTTTGGGCTTCCCTGTCGCAGGTGGACTCTGTGGGTTTATGAAGTGTGAGGTCCGTGCTGGAGATCGATGAGATTTTATTCTAGATGAACTTGTGAAAATTCATCATTTTTCATCGATAAATTAGTATCTGAAAGTTCAACTGTATACTCAAACTGTAAACAAATATTTTTGAAGCAAAGACCCAGTATAAATAAGTTTTTGGTTTTTAATTACTTTAAAATAGCAATGCTTTTCATTGGTTCTAAGATCTAAGTATACATTTAAGCACAAAAAAAATGGACTTCAAAACAAATCTTCTATACAAAACAACTTCTATAGGAAAGCTAGGAAGCAAAATTTCAACTAAATTCCCCAAATAGAAAATTTTGCTATTCCAATGTATGTATGAATAAGTTCTTTCAGCACTTGCTAGTTTAATGTAAAAACTCACTAGAAAAATTTGATGAAGAATAAATTGAGAAGTCTGGCTCATTTTGTGAATTTAGAAAACCTTTCGAAAATACTTTTCTGGTAGACATCCTCTAAGATGGCTCCCAAAAATCCCCACCTTTTGTAATCCCCTCATTTTGAATGTCGGTTGGACTTATTTAATTGCTTCTAAGAAAGACTATACAAGTAACGAGATTTTACTTCAAAAATTAGGTTACAAAATGACTGTGGCTTCCACCTCGCTTACCCTCTCTTGCTCTCTTGCTGACTTCTTTGGAAAAAGCCAGCCACCATGTTGTGAGTTGCCTTATGGAGAGGCTCACATGGTAAGGCACTGATATCTCTTGCCAACAGTTATGTGACTGACCTTGGGAGCTGCAAGATTGAGTTCAGAGGCTGATCTGACAGCATTTGAGCCTTGAAATGAGTGCAGCCCTGGTAACACCCATATTGCAGCCTGTGAAGGAGCCTGAGTCAGAGGACTCAGCTCAGCCTCATCTTGATTCCTGACCTACAGAATGGTGAGATAATAGGCATTTGTTGTTTAAGTTGCAATAGTTAACCATTGCAGCTATCTTTGTAATTGCTAATTTAATAAATATGTTGAATTACTTTTGTTTTTTCCTCCAAGAATGAACATTCACAGTATTTCAGATCTTGACAATTTTTGGCTTGTGGAGGACAAGGCAGACAGAACAGACATATGACAATAATGATAGGCAAATAACTGGATCTTCATGAAGCTGATATTTAAATATTTGCTAACATTTACTTAAAGGAGACACTCAGCTCTATGTGGGGGAAAGTTTGGGAGGAGGTGACAAACTGGGTGGCTTAAAACAACAGAATTTTATTTTCTCAGAGCTTTAGAGGCCGGAAGTCTGAAACCACGCGTCAGCAGGGCTGGTTCCTTCTGGAGGCCCTGAGGGAGAGGCTGTTCCCTGCCTCTCTCCTAGCTTCTGTGGTAGGCAGCAGTCCTTGGTGTTCCTTGGCTTGTAGATCCATCACTCCAATCTCTGCTCCATTGTCACGTGACATTCTTCCCTCTGTGTTTCTGTCTCTGTCTCTTCTTTTTTAATAAAGACACCACTCAGATTGAATTAGGACCCACCCTACTCCTGTATGACCTCATGTTAACTGTTAACATTGTCAAAGATCCTGTTTCTAGACAAGGTCACATTCACAGGTACCAGCTGTTAGCACTTCAATACATCTTTTTGGGAACACAATTCAGTCTGTAACACCCCCCCACACATGTTAGTACAAGGACATTGGTTGCCTATAGGACTTTTTCTCATAAGCCTCTACCTTTAACATTCTTAGGTAATAGGTGGATACTTAAAATGATCTCACCTTTCCTGGTTTGAATAATCTCCATGTTATTTTAATATTTAGTTTATCCAAAAGTCAAACTGATTTAAACGATATCTATATTTTCCTATATATTTGGAAATTCTCATAATAAAAAGTAAAAAAATAATAACAAGGGCTGAGTGCAGTAGTTTCTTTTGGTTGCATTGTTCTCCTTCAGAGTCTAGTCCAGTTTTCACAGGTCCTTCCCCTGCTTCTCCTCCCTGAAAGAGTGTCCATGTGCATGAGGAAGCTTACGGTAGCTTTTGTGGGAGTAGGGGAAGAGGATCCTTGATCCACATGGCATCCATCCCTGGATCCTTGTCCACCCTGCTGCACTGCCCCTGGTCTGTCTGCTCCACGGCCTGGTGACTTTACAAGAGCTCATTCCAGCATTCTTGCGTAGCATTGATATCTCATAACAAAATACAGGGACATGGTTTATTTTAAACAAAACATTCTATGAGTAGAAAATGGAAGGAGAATAAAAACACTGCAGCTCTTGCTAAAATGTCTTAGCTTTCTAAAATCTCTACATTGTTTCCTAAACTGCTTCCCAGAGTCTTACACTGAGAATATGAAATTTAAGGTTCTAGGGAATCCAATTTGGCCACTGCAGCCTGGTATAAATCCTTAGAATTTCTTCATTCCGGGACATGTTACACTGCCTGGGATGTCTGCCACTATGGTCCAGAGTTTGGAAAAGTTCCTAAGTTTACCATCTTCAATTTCGGGAAATGATGCAAAGGCAGTCAAAGAATTTGGGAAATTGCAAACTGGGCCACTGAGTAAGCTTCATAAATAAAAGCATTTCTATCCAGCATTTGCCATGTAGAAAAGATGAGATGACATACAACATGTAATATTGGCATGAGTCCTGAACCTTGTCATATAGGTCGTTTAGTGAAGAAGAAAGAACAAGGACTGAGGGGCAGGAGGACCTGGGTTCTGGCCCAGAATAGTCCCTGACTGAAGATAAACTACCTAATCTCCTTGAACATCAGTTTATTTATCCAGCATGTGAGGTGGGGATGTTATAAATGCTATAAGTGCTGTAATTCTGACTACTCAATATAAATATCTATGATCTTCATATTTGTCTTATAAAAAGGAACATACACATATAGACGTTCAGTATTATTTTATTACAGCTACACAAGCAAAATAATCTAAATATATAAAAATCAAATTTAAATTTCTATGAAGCCAATTATGTATTTTAATTTTTACCCTTCTCAGTAGTGTATATTTTATTCCAAAAAGTGGTTTTCTAAGCAGTTGCATGTATGCCCCAAGGGTCGGTTAACCCAGAGAGCCATTGACCTGAATTCATACACATGTGTTCACTCTTGCCATCACTTTTCAGCTTTTATGGATTCTGGTTTCCTGTTGAGTCGTCAGAGTCACCTGATTCAAAAAGGCTCTGTAGTGACACTGTCAGGGACCCGGTGCAGCCACATCATAGTGTCAGGCCCGTATCTATGAAAACAACCACAGTCTGACTCCAAACACACAAGTGTAAGCGACATCTGTCGAAGGAGAACTCCAACTCCACTTTGGTTTTTGGTTTAAAATCTCACCAGTACTCGACGTGAATCCAGCTTGTAAACAGTGCAGCGGGAGGCAACAGAGGAGGACTGCTTCAAACACTGGAAACCTCACTGAAATCTTTAAAATGCTGCGGAACAAAGGTTTGGCTCTAGAGCACAAAGCAGTGGTTAGAAAGTGTTTCCCTGTATCCTGCGTTATACTTTCTAACAGACAGGGCTCGTTTGTTGTTGTAGTTATCGCTACATTCCCTTTTTCCCCCAGTCATTTGTTGGCATTATAAGTGTGCTTTATCTTTTAAAATTTGCAAAATAATTTGTATATTATGCAGAAGATGTAAGAAATAGTTAGTGAGCACCCATGTACAGCCACCCTGACTAAGAAATGAAAACTTACCCATTATCTTTGAAGGCCTCCATTGGTCCCTCTCCGATCCCATCCTGTTTATTATTCTCATTGTTTGTCTTTGTAGTTTCATCAGCATGAGTATACTGCTAAATAAGATCTTGCTTTGATTTGTATATTTTTGAACTTCAAATAAATGGAATCACACACCATATATTCTTTTGCAGCTTTCTTTCTTTGCTTGATATTATGCTTGTAATATTCATTCTCATCATGAGTTTAGCTGTAGCCTATTTATTTACTTTTGTTGTTTTATTCTGTCCCATCATAATACTATATTTAGTAAAGGTGTCCCATCTAATTAATTAGATTGGGGTTGTTCCCCATATTTTCTGTTACAATAAAAGCAGCTATGAACGTTCTCATGTATTTTTCCTGGACATAGGAGCTGGAATTTCTCTAGGGCCTATACAATGGAATTGCTGTGACAAAGGGAGCCCTGGTCATGCAGTGGTTAAAAGCTCTGCTGCTAACTAAAAGATCAGCAGTTCGAATCCGCCAGCCACTCCTTGGAAACCCTATGAGACAGCTCTACTTTGTCCTATAGGGTTGCTGTGAGGCAGAATTGACTTGACTGCAATGGGTTTAGTTTCTTTTTTTTTTTTTTTTGGTTTGCTGTGACAAAAGGTTGTCACACTTCAAATTTTCTAAAACCTATCGTCATCAATTCCAAAACCTAACGGCCCTAAGGGACACAGTAGAGCTCCCCCATAGGTTTCTAAGACTATAATCTTTGAGAAAACAAACTACCACATCTTACTCCCAGCGAGTGGCTGGTGGGTTCAAACCACGGATCTTTTGGTTAACAGCTGCGTGCTTAACCACTGTGCTCCGTGGCTCCTTTTCAAATCTACTAGGTTATGATAAAGTGTTTTCCAAAGTGCTTGTATCAGTTTGCATCCCTGGTGACTTAGTGATTAAGAGTTCACCTGCTAATCAAAAGGCTGGCAGTTCAAATCCACCAGGCGCTCCTTGAAAATCCTATGGGGCAGTTCTACTCTGTCCTGTAGGGTCACTATGAGTCGGAATAGACTTGACGGCAATGGGTTTGGTTTTTTTTTTTTGATTTAACAGTTAAAAGTTCCAGAAGCTTCATATCATCTCTTATACTTAATAGTGTCAACCTTTTTAAATATGTCCCATTTGGTTGTTGCAAAATAGAATCTCATTGTGTTTAAATATGCATTCCCTTAATTACTAGGGCAGTAAACAAAGAAGAATAATTTTAGTTAATAATAAATGCCATAAAAAATAAACAAGCCAAGGTGGTAAAGAGTGGGAAGGGTCTACTTCAGACCCATGGCCAGGGAAGACCTCGATGTGGAGGGTCATTTGCACTGAAACACAAGTGACAGGATGGGGCAAGCCAGACAGGAGACTGAGAAAGGGCTGCAGGCAGGAGTAGCCTCTGATTCCACAAAGAGGCAAAACATTGTTTCCTTTTACATGCTGGAATCTTATCTGATGAGTAAGAAAGAGAACAGGCAAGAAATTTCTCAGCTGGATTGGGGGAGGTAAACAGATGAAGAGGAAACAGTGCTCTGAATATGAAAAGGGAATGTGTAGGGAGCCAATTCAAAGAGCCTACAGTCATAATCAACTCAATGGCACACAACAACAGTCATCCTTTAGGAGCCCTGGTAGTGCAGTGGTTAAGCACTTGGCTACTAACCAAAAGGTCTGTGGTTTGAACCCACCAGCAGGTTCTGTGAGAGAACAGGCCTGGCAGTCTGCTCCCATAAAGATTACAGCCTAGGAAACCCTCTGGGCTGTTCTACTCCGTCCCAGAGAGTCACTATAGTCAGAATCCACTCAAGGGCACACAACAGTTACCCTTTTAATTGCTTCGAATTACTTTGTATTATAAGAAATGTAAAATTGCATCTAAAGACAAGCAAATAAAATGTCCTTAACCCACTGCCGTCAAGTCGATTACCGACTCATAGTGACAGAGTAGAACTGCCCCTGTAGAGTTTCCAAGGAGCACCTGGTGGATTCCAACCACCGACCTTTTGGTTAGCAGCCGTAGCTCTTAACCACTACGCCACCAGGGTTTTCAAAACGTCCTTAAGAAGAGTAAAAACCAAAACCCGATGACATCGAGTTGATTCTGACTTTCAGTGACCCTATAGGACACAGTAGAACTGCCCCATAGGGTTTCCAAGAAGCGGCTGGTGGATTCGAACTGCCGACCTTTTGTTTAGCAGCTGAGCTCTTATCCACTGGGCCACTAGGGCTCCTTAAGAAGAGTAAACACGACATGAATCATGCAACTATTTCAAGCTTAAAAGAACAATTAGAATCTTTCTAAATTTGTGAAAGTTTTTTAAAAAATGAATCTATTGAACTTAAGATCTGTGTCATTTTGGAAGAAAATGGCTTTTCTGTTTTAAATCCAGAAGAAGCATTTCCAGCCTTTTGGAGATGCTTCCTATTATTCTCCAAGCTTTTCTCATATGTAACTCAAATAGATCATCCATTCTCTGGAGTGAGAAGTAAAAGCAACCCTTGCTTCCTTACCTTGAATGTTAAGCTGAGTTGAGCGCTACCAGCCATTCTGGGAAAATGACGTACTTCATGTGGAACAACGGAGTCTAGGAGAGTCAAAGATGGACCTTTCTTGGTTATCTTAGGGGGCCGGTCTGGGTCTTCCAGGAAGTAGATGCCATGATGCCGTCATACATGCCTGTGGAGTATTAAGAAGAGGTGGAGCAGGAATAGGAAGAGAAAGCATTTATGCTGGGATACCGGTGTGACACCTGAGAAAGGAGACAGGGAAAGCGGGAGGCTTGGGGAAGAAAAGCCTCAGGCCGCAGTGCAGCTCTGAGAGTGTCTCAGCCAGCCCGACGAGCATCCTGGAGCAAAGGCTGCCGGTTACAGGAGTCCCACAGCAAGCAGAGAGGGTCCTGCTCTATCACCCCTGCCACGCCCAGCCATCGGCTGGGAGCAGCCTGAGAGAGCATGGCCTCAGTGTGGACCCTGCAGAGGGTCCCAAAGGTGCCGCAGCTGGGCTGTCAGTTTCCCGCCCCCTCACAGTAGGTTCTCTGGAAGGGAGAGCTGAACAACACACCTCCACAGCTGCCTCACTTAGAAATGTTAATCGATCGAACTTGCCATTTCGAGATGCTTACAGTTTTCAGTGTCTGCCTAACAATAGAATATGACGCATATATCTGGGCTCCCAGTCAATTAGCAGATATTTCAGTCATGGTACATTCAAATATCTCACTGGTTTTCCTAATGATATTGAAAAGAAATGATTATGTGAAGTTTAGACTTCTCAGCTTTTTTTTTGCCTTGTTGACTTTTATTCCTGTTAACATCATATTCTACCAAAGCAGAAAGGACTGTAATTGAATTCAGATAAAACTCCTAAGTTTAACCGGGAGACACAGGTTCTTTATCCATCCCTTTTTGCCTAATGTTAAGTTTGCCTGACATACAACCAGGAAAGGGATAAAATGACTCATTAACTAAGAGCACAAGTAAGCAGGGAAGAAAGATTAATCAGTCAGTCAGAGCCAAGTCAGGATGTCTAGTGTTAGGATTGGCCACCTGTGTGAGAGAATAGGAAGATAAATCTCCACAGGAGGTGTCATGGGTTGAATTGTTCCCCCACCCCCACCCAAATATGTGTTGCAATCCTAACCCATATGCCTGTGGCAACAATCCTATTTGGAAATAGAGGATTTTCATTATGTTGATGAGGTCCTATCAGTGTAGGGCGTGTCTTAACCCTAATGATTTTTGAGATATAAAAAGAGCCAATGAGACACAGAAGCAAGTAAGCACAAACAGGGAAAGACAGATGACACAGGAAGATCACTAAGGAACTGAGCAACAGAAGCTGAAAGAGACAAGGATTTTCCCCCAGAGCAGAAAAAGAGCCTTCCCCTAGAGCCAGTGCCCTGAATTCTCAATTCTAGCCTCCTAAAATGTGAGAAAATAAATATCTGTTCTTTAAAATCCACTTGTGGTCTTTGTTACAGTAAAAAAAAATAATTAATTAATTAATTAATTAAAAAGTTACAGTAGCACTGAGAAATTAAGAGAGTTCTTTCACAGAGTCATACCATCTAAGGAGGTGCAGAGAACTCTAGAAGCAAAAAGACACACACAGCATGCATCCATGGTGGACTGGGTAACCTACCATGTGATTTGCCTTTATCTAAACCTCTTTCTGTCTCACTAGGACTTCTCACTACCTAGAGTGACTGCCTGCTTAGATCCACTACCCCAGTAAAACTTCTGGGAGGAGACTGACTTTGCAATTGAATTATCCATACTCTGTTTTCCAGAGGAACTTACCTTAAAGGTCCCTGACTCCATGCCTACACAGTGTACCTTTGCCCTTTAATGGCTCTCCTTGACCATCTGCCTTCTCTTGCTCCTGTCAAAATCTGGGAACCCTCTGTCTTAATTTCCTAGGGCTGCTGTAAAAAAATACTTTAGACTGGGTGGCTTATAAGAACAGAACTTTATTGCCTCACAGTTCTGAAGACAGGATTACAAAGTCAAGGTGTCAACTGTGTTGATTATTTCTGAGGCTTTGAAGGAAACTGTTCCATGCCTCTCTCCTAGCTTTTAGTAGCACCAGGTGCTCCTTAGCTTGTAGGGGTCTATCTCTCTGTGCCTCTTCTGTTTATAAGGATTGGATGAGGATCCATTATACTCCATCCAGCACGGACCTCATGTTAACTGATAACATCTTCAAAGATCCTGTTTCCAAACTAGGTCATGTTTACAGCTACCAGGCATCAGGAGTTCAACAAATGTTTTTTGGGAAAACCGCCCAGTGTATAAAAACCTAACCAAAACCATTGCTGCTCAGTCGATTCGGACTCATATTGGCCCTACAGAACAGAGTAGAACCGCCCCATAGGGTTTCCAAGGCTATAAATTTTTATGGAAGCTGACTGCTATATCCTTCTCCCCAGAGCAGCTGATGGATTCGAACCACAGACCTTTCAGTTAGTAGGCAAATACTTAACTACTGCGCGACCAGGTCTCCTCTATCCAGCCTATAACACTCCCTTAATGGAATCAGAGAGGATTCATGACAGCTGCAGGGAAACCCTTCAAAAATGGAACCCAGGTCACAAATTTATTGGAGTCCTTACCCAAGGAATTAGCTATTCTCAAAATCAGAGCTTACACTATAGTAGCCAGACCCCCGGAAACTAAATGAAACTCTTACTGACAAATACGTTCAGATAGCCCCTTTCCATGAGAACTTTCTCTCGGGATGCACATAACTTCCCCTTGCTTAGCCTCCTTCAGAGACAGAAATTCTCTTGAGGAACTTAAAGCACAGCTGGTAGCCCCGGAGGCTGAAAAAGCTAATTGGAAACAAGCTGGATACTTTAACCACTAAGATGGGCTTTGGAGACACTGGATGGTCTTTTGATCTCTCCTAAGTTTCCCACCCAAAATTTAGGGCTCAGGCTCCATAACATTACACAACAGGACAAAAGAAAACCTTAAAAGTCCTTTCCAAAAGTATTGGTTGGACAATTCTGTATTTATTCTTGAGCCATGGCTCAAATTGTAGAACTGAAGCGTTAAATGAAATAAAAATGGAGTCATGTGGTTGACAAAATTGCTTGGCAGTAAAATGGACAATGTCCCTAAGACTTGTTGTACTGAAACATAAGCCTAGCTTACCTATAAATCAGGCCACCATCGTTAATCAATGAAATCCTGATACTCTTTCAACAGTAGATTATATAAGCCAATCAGAAATAAGTTTCTTTTGCTTCTGCGTTTTGTCAGTAAAAAGCCAGTCATTGCTGATACTGGGTGGGGTGCCTTTCCATGTTGGGTTTGGTGCTACTCAATTTGCGGGTCTTCTGCCCCAATAAACTTCATCTAATAGGTCACGGACTCAGTTTCTTTGGAATGTTTTGGCAACAGAAGTGGTATTCTAAAGGAGACCTCAGCGATCCCCAAGGATTCCACGGAAGCATGCTTTGATGCCCGAAAACCCCTTTGAGATTTCTGTCTCCTCGCTGTTCATAGAGGTAGTCCAGAAGTTTCCTCTCAGATCCATACTCTGTTCTTGTTCCATTTTGGGTTCTCTGAGCTTTATTCAGGAAACCCTGGTGGCATAGTGGTTAAGTGCTATGGCTGCTAACCAAGAGGTCGGCAGTTCAAATCCACCAGGCGCTCCTTGGAAACTCTATGGGGCAGTTCTACTCTGTCCTATAGGGTCGCTATGAGTCGGAATCGACTCGACTGCAGTGGGTGGTGGTGGTGAGCTTTATTCAAGACTAGGAAAGACTGGGTCTGGCCCTCTAGATGAGCTAGGTTCATTTGGGTCTTTTTGTTACTTACAGGTAAGACATGGGACCCTGAGGATCCAAAGAACTCCAGCAAATTTTATGGTTAAATATGGTGAAACTTGAGACAGATAGGGTTAACTGTGCTGGTAGAACAAAAAATGTGTTAAAAGATTACCATCTAGAAGTTGGGTAAACAGGAACCCACCCTGTCAACAGGAGGTAAGATTGAAACAACCCCTGAATTCTTATCTCCTTCTTAGTGTTTTTCTAGTCCCCTTTTTACACCTCCTTTACAGGCTCCTCATGCACAGAAGAACAAAGTGTGACCGCTGTTTAGTCTTCCTTAGCCCTCCGGAGATGGCAATGTAGTGCCAAAGATCAAGTGCGCTTGTGCTATATCCCATAATAAGTGATGCCAAGAGCTGCCGAGAGGACCCCATCTTGAATATCAGCAGGTTCCATCTCAGATTCCAGATGCCTGTGCAACCTAATTAGCATACGCCACCATTCTGAGAAGTACTCGCCCCTTGAAAGAAGCCCACTAAATATTCGTTACTCTGTTGTCTCCACTGAACCCATTTAAGCCTTAGCTTTGCTTTGCGAGTCAGTCTTTTGGAGAGGCTGAGATCCCTGCTGACTCATTTTGCTTGACTCATGCAAAATAAAGCTTGCTGAAGATAAAGTTTGTCTTCCGAGTGTATTCTTACTCAGGAAAAGACAAGGACCCTTTGTGTCAGATTGGCAACTGGTAACAAAACTGACTAAGAAGAATTTAGAACTGCTGTGGCCATTGTGGGGAAATTTTCAGACAGATAAGTTAAAGTATTGCAGGGAAGCCTCAAGAAAGGTAGCGTTCTTTGATTGACATTTGGAAGCTGCCAAAAGCTCAGGGGACTGATCAGTTGCTCTCCAACAATGCTTAGTAGACTCAACAGATGTGCCACTGACTGCCCCTCTGGCTTTTTTGCTTGCCTTACCCACTTACTCTTTGCCCAACTTGGCTGATTCCCGGTCTCTTCTGGCTGAAATTCCTTTTTCATCCATCTCTGAAGCCCCCTCTTTCTTTGACCCCATCCCATCTTGAAAGATGCCCTTCAGGCTTAAACCAGCTACTCGTGATAGGACCCGGACACCTGATGAGATTTTTATACCTCCTGGTTGAGTAAAATTACGAAATATTGTAAAAGAATTTCCCAAACTCAAGGATGATCCTAAAAAAAAAAAAATCACTAAGAAATTTAGGATCCTAATTGGAAGCAATCAGGGCTTTGGAAAAAGATTGTAAAATAAACAATAAAAATTAGAGAGAATAGATTCATAAGGGAAAAAACTCCAGTTATCAAAGAGGCTGCTTACATGCTCCCAGCCATTCAAAGCTGATGGGGCTCTGCTGAAAATCTTTGCAGGCTGCAGGTAAGACTGGCAGTACACCGGCCACATTGAATAAACAAGGGGCTGTGCCAAGGGGCCGAGCCTGCCATCTTCAGTAACACAGAGAGTTAACTCCCAGGGTGGAAGTTATGCCCTAATTAGGCAAAACAGGAACTAACCTCTGCTTTTAGAGTGTCTCCTTATTTAGGCATACTTCTGGTTCTATGAGTCAGAATCGACTCAACGGCAGTGGGTTTGGGTTCTGGTTCTGACTCAGCTAAAGAAAACAAGAGACTGGGGTCTTCAGTCCAGCTAAAACCAGTCTTGGAACAGCTCAGGCCCTCCTGAACTGCTTAATACTGATGACCTTGCTCCTCAGACAAGTTATTGATGTCAGAGGCTGAAAAACACACCCCCACCTACACCCCATAAAAAAAACGTGGGCAAAATGCCGTCTTTGTAGCTCCCCTTTCAGACTGAACAGGCATAAAAGGCTGGACAGCCCCAAGAATGCCCTTCATGTCAAACCAATCAGCAAGCTGGCCCCAATCTGGGGTGCTCCTGAGGACCCCAGACCCAATTTACTTTACCCATATAAGCTACTTTAAGACAGGGAGCAAAGGCCCTGAGATCGCAGGGTGCCTGTTTGAGAAATAGCGAAGAGACTGGTGTGGTTAGAGGAGAAGCAAGTAAAAGAGAAAGAGACTATACTATCAGGGAGGCAGTAGGGGGCTAAGTGTGGAACCTAGAGACTTAGTAAGGCAGACAACAGTTGGGCCCCCAAATCTGCAAACAAAGTAACAAGAAATGGGGCAAGGCAAAGAAACAAAGCCATTCCCCAGAACAATGGGGCAGGGTATCTAAAAATAGTCTGCAAACTTCTTTAAAGTTGCCTTTCAGAAGCAGCAGGAGAAAACCAGGCCCAGGGACATGCTCAGAACATCCACCTGTGACCGCTGTGTGACCTTCCACCAGGGGCAGTGAGGAGCTACAGCCCCAGCCGGGGAATCGAACCCAGGGAGCGAGAGACTGTGCAGGCGTGACACCCCATAATAAGTCCTGCTACAAATCCCAGAGGCCTCCAGGACAGGAGCCATCTTGGAAAGCTGCTGCGTGTCCAGTATAGTTAACATATCCTCGCCTGTGCCTATGAATAAAAATGAATCTTTTCCCTCCCAAGAACTTTTAAAAACTCAGACCTGTCTTTTGTTTTCTGAGACGTGGGTAAGCATTGCTCTAGGCCCTCCTCGTCTCCGCTTGCAAGCCTCTTCAATAAAGCTTTGCTCGTGTGGAAAACTACGTGCCTTACCTGCTCATTCTTGACCAGTGAGAGGCAAGAACCTTATTCTGGTAACAAAGGCATTTGCCTAGTTCTACCAGAGGCCTTAAACGGTCCAATGTTGAAAAATTTACATCATCTGACCCACCATGGAGTAGATAAAATGATTCAGATTGTGACCAAATATTGGTGGGGCAATTGCTCTCGAGTGGCGCAGCAAGTTTACTTCACAGACTTGCTTGTTTTTAAAATGGACTGAACATATTAGAGGTAATTTAGACTTTTACTAGATACTTTTGGAGTCTTTTTAAATAAAAATTGACTCACTTGAAAAGTACACTGGTAAAAGGATAGATTATTTGGCTAAGAAAACAAGGCTTTGGAAAGACAAAACTTATCCTATGTTGCTTCTTGGAATGTGTATATTTTAAGAGAACATTCAACCATTTAGACTTTGCCAGATTTGGGTTCTGTCCCTACAGAATCAGCTTTGATTTCCTAGTTGAAAATTGTCCTTCAGGGAAAAATTCTAAGCTTTATAAAGGGAATGCTTTAGTCTCTCAGGAGTTCCTTAATCCCCGTGACTGGGGGAGACTGTATATTGACAATCATTCTCTTTCTGGAAATTGGTTAATTCAGGAAAATAATATCATTCCCTATAATGAATCTGTTAATAATGTCACAAAAGCAGATGTCCTCTGTGCACCCAAAGGCTATGTTTTTCTTTGTGGATAGTCTAACTGGTATAAAAATTATGAAACTCTTCAGAACTCAGATGGGGCTGGGCCCTCCAATGGATGGCTGTAGAATATCAGGAGTCTGCACTCTTGGAACCCTTGAGATACTACTAGAACTCCACTCACATGAAGAAAATATACATTGCACTAGCACCCTAGTTTTTTTTGTTTTTTTTTTTTAAGAATTGGAAACAAATGAGGTATCTTGCCAGCAAGTGTTAACCCCCCACAGTCTTTGCTTCCTTTGTTATGTCCTTACTTCCCCGTATGGGACTCAGACAAATGAAGTCATGGTTTGTAACCTGTCTCAAACACTATGGTAGTGATAGGTGACTCCACAGTTGAGGCTATAAAATCTCATCAGAAGCCTCTCAACTCTTTATCTACGGTGGTGCTAGATCATAGAATTGCTTTAGATTTCCTTCTGGCCCAAAAACGTGGCATCAGTGCAATGGCTAACACTTCTTGTTGCATGTGAACAAATTCCACTGGACAAGTTGAACAAGTTGTAACCAAAATTCAACAAGAACATTGGTTTCACCAAGTGGAATCTCAGCCTAACTAGGGATGTAATCTGTTTAGCTGGCTGTCTACTAATGTAGTGTCTTGAATGTGTTCTTTAATCTAAACAGAAATTATAATTTTTAACTATGATTATTGTTTTCTGTGGAAAGATCACATGTATTACAAAATGCTTTTCAAGGTGTTTGCAACCAATCTACTAGCATTCATTCCCTGCTCAGAACAATGCTTTTAGACATTATTTTTACTGTCAGAGACAAAACTGTTTTAGTCTCTGACAGTAAAAATAATCAAGCCATGGAGTCTTCACACACTTGACCCAGCTGATGACATTTCTCAAATACACTGTGTTACATAATTAATAAATCAATCATCCCCTCCGTCTCTGGTTAACACTGCCCAGAGCCTTAACTATGGCATGGTGAAGACCTGGAAATAAGAGGCCATCAAACACTGGTCAGTGAAAGCCCATGCAGAAGAAGGGCCATCAGAAGGGAAAGTGAGAGGCCAGTAACTTGATCAAAGACCTTCTTTGAAGGTCTTGACAGAAGAGGGAACTGTTAAATGAAATAAAAATGGAGTCCTGTTGTTGACAAAATGGCATTGGTGTTTGAGTGGACAATGCCCCTAAGACTTGTATTTACTGAAACTGAAGCCTAGTTCTCCTGTAAATCTAGCCACCCTTGTTCAGCAATGAGATTCTAACATCACTTCACTGACCAGTGAAATCCTGACAGCATTTTACTAAAATTGTATAAACTGTATAAACCAATCAATGCTTCCATGTTTTGTCAATAAAAAACCAGTCACTGCTGATACTCAGCGGAGTACCTTTCCATATTCTGTTTAGTACTACCCAATTCATGACTCTTCTGCCTGAATTAACTTTGTCTAATTTTTTTTTTAATTTTATAATAGATACATTTTATTATTGACTCAGTTTCTTTTGACAGAAGCTATAAGCTCTCTTTGTCTATAAAAAAAAAGATTTTTTTTTTTAGGCATGTTTATATGTTTATGAGTATGTAATATTTTACCTTCATATGGTATTACCAAATTAGATTACAAAGTTCCTCAAAGGGTCTCTATTCTTACTGGCTTAGAAATAAATAAGCGCTTATACAAAATGAATATTCCTAAAATTTCCAGAGATTAAAGAAATTCAATTTCTAAGACTCTCATCATGCATTTTAAAAAGTATTCTCATAGAAACTAATTCAAATTTTTAAAAATTTTGATTTCACACAGTTCAGGTAAATATTTGGCAAATTAGACTAGTTTAATATTGTTGGTTTAATAAAAACAGCTATGTCTTTGGAGTTATCAGTGTCAAGGGTAATATAGGTATATATTTTTATTCTACTTGGGTATGCTTTTTCCAAACTTACATGGATTTTGTGACCAAATAAGCCAGCATTACATCTATTAAATGTAAGATTATGAAAAAATGTCTATGTATGTGTCTTGATCATGCAGTGCTGCTTTAACAGAAATCCCACAAGTGAGGCTTTGACAAAGAGAAGTTTATTCTCTTACAGTCCAGTAGGCTAGAAATCCAAATTCAGGGTGCCAGCTCTAGGAGAAAGCTTTCTTTCTATGTTGGCTCTGGAGGAAGGTCCTTGTGATGCATCAGTCTTCCCTTCATCTGGGAGCGTCTCAGTGCAGGAACCTCAGGTTCAAGGGGCACACTCTGCTCTCAGCAGTGCTTTCTTGGTGGTATAATAGTATGCTTAACCAAATTGAATTATCATTCTCACCAACTTTATTTCAACAGTAATTATGATTTGTAGTATAAAGGTAGTTTCCAAGATCTTTTAGGTAACTTAAAACCTTAGAGTTATGCTAAATTAATGAATGGCTATTTATTAGATACATAGATCATTTCTAAGTAATACAGAATACCGGATGACTAATTACTAAACAAAAATTTAACTTTACATACTTTTTGCCTTTAATTTTTAAATGGCATAAAGAGGGTCTGTCAGTGATTGTGTCCATTTTTTTTCCAAATTAGATGCAACATTCACTCTTTTGGAAAATACGGTTAATCATTATATCTGTAGATATTTGCATCTTGTCTAAACTTTTTGGATTGACTTCATTTCATTTTGTATGCCAGAGGAACAGCCAAATTCTCTGGTCGGTTGTAGTATTTCTTGTAATGAATTCTTGTTAGTCCTTTCACTTTTTTTTTTTTTTTTTTTTTTTTTTTTTTATAATAACTTTTATTAAGCTTCAAGTGAACGTTTACAAATCCAATCAGTCTGTCACATATAAGTTTACATACATCTCACTCCCTACTCCCACTTACTCTCCCCGTCTTGAGTCAGCCCTTTCAGTCTCTCCTTTCTTGACAATTTTGCCGGCTTCCCTCTCTCTCTATCCTCCCATCCCCCCTCCAGGCAAGAGTTGCCAACACAATCTCAAGTGTCCACCTGATATAATTAGCTCACTCTTCATCAGCATCTCTCTCCAACCCGCTGACCAGTCCCTTTCATTTCTGAAGAGTTGTCTTCGGGGATGGTTCCTGTCCTGTGTCAGCTGAAGGTCTGGGGAGCATGGCCGCCGGGATTCCTCCAGTCTCAGTCAGACCATTAAGTTTGGTCTTGTTATGAGAATTTGGGGTCTGCATCCCACTGATCTCCTGCTCCCTCAGGGGTCCTCTGCTGAGCTCCCTGTCAGGGCAGTCATCGATTGTGGCCGGGCACCAACTAGTTCTTCTGGTCTCAGGATGATGTAGGTCTCTGGTTCATGTGGCCCTTTCTGTCTCTTGGGCTCTTAGTTGTCATGTGGGCTTGGTGTTCTTCATTTTCCTTTGCTCCAGGTGGGTTGAGACCAATTGCTGCATCTTAGATGGCTGCTTGTTAGCATTTAAGACCCCAGACGCCACATTTCGAAGTGGGATGCAGAATGATTTCATAATAGAATTATTTTGCCAATTGACTTAGAAGTCCCCGCAAACCATGTTCCCCAGACCCCCGCGCTTGCTCCGCTGACCTTTGAAGCATTCATTTTATCCCGGAAACTTCTTTGCTTTTGGTCCAGTCCAATTGAGCTGACCTTCCATGTATTGAGTGTTGTCTTTCCCTTCACCTAAAGCAGTTCTTATCTACTGATTAATCAATAAAAAACCCTCTCCCACCCTCCCTCCCTCCCCCCCTCGTAACCACAAAAGTATGTGTTCTTCTCAGGTTTACTATTTCTCAAGATCTTATAATAGTGGTCTTATACAATATTTGTCCTTTTGCCTCTGACTAATTTCGCTCAGCATAATGCCTTCCAGGTTCCTCCATGTTATGAAATGTTTCAGAGATTCGTCACTGTTCTTTATCGATGCGTAGTATTCCATTGTGTGAATATACCACAATTTATTTACCCATTCATCCGTTGATGGACACCTTGGTTGCTTCCAACTTTTTGCTATTGTAAACAGAGCTGCAATAAACATGGGTGTGCATATATCTGTTTGTATGAAGGCTCTTGTATCTCTAGGGTATATTCCTAGGAGTGGGATTTCTGGGTTGTATGGTAGTTCTATTTCTAACTGTTTAAGATAACGCCAGATAGATTTCCAAAGTGGTTGTACCATTTTACATTCCCACCAGCAGTGTATGAGAGTTCCAATCTCTCCGCAGCCTCTCCAACATTTATTATTTTGTGTTTTTTGGATTAATGCCAGCCTTGCTGGTGTGAGATGGAATCTCATCGTAGTTTTAATTTGCATTTCTCTAATGGCTAATGATCGAGAGCATTTTCTCATGTATCTGTTGGCTGCCTGAATATCTTCTTTAGTGAAATGTGTGTTCATATCTTTTGCCCACTTCTTGATTGGGTTGTTTGTCTTTTCGTGGTTGAGTTTTGACAGAATCATGTAGATTTTAGAGATCAGGCGCTGGTCGGAGATGTCATAGCTGAAAATTCTTTCCCAATCTGTAGGTGGTCTTTTTACTCTTTTGGTGAAGTCTTTAGATGAGCATAGGTGTTTGATTTTTAGGAGCTCCCAGTTATCGGGTTTCTCTTCATCATTTTTGGTAATGTTTTGTATTCTGTTTATACCTTGTATTAGGGCTCCTAGGGTTGTCCCAATTTTTTCTTCCATGATCTTTATCGTTTTAGTCTTTATGTTTAGGTCTTTGATCCACTTGGAGTTAGTTTTTGTGCATGGTGTGAGGTATGGGTCCTGTTTCATTTTTTTGCAAATGGATATCCAGTTATGCCAGCACCATTTGTTAAAAAGGCTATCTTTTCCCCAGTTAATTGACACTGGTCCTTTGTCAAATATCAGCTGCTCATACGTGGATGGATCTATGTCTGGGTTCTCAATTCTGTTCCATTGGTCTATGTGTCTGTTGTTGTACCAATACCAGGCTGTTTTGACTACTGTGGCTGTATAATAGTTTCTGAAGTCAGGTAAGGTGAGGCCTCCCACTTTCTTCTTCTTTTTCAGTAGTGCTTTGCTTATCCGGGGCTTCTTTCCGTTCCATATGAAATTGGTGATTTGTTTCTCTATCCCCTTAAAATATGACATTGGAATTTGGATCGGAAGTGCGTTAAATGTATAGATGGCTTTTGGTAGAATAGACATTTTTACTATGTTAAGTCTTCCTATCCATGAGCAAGGTATGTTTTTCCACTTAAGTATGTCCTTTTGAATTTCTTGTAGTAGAGCTTTGTAGTTTTCTTTGTATAGGTCTTTTACATCCTTGGTAAGATTTATTCCTAAGTATCTTATCTTCTTGGGGGCTATTGTGAATGGTATTGATTTGGTTATTTCCTCTTCGGTGTTCTTTTTGTTGATGTAGAGGAATCCAAGTGATTTTTGTATGTTTATTTTATAACCTGAGACTCTGCCAAACTCTTCTATTAGTTTCAGTAGCTTTCTGGAGGATTCCTTAGGGTTTTCTGTGTATATAATCATGTCATCTGCAAATAGTGATAACTTTACTTCTTCCTTGCCAATCCGGATACCTTTTATTTCTTTGTCTAGCCTGATTGCCCTGGCTAAGACTTCCAACACGATGTTGAATAAGAGCGGTGATAAAGGGCATCCTTGTCTGGTTCCCGTTCTCAAGGGAAATGCTTTCAGGTTCTCTCCATTTAGAGTGACATTGGCTGTTGGCTTTGCATAGATGCCCTTTATTATGTTGAGGAATTTTCCTTCAATTCCTATTTTGGTAAGAGTTTTTATCATGAATGGGTGTTGGACTTTGTCAAATGCCTTTTCTGCATCAATTGATAAGATCATGTGGTTTTTGTCTTTTGTTTTATTTATGTGATGGATTACATTAATGGTTTTTCTGATATTAAACCAGCCTTGCATACCTGGTATAAATCCCACTTGATCAGGGTGAATTATTTTTTTGATGTGTTGTTGGATTCTATTGGCTAGAATTTTGTTGAGGATTTTTGCATCAATGTTCATGAGGGATATAGGTCTATAATTTTCTTTTTTTGTAATGTCTTTACCTGGTTTTGGTATCAGGGAGATGGTGGCTTCATAGAATGAGTTGGGTAGTATTCCGTCATTTTCTATGCTTTGGAATACCTTTAGTAGTAGTGGTGTTAACTCTTCTCTGAAAATTTGGTAGAACTCTGCAGTGAAGCCGTCCGGGCCGGGACTTTTTTTTGTTGGGAGTTTTTTGATTACCGTTTCAATCTCTTTTTTTGTTATGGGTCTATTTAGTTGTTCTACTTCTGAATGTGTTAGTTTAGGTAGGTAGTGTTTTTCCAGGAATTCATCCATTTCTTCTAGGTTTTCAAATTTGTTAGAGTACAATTTTTCATAATAATCTGAAATGATTCTTTTAATTTCATTTGGTTCTGTTGTGATGTGGTCCTTCTCATTTCTTATTCGGGTTATTTGTTTCCTTTCCTGTATTTCTTTAGTCAGTCTAGCCAATGGTTTATCAATTTTGTTAATTTTTTCAAAGAACCAGCTTTTGGCTTTGTTAATTCTTTCAATTGTTTTTCTGTTCTCTAATTCATTTAGTTCAGCTCTAATTTTTATTATTTGTTTTCTTCTGGTGCCTGATGGATTCTTTTGTTGCTCACTTTCTATTTGTTCAAGTTGTAGGGACAGTTCTCTGATTTTGGCTCTTTCTTCTTTTTGTATGTGTGCATTTATTGATATAAATTGGCCTCTGAGCACTGCTTTTGCTGTGTCCCAGAGGTTTTGATAGGAAGTATTTTCATTCTCGTTGCTTTCTATGAATTTCCTTATTCCCTCCTTGATGTCTTCTATAACCCAGTCTTTTTTCAGGAGGGTATTGTTCATTTTCCAAGTATTTGATTTCTTTTCCCTCGTTTTTCTGTTATTGATCTCTAGTTTTATTGCCTTGTGATCTGAGAAGATGCTTTGTAATATTTCGATGTTTTGGACTCTGCAAAGGTTTGTTTTATGTCCTAATATGTGGTCTATTCTAGAGAATGTTCCATGTGCGCTGGAAAAAAAAGTATATTTTGCAGCAGTTGGGTGGAGAGTTCTGTATAAGTCAATGAGGTCAAGTTGGTTGATTGTTGTAATTAGATCTTCCGTGTCTCTGTTGAGCTTCTTGCTGGATGTCCTGTCCTTCTCCGAAAGTGGTGTGTTGAAGTCTCCTACTATAATTGTGGAGGTATCTATCTCGCTTTTCAGTTCTGTTAAAATTTGATTTATGTATCTTGCAGCCCTGTCATTGGGTGCGTAAATATTTAATATGGTTATGTCTTCCTGATCAATTGTCCCTTTTATCATTATATAGTGTCCTTCTTTATCCTTTGTGGTGGATTTAAGTCTAAAGTCTATTTTGTCAGAAATTAATATTGCTACTCCTCTTCTTTTTTGCTTATTGTTTGCTTGATATACTTTTTTCCATCCTTTGAGTTTTAGTTTATTTGAGTCTCTAAGTCTAAGGTGTGTCTCTTGTAGGCAGCATATAGATGGATCGTGTTTCTTTATCCAGTCTGTGACTCTCTGTCTCTTTATTGGTGCATTTAGTCCATTTACATTCAGGGTAATTATAGATAAGTAAGTTTTTAGTGCTGTCATTTTGATGCCTTTTTATGTGTGTTGTTGACAATTTCATTTTTCCACATACTTTTTTGTGCTGAGGCGTTTTTCTTAGTAAATTGTGAGATCCTCATTTTCATAGTGTTTGACTTTATGTTAGTTGAGTCGTTACGTTTTTCTTGGTTTTTGTCTTGAGTTATAGAGTTGTTATACCTTTTTGTGGTTACCTCATTATATACCCCTATTTTTCTAAGTAAAAACCTAACTTGTATTGTTCTATATCGCCTTGTATCACTCTCCATATGGCAGTTCAATGCCTCCTGTATTTAGTCCCTCTTTTTGATTATTGTGATCTTTTACCTATTGACTTCCATGATTCCCTGTTATGTGTATTTTTTTTTTTTTAATTAATCTTAATTTGTTTGTTTTTGTGATTTCCCTATTTGAGTTGATATCAGGACGTTCTGTTTTGTGACCTTGTGTTGTGCTGATATCTGATATTATTGGTTCTCTGACCAAACAAAATCCTTTAGTATTTCTTGTAGCTTTGGTTTGGTTTTTGCAAATTCTCTAAACTTGTGTTTGTCTGTAAATATCTTAATTTCGCCTTCATATTTCAGAGAGAGTTTTGCTGGATATATGATCCTTGGCTGGCAGTTTTTCTCCTTCAGTGTTCTGTATATGTCGTCCCATTCCCTTCTTGCCTGCATGGTTTCTGCTGAGTAGTCAGAACATATTCTTATTGATTCTCCCTTGAAGGAAACCTTTCTTTTCTCCCTGGCTGCTTTTAAAATTTTCTGTTTATCTTTGGTTTTGGTGAGTTTGATGATAATATGTCTTGGTGTTTTTCTTTTTGGATCAATCTTAAATGGGGTTCGATGAGCATCTTGGATAGATATCCTTTCGTCTTTCATGATGTCAGGGAAGTTTTCTGTCAGAAGTTCTTCAACTATTTTCTCTGTGTTTTCTGTCCCTCCTCCCTGTTCTGGGACTCCAATCACCCGCAGGTTATCCTTCTTGATAGAGTCCCACATAATTCTTAGGGTTTCTTCATTTTTTTTAATTCTTTTATCTGATTTTTTTTCAGCTATGTTGGTGTTAATTCCCTGGTCCTCCAGATGTCCCAGTCTGCATTCTAATTGCTCGAGTCTGCTCCTCTGACTTCCTATTACGTTGTCTAATTCTGTTATTTTATTGTTAATCTTTTGGATTTCTACATGTTGTCTCTCTATGGATTCTTGCAACTTATTAATTTTTCCAGTATGTTCTTGAATAATCTTTTTGAGTTCTTCAACAGTTTTATCAGTGTGTTCCTTGGCTTTTTCTGCAGATATCCTAATTTCATTAGTGATATCATTAAGCATTCTGTAAATTAGTTTTTTATATTCTGTATCTGATAATTCCAAAATTGTATCTTCATTTGGGAAAGATTTTGATTCTTTTGTTTGGGGGGTTGGAGAAGCTGTCCCGGTCTGCTTCTTTAAGTGGTTTGATATGGATTGTTGTCTCCGAGCCATCACTGGGAAACAAGTTTTTCCAGAAAATCCGCTAAAAAAAAAACTGCAGTCAGATCCCTATCAGAGTTCTCCCTTTGGCTCAGGCTATTCAGATGTTAATGAAGCCGCCTGGGAAGGGTGGGGGAGGGAACAGAGAGATAGGAGAGTAGCACCTCAGAATATAGCCAGAGTTGCTTGTCTTGCTTGGAATGACTGTTATATCTGAGATTCTCGCGGGCGCGTCGCCTATGTGTGCTGGCTGTGTGGAGATTGCCCCCGGGGGGTCTGGCCCGCTGGAGTCACGGTCAGATCCTCCGCTTCCAGCCCCACGCCCAGCGTCAAGGCTCCCCTACTGGGACGGTGCACTCTCAACTCCAAAATCAGTCGCTGCCTCCCGGGGACTTCTCGTCTCTCCAGCCGCGTGGCCGTGCCGCCCCCGTGAACTAGGTGGACCCCCTCCCGGGGTTAGTTCAGATGGGTGGAGTAGCTCCCTGTGCTTGTGCCGCGACCGAGTGTCCTGGCTGGAACGCTGTTCTCCCCACTCCAATACCAGTCGCTGCCTCCCGGGGACTTCTCCTACCGGCTGCGTCCC
This sequence comes from Elephas maximus indicus, assembly GCF_024166365.1. Taxonomy (NCBI): domain Eukaryota; kingdom Metazoa; phylum Chordata; class Mammalia; order Proboscidea; family Elephantidae; genus Elephas; species Elephas maximus. Next base: position 115,169,181 of record NC_064827.1, read on the forward strand.
ACGCCGCCCGCGCGACCCGGCTGGTCCCCTTCCCGGGGTTAGTTCAGGGGGTGGAGCAACTCTCCGTGTTTATGGCGTACCTGCGTGCAGTCCTAATCCCTGCGGGACGGTTCCCCGGCTCGGATGCTGCTCTTTCTGCTCCAAGATCAGTCACTGCCTCCCGGGGACTTCTCCTACCGGCTGCGTCCCACGCCGCCCGTGGAACCAGCTGGTCCCCCTCCCGGGGTTAGTTCAGGGGGGTGGAGCAGGTCTCTGTGCTTGTGCCGTACCTGACTGGTACGCTGGCTCCAGGCTCTGGAAACAATCGCTGCTTCCCCGTATTAGTTCGTTCTCCGTCTCTAAATCTGTGTTTGTTGTTCAGGGTTCGTAGATTGTTATGTATGTGATCGATTCACTTGTTTTTCCGTGTCTTTGTTGTAAGAGGGATCCGAGGTAGCGTCTGCCTAGTCCGCCATCTTGGCTCCGCCCAACTAAGCTCAGTCCTTTCACTTTTGAAAATTATCAGCAATAGAGTCAAGCACAAACATTTTAAGTCTTTTGTCAACTACAGGTATTTTGTTTGTTTTACGCTGATGCTCCCCTAAAAGCATCTGCAATCAGCTATAGGCCAGAGTGATTTGTGTTCAAAGATTTGTGTCTCTGAGCCCTTTGAGAAAGGACTATGCCAGGTACTCTTAGGCACAGGCTTCCATGGCCTCATTTAAACAACCATGAGATCATGCTAGTTGCTGAGGTAGGATTTCCTGAACTCTAGTCGAGAAGCCAATGGGTACATGAGACCGCTAACCTGAGCAGAACCAGAATTAATTACTTAGAACTGACTAAACTGATGAGATGATTGTGGTTTTTGTATAGAATATTTGTCTCATGGGAATTTTCCTTTAAAATAAGTCTAGAAATTTTTAGGTTTATCATGCATAAGCTAAGTTTTTTGCAAGGTAGTCATGGCACAGCACACAGGTAAGACCCCAAGACATTCATTTAGACCTGGAGAATCAGGATAGGGTAAATTTAACCCAATAATGTAAGTCCAAATCTTCAGCTTTCAGGCGTGATCTCAGGAGGAAAGCTTGGCGAACGAAAGGCTTATTCTCAGTGGAGGTCCCTTGTAGCTGGGTTCAAAGGTTGGTGATGGTGAACAGAGTGTCCAGCAGTCTCAGTCTTCGGAGTGAGTCAGAGACTTGATTGATAGAGAGTCATTCTGCCTCTACCTTGCCCTTCTTGGAAGGGCAAAAGCTTGGGAGTTTTATGTGGTTTAGTCCCTCTGGTCTTACATAAGGATCTTATCATGGGGTGTCCAACTCACACTGTATTATGGTAACTCATGCCACAGTTTCATGATCAGGGATGCACATTTGGGGTGTCTAACATAGATAAACTAAGGACCATGTCCCATCATATCACAAAAAAACAGTTGTCTACAACAAGGTAGTTGCTTATAAGGTTAGAAATCATTTATGCCAAAGAAGCTGATAGTCAGTTTGAGATTGTTTACAACTTAGCTTAAATGTTCAAGTTGCACATACATGTTCCACACATATGTGATTTGGGATCACTATATTAAAAGCATACAACACAACATGGTTGACTTCTTTTTAAATAATATTTTATTGTGTTTGGTGTTACCTGATTAGGGTCCATGCCCTGGAGCAGTCGAGCCAATGAAACATACTCCAAGTCAGAAAGAGTGAGAGAGTTTATTAAGGAGATATATCCATCACCAGGGACCCAGCAGCAACACAGGCTGTCTCTATGGAGTCCCAAGGAGCAATTTTACGTTAGAGCCCACAGATGGCCTGGCTGGAGGAGTTATTCATTAGGAGATAGTGACAAAAGACTCTTTATCAGACTAAAGAGGTACATATCAGATACCTGAGCTCTGATTTTCCTGTGGGGGCTTGTAAGTCACAGGTGGTTGGACAGAACAAAACAAAGTTATTTGCATCAGATTGAAACAAAGAACAAAGTCACTAACATTAGGTCAAAACAAGGTCATCCACAAAGGTATGTGAAGGAGGAGGCAGGCAGAGGAAGGAGAAAAACTTACAGATTTATCGTGGCATTAGCTATGTCAAGCTCTCAGTCACCCCTTTTGAAAAAGGAGATAACATGCTGGGGAGTATTGGGGTCACATTGTGATGAAGGTTTACGTGCCAGTTTAGGTTCCCATTTCTACACAAATTGTTCAGTGATATTGGCTCCATTCTTCACAATGGGTGAACATTCTCATTATTTCTGTTCTGCATTCTCAAGGTTTTGATATTCTGTTTTCTGGATATGAAAGTTCTTTCTATTTCCTCTTAAGCTGTCTATAACTCATAACAATTTAGTAGGATACGCTTTTGTAAACAAAAATTAAACACTTATCTTTCTCTCCCTGCATGGTCCCTCCAGAATTTAAAAATTCTTATTGAATATTCTTATTTTTATAGCAATGTAATTATTTGCAATGAAGCCCCAGTGGTACAGTGGTTAAGCACTCACCTGATAACCAAAAGGTCATTGGTTCGAACCTACCAGCTGCTCCCCAGGAGAAAGATGTGGCAATCTGTTTCCATAAAGGATTTACAGCCTTGGAAACCCTACGGGGCAGTTCTACTCTGTTCTGTAGGATCACTATAAGTAGGAATTCCACTTGATGGCAGTGGGTAATTATTTGTGTAGGTTTAATAAGAATCCATTTTTCTTGTTAACAGGACATAATTGAAAATATTGGTTGTCAAATCAAGCCTTTGACTAAAACTTCATGTTTGAGAATGATTTTCATAGAATCAGAGATGACTTAACACTTTTAAGAAACTAAGGTTGTCCTTATGGAGCCAATGCTTGCAAAGCCTTCTTGGGAAAATTGGCCTGGTATTTGACTTATAGGTTCCCAGCCTTAAAGATGATTAAGGAAGGTCATTTCTTGGCAGGCCCAGGAAAAAAAAAGAAAAAAGGACACTTAGGATATTTTGAAGACCTGAAGAAGAGAGAAATTCACCCACATTTACTGTGTTGAAGGTGAAATCTGATGGTGAGTTCTTGGTTTTCTAACTTCAACGGACTTTTTAAAAAGTCCAGTTTGAGTTTCTTAGGTAAATATGCAGCAAAGCAAACTTAACAATGCCTAAATGGTAAATTACCATTTTTGTTGTACTTATGTAAGTAATCAAGCCAAATCAAATGAGGCCAGACTTATTTTATGATCTCAATAGTCTTTCTTTGAGATTTTCTTTGATGAAAAAAGAGTGGTAGTGATTGCACGGAGAAATTTTGCATTTCAACTTTTAAAGCACAGCTAATCAGATGCTTACCCTGTTCTTTGTCTTTGAGCTATTTTGCCCTTTCTTGTAAATTGCAGGTAACTCATGGATATGCATTCTGTCTTATCTGCCCTAGACTTAATTGACTTCCTCTCCAACTGTGGAAAAATCATTTGGGCACCAACCTGTAGATTGGATTGGATCCTGTTAGCTTGCACAAATTGCCAACTCTTACAGAATTTTCAACTACTCTGAGCCCTTTTAGTATCTGGCTACGATTCCGCAAAACTAACACTTCCAACTTTTCTCTCTCCCTCCTGACTTGGCATCACTGAGAACTAAAATTGACTGCCCAGATTCCTATTGGGACTCTATGTTGCCTTGAAGCTGGCCTTTTCCCCCAGGATCTAAGGAAGCACTGGGAGCTAAAGCAAGAGGACTTGATATATACCTGGTAGGACTCATTACTAAGGAAGATCATGCATGGGCCGAATTTTTTCCCTGGACAACCTACTGTGCAGGCCACTAAGGAAGTCCAGTGACATGTTTGGGTGATGCATACCCTTATATGAGAGGTAACCAAGACTGTGGATATCATCACCAAGAGCATCGACCTCATCTTAGCTACAAGAAGTTAGCACCAATAACTTACAAGAAGAAGCACCAATAACTTAGATTTCACTGGACTAGGGATTCAATTACTGCCTTATTACTTTAAGAGAATATTTTATATTTATATTTCTCTTTTTCATTCCGGCATCCCTCTTTTAAGATGTCTAGGATCCTGAAACAACTAGCTGAACTTTGCCACCACCTCTCAACAGATGGCTCAAATGAATTTTGCAGGAGTAAGGCCAAGCATCCCCAAGAGACTATTTCTTAGATCTTGCTTCCTCCCCTTGTGTTGTTCATCAAACAATGATATTCATTCATCTTTTAACAAAAGCAAGGAATGACAATGTTGACTTTAGCTGGGCCTGGCACTCCCAGAAAACAGCAAAAATTAAGAAATACCCCTACCTTTTGTTTTAAAAAATCCCCCTACTGCTTCTTGTCCCCGGAAACAGCTTACTCTGAAGAACCACCCTTCCCGTATAATTTCCGTAAGACTCATCGTCCAGTCTTTCTCATGACTCCCATCAGACCTGAAGATGACTTCCTTGCTTACCTGTGGCAAGGTAAAACACAGACCTTTGGAGAAAAGTCCTTGTGAGAAGGGACCTTTGACTGAACCTGTTGACAACAAAGACCCTCCAACTTTCTGTTCCTTGTCTTCTAAATGATTAGCTGAGATTAGAACTGTTTGTCCACCTGAAACTACCTAGACACAGAGATAAACATATCCTATTCCGCTGAGGCTTCTGATTACAAAACAATCCCAACTGTAACTTGTCTGCTCCACCCTATAAAAAGCCTAAAACAAAACCACCCTGCTAACACCCTCTAATCTGTGGATCTGCGGTGCTCTTCTTATTGCAATAACTTGAGTAAAATCAATCTCCTTAATTATTCAAGTTTTATCTTTGACAACATGGAAAAAGGAATGTTTATGCAGTAAACTTGTATGGACATATTCTGTTATTTACATTAGTGGATTATGCATAACAATAGTGAAAGCTGGATTGGGGTCCGGAAAAAGTACTGGATTATTATTGCCTGTGTAAATAGAAATTGAAAACGAAATAATTCTCCCTGGTGCAAAAAAGGAAATACCACCCTCCCTCTTCTTAGAGCATTTCCTTTAGAAAACTTCTAATTATCATTTTTTTCTCTGCCTCTTTGAGCTGTATGTGAATATTTTAAAAGATAAACAAGCCCCATGAGAGTTTTACAACTCACAAATGTTTCCTCAAGGACTTGGGATCCAGGTCTTTGAAAATGTAGTCATCTAGGAAGATAGTACCCCTCCATCCCAGTTTCCGTGGAACGGTAGGAGACTAACTTTAGCTGGCACCTGGCTTCAAGCCGCAAACCTACATGCTGTCATAAAGAAATGAGAAATTTTTCCTTTGGATAAAGGCAATTAGCACACACAAATGGCCACCCCAATTACCAAGTGAATTTAGGATGAACTGTGTGTGTCAGTTTGTTGCATTATAGTGGCTTGCGTGTTGCTACAAAGATGAAGGCTATGTCACTGTTATTTCAAATACTAACAGGATCACCCATGGTGGACAGGGTTCAGTGGAGCTTCCAGACTAAGTCAGATTAGGAAAAAGTCTGGCCACCAACTTCTAAAAATTAGCCAATGAAAACTTTATGTATCACAACAGAACATTGTCCAACTTGCTTGCTTTGGACACATCATCAGCAGGGATCAATCACTAGAGGAGGGCATCACGTTTAGTACAGTGGTGAGCCAGTGAGGGTGAGGGAGACCCTCAGTGAGACTGGTTGTCACAATAGCCATAATGATGTAGTTGAACATGCTGGTGATCGTGGAGATGATACAGGACTGGGCAATGTTTCATTCCATTCTACATAAGTTCTCCATGAGTTAGAGTCAACTCGATGGCAGGCAGGTTTCTCCACTGTAAGGACTATTTTTCCCTCTCCAGTCTCTGCTAGTGAGAAGCCAGTCCCTAAGTCCTGTGCACACTCAAGGGGAGGGAAATTAAATGCCAGCTCCTGGAGGGAGTGGTATCTATATACATAAGTTGTAATTCTTCTGTAAGGTAGATTTGTCTTCTACTTATTTTTATGGTTAATCATTTATTTATATTAGTATGGACTCCTGGATATTTATTTGATTCTTTGGGTTATAGTCTAGTACTAGGTAATCTGTTTTGTTGCACAAATTTGTAAACATTTTTCTAGTTTAATCTTTGTTTGGGCTTATATGTCACTCAGTCTACATCTATCCTAGATAAATAAATGTTGAGCTCCTGTTTCTCCTTGAATATGTCTTTTCTTCTCTAGATTTGGAGTTTGTTATTTGTCCTGTGACCTTGATTCTCTGGTGGAGTTAAGAAAAGTTGTTAATTTGTAGCAACTCTCACTCTTTCTCTGAACTCAATTGTAAAAAGTTCTGATAACTGTTAGAAGCATCCTTCCATATAGCCACAAAAATATCCCTCAGAAAAATTCCCTGGTTAAAGCGTGATCCAAGAGCTCCCATGAGATAATAAGAACCAAACCAATCCCCTTGCCAGCAACTCAGTTCAGACTTACAGTAAGTAACTCTATAGGACAAAGTAGAACTGCCCTAAAGGGTTTCCAAGGTAGATTCGAACTGCCGACCTTTTGGTTAGCAGGCAAACTCTTAACTGCTGTGCCACCAGGGTTCTGCATGAGATAACAGATATTTTAATTACAATAAAATTTCTGACTCATTAGTTCTACATGGCTTGAGTTTTTTAATCCATCCTGGGGCCACTAAAGAAAATAGGAACAGAGAAGTTATTTCTTCATGTTGATTCCATTTTCTCTCTTTGCGTCGTCTCCGTTGTCCCCTCGTCTGTCAGAACCTATAACACACAGGGGGACCACAGCTCCTTGCTTGTTGTGAATCTCCTCCATTCATCATGCTTTGTTGCCTTATAGCAATATGCTTACTCCATGTTCTGTTCTCAGTAGAAAACACAGTAAATTACCTAAAACAGAAAGCTCACATCATTCCCACAAAGCATAGCAAACTGCCAGGGGAGTGTTCATGCTACAGGACCATCAATCAGACCTCACACAGAGGTATAACAGTAAAAATCAATGGTAATGAAAAGTGGAGGGTTTTTTTGTTTTGATTTTTTTGTTTGCTTATTTGTTTGAATGGGCATTCCTCCCAGGTTCTCAGAAAGAAATGCAATGCACATTCAGAACTTGAAGAGGTTTAAGGTTTTAAAGAAATAGGTTGGGGGTATTTGGGCAGAGTAAACATAATGCCATATCGTAGATTCGAGCAATTACCTGGAGAAAAAAACCATGGCCTAACGCACCATGGATAGATGTGGAGAAAGTAATATGAAAATGTGGCATCTTGTATAATTAAATGCTATAAAAATGTATTTTTGATAGGAGACCAATGATAAGTAAAGTGTAAAAAGCCCTTTTCATCTTCCTCTCAAGAGAACATTAGAAAGATATCCATTCCTATGGGGAGCATCTATCTGAACGAACTGGATGGCCTGTTGGCTTCTTGAATTAATAGGAAACTTAAGTTTGCTGAAGATTCAAATTATTTGTCAAAGAAAACGTAAAAAAAAAAAAACAACTTAATATTCACAATTGACAACATTAAGTATTTATAAAAGAAAGTTAGGTTCTACTTCTGGGTTGATGAAAGAAAAAAAAATATGTGGGAAAGATGGAGTTGGGCACAGAGAAGACTCTGAGAGTAAAAATCTCTGCAAAATAGCCAAGATCCCTGGGAGAACATAAGAAAGAAAAGCTATGAGATGGGGCTGGGGTGGGCAGGTGGGAGGGGGAAGAGTGCTCTAGTCTAAATCTCTAAGGGATGAAGGGGACCAGGCTACAGGGTCACAGGTGTAATGAATAGAAAATCACACTGAAGGTCTACTAAGACAGGATGAGAAGGTGGAGTTGAAAGGTCCAGAGAAAGGCAGAAAGTTCTAGAAGGCCCAAAAGGGTGGAGGGATATGCTGGTCTGGGTGGTGAAGGGAAAGGCTCTGGGTCAGCCTCCTCTTGCTGTCCCCATCCCCACCCTCAGGAGCCCTTTGTGATGAGGCCACAGCTCTGTGATGCAGGCCAGGATTTATAAGCCAGAGTGTGCTCAAGCTGCTCAGTTGCCTAAGAGCAACAGTGCATTTCAGATAATGGAGAATTATCCCTGTCCTCTGAAAAGCGCTAGTCCTGCAGTGCTGAGCTCCCGCTGTACTTCCTGGGCCACTGATATCTTCTTGACCATCCTGTGTGCAGTGGGACTCTTCCTCCTGGTACTCCCCTACCTCATCCAGCGTAATCCACCCTTACCACCACCTAAGAAAAATATAAACATCCAGGAGGTAAGGATGTCTCAGCCCAGTCCCAATAGAGATTGATTCTCTCTCTCTTTTTTTCCCTTTTCTATTCCTATTTCCGTTTTCTGAATCAAGTAGAGAGACTCCTGAGATGGGAAACCTCAGGAAAATAGAACATCAGCCTTCTAGGGACAGGCTGGGCAGGGCAGGGGCTAGAGTGGTCATCAGGACTTTTAGCTGAAGCTCTCAGACCACCTGCCTGGGTGTAATAGGAGGCTCCAGGGCAAAATGCCAAACATAGTGACTCAGTGGCCAAGGTCTGGATTACTGAGAGTTTGGGATCCCTGTGGGAGGACAGAGCCCTCAGCACTGGTTCAACATTTGCCTTCTGTGGCAGGTGTCCCTGGGCAAAGTCCTCCTTTTGTGTCTGGACTGATCTGAGAGTGGTGCTGAGCACCTGAGAGCCCTGATCAGGGGCCAGAGCCGAGTTCTGGCCTCCAAAAGTTGATTCCTACCTGACAGAGCACAGAGGCATGTGTAGGTCTGAGAGTCTGTGCCCTTCTTGAGCAGAGGAATGGTGACTAAAGAAATCCAGGCTAGATCTCACATGGAAAATCCTTTGCTGAGGTGTTCAAAGAAGGAAAGCAAAACGTTTTCATCCACTATAAGAATGAATACAAGGGAAAAACACAGAACTCCATTAAGTAACTGTAGAAAGTCATTTTATTCACACATACTGTATGTTAGCATCTTATTGAAAGGAGCAGAGAGAGAACTGGGTCCCAGCCCCTCATTCTCTTCGTGTATCTCAGCCTCAAGTGGAGACAAGGAGGAGGAGGAGCAGGAAGAACAAAAGTGACACTGTGAAAGGTACCGTTCTGCCCACTCAACCCAGCCCCCACAGGTTAACCCTAACCTCTCCTGTCCCTGAGGGCCATTTCCCGGTCTCGAGGGTGCCAGTTGCTGGAGCACGTGCCTTTCTCAGGAAACAGCCCTGAGAGGGAGGCTCCTGGGAAGGGAATCAGAACGGGCTACTTCTCAGATTCCGTGCTGACCCTTCGAGGGCTGAAGCCGTGCTGGCCCTTCGGAGGATGAAGCCATGATCAGCCGCGGTGGTGCTGCCTAGCAGGGGGCGGGGTGGGATGTAAGGAACAGAGCCCAGGTGGATCTGGAGATGGGACAAGTCCAACTAGGACAAGCCGTTTAACTTTACCAAGGCTCATCTTCCTCACTGAGATGTCCCAGAGGATAATGGACGTGGAAGCACTTTGTAAGTGACAAAGCACCTCGCATGCCTGGGCCTTGCTCTGAGGGTCAGCGATCATGTGACCTTGGGCTCTCAGAGTCTAACCTCCTGACGGTGTACCCTAAGGGACACTCCACTCAGCTTCCTGTAAGGTTCCTAGGCCCTGACCTTTACACCATAACCGTCTTTCCTGATTTCCAGCTTGCAGAAGTTGCCTTAAAGAATTACACAAAGCTCGGAGTCTGATTTCGCTTCTGCGAAAGTGAGTAACTTCCCCTTCTCTCCTGTGTCTGTCTTCCTACCAAGGGTTCCTGAGTGGCCCCAGGGTCCCAGAGCAGATAGTGCTAAGTTGGAGAGTGCCTGCGGGTAGGGAATGTGAGAGAAGCCACTGGGACAGGGATAGCAGCAGCAGGGTGATGTCAGGGCATGGGGAGCGGAGGACGATGTCACGGGGAGGGGCATGTAACGTAAGGGCGTGGGGCGGGTGGCGTCAGGATGAGAGGAGGGGCGGGTGGCGTCAGGGCGCGGGGAGGGGCGGGGTGTGCGCTGCAGGCCAATCGACTGGGTTACGCCCTGGTCCTGTCTTCTGCAGCTTCCTGGGAGAGCCACGGGACGAGGGCCGCGTTCATCAGCGGAAAGGTGGAGAACCCTCTGGTGCGGCTGGAAAAAGAGCGCCTGCGGAAGCCGGGCGGCGGCGGCGGCGGCGGCGGCGGCGTGAGGAGCAGCGTGCAGAGCCCACGACAGGTGCTGCGCCCGCGGTGTCCACCTCCACTGCCCCCGCGCCATCTGGCCTCCACCGCTTCGGCCCAACCTCCAGAGCATCCAGCTGACTTGGAGACCGAGGGCTCTTCTGACTGGATAACTGAAGACTCTTCCGACCGGACCACTGATGACTCTGCTTCTTTTGACGGAAAGACCACCCCGGAGAGTTTTTCAGTTAACACGTATTATTCGGCGCCTTCTGTGCCTACAGTCACAGGCCCTGATGGCTCAAGTTGTCCTGTTTCGGCCTGCTCCTGGTGGTGGGCGGCTGCCAAGGCCTTTCTCGCCTGGAAACACTGTGAATCCCAGCAAGAGCATACTTCCTGCCACCCATCAAAGGCCTCTTTCTGGGGAGGTCGCACAGATGGGAGCATAGAAGCTGGGAGCCCCTCCTTGCTTAACCCTGATGTCCAGAAGCCCCTGGAAACAGAGATTGCAAACAGAGTGGAATCAAAGATTTGTAAAGAAAAAGAAAAGGATGGATCATTTAAAAAACACGTGAGCCCAGACTACCGCCTGAATTCTTCAGGAATTTTAAAATCACTCAGTCATGAGCAGGCCACCACGGTTCCCCAGCCGTACTGGAGCAAACCAGAGCAGCTGTCCAGTCATCAGCAGCTCATATATCCCCAGGCCTTGGGGGAACATTTACCCCCATCTCTGCACAGTGAGTCCCTGGGAGCTACTGCCTGGGTCTCTGGGAGCTCTCCACCAGTACAGTCTCCTGTTTTAGTCAATAGAATTTCTAGTGCCTCCCCAGTTCAAGTATCCTCACACTGCTCCCAGCCCTCGCCCCACCCTGAGGCCCAACCCCAGGCCCCACCTCTGGTCCCAGTCCTCACCCAGATCCCTCTCCAATCCTTTTCACCAATCCCACCATTGAAAAGTTGGGGAGCTTTACCCTCCGTGGCCAAAGGGTCTCAGGGGGCATTTAGTCCTCTCAGTCCCAACCTTCCCCAGGACGACAGGGCCTCTGAGGCCCACAAGTCAGACTCCATCCTTTCTGGGGATGTTCCTAGCAGAACTGAGCTACAGAAACAACTGGAACAGCACATTCGAAAGAGGATCACCCAACACAAGCGGAGTCTGCCCAGCAGGATCTGAGAGTTTCTGGAACTGACACAGCCTTGGGAAAAATTACCAGGGACAGATCAGGCAAAGGACCAGCATGGGCCCTCATGGCCTTCTGTGTTTCTAGGTGAAAGCAGCAAGGATGTAAAGAAGATGGGATGCACACATGAAGAAAGCTGCTGCACAAGGGCCCCAGGAAACTTCCAGCTAGGCAAGGACCTGGGCAAGGGGCTTGGGCAGGTCCCAAAATATGATATATCCCAGGGCTCAGAAAATTCCCCAGTGAAGGCTCTGTGGGCATGCTCTGAGAAGGAGTTAAGGAGTAACACAGGAAACTACATACTAAGAAACCCAGATAAGAAACAGCTAGAAACTCCCCTGAACGTCCATTTCGGCAGAGAGTTGGAGCACATTACCAAGGGTTAGATTCCTGTGAGTGTTGGCTGTTCCTGGCTTACTGCCAGCCATACTTTGCCCAAGTCTGACACTCACATAGAAACTGGAAATCCGGTATCCTGGGAGTGTCAGGCACAACACAGGAACACCACTCAGGAGTTTTCATCCCTCACTCCAAGCACAGGGCAGGCCCTGAGGCACATCCTAAAAGATTTTGTGTGAGGCACAAGTGGGACCTATCCGTTCAGGCAGGTAAGCCCATGAATCTCAGTTTGAGTGAGACTCAATCATTGCCCCTTTCCCAGTATGAATTTCCCTCCTCAGCCACTCATGAATCTTTGACCAGCTCAGGAGCTGAGGCTGCCAAGTTCTGGGGAGAAAACCTGCAGGCGGTCTGGGGAGAGAAGATGACAGTGAAAAAGTCAGACCCCACCCTGGGTAGTCCTCTCCTTACCCCCTCACCTGTAGGTGAAGAAGTCCAGGGGGCTCTGAGACAAACTCCATGTGATAATGACCCTAGGCCCTTGGAGGCCGCTCAAAGTGGGCAGGAGGGCAGGCAGCCTTTTCAGCCCCTCACACCCAGCATTGTGGGCAGAGGGCCAGTGAGCAGGACTGTCCCGGGGGCCCAGAGAGGCAGCCTAGAGCCAAATTCAAGTCAGTCAGTCACCAAGAAGGGGCCACGGGAGGAAAGTGTGAGTTGTGCCCTAGGAGGCCCCAGCCCTAGTGTTGCAAGGTTGGAGATCAGCTATGAATCCCAGTCTTCGAGGGATCAAGAGACCAGGAAGGCAAAAGTGGCTAAGGGGTCCTCTGCACCACAGCTGCAAGGTACAGACATCTTGAGAACTAGTGTGCTGGCCAAATCCCAAAACATCAGTGTGGATCTGACTAGTAAAAGCCCCTCACCTCCTGGAATGCCTGGTCAAGAACCAGGAAAGACACACCTTAAAGCACAGGTGCTTAATGAGGAAGAGCTCAAAATGGAGTTAGAGACAGTAAGCCGATCTCAGGTCTGTTCCACTGACGCGCTCCCTCAGGACTGTGCCACTGAAACGATTCTCCGAGGCTGTGCCACAGATATCTTGGCCTCTCAGCCATCTCGCTCCTCTCCAAAGCATGCTAATAGGGACATAGCAGCTCAGGAAGTGGTAAGTGAGCTCATGGAAGCCAGAGGGAGCAGTCTGGGGCAGCAGGACCCCAAGATCCCAAAACTTCAGGACCCATGGAAGAACCAGAGGAAGATTTCTGCCCCCACTGATGAAAGAAAAGTTTTTAGGAGGTGCAAACCAAAGGAGCCTGAAGAAGGGCTGGCAGGATTGGGGGCCTCCCGAGCCAGAGGAATGAGCCAGCCTGCCCGGGATAAGAGGGCAGTAGAGCCCCTTGGCATCACGTCCCCCCAGCTTCCAGCAGAGAAGGGACATGCTCCTCCAGAAGGCCACATCAAAGGGAGGATGAGGAACTTTCTTCAAAGCATTTGCCCTGATAAAAAAGACAAAGGGTGGGGTGATCCCCTGCAAAACGCAAAGCCAACTTCAGCCTCTGCCCAGAGCCACGGACCAGTCAAAAGCAAATTAGTGTTCATGGACGGGGAGGCTCCTGAATTTCAGGCACTTGTAAAGGCTGTCAGTCAGATCTTAGAAGAGAAACTTAGGCTTCAGCAACCATCTTATGCCTCAAAGTTAGAACAGCGAACAGAGAAAACCCAGGAAAATCAGGACCCAGTTGGTAGGCAACCATCCTACCATAAGGCTCCCTCTTACCCAGAGAACAGGAGAGAAATGAGTGATACAGCCAGGAACAAATGGACCCACGAGGGGCACAGAAATCCCTACACAATGGTGAAATTCCAGGCCAGTGATCAGGCATTACCTTCCATGGGGCCTGTGCCCCCAGTCAGTCCTTGCCAGCATGGACCAAGAATGTAGGATGCCTCAGGATGCCCTCACCACTCAACATTCTGCCATCAGGAAGGTGTCTCTTATAGTCAACCAGCATTTTTTGGTGGGAATATTCTGCCCATGCAAAGAAAACCCATTTATTCTCACGTTAGCACATTCCCTATGTGCTAACGCCTCTCCCAGCCAATATAGTTACTGTTCCCCAATACACATGTTTTTACTCATGAGAAGATTGTGGCTTCTGTCTGTGCCATGCTGGGGTGTACGGGAGGGGTCAGTGTCCACTCTTTCTGAGCGCCTGCTTTGGCTTCTAGAAGGGATGAGGCATGCAGGGAGGTTGTCGGTGGTGTACACCCCCTCCACCCAATGTTCCTTAGTTTGCACCTTATGTTTTCGTAATACTGGAGTATTGTGAAATGAAATAATACATTACAAAAAAATAAAAGCATTCAGGGCTTGTCAAAATGAAAAAAACCTATTTACACTCAACCCTAGAATCTTGTTCTTGAACTTTATGCAGCTGCAGGGGATGGCCAGGAAATTCCCACATAGCTTCACAGTCACAGAGTGCACCAGGACGTTTCGGGGGCTGCCCTGGGAGCCTCTTCTCTCCCTAATGAAGACTAAGGAAATGGGCTCTGCAACCCCCCTCTTAGCCTACCCATAAAGAGATGTAATGCAACACCGTTCCCCTGCCTCTGCCTTTCTCACACTCTAGAGCAGCAGGAGGACAGAACTTCCAGGTCTGTGGTGTGTGGGTGGGGAGCTGCCAGGGATGCTGCTGAGGGCTGTGTTCACCCCTGCCCCAAATGAAAAGTGTGCCCTCTCAGTGTCCCTGTTCACAAGTTACCAACTTTCCCCTCTATCTCAGCCAGAGAGGGAGCAGACAGCTGAGGGTGAGTGGTACAGAGTGTGTGTGTAGTAATCACTGACTATTGGGCACCCTAGGGTTGGGTAGAGGAGAAAAACAGTATCATTTTTCCAACAGGATGAGCCGAAGGGAAGGGAGTACTGAGGAAAGGTGGGAGGGAAGGGGGCAACATGGAATTTATAGGTTTGACAGGTATCACTCAGGTAATTTTCCACTGCTTTTTTTTTTTAAATGGGAATTGGATTCAAGCTGTTGTTGTTAGGTGCCAAATCGGTTCTGACTCGTAGCAACCCTACAGGACGGAGTAGAACTGCCTCACAGCGTTTCCAAGGAGCAGCAGGTGGATTTGAACTGCCAGCCTTTTGGTTAGCCATGGAACTCTTAACCACTATGCCACCAGGGTTTCCTAGATTCAAGATAGGGGCATGAAAATTGACCCCTGGCCTGGATTAGCTCTTACCATCTCTGATCAAATGGAGTAGACCAGTTCAGGAGAGGTCTCTGTTCTTTCTCTGCTTCTAGGACAGGTTTCCTCTTCCTCTGGCCCTGGCCCATATGGGAAAGCAAAAGAGCCCCCCAAAAAGCAGGGAGGTGAAGAGCAATTTCTCTAGAGAAAATGTTTACATGACTTGCGCTACACCCAGGACACTCAGTGCAACCCAACTCCAGTGGCACCATTCCCATGGTGGAGATTTAATGCTCCAGGAGGTGCCATGATATAGATGACAATGGAGGGCTTCCTGGGGTTGCACAACACATCTCAGTCAGGACACCAGAGCCCCAGAGCCCAGCTGCTGGTACCACCAAGTTCTCCCTGCAGCCAGGTGTTGCCCCTGGGCCCTGATTGTGAGGCACCCTCCGGGGTGGGTGCCACAGTGAGAGCAGAGCCTGGACCTGCAGGAGGGACTGAGAGCCTCTGAGCAGAGAGCTGCCCAGACCCTCAGGAGTGAGAAGAAAGTCAAGGGTGTGCCTGGCTGCCACTGAGGTGAGTTCTGGACCAACTGCTGCTGATCCCCACTGCTCCTGCCAGAGAAGTGCACAGATGCGGAGACTGACAGAACAGAGAGTGAAAGGAGCAACTCCCTTCCCTTTCTCCTGCCCCTAATCTTCCCATCAGGTGCAGTACAGTCAGAAATGAAGAGATCCACACGGAGACCTCACAGAAAGATCTCCGCAGAAAGACTGTACACAGAGACCTCCGCAGAGACCTGACAATGACCCACACAGAAACCCCAAAGAGAGACCTCACAGAGAGACCCCAATCAGAACACTTGGAGGCCTCTCACCATAAACTCAGACCTTTTGCAAACCTCCCATAGTGACCTCTCACAGAGAGACCTCGCAGAGAAACTTTCCACAGTGAACTCTCATAGAACTCTCCCACAGGGACCTCACACACAGACCTTCCAAAAACACCCAACACAGAGGCCTTTGGTGACCTTACAGACACCAGACACAGACCTCACAGACCTCTCACAGACACCTCCCACACAAACCCCACAGAGAATCCAGAGAGCTCCCACAGAGACCTCTCATATGTCAGAGACCTCCAACTGAGACTATTCAGAGGTCCCATGCAGAGACCTCCCACAGAGATCTCAGTCCTCCCACAAAGACCTCTCACAGACAGACCTCTGAGAGATATCCCACAGAGACTTCCTACGGAGACCTCTCATAGAGACCTTACACAGCAACCTCTCACAGACAGACCTCAAGCAGCTTTTAGAGAGTCCTCCTGAGACGCCTCCTACAGAAGCCTCCCACAGAGATCTCAGACAGACCTTTCATAGAAAGATGTCCCACAGAGACCTCTAAGGAGATCTCTCACAGAGAGACATCCCAAAGAGGCCTTGCATAGAGATATAACACAGAGATCCTCACACAGACCTCAGATAGAGCCCTCCCACAGATATCCCTCACAGAGAAATCTCCCACAGAGGCCAACACAGAATCCTCACACAGATAACTTACGCAAAGATTTCCCCCAGAGAACTCTCAGGGATTTCACAGGGACACCCACACACAGACCTCACAGAGACCTTCCAGAAAGACCTCTCACAGAGACTAACCACAGACACCATAGAGACCTCCCTCAGAGACCTCTCAAGGATATACTTCCCACAGAGAACACCCACAAGCACCACACAGAAATCTCACACAGAAACATCAGACAGAGACCTCCCATAGAGACCTCCACAGACATACCTTCCATAGAGACCTCTCAGAAACTTCTCAGAGATCCCTCACAAAGACACCACACAAAGACCTCAGACAAAGATCTCCCACAGAGACTTCCTACAGGGACCTGTCACAAAGATCTCACAGAGTTCACACATCCAGACCTCTCTCAAAGACTTCCATAGAGACCTCCCAAAGAGACAGCCATTGTGAGGAGCCTGAGCAGGCACCCACTAATGGATTCTTCTGAGTAGCTATGAAACTACTTATCAAACTGGCAGTGCGGGAGGAACATCAGCAGCTGTGCATGCCAGAGGACATGTTTGTGTATTTTTGTCTTTTATGTTTTCACTTCTGAGCAAAAGAATTAATTCCACATGGAAACCTGTACAAACTTCTCCTCCACAAGGTTTTGTTAGCTTGTGCTCTGACCCACAGGTAAGAAAATCACAATCTTTTAAAGCAAGTAAATCTCCCCCTCCTCCGATTTTTGTTATCATCCAGTTGAATAACACCAGGATCACATTTCTTATTTTGTTGGGCACCACTTCCTGTGCTCGGAATGACTGACCCCCCCCCCGCCCCCGCCTTTGGATATATATGACAAAGGAAGAACTACAGCAAATGGACTTCAGAAGTGAAAAGAACCAGCAAAGATGCTTGTGACATATAGGCTCACTCCCTGGGTAGCTGTAAAACTGGTACATTACTTTGCACATAACAGTTTGTGTTATGTTTATGGGGTTTGTTTTATTTTTAAATGAAACAGGCTATATTATCAGATATCTGACTATTTCTTACAAATGAGACAGGTTTCTAGCAATATCCATATTACATCCTCTTGCAAATTTATACTTATGGCTTTAAAAATAATACCAAAAGATTATCATGTTGTTGTTAGGTGCCTTCGGGTCAGTTCCAACTCATAGCGACCCTACGTACAACAGAACGAAACACTGCCCAGTCCTGCGCCATCTTCATAATTGTTCTTATGCTTGAGCCCATTGTTGTAGCCGTTGTGTCAATACATCTTGTTGAGGATCTTCCTCTTTTTCGCTGACCTTCCACTTTACCAAGCACAATGTCCTTTTCCAGGGACTGGTCCTCGTGATAACGTGCCCAAAGTATGTGAGACAAAGTCTCACTTGCTTCAAAGGAGCGTTCTGGCTGCACTTTTTCCAAAACAGATTTGTTCATTCTTCTGGCAGTCTATGGTTATTCGCTATTCTTTGACAACACCATAATTCAAAGGCACCGATTCTGCAGTCTTCCTTATTCATCGTCCAGCTTTCACACGCATATGAGATGATTGAAAATACCACAGCTTGGGTCAGGTACAAGGACCTCTTTGGGGAGCCATTATTCTGCCTACCCCAAGGAGCGGGTGTGGGTTGGGAGCCCACAAGCAAACATTTCAGGAAGGACCCCATCACCCTCTATTGATCAAGGACTACACCTCTTTTTATGATTCCCTATGGAATTTAGGAATTTCTTGAGTTATAACGAAACATTGGTTTTTCAGGAGCTCTTATTTGGAGCCCTGGTGGCGCAGTGGTTAAGAACTTGGCTGCTAACCAAAAGGCCAGCAATTTGAATCCACCAGCTGCTCCTTAGAAACCCTGTGGGATAGGATAGAACTGTCCCATAGGGTCGCAATGAGTTGGAATCGATGACAGTGTGTTTAGTTCTGGTTTATTTTAGTTAGAAAATATAAAGGTGAGTATTTAAAGATAGTAAAATGAAGGAGAGAAAAGGATATATATGTGTATATATTTACTTGCAAATGCATAAAACTATATGCTAGGATACTTTAGAAATGAAAAATGTTGGTGTCTTAGGGGAAGGGAACTGAGTAGCTGGGGAACAGTGGTGGGTATTGTTTTATCCAGATCTTTACCACCTTTGTTGTTGTTAGTTATCATCGAGTCGGTCCCAGACTCATGGCCACCCCAGGCACAATGGAGCAAAACGATGCCTGGTCCTGCGCCATCCCCACGGGTTAATTTAAAAGATTAAATTATATTAATTATTTTGCCCCTTGAAGTGTGGTTATGGCCTCAAATGATATTACCTGTTTCCAAAAATATGAAAAAATTCTAATGTTCAGCTAACAATGCCAGAACTACTGGACTATTTAGAAGGATTCGTTTTTTTAAATAATTCAAAGAAATGTGCAGTTTCCAAAACTTGGGCAAGTCTGGCTATGTCATAAACTTATTACAAGGACACATGGCTTAAAATAGTTTTGGAATCATAAAAAAGAATCATTTAATCTGTACTTGAGATATATGTTGCCCCAGTAAAATTACAGGGGAGGTGAAATTTTGATATATCAACTAGAGAAAGTATACAATTAATCCGTATTCTATTTAAAAAAAAAAATTGCCATTGGGTCAATTTTGACTCAGGGTGACCCCATGTGTGTCAGAGCAGGATTGAGCTCCATAGGGTTTTCATGGCTATAATTCTTACAAAAGCAGATCACCAGACCCTTCCATGATGTGGCTAGGTGTGTTCAAACCAACAACATTTAGGTTAGCAGCCAAGAGCAAGCTGCTTGCCCCGTCCAGGAACCTATTCTTTATTACAATAATTAATAATCAAAGGCTCACTTGCTGTACACCTCCTAACACTTTCTAAATTGTGCACTTAGTTAAGACTATTCATAAGATATTTATTCATAAGAAGCCTGTTTTACTTTTCCTGGTAAAATCTATTTCAATAACAGCTGTCAAATGGGTTTCACTGGAGAAGTCACTCAGATTACCCATGGGATGACAGTCTAAATGCTCCTTCTCTAAAAAGGACAGAATGAGCTGACAAGAGTAGTCTTTGGATGTATATTTATTTTTTAATTAAGAATAAAACATACTCTGGCAGTAAAATATTTCACAAAATCATAGCTATAAATTTTTTGAGATTTGCCAGTTTTATTATGTTATTGAATCAGGGAACTGTGGAAAGTAGCCATGGATGTGCCGTGGGGTCCTATTAATAGTATTTTAACCAGAATCACTCATTTTTTCCCCCTATGGATACAATTCCATGCATTTCACATCCATGTCACCCCATAATCATGGACAAGACACTTTCTTTTTGGAAGTATAAACCCATACGCATAGATCATCTTTTTAAGAAGATACTAACATCTAGAAACAGGTATAAAATAATAAAACACAGAGCAAAATAAATGAGGATTTAGGAAATGCTATCATTTTTTTACAGGAAAACTCGGGAGTGTGGATGACACAGCATTTTGGCCTAGGCATTTTTATGCTTTAGCTGGCCTTATGGATTAAGCACATTAAAATATTAATCTTTTTTTTTTTCAAGATTGGAGGCCAGGATCTTTATTTTTACAGAAGTGGCTTGTAAGCTAAGTCTATAGTCATTCTTATCCCCCTTGGAATGGAGCATGAGGGCCAGCATGAATGTTTTCTGGAAACATGATTACGTTTCCTTCAACTTGTCGCAGTAGAAGGAAAGAGGAAGACTTCAGGTAGGGAGCTGGGATGTCCTTGCCCCACTAATAAATGTATATTTTATAGCTATGAGAGCAGAGAGGGCTCCAAGGAGGCCGTCTGATACAAGGATTTGAAGACAGTAGATAAAGAAGGACAGGCAGGCCTAGGGTCTGTTTGCTGTGGTCAGGAACCTGTTTAAAAGGTTTCTGAAATTGAAGTAGGAAAAAGAGCTTGGCCAAAAGAGCACTAAGTGCTGCACTGTACATCTTCCCCGCCCCCAACTCTAACTCATTTTACTCAGAATGATACTACCCTTTACCACTGACTCACTCTGTCATGAATTATGTCTCCCCAAAAATGTTTGTATCAATTTGGCTGGGCCATGATTCTCAGTATTCTGTGGTTGTCCAGTATTTTGTTATTGTAATTTTACGTTAAAGAGGATTAGGGTGGGATTGTAACACCCTTACTAAGGTCACATCCCGGATCCAATGTAACGGGAGTTTCCCTGGGGTGTGGCCTGCACCACATTTTATCTTACAAGAGATAAAAGGAAAAGGAAGCAAGCTGAGAGAGTTGGGGACCTCATGCCACCAAGAAGAAGCCCTGGGAACAGAGTGTGTCCTTTGGACCTGGGGTTCCTGCGCAGAGAAGCTCCTAGCCCAGGGGAATATTGACAAGAAGGACCTTCCTTGAGAGCCCACAGAGAGAAAAAGCTTTCCCTTGGAGCTGATGCCCCAAATTTGGACTTTTACCCTACTAGACTATGAGAAAATATCTCTTTGTTAAAGCCATCCACTTGCGGTATTTCTGTTACAGCAGCACTAGATGACTAAGACACACCCCGTAACTATTTCTAATTGCCTGGGGAATTTCTGGTGACTTTTTTAGATGAAGTAGAGCGGGGAGGAGGAGGAGAAGAAGAGGAAGTCAAAAAGGAGCAGGAGAAGAAGGAAGAGGAAGGAAAACAGTCATTACTACAAAATGATCATGGCCCTTTTCTATAGCCCAGTCACCTAAT
The DNA here is from genome assembly GCF_024166365.1 of Elephas maximus indicus. Lineage (NCBI taxonomy): Eukaryota > Metazoa > Chordata > Mammalia > Proboscidea > Elephantidae > Elephas > Elephas maximus. The sequence goes on from NC_064827.1 coordinate 115,190,243, forward strand.
TAACAAAAGAGGGACGCTGAGGCACAGAAATATTCCCCAACAATACCTCTTCCCAATTTCCACATCTTCTGACTCAGGCCAAATGCTCCTTCTACTACACCATACAGTTTCTTTGACTGGACCCCTTTCATAGCTCAGCCAGGTGGTTTCCCTAGAGGAAGTTATTTCCAACATCACCAGGTTATGGTACATATTACTATTTCAACCAAGAAGAAATCACAACGCTTTTTAGAAAAGGCATATTTTGGAGTATGAGAACTCTTCCTCTTCTTTTCTTTTTAATTGTGCTTTATGAGTAGGAATTGACTTGGCGACGGGTTTTATTTATTTATTTTTTAGGTGAAAGTTTACAGAGCAAAGTAGCTTCTCATTAAACAATTAAAACACATATTGTTTTGTGGTATTGGTTGCCAACCCCGTGACATGTCAACACTCTCCCCGTCTTGACTTTGGATTCCTCATTCGCATTTGTCCAGCTTTCCTGTTCCCTCCTGCCTTCTCGTCCTTGCCTCTGGGCTGGTGTACCCATTTAGTCTCATACACAGTTGAGCTATGTGTATTACTATTTGTTTTATGGGCCTGTCTAATTAATGTTTGGCTGAAGGGTGAACCTCAGGAGTGACTTCAGTACTGAGGTAAAAGGGTGTTCAGGGGCCATGCTTTCCAGTTTCTCCAGTCTCCATCAGACTAGCCTGGTCATTTTTTGTGAGTTAGAATTTTGCTCTACATTTTTCTCCAGCTCTGTGTGGGACCTTCTATTGTGATCTCTGTCAGAAAAGTCAGTGATGTAGCTGGGCACCATCTAGTTATGCTGGACTCATTCTGGTGGAGGCTTTGGTAGTTGTGGTCCATTAGTCCTTTTGACTAATCTTTCCTTTGCGTCTTTGGTTTTCTTCATTCTCTCCTCTCCAGATGGAGTGGGACGGTAGAGTATCTTAGATGGCTACTCACAAGCTTTAAGACCCCAGACTATTCACCAAAGTACTCTTCTTGATAGCAGTCTGTTTTTAATCATGACACAGTTTAAAGGAAGAAAATGACTTTATTAATATAACTTGATTTTATTAACTTGTATGAAAGCCAATTGAGATGTTTCAACAAACAGAAGCAGTGCTGGAGGTGCTCATTTATCTATGCCACAAATTTGGAAGACAGCTACCTGGGCAACCAACTGGAAGAGAGAAATATTTGTGCCATATTATGGATTGAATTGTGTCACACAAAAATGTGTGTCAACTTGGCTAGGCAATGATCCCTAGTATTGTGTGGTTGTCCACCATTTTGTGATTTGATGTGATTATCCTAAGTGTTGTAAATCCTAACCTCTATGATGCTAATGAGGCAGGGTTAGAAGCAGTTATGTTACAGAGGAAGAACTCAGTCTACAGGATTAGGTTGTATCTTGAGTCAATTGCTTTTGAAATATAAAAGAAAGAATTGAGCAGAGAGGAGAGGGACCTCAGACCACCAAAAAAGAAAAGCCAGGAGCACAGCACGTCCTTTCAACCCAGGGTTTCTGTGCTGAGACACCGCTTGACACAGGGAAAATTAATGACAAGGCCCTTCCCCCAGAGCCGACAGAAAGAGAAAGTCTTCTCCTGGAGCTGACACTTTGAATTTGGACTTCTAACCTAAACTGTGAGAGAATAAATTTTTGTTTGTTAAAGCCATCCACTTGTGGTATTTCTGTTATCGTAGCACTAGATAACTAAGACGTGCCCACTCCAAAGAAAAGTGATCCAAGAGAATGCAGAAATTATTGAACAACATCATTAATATCACACACAAGTAAAATTTTGCTGAAGACTATTCAAAAGTGGTTGCAGCAGTACATCAACAGGGAACAGCCAGAAATTCAAGCTGGATTCAGAAGAGGATGTGAAATGAGAGATATCATTACTGATGTTAGATGAATCTTTACTGAAAGCAGAGAATACCAGAAAGGTGTTTAGCTGTGTTTTACTGTCTATGCAAAGACATTTGCCTGTGTGGATCATAACAAATTATGGATAACATTTCAAAGAATGGGAATCCCAGAACACTTCATTGTGCTCATGCAGAACCTGTACATAGAAAAAGAGGCAGTTGTACAAACAAAAGGAGGAGATACTGTGTGATTTAAAATCAGGAAACGTGTGTATTGGGATTTTACCTTCTCACCATACTTATTCAATCTGTACGTTGAGCAAATAATCCTAGAAGTTGGGCTATGTGAAGAAGAACAAGGCATCAGGATTAGAGAAAGACTCATTATCAACCTACGTTATGCAGATGACACAAACTTGCTTGCTAAAAGCAGAGAACTTGAAGCACTTACTGATGAAGATCAAAACTACAGGCTTCAGTATGGATTATACCTTAATATAAAGAAAACAAAATCCTCACAACTGAACCAATAAGCAATATCATGATAAATGGAGAAAAGACTGATGTCAAGGATTTCATTTTACTTGGATCCACAGTCAACACCCATGGAAGCAGCAGCCAAAACATCAGATGAGGTATTGCATTGGGCAAATCTGTTGCAAGAGACCTCTTCAAAGGGTTGAACAGCAAAGATGTCACCTTGAAGACTAAGGTGCACCTGACTCAAGCCATGATATTTTCAATTGCCTCATCTGCATGCAAAACCTGAACTATGAATAAGGAAGGCCAATAAAGAATCAATGCCTTTGAATGGGCAAAAGATATGAATAGACACTTCACTAAAGAAGACATTCAGGTAGCTAACAGATACATGAGGAAATGGTCATAATCATTAGCCATTAGAGAAATGCAGATCAAAACTACAATGAAATTTCATCTCACTCCAACAAGGCTGGAATTAATCCAAAAAACAAAAAATAATAAATGTTGGAAAAGCTGTGGAGAGATTGGAACACTTATATACTGCTGGTGGGAATGTCAAATGGTACAATCACTTTGGAAATCAATTTGGCACTTAAAAAGCTAGATATAGGACTACCATACGACCCAGCAATCACACTCCTCGGAATATGTCCTAGAGAAATAAGAGTCTTTACATGAACGGATATATGCACACCCATGTTTATTGCAGCACTGTTTACAGTAGCAAAAAGATGGAAGTAACCAAGGTGCCATCAACGGATGAATGGATGAATAAATTATGTTATATTCACACAATGGAATACTACGGATCAATAAAGAAGAGTGATGAATCTGTGAAACACTTCATAACATGGAGGAACCTGGAAGGCATTATGCTGAGTGAAATTAGTTGCAAAAGGACAAATATTGTATAAGACCGCTATTCTAAGTACTTGAGAAATAGTTTAAACTGAGACGAAAACACTCTTTTGTGGTTACGGGGCGGGACGGGGGGGGGGTGGGAAGGGTAGGAGAGGGGTATTCACTAATTAGATAGTAGGTAAGAACTACTTGAGGTGAAGGGAAAGACAACACACAATACAGGGGAGGCCAGCACAACGGGATTAAACCAAAAGCAAAGAAGTTTCCTGAATAAACTGAATGCTTCGAAGGCCAGCGTAGCAGGGGCAGGTGTTTGGGGACCATTGTTTCAGGGGACTTCTAAGTCAACTGGCATAATAAAATCTATTAAGAAAACTTTCTGCATCCCACTTTGAAGAGTAGTGTCTGGGGTCTGAAACGCTAGCAAGTGGCCATCTAAGATGCATCAATGAGTCTCAACCCACCTGGATCAAAGGAGAATGAAGAACGCCAAGGACACAATGTAATTACGAGGCCAAGAGACAGAAAGGGCCACATGAACCAGAGACTACATCATCCTGAGACCAGAAGTACTAAATGGTGCCTGGCTACAACCGATGACTGCCCTGACAGGTAACACAACAGAGAATCCCTGAGGGAACAGGAGAGCAGTGGGATGCAGACCTCAAATTCTCATAAAAAGACCAGACTTAATGGTCTGACTGAGACTAGAAGGACCCCGGTGGTCATGGCCCACAGACCTTCTGTTGGCCCAGGACAGGAAACATTCACAGAGCCAACTCTTCAGACAGGGATTGGACTGGACAATGGGTTGGAGAGGGATGCTCGTGAGGAGTGAGCTTCTTGGATCAGGTGGACACTTGAGACTGTGTTGGCATCTCTTCCCTGGAGGGGAGATGAGAGGGTAGAGGGGGTTAGAAGCCGGCAAAATGGATATGAAAAGAGAGAGTGGAGGGAGGGAGCGGGCTGTATCATTAGGGGGAGAGTAACTGGGAGTATGTAGCGAGGTGTGTATAAGTTTTCATGTGAAAGAGTGACTTAATTTGTAAACTTTCATTTAAAGCACAATAAAAATTGTATATTAAAAAAAAGACAGCTAGACAAGACAGATAATCACTATGTCCTGTGAAAGCAACCTTAAACCTGTAATCCTGAAGGGCTATCTTATTTGATAAATTTTACCATGATAATTATGCTTACTTGATTTATGTAATCCTATAAGGTGGAAATAACTGGAAGGTTTATCAAACTAGAAGTGTGTCATGGATTGAGTTATGTCCCCCTAAAAATGTGTGTATCAGTTGGGCTGGGCCATGATTCCGAGTATTGTGTGATTTTCCTATAAGTTGTAAATCCTGCCTGTGATGTTAATTTGGGAAGATGGACAGCAGTTGTGTTAGTGAGGCAGGACTCAACCTATAAGGTTGGATTGTGTCTTGAGGCAATCTCTTGAGATATAAAAGAAAGAAGCGAACAGAGGGACAGGGAGACCTCACACCACCAAGAAAGCAGTGCTGGGAGCAGAGTGCGTCCTGTGGACCGGGGGTCCCTGTGCAGAGAAGCCCCTAGTCTGGGGGAAGATGGATGAGAAGGCCTACTGAGAGAGAAAGCCTTCCCCTGGAGCTGGCACCTTGAATTTGGACTTTTAGCCTACTTTACTGTGAGAAAATAAACTTCTCTTTGTTAAAGCCAAAAAAAAGAAAAAAAGAATCGATGCCTTTGAATTATAGTGTTGGTGAAGAATTGAGTATACCATGGACCTCCACAAGAATGAACAAATGTGTCTTGGAAGAAGTACATATAGGATGCTCCTTAGAAGCAAGAATGGCAAGACTTCATCCCATGTACTTTGGGCGTGTTATCAGAAGGGACCAGTCCCTGGAGAAGGACACCATGATTGGTAAAATAGATGGTCAGCAAAAAAGAGGAAAACTCTTAATGAGATGGAGTGACACAGTGGCTGCAACAATGAGCTCAAACATAGCAAAGATTTTAAGGGTGGCACAGGACTGGGCAGCATTTCATTCTGTTGTACATAGGATCACTATGAGTTGAAATTGGCTCAATGGTACCTAGCAACAACATGAAAACCAGTGCAGTACCCTGTGTTCAGTTTGCCTCTCTGGGTAAAACTTCATCACGAAAAGCACACTTTTCTCTGAATTCTAAATCTATAAGCAATTCAAAAAATCATAAAAAAAAAAAAATCTGAAGCGAAGAAGAAAAAGCACAGAAAATCCACTTTTTGGAGATGGTCTCTCTGCTTTGCGCCCTCCTACCCCTGCCCCCACCCCCTACACACCCTAACTTGAAGTCAGGGAAACCTCATTGGGAGTGGAGGCCCCTGACTGTAAGGCTTACCACAGGGTGGTGGACTAGAATTTCCAATTATGTCCTTTTTCATCTCATGCTTTTTAAATTCCTATATTTGTGTACATTTTGTCATACGTATTCCTTACAGAAATGAATTTTTTTTTTTACTTTGCAAATGAATAAATATACATTGAACCCACATGCTCAGAAAACTTTTTAATAATGAGGAGAAGGATTTAAATGCTGAAGAACATTGACATGAGCCAGAGTCTGAGTGTTTTCAAAGAAACAGACCCAAATCCAACAAGACCATGGACCCTGGACTCCACCAGGCAGACCACACATACAGCCTGTCGAGAAAGAGTTAGGATCATGAGCAAACCCTGGAAGAGTCATTTCACCAAACTCGGAGACTCTGTGGGGTCCCGTCAGTCCCGGCAGGTAACACAGAAGTAAGAGAACTGTTCGGTACACCACACAGCTGTGGGCCAGAGGGACTACAAGTCAGTGGGGAAAGGCTGTGTCAGTGGAGTAGAGGAGAACCCAGAAGGAGGGCAGGAAACTCAGGATCTTTCAGAGCGGGCAGCGCTGTGGGGGCAGGAAGAGCAAGGACCTCAGATTGCCCTGCCGTCAGCATCTAGTGGAGACTGGTGAAAAATAGCACCCACCTCACCCAGGAGGATGGCTTGTAGTCAAGAACCCAATGGTTTGCAGTTACTTTAGAACGTGAGACGTGTCCTACTGCTTTTTAAAAAGACAGGTAAAATTCTGAAGGCAGCTTTTCATTCACTAATTTTTTTTTTTTTTAAACTTGAGTTTTACATTTGGAGAATCCACTGGAGATGTTATTTGTTTTGGGTCGTGTAAAGCAGTCCCAGAGAGAGAAAAGACAAACAGATGTTTGTTGACAAAGACAAATACACGGAGTTTAAAAATATTGGATAAAATTAAACATTGGGTCAATATTCCTGGGATCAAAATCATTGACCCTGCTCACAAACTGGCACATTGAGAAAGAGTCCTAGTAAGTAAGCTGAGCAACTGCTGTGAGCCAAATTAAGCAAAGGCAGATCTGAAACACCTTTCTTCCATTGCATTATTTCAGGAATCATGAGATAAGATGAATATTTAATTAATATTCAAGTTTTAGTCAAGGCAACATCTGTAGTTGTAAGTGCTTGCCATAATGAAGGATGATGTGCAGAGAACAAGTTGAAAAATAGAAGTATTTCAATGTCAATGTCAAAATCAATCTCTCTCGGACAAAACACTGCACACAGAAAATGGACTGAAATCAGAGTCTACATTGTTCAATCCGCTGCACACTGTCTGTACCACCCCACCCAGTAATCCTCGGTGATAGATGTTTCATCATTTCACACTCTCAGTGATCACTAACACAAGAAGGGGGGTCAGATATACTTGTGGAGGTGAAGGTGGAAGTCAGTGAAAGATTCAGTGAAGGTGTGAAAATCTTGCAATTTGCTCTGAAAGAAATGACAATTGAAATGGAACATTTGATTGGATTGTGTCACTATCCTCACTGATAACATAGATAAATGAAGGGGTGGCTGAAATACTCTAAATTACACACTGGAAAAAGTGACAATGACCTTTGGAAGAGGACTCTTTTTAACTTCATCCTACTTGATTCATGGTTACGGTGTCTATGTTTTTATTAGGAAAACTTGTTTCCCTTTATCATCAAATGGATTTCTGAGCAATGGTCAAATTCTTTCTGATTGAAACACTTTGATTCAAATTCTGAGCAAACTTTATATAAAGTCTTTTTACAGTGTCTTTCACATTTTATATCATTTCTCTTCAATATCATTTCAATGGTTTTCTGAGATGGTGGGATGGTGAGGTTGGAATCCCTAGTTGCGCAATGGTTAAGTGCTTGGCTGCTCACTGAAAGGTCAGTGTTTCGAACCCACCAGCGCTCCAAAGGAGAAAGATGTGACAAACCTGTTTTTGTAAATACTACAGCCTCGGAAACCCTATGGGACAAGTTCTACTCTGTCCTGTGGGGTCACTATGAGTCAGAATCACAACAGGTTTGGTTTTTTGGGGTGCTAGAGAGGTGAGTTTAGGGAGGCAAATCAGAATGCTTAACTACAACTTGTACCAGGAATCCCAATACTGACAGAGGTTGAGATCCTGCGCAAAGAGTGTCAACAGGGTTGGACTGAGAAAGCATTTCAGGGAGATGGGAAGAACTAAAGTCTTATTGATGGCCATAACACTTATGGATTTTCTAATCCAAATATAATAGATATAATATTTAGGAGTAGGAGCATCAAGCCAATCTTCGAAAATACATTGAAACCACCAAGGCTCTTCACTATCTTGTCTCAGTTTTTCTTCCTTTCTTTATTGTGCTTTAGGTGCAAGTTTGCAAATCAAATCAGTCTCTTGTACAAAAAGTTATACACACCTTGCTGTGCACTCCCAGGTACTCATACACACCTCGCTATGTACTCCCAGCTGCTCTCTTCCTAATGAGATAGCAAGTTCCTCCACTCCACCCTGTATTTCTCGTGTCTATTCAACCAGCTCCTGTCCCCTCTCTTCCTTCTCATCTCACCTTCAGACAGGAGTTGCCCACATAGACTCAAGTGTCCATTTGAGCCAAGAAGCTCATTCACACCAGTATCATTGTCTATCAGTCCAATCCCTGTCTGTAGATTTGGCTTTGGGAACGGTTCCAACCTTGGGCTAACAAAGGGTCTGGGGACCATGACCGTCAGGGTCCCTCCAGTCTCAGTCAGACCATTAAGCCTGGTCTCTTTATGAGAATTTGAGATCTTCATCCCACTGTTCTCCTGCTCCATCAGGGATTCTCTGTTGTGTTCTCTGTCAGGGCAGTGATTGGTGGTAGCTGGGTACCATCTAGTTCTTTCAGTCTCAGGCTGATGGAGTCTCTGGTTGACGTGGTCCTTTCTGTCTCTTGGGCTTGCCTTTACCGTGTGTCTTTGGTGTTCTTCACACTCCAGGTAGGTTGTGGTCTCAGTTTCTTTGCCCATACATTAAGTGGGTTTTACTAGAAAACATCTCCATTTTTATTAACTTCTAAAATTGAAGTTAGAAGCTTCCCCTCACCCATTGTTTTTTTTCCTGGTAAGAAAAATTAAATTAAATTAAAATAGCAGCCCCTGATATGCTGAAGTTGGGCTGGCACTCAGTACTAGGCCGTGTTATTCTCCCATTAGACATAAGTAATCTCACAGAATACCAATACCGAGCAAGGTTACTCTGAGACCATGATAAAGTGAAGCAAAACAAAGGCAATTCTTTATCTTGTCTAAGACAAAAAAAAAAAAAAGAATCACTGTGCCACCCACAAAATACCAAAGACCCCAGTCTCATGGCTAAAATGAGTGACTTCTACTTCTTTATTAATAAATCTACCTCCCTATAGATAAGATTCATTGAGACACCCAATCATAGAATTACCTTCACTTTTTGACAGCATCTAATCTATAGTGAGCCCCACTTCCTTAGACTCTCCCCCAAATCACCCAACCAAAGCCCAAATGTTATTATAGGTTCTAATACCTTCCTCAAGCCCTGGTGGTGCAGTGGTTAAGAGCTATGGCGAGCTACAGCTGCTAACCAAAAGTTGGCAGCTCGAACCCACCAACAGCTCCTCAGAAACCCTTTGGGGCAGTTTTACTCTATCCTATAGGGTCCCTATGAATCAGAATCGACTCAGTGGCAACAGGTTTGATTTAATACCTTCCCCTATTTCCCCATGGTGTGTGTTCTTTCTTCATGCACCGAATAATAAACCCAATTTGTTCAAAGTTCAGCTTGCTCGTAGGTGTGTTCCTGGTGGATTTGGCTGTAGGGCATGGACACAGAAATGCTCTCACCTTAACCTGTTGACTCTTACTCTTGGAAGAGAGTCCCAGCTATTCTTTAGCTCTTGCCCCAAACACTGCTTACTTCAGAAGCCTCTCTGACTCCCTCAGCTAGGTCAGGTCCATGTGCTGTATCCTCCAGAACCCCTTGCACTTCTTCCCTTGAGACAGTCATTCATATCTTGACATCTGTTTTTCCCATTAGGCTGCATGCAGGCAGGGGTAAGGAGTGAGGTCTGTCTGACCACATTCCCAGTGCTTACTCCACCAAACCTGACCAACCCAGTTGCTTGGAGTTGATTCTGATTCATGGTGAACCTATGTGTGCAGAATGGGACTCTCCATAGGGTTTTCAGAAGCAGATCTACAGGCCATTCTTTTATCTTCCAAGGCACTTCTGGGTGGGTTGGAACTGCCAACCTTTCTGTTAGTAGTCAAGTGCTTAACCATCTGCACCACCCAGGACTCCTGTTCTTACTGTGGTGCCTGTTAAAAAGGCTTTAATAAAAACTTGTCAATTCTCAGATAAATAAATTTAGTGCCTTCTAATCTACCTTATGTATAAGTTATGCCAATGAAATATTTTTATTTTTTAGAAAAAGAGTTTTAACTCTTTTAAGTAGCAAATATAATGTTTGGGGAAACATCCATAAGAGTAAAATAAAGTTAAAAATTTGAATTTCCATGGTGCAAAGTAGCTTCCAAATTATTAAATCCAGGGCACTTATTTTATACAGATATCCTTACAGCTTTTGAAAATCTTCAATACAAAATTTTGCTGCATTATTGTTTCTATTATGTCTAATTTATTTTAAAAAAAGAAGATACTCCTTTAAAATAGTTTTAAAAAGGCAACTCATATGCCAATCATTCTAAATATAAGGAATAACTATTCTTTCTTTCCTTTAATCTGATCTGCTGAAAATACTATAGAACCGTTTGCTTATTAAATAATATATGTAAAATAAGGTTGTGAAAAATAACTCTGTATACATTTATATTAAAATAGTTTCTGAATGTTTGACACTGCTTGAAAATGTTTCAAAACATTTTTTGATTATTCTATAAAGCATGACACATCAATATTGATCTACAGATTTGAAGCCTAAGAAGCTCTTCTCTCTCTCTCCAGCAGTAGTTCCTGCGTCTGCTGTTTGGGGAACATCTTTCCTACTCTGTACCTCCACTGGCAGCATCCCCATCTCTCCATGGCCCCCAGGTTCAAATACTTTAATCATCAAAAAGTTACTTGAGCATAAAAAGAGTTTTTTTTTTTTTTGCCTCAGGGAAAAACTGGATGGTTGTACTATTGACCAACTACGGGTTTATAATGAATGATCATTACATGTGACTTATTTATAAAGGGCAAATTGAATACTTTTCCTTTTCTTCCAAATAAGTGAAGAACATATGTCAATTGGGGGCTCTTTCAGGTTGTCTCCACATTTCTTTGACATGCCCCTATCCTTTTTTTTTTTTTTTTTGAACACTTCTGTGCTTTCTGGCACTGCAAGATGCTCCAGTATTGTCTTACATCTTCACTGCCCAGCCCTAAAGCAGCCACTTCTCCAAGGAGTTCCACTTTCCGTATATTAGAGAATGGTATATAGAAACCAGTATTTGTACACTATGTGTTCATTACTTCTGAAATATTTTGACTTCTTAGAACAGCCAGGTGTGTATACCATCACATGTATATACAAATATCTATATCTAATTCTGTATCTATCTGTATAAAAAATAAGTATGAGGATGGCAGAGTAGTCAGATGCTTCTGGTGGTCCCTCTTATAAGAAAGACCCCCCAAAACAAGTGAATTGATTATATATATGACAAGTTATGAACCCCAATCATCAAAGGCAAAGTTAAGAAAAGGACTGAGTGATGGGGGAGGGAGAGACAGTGCAGAAGCAGTGAGGAGTTACCAAGTTGGCGGCAGTGCCTCAGCCCCTATTCCCCTGTGGTGGGGCTGGCAGCAGTGTTTGGGGATGTGGTTGCTTCAGCAAAAGAAGGCAAGTGAAGGGTTGCACCCCTGACCCCCTGGTGTGACTGAAGCAGGGCTGGCAGTGGTGTTTAGGATGCAGCGGCTTCAGCGAAAGAAGGCAAGCCAGGTGCCGCAGCCCCGAACCCCTGGTGCGACTGCAGGGGGGACCTAGCCAGTGCACACAATCTACACAGCCTCCAGAATCTGAGATAAAACAGCACTCTCCGCACAAGATAAATGATTTTGTCTAATTTACCTGGTGGATCAAATAGCTCCTCCTTTTGAAAGAACTCTCTTCTATCTATCTGATCCCTCCTCCCCCTGCCCCAGGTGGCTTCATTAATAGTTGATTTACCTGGGCCTGAGATAGGTCCTGCTGTGCTTCCTGAGCCATTACCCTGGCCTTGGAGAAGGAACAAACTAACAAACAGTGGAAAATACTCTGCTGAATCCCCTAATCCAGAAACCCAGAGCAGAAGCAGTTCCAGTCCAGGCACAAGTGGTCCACAGACTTTGTCTTTCACCCCTGCATAGATCCAGGTGGCCCCGTTACAGCAGATAGGATCTGGTTGTTATACTGCAAGGGTGAATCTTTTTGAGGACTAGCTGTAACTGTTTCAGCTGTGCAGTGGAGAGGCAGGTTTTTGACATTTGATACCACTCTGCCTATTAAACAGCAGAAGCCTGAGGACTGGAGGGTTCATCCACACCACCTAGCCACCCACTACAGGGTTCCAAGGAAAAGTGGTGCCTAGTAGTCCTTACAGTTAAAAGCATTGGATGCCTATGGTATTGCTGCAGAGCCCACCTACCAGAGTGCTCTAAAGAACAAGTATGTGCCTTCTACAGAGACATTTAGGAGAAGGTTGTCAACCCCTTGCCTTCCTCAGAGTGTGACCCCCTTGCTACTACCAAAAACTCGTGCATACACCAATCACCACTGTTCCTCTAAGATCGTAGGTGAGAGCTTGCACCACACACCAGGTGACTGACTACGAGAAAACCAAAGCTGAATCTATACAAGAATAGTGAATAGACTCCTAGGCTCATATATCTAGTAACAGCTCTAGCCATCTGGTAACAGGATATTAGTGCTTCAAAGGCTCCAATAATTAAGTTAGCTGACTATAGTAACCTATTTGGGTATATCAAAACAAAACAAAGCAAGAAGCTAGGACATAGTGAGCAAACATAAAATAATTTAATACAATAACTTATAGATGGCTCGAAGACAACAGTCGATAGCAAATCACATAAAGAAGCAGACCATGATTGCTTCAGCAGACTGCCAAAATAAAGAATCAAAAGACTCTTCCAGATGAAGATGTTTTCCTGGAATTACCAGATATAGAAAACAAAAGATTAATATACAGGACACTTCAAGACATCAGGAAGGAGATCAGGCAAAACACGGAACAAGCCAAGAGCACACAGATAAAGCAGTTGAGGAAATTAAGAAGACTATTCAAGAACATAATGAAAAATTTGATAGGCTGCAAGAATCCATAGAGACAGCCATCAGAAATTCAGAAGATTAACAATAAAATTTCAGAATTACACAACTCAGTAAAAAGTCAGAGGAGGAGAACTGAGGAGATGGAAGTCAGAATTAACGAGATTGAAGATAAAACAATTGGCAATAATATATTTGAAAAAAAATCAGATAAATAATTTAAAAAAATGAAGAAACCCTAAGAATCATGTGGGGCTCTATCAAGAACAATGACCTATGAGTGACTGGAGTACCAGAACAGGGAGGGATAACAGAAAATACAGATAGAGTTGTTGAAGATTTGTTGGCAGAAAACTTCCCTGATATTGTGAAAGATGAAGGACTATCTATCCAAGATGTTCATTGAACACCATACAAGGTAGATCCCAAAAGAAAGTCACCAAGTCATATTATCACCAAACTTGCCAAAACCAAAGATAAAGAGAAAATTTTAAGAGCAGTCAGGGACAAGAAAAAAGTCACCTACAAAGGAGAATCAATAAGAATAAGCTCAGACTACTCAGCAAAAACCATGCAGGCAAGAAGGAAATGGGATGATTTATATAATGCATTGAAGGAAAAAAATTGCCAGCCAAGAATCATATAACCAGCAAAACTGTCTCTCAGATAGGAAAGTGCAATTAGAATATTTCCAGATAAACAGAAGCTTAGAGAATTTGCAAAAACTAAACCAAAACTATAAGAAATACTAAAGGGAATCTCTGCTTAGAAAATTAATAATATCAGATATTGACCCAACACTAGAACTTAGGACAGTGCAAACATATATCAACTGAGATAGGGAAATCACAAAAATAAATCAAGACAAAAAAATGCTCAAAACAGGGAATCAGTGGTGTCATTATGTAAAAGATGACAACATTAAATCAATAAAGAGGGACTAAATTTTTTTTAAATGAAGTAGTCATAGATCTTCCACATGGAGAGGCAATCAAGACTATATAGGGAGATGAAAGTTATGTTTGAACTTAGAAAAATAGAGGTAAATATTAAGGTAACCACAAAGGAGGCTAATAATCCTACACATCAAAATAAAATACAAGAAAAACATACTCAGCAAAAAAAAAAAAAAAAAGAATCAACAAGAATGAAAAACAGAAACACAATTTACAAAGAAAAACTACTCAGCACAAAAAAAGTGGAAAAATGCAACTGTCAACAATACACACAAAAAAAGACATCAAAATGACAGCACTAAACTCATACCTATCTATAATTATGCAGAATGTAAATGGACTAAATGCACCAGTAAAGAGACAGAGAATTGCAGAGTGGATAAAAAAAAGATCCCTCTATATGCTTCCTACAAGAGATACATCTTAGACTTTAAGACACAAACAAATTAAAACTCAAAGGATGGAAAAAATATGTCAAGCAAACAATAATCAAAAAAGAGCAGGAGTGGCTATACTAATTTATGACAACACAGACTTCAAACTTAAATATACCACAAAGGATAAGGAAGGACACTATATAATGATTAAAGGGAAAATGTACCAGGAGGATATTACCATATTAAATATTTATGCACCCAGTGACAGGGCTTCAAGACACAAACAAACAAAAAAAAAAACTCCAACAGCATTGAGAAGCAAGATAGACAGCTCCACAATAATAGCAGGAGACTTCAAAACACCACTTTCAGTGAAGGACAGAACATCCAGAAAGAAGCTCAATACACTGAAGAGCTAAATGCCACAATCAACCAACTTGACCTCATAAATACATAGAGAACACTCCACCCAACAGCATCCAAGTATACTTTCTTTTCTAATGCATAGGGGAACATTCTTTAGAATAGACCACATATTAGGCCATAAAGCAAGCCTTAACAGAATTCAAAACATGGAAATATTACAAAACATCTTCTCTGACCAAAAAGCCGTAAAACTAGAAGTCAATGCCAGAAAAATCAGGGAAAAGAAATCAAACATATGGAAACTGAACAAGACTTTGCCCCAAAACAATTGGATTATAGAAGAAATTAGAACGGAATAAAGAAACTCACAGAATCCAATGAGAACGAAAACACTTCCTATCAGAGCCTTTGGGACACAGGGAAAGCAGTGCTCAAAGGTCATTTATATCAATAAATGCACACATACAAAGAGAAGAAAAGGCCAAAAGCAACGAATTATCTCTACAACTTGAACAAATAGAGAGCAACAAAAGAAACCCTCAGGCACCAGAGGAAAGCAAATAGTAAAATGTAGAGCAGAATTAAATGAGATAGAAAACAGAAAGACAACTGAAAGAATTAATAAGACCAAAAGCTGGTGCTTTGAAAAAAATTAACAAAATTGATAAACCATTAGCAAGGCTGATGAAGGAAAATCAGGAGATGAGACAAATAACCTGAATAAGAAATGAGATGGGTGATATCACAACAGACCCAACTGAAATTAAAAGAATCATTAACAGAATACTTTTAACAAATTTGAAAACCTAGAGGAAATGGACAGATTTCTAGAAACACATTACCTACCCAAACTAACACAGAGACAGAACAACTAAATAAAACCATAACAAAAGAAGAGGTTGAAAAAGTAATTTAAAAACTCCCAACAAAGAAAAGCTCTGGCCCTGACAGCTTCACTGGAGAATTCTGCCAAACTTTCAGAGAAAAGTTAACACCACTACTACTAAAGGTATTTCAGAGCATAGAAAAGGATGGAATACTCCCAAACTCATTCTATGAAGCCAGCATAACCCTGATACCAAAACTAGCTAAAGGCACCACAAAAAAAGAAAATTACATGTGTCCCTCATAAACTTAGATGCAAAAACCCTCAACAAAATTCTAGCCAATAGAATTCAACAACATATCAAAAAAATAACTCACCATGGCAAAGTGGAATTCATACCAGGTATGCAGGGATGGTTCAACATTAGAAAAACAATCAATATAATCCATCACATAAATAAAACAAAAGACAAGAACCACATGATCTTATCAATTGATGCAGAAAGGGCATTTCACAAAGTCCAACACCCATTCATGATAAAAACTCTCAGCAAAATAGGAATAGAAGGAAAATTCCTAACATTATAAAGGGCATTTATACGAAGCCAACAGCCAATATCATCTTAAATGGAGAGAGTCTGAAAGCATTCCCTTTGAGATCGGGAACCAGACAAGGATACCTTTTACCACCACTCTTATTCAGCATTGCGCTGGGGATCCTAACCAGAGCTATTAGGCCAGAGAAAGAAATAAACGACATCCACATTGGCAAAGAAGAAGTAAAGGTATCTCTAGTTGCAGATGACATGATCTTATACACAGAAAAGCCTAATGAATCCACAAGAAAACTAGAAAAACTAATAGAAAAATTCAGCAGAATATCAGGATACAAAATGAACATACAAAAATCATTCGGATTCCTCTACACCAACAAAAAGAACATCGAAGAAGAAATCACCAAATCAATACCATTTACAATAGACCCTAAGAAGATAAAATACTTAGGAATAAATCTAACCAGAAACGTAAAAGACCTATACAAAGAAAACTATAAGACGCTACTACAAGAGACCAAAAGAGACGTCCATAAGTGGAAAAACATACCTTGCTCGTGGATAGGAAGACTCAATATTGTAAAAACGCCTATTCTACCAAAAGCGATCTACAGATACAATGCAATCCTGATACAAATACCAGTGACATTTTTTAACGAGATGGAGAAACAAATCACCAACTTCATATGGAAGGGAAAGAGGCCCCGGATAAGTAAAGCATTACTGAAAAAGAAGAACAAAGTGGGAGGCCTCACACTACCTGATTTTAGAACCTATGATGCTGCCACAGTAGTCAAAACACCCTGGTGCTGATACAACAACAGATACATAGCCCAATGGAACAGAATTGAGAATCCAGATATAAATCCATCCACATATGAGCAGCTGATGTTTGACAAAGGCCCAAAATCAGTTAAGTGGGGGAAAAACAGTCTCTTCAATAAATGGTGCTGGCATAACTGGATAAAAAAAAAAATTTTTTTTTGCAAAAAAACAGAACAAGACCCATACCTCACACTATGCACAAAAACTAACTCAAAATGGATCAAAGACATAATTATAAAATGCAAAACGATAAAGATCATGGAAAAAAAATAGGGACAACGCTAGGAGCCCTAATACATGGCATAAACAGTATACAAAACATTACTAACAACATACAAACACCAGAAGAGAAATTAGATAACTGGGAGCTCTAAAAGTCAAACACCTATGATCATCCAAAGACTTCACCAAAAGAGTAAAAAGATTACCTACTGTTTGGGAAAAAGTTTTTAGCTATGACATTTCTGATCAGCGTCTGATCTCTAAAATCTACATGATGCTGCAAAAACTCAACAACAAAAAGACAAATAACCCAATTTAAAAAATGGACAATGGATATGAATAGGCACTTTACCAAAGAAGACATTCAGGCAGCTAACAGATACATAAGGAAATGCTCATGATTATTAGCCATTAGGGAAATGCAAATCGAAACTACAACAAGATTCCATCTCACCCCAACAAGGCTGGTGTTAATCCTAAAAAACACAAAATAATAAGTGTTGGAGAGGTTGTGGGGAGACTGGAACACTTACACACTGCTGGTGGGAATGTAAAATGGTACAACCACTTTGGAAATCGATTTGGCACTTCCTTGAAAAGCTAGAAATAGAACTACCATACAACCCAGCAACTCCACTCCTTGGAATATACCCTAAAGAAATAAGAGCCTTCACATGAACAGATGCATGCACACTCATGTTCATTGCAGTACTGTTTACAATAGCAAGAAGTTGGAAGCAACCAAGGTGCCCATTAATGGATGAATGGATAAATAAATTACGGTATGTTCACACAATGAGATACTGCCCACCAGTTAAGAACAATAATGAATCTGTGAAATATTTCGTAACTTGGAGTGATCTAAATGAGTCACTTGCAAAAGGACAGGTATTGTATGAGACCACTATTATAAGAACTCAAAAAATTGTTTAAACAGAGAAGAAAGTACTCATTGATGGTTACAAGAGTGGGGAGGGAGGGAGAGGGGTTTTCACTAATTAGATAGTAGGTAAGAACAATTTTAGGTGAAGGGAAAGACAACACACAATACAGGGGAGGTCAGCACAACAAGACTAAACCAAAAACAAAGATGTTTCCTGAATAAGCTGAATGCTCCAAAGGCCAGCGTAGCAGGTGCAGGGGTTTGGGGATCATGGTTTCAGGGGACATCTAGGTCAATTGGCGTAATAAAATCTATTAAGGAAACATTCTGCAACTCACTTTGGAGAGTGGCGTCCAGGGTCTTAAACGCTAGCAAGCAGCCCTCTAAGATGTATCAGTTGGTCTCAACCCGCCTGGAGCAAAGGAGAGTGAGGAACACCAGAGACACAAGGTAATCATGAGCCCAAGAAACAAAAGAGGCCACATACAACAGAAACTACATCAGCCTGAGACCAGAAGAACTAGATAGTGTCTGGCTACCACCCATAACTGCCCTGACAGGGAACACAACAGAGAACCCCTGAGGGAGCAGGAGAGCAGCAGGATACAGAACTCAAATTCTCGTAAAAAGACCAGACTTAATGGTCTGACTGAGACTAGAAGCACCCTGGAGGTCATGGTCAGCAGACCTTCTGTTAGCCCAAGACAGGAACCATTCCCAAGGCCAAATCTTCAGAGAAGGATTGGCTGGACTATGGGATAGAAAATGATAGTGGTGAAGGGTGAGCTTCTTGGATCAAGTAGACACATGAGACTATGTGGGCAGCTCCAGTCTGGAGAAGAGATGAGAGGGCAGAGGGAGTCAGAAGCTGGCCAAATGGACACGAAAATAGAGATTGGAGGGAAGGAGTGTGCTCTCTCATTATCAGGAGAGCAACTAGGTGTAGATAGCAAGGTATATATAAGTTTTTTTAATGAGAGACTGACTTGGTTTGTAAACTTTCACTTAAAACACAATAAAAAAATTTTTTAAAAATTATATAGCAGTATAGAGAAAATAAAGGAAGCATTTCAAAAGAAACCCTAAATAAGATTGTAAAATTAAAAACAAAAACCTCCTTAACAGCCTGAAGGCCATGAGCCAGTGCCTGGTCAGGTCCTCAGATCAAGAGCAATTAACCACTCCTCAGGAAAATGAATTAGATGAACTCCATTCAGTTAATTAGCTCTGAGAATCCTCATTCTAAATCTTGTTGGTGTTAGGTGCCGTTGAGTTGACTCCAACTAATATTGACTTTATAAATAACAGAACGAAATGTTGCCTGTTCCTGCACCATCTCTTCATGCTTGTTGATATGTTTGAATCCCTTACTTTGGCTGTTGAGTCAATCCATCTCATTGAATATTTCTCTCATTTTTGCTGACCCTCCATTTTACCAAGCCTGATGTCCTTTTTAGTAATTAGTCTTTCCTGAGGATACGTCCAAAGTAAGCAAGCTGAAGTCTTTCCATTCTTGCTTCTGAGGAGCATTCCGGTTATATTTCTTCTAAGACTGATTTATTCATTTTTCTGAAAGCCCATGGTATATTCTTCACCAATGCCACGATTTGAAGGCAACAATTATTTTTCTATCCTCCTATTTCATTGTCCAGCTTTCACATGCATGAGGCGATTAAAAAACACCATGGCTTGGGTCAGGTACACTTTAGTCTTCAAAGTGACATCTTTGCTTTTGAAAACTTTAAAGGAGTCTTTTGTAGCAAATTTGACCAATGCAATGTGTCCTTTGATTTCTTGACTGCTGCTTCCACGGACATTATTGATCCATGTAGAATGAGATGACTGACAATTTCAGTTTCTTCTTCATTTATTATGAAAAATGAGCCCTTATTCTAGACCTGTGCTTGGAAACCCTGGTGGCGTAGTGGTTAAGTCCTATGGGCTGCTAACCAAAAGGTCCGAAGTTCGAATCTACCAGGGGCTCCTTGGAGACCCTATGGGGCAGTTCTACTCTGTTCTATAGGGTCGCTGTGAGTCAGAATTGACTTGACAGTCATGGGTCATTCTAGACCTTACTGTTTTTTAAAGGCTCCTAGGGATTGAATGTCTCAAACTCACCTAGTCTAAAAAGGCCACTGATAAGAGCACATACTCCCTTCCATAAAAATGGCAGAAGGAGAAAATACCAGCCTCACCTACTTCCTCAAGTTACATTCATTTGGGAGGTCATTTCAATACTGTAATATGTATTTTTTTGTAATTGGAACATTTTTGTCAGGATGTTTACATTTGAAAGTAGGAAAAGAGAAAACAGGAAATCAGGGCATAGAAGGGATCTTAATTAGAGGACACTGAAAGTCCCTTCAAGCCCAAGTTCTAAAATTCCCCTTTGACTGGCCAAATAGATTATTGTCATGGTAGAGCTCTTTTCTGGGGCCCAGACTCCACGTATTAGATACAGAGGGCAAAGGACCAGCCCAGCTTCATTCACTTTATAGCTCAACGGTGGTGGTGGTCAGTCCTCTTGTTATTAGCAAAGGGGCCAAGGTACAGCTGCAGTTGTAGCTACCCTTGGCTTCACAGGTGCATGCAGCTTTCTTTGAAACAAGCTCCACACTGCAGGGCTGCTGCATGTTGCTGTGCTTGTTTTCCATTGCACTGTCTGTGTGTCTGGATTGTAGCAGCCCAGGGCAGGACTGGATAAAGCAGACTACTATTTTCTTCAACAGTCTGGACCCTCTGATCTGAAAGGATGTAAAGCAAAATTTCCCAAGGTAAAATCCTGCTACATCAGAAGAACAAGTAGAATAAAAAAAGGTACCATTAATTTGGCCCAGAATAAGGATAGGTGGAATTACTGTACAGTTAACTGTGTTCCCCCTCCCCCACGTGTCTGTCAGTTTGTCATACTGTGCGGGCTTACGTGTTGCTGTGAAGCTGTAAGCTATGCCACCAGTGTTCAGATACCAGTATGGCCACCCATGGAGGACAGGTTTCAGCTGAGCTTCCAGACTGAGACAGACTAGGAAGAAGAACCCGGCAGTCTACTTCTGAAAAATATTAGCCAGTGAAAACCTTATGAATAGCAGCGGAACATTGTCTGATATAGTGCTGGAAGATGAGACCCCTGGGTTGTAAGGCACTCAAAAGATGACTGGGGAAGAGCTGCCTCCTCAAAGTAGAGTTGACCTTAATGACATTGGTGGAGTAAAGCTTTTGGGACCTTCATTTGCTGATGTGGCACAACTCAAAATGAGAAGAAACAGCTGCAAACTTCCATTAATAATCGGAACTTGGAATGTACGGACTATGAATCTAGGAAAATTGGAACTCATCAAAAATGAAATGGAATGCATAAACATCAATATTCTAGGCATTAGTGAGCTGAAATGGACTGGTATTTGGCCATTTTGAATTGGACAATCATATAGTCTACTATGCTGGGAATGACAACTCAAAGAGGAATGGTGCTGCATTTATTGTCAAAAAGAGCGTTTCAAGATCTATCCTGAAGTACAACGCTGTCAGTGATAGGATAATATCCATACGCCTACAAGGAAGACCAGTTAATACAACTATTATTCAAATTTATGCACCAACCACTAGGGCCAAAGATGAAGAAATAGAAGATTTTTATCAGCTGCTGCAGTCTGAAATTGATCAAACATGCAATCAAGATGCGTTGATAATTACTGGTGATTGGAATGACGAAAGTTGGAAACAAAGAAGAAGGATCAGTAGTTGGAAAATATGGCCTTGGTGATAGAAACAATGCCAGAGACTGAATGATAGAATTTTGCAAGACCAATGACTTCTTCATTGCAAATACCTTCTTTCACCAACATAAATGGTGACGATACACACAGACCTCGCCAGGAGGAACACACAGAAATCAAATTGACTACGTCTGTGGAAATAGACAATGGAAAAGCTCAATATCATCAGTCAGAACAAGGCCAGGGGCCGACTGTGGAACAGACCATCAATTGCTCATATGCAAGTTCAAGGTGAAACTGAAGAAAATCAGAGAAAGTCCACAGGAGCCAAAATATGACCTTGAGTATATCCCACCTGAATTTAG
Organism: Elephas maximus indicus; assembly: GCF_024166365.1. Taxonomy (NCBI): domain Eukaryota; kingdom Metazoa; phylum Chordata; class Mammalia; order Proboscidea; family Elephantidae; genus Elephas; species Elephas maximus. Next base: position 115,212,155 of record NC_064827.1, read on the forward strand.
AGACCATCTGAAGAATAGATTTGATGCATTGAGCACTAGTGACTGAAGACCAGATGAGCTATGGAATGACATCAAGGACATCATCCATGAAGAAAGCAAGACGTCACTGAAAAGACAGGAAAGAAAGAAAAGACCCAGAAGGATGTCAGAGGAGACTGAAACTTGCTCTTGAGCGTCGAGCAGCTAAAGCGAAAGGAAGAATTGATGAAGTAAAAGAATTCAATGGAAGATTTCAAAGGGTGGCTCGAGAAGACAAAGTAAAGTATTATAATGACATATGCAAAGAGCTGGAGATGGAAAACCAAAAGGGAAAAACACGCTCGGCATTTCTCAAGCTGAAAGAACTGAAGAAAACATTCAAGCCTGGAGTTGCAATAGTGAAGGATTCCATGGGGAAAATATTAAATGATGCAGGAAGCATCAAAAGAAGATGGAAGGAATACACAGTCATTATACCAAAAAGAATTAGTCGATGTTCAACCATTTCAAGAGGTGGCATATGATCAGGAACCGATGGTGCTGAAGGAAGAAGTCCAAGCTGCTTTGAAGCCAATGGCAAAAAAGAAGGCTCCAGGAATTGATGGAATATCAATTGAGATGCTTCAACAAACAGATGCAGCACTGGAGGAGCTCACTTGTCTATGCCAAGAAATATGGAAGACAGCTTCCTGGCCAATGACTGGAAGAGATCTATATTTATGCCAATTCCCAAGAAAGGTGATCGACCTGAATGTGGAAATTATAGAACAATATCATTAATATCACACAGAGGCAAAATTCTGCTGAAGATCATTCAGAAATGGCTGCAGCAGTATATCAACAGGGAACTTCCAGAAATTCAGGCCGGTTTCAGAAGAGGACATGGAACCAGGGATATCATTGCTTATGTCAGGTGGATCCTGGCTGAAAGCAGAGAATACCAGAAGGATGTTTAAAAGAAAAAAAAAGTTTTTTTTTTTGTTTTATTGACTATGCAAAGGCATTCGACTGTGTGGATCATAACAAACTATGGATAACATCGCGAAGAATGGGAATTCCAGAACACTTAATTGTGCTCACGAGGAACCTTTACATAGATCAAGAGGTGGTTGTTCGTACCGAACAAGGGGATACCGATTGGTTTAAAGTCAAGAAAGATGTAGATCAGGGTTGTATTCTTTCACCATACCTATACAATCTGTATGCTGCGCAAATAATCTGAGAAGCTGGACTATGTGAAGAAGAACGGGGCATCAGGATTAGAGGAAGACTCATTAACAACCTGCATTATGCAGATGACACAATCTTCTTGCTAAAAGTGAAGAGGACTTGAAGCACTTACTGATGAAGATCAAAGACCACAGCCTTCAGTTTGGATTGCACCTCAACATAAAGAAAACAAAAATCCTCACAACTGGACCAATGAGCAACATCATGATGGATGGAGAAAAGATTGAAGTTGTCAAGGATTTCATTTTACTTGGATCCACAATCAACAGCCATGGAAGCAGCAGTCAAGAAATCAAAAGACGCATTGCTTTGGGTAAATCTGCTGCAAAGGACCTCTTTAAAGTGTTGAAGAGCAAAGGTGTCACTTTGATGACTAAGGTGTGCCTGACCCAAGCCATGGTATTTTCAATTGCATCATATGCATGTGAAAGCTGGACAATGAATAAGGAAGACCGAAGAAGAGTTGACGCCTTTGAATTGAGGTGTTGGCAAAGAATATTGACTATTCCATGGACTGCCAAAAGAACGAACAAATCTGTCTTAGAAGACGTACAACCAGATCCCTCCTTAGAAGCAAGGATGGCGAGACTGCGTCTTACATACTTTGGGCATGTTGTCAGGAGGGATCAGTCCCTGGAGAAGGACATCATGCTTGGCAGAGTACAGGGTAAGCGGAAAAGAGGAAGACCGTCAAGGAGGTGGATTGACACAGTGGCTGCAACAATGAACTCCAAGCATAACAACAATTGTAAGGATGGCGCAGGACTGGGCAGTGTTTCGTTCTGTTGTGCATAGGGTCGCTATGAGTCGGAACCGACTCGACGGCACCTAACAACAACAACTGTGTTCCTACTGAGTGATAAAATCAGGTTTTGAAACTGATAAGTACGCATTTTACTCCCTTTTGTCGAAAATCATAACCACTTGAGACTTTATCCTCATAATTATTACTTCTCCTGTGCATTTATCAACCCAATTGGCTTTAACGTTAGCCAGATGTTTAGAGAGAAAATTAGGCATTGGCGTCATATAGAAGTGCTTAGCATAGTTTTAAATGAAATATATAGATAGTTCTGCATATCCACGTACAGGGAGTCCCCGACTTACAATGGGGTTCCGTTCTGTCAACTACTCTGTTTTAAGCCAGTTCTGACATAAGTCAATACCTCATTTTTTTTTAAATATTATTGCCTTTTATTATCAGTATCTTTATAAAACTGATCTTAATTTGTCTTTGAGTTGGAAACATTACCTCTGAGAACGATAACACCAGCAAATTACAGTCTGTAACACGGTACATGGTACATACTACTAACGATAAGATGTACAAAAGAAAAAAAACAGAGGGTTATGTGGTTCGCTGTAACTCGAATATGTCGTAAGTAAGGGACTATCTGCATATCCAAACTGAAAAGCCACTGATTGAAGGAGTTTAGCCTGCATTTGTGCTGGAAAAATTATACAACCTTAAACAAATTCAGTCCTAGAAAGAGTGTGCTGTCTCATTAGGTGGAGAGCAATTAGGAGTATATAGCAAAGTGTGTACAAATTTCTGTATAAGAGACTGACTTGATTTGTAAACTTTCACTTAAAGCACAATAAAAATTTTTAAAAAAAAGAGGCGGGGGCCAAGATGGCGGACTAGGTGGACGCTACCGCGGATCCCTCTTGCAACAAAGACTCGGAAAAACAAGGGAATCGATCACATACATAACAATCTACGAACTCTGAACAACAAGCACAGACTTAGAGACGGAAAACGAACAAATACGGGCAGACAGCGACTGTTTTCAGAACTAGGAGCCAGCGCACCAGGCAGGTGACCTTCAGAGCTCGATCGGGGGCAGAGCCCAGCGGGGCAGACGGCACAGAAAGGGGGCCCACCCCTTCCCCCTCGAACCCATCCCGGGAGGAAGCCTAGCAGGTTGGCGCGGGCGGCGTAGGGGCGCAGCCGGAGGGAGAAGCACCCGGGAGGCAGTGACTGATCTGGGAGGGGGGAGAACAGCGTCCCAGCTGGGGTGCCGTCCCGCCGGGAGTTAGGCGAGAAGCCGACGGGGCGCGAGCGGGTGGGGGGTCAACTATATTTCCCTAAAGTGACCCCAGGGCGGGGCCCACACGTTCGTGCGGGAGGACGCACACCCAGTCCGCGCGTGTGGCACGGCACACCAGAGGGAGAAATCCCCGGAAGTGTCTGGTCTCAAAACAGGGAAAGCAGCATCCCAGACGGGCAGCCATTCCGCTGGGATCTGGGCACGCGCGCGCGGGTGGGGCATGAGCGCGGGGTCCATTTTTATTACCCTGAATTGACCCAGGGGGCGGGGCCACCTGGTCGTGCGAGTGACGCCCTCCCAGTTTGCTCGAGAGGTGTGGCACACCGGAAGGAGAAGTCCCCGGGAGGAACTGATTGGTCCCGAAGCGCAGAAAGTAGCGTCCCAGACAGGGTGTCGTCTTGCCGGGGCTTGGGCGCGCACGAGCGGGGCGTGAGCGCGGAGTCCATTTTTATTGCCCTGAATTGACCCAGGGGGCGGGCCCACCTGGCCGTGCGGAGGAACTGATTGGTCCCGAAGCGCAGAAAGTAGCGTCCCAGACGGGGTGCCGTCCTGCCGGGGCTTGGGCATGCGCACGAGCGGGGCGTGAGCACGGAGTCCATTTTTATTGCCCTGAATTGACCCAGGGGGCGGGCCCACCTGGCCGTGCAGGTGACCCCAAACCAGTTCGCGCGAGAGGTGTGGCGCTCTGGAAGGAGAAGTCCCGGGGAGGAAGTGACTGGTTCCCATACAGGGAAAGCAGCGTCTTAACCCGGAAGTCATCCCGCTGGGATTTGGGCGCGCGCACAGGCGGGGCGTGACCGCGGGACCTAATTATAATCGCCTGAATAGACCCTGGGGGCGGGCCCACCCGTTCGTGCGGGAAACGCCAACCCAGTGCCCACGAGCGGTGCCGCGCACCGGAGGAAGTCCCCAGGAGGAATTGACTGGTTTCCGAACAAGGAAAGCAGTGTCCTAGCCAGGGACCCGTCCAGCCCGGATTTTGGCGAACGGGGGAGGAGCGTGAACGTGTTGTTCAGCTCTATATTCTGTGGTGCTACACTCCTAGCTCTCTGATCCCTCCCCCACCCTCCCCAGGCGACCCCATTAACATCCGAATACCCGGAGCCAGAGAGAGAATTCAGATAGGGATCTGACTGCATTTTTTTTTAGCTGACTACTTGGAAAATCTAGTTTCCCAGTGATGGCTCGGAGTCAGCAGTCCATATCAAACCACATAAAGAAACAGACCATGACAGCTTCTCCAACCCCCCAAACAAAAGAATCAAAATCTTTCCCAAATGAAGATACAATCCTGGAATTATCAGATACAGAATATAAAAAACTAATTTACAGAATGCTTAAAGATATCACAAATGAAATTAGGATAAATGCAGAAAAAGCCAAGGAACACACTGATAAAACTGTTGAAGAACTCAAAAAGATTATTGAAGAACATAGTGGAAAAATTAACAAGTTGCAAGAATCCATAGAGAGACAGCATGTAGAAATCCAAAAGATTAACAATAAAATTACAGAATTTGACAACGCAATAGAAAGTCAGAGGAGCAGACTCGAGCAATTAGGATGTAGACTGGGACTTCTGGAGGACCAGGGAAACAACACCAACATAGCTGAAAAAAAATCAGATAAAAGAATTAAAAAAAATGAAGAAACCCTAAGAATCATGTGGGACTCTATCAAGAAGGATAACTTGCGAGTAATTGGAGTCCCAGAACAGGGAGGGGGGACAGAAAACACAGAGAAAATAGTTGAAGAACTCCTGACACAAAACTTCCCTGACATCATGAAAGAAGAAAGGATATCTATCCAAGATGCTCATCGAACCCCATTTAGGACTGATCCAAAAAGAAAAACACCAAGACATATCATCATCAAACTTGCCAAAACCAAAGACAAACAGAAAATTTTAAAAGCAGCCAGGGAGAAAAGAAAGGTTTCCTTCAAGGGAGAATCAATAAGAATAAGTTCAGACTACTCAGCAGAAACCATGCAGGCAAGAAGGGAATGGGACGACATATACAGAGCACTAAACGAGAAAAACTGCCAACCAAGGATCATATATCCAGCAAAACTCTCTCTGAAATATGAAGGAGAAATTAAGATATTTACAGATAAACACAAGTTTAGAGAATTTGCAAAAACTAAACCAAGACTGCAAGAAATGCTAAAGGAGATTGTTTGGCCGGATGACCAATAATATCAGCTACCAGCACAATACAAGGTCACAAAACAGAACGTCCTGACATCAACGCAACTCAAACAGGGAAAGCACAAAAACAAACAAATTAAGACTAATTCTAAAAAATAAATAAATAAACAAAATAATACACACAACAGGAAATCATGGAAATCAATAGATAAACGATCACAATAATCAAAAAGAGGGACTAAATATAGGAGACATTGAACTGCCAGATGGAGAGTGATACAAGGCGAAATAGAAGGATACAAGTTAGGTTTTTACTTAGAAAAATAGGGGTAAATAAAAAGGTAACCACAAAAAGGAATATCAATTCCATAACTCAAGAAAAAAGCCAAGAAAAACGTAACGACTCAATAAACACAAAGTTAAACATTATGAAAATGAGGATCTCACAAGCTACTAAGAAAAACGTCTCAGCACAAAAAAGCATGTGGAAAAATGAAATGGCCAACAACACACATGAAAAGGCATCAAAATGACAGCACTAAAAACTTACTTATCTATAATTACGCTGAATGTAAATGGACTAAATGCACCAATAAAGAGACAGAGAGTCACGGACTGGATAAAAAAACACGATCCATCTATATGCTGCCTACAAGAGACACACCTCAGACTTAGAGACACAAACAAACTAAAACTCAAAGGATGGAAAAAAATATATCAAGCAAACAATAAGCAAAAAAGAAGAGGAGTAGCAATATTAATTTCTGACAAAATAGACTTTAGACTTAAATCAGCCACAAAGGATAAAGAAGGACACTATATAATGATAAAAGGGACAATTGATCAGGAAGACATAACCATATTAAATATTTACGCACCTAATGACAGGGCTGCAAGATACATAAATCAAATTTTAACAGAATTGAAAAGTGAGATAGACACCTCCACATATATAGTAGGAGACTTCAACACACCACTTTCGGAGAAGGACAGGACATCCAGTAAGAAGCTCAATAGAGACACGGAAGACCTACTTACAACAATCAACCAACTTGACCTCATTGACTTATACAGAACTCTCCACCCAACTGCTGCAAAATATACTTTTTTTTCTAGCGCACATGGAACATTCTCTAGAATAGACCACATATTAGGGCATAAAACAAATCTTTCCAGAATCCAAAACATCGAAATATTACAAAGCATCTTCTCAGACCACAAGGCAATGAAGCTAGAAATCAATAACAGAAAAACTAGGGAAAAGAAATCAAATACTTGGAAAATGAACAATACCCTCCTGAAAAAAGACTGGGTTATAGAAGACATCAAGGAGGGAATAAGGAAATTCTTAGAAAGCACCGAGAATGAAAATACTTCCTATCAAAACCTCTGGGACACAGCAAAAGCAGTGCTCAGAGGCCAATTTATATCGATAAATGCACACATACAAAAAGAAGAAAGAGCCAAAATCAGAGAACTGTCCCGACAACTTGAGCAAATAGAAAGTGAGCAACAAAAGAATCCATCAGGCACCCGAAGAAAACAAATAATAAAAATTAGAGCTGAACTAAATGAATTAGAGAACAGAAAAACAATTGAAAGAATTAACAAAGCCAAAAGCTGGTTCTTTGAAAAAATTAACAAAATTGATAAACCATTGGCTAGACTGACTAAAGAAAAACAGGAAAGGAAACAAATAACCCGAATAAGAAACGAGAAGGACCACATCACAACAGAACCAAATGAAATCAAAAGAATCATATCAGATTACTACATAAAATTGTACTCTAACAAATTTGAAAACCTAGAAGAAATGGATAAATTCTTGGAACAATACTACTTACCTAAACTAACACATTCAGAAGTAGAACAACTAAATAGACCCATAACAAAAAAAGAGATTGAAACGGTAATCAAAAAACTCCCAACAAAAAAAAGTCCTGGCCCAGATGGCTTCACTGCAGAGTTCTACCAAACCTTCAGGGAAGACTTAACACCATTACTATTGAAGGTATTTCAAAGTATAGAAAAAGACGGAATACTACCCAACTCATTCTATGAAGCTACCATCTCCCTGATACCAAAACCAGGTAAAGACATTACAAAAAAAGAAAATTTTAGACCTATATCCCTCATGAACATAGATGCAAAAATCCTTAATAAAATTCTAGCCAATAGAATCCAACAACACATCAAAAAAATAATTCACCCTGATCAAGTGGGATTTCTACCAGGTATGCAAGGCTGGTTTAATATCAGAAAAACCATTAATGTAATCCATCACATAAATAAAACAAAAGACAAAAACCACATGATCTTATCAATTGATGCAGAAAAGGCATTTGACAAAGTCCAACACCCATTTATGATAAAAACTCTCACCAAAATAGGAATTGAAGGAAAATTCCTCAACATAATAAAGGGCATATATGCAAAGCCGACGGCCAATATCACTCTAAATGGAGAGAACCTGAAAGCATTTCCCTTGAGAACGGGAACCAGACAAGGATGCCCTTTATCACCACTCTTATTCAACATCGTACTTGAAGTCCTAGCCAGAGCAATTAGGCTAGACAAAGAAATAAAGGGTATCCAGATTGGTAAGGAGGAAGTAAAGCTATCACTATTTGCAGATGACATGATCGTATACATGGAAAACCCTAAGAAATCCTCCAGAAAACTACTGAAACTAATAGAAGAGTTTGGAAGAGTCTCAGGATATAAAATAAACATACAAAAATCACTTGGATTCCTCTACATCAACAAAATGAACACCGAAGAGGAAATAACCAAATCAATACCATTCACAGTAGCCCCCAAGAAGATAAAATACTTAGGAATAAATCTTACCAAGGATGTAAAAGACCTATACAAAGAAAACTATAAAACTCTGCTACAAGAAATTCAAAAGGACACACTTAAATGGAAAAACATACCCTGCTCATGGATAGGAAGACTTAACATAGTAAAAATGTCTATTCTACCAAAAGCCATTTATACATACAAAGCACTTCCAATCCAAATACCAATGTCATACTTTAAGGGAATAGAGAAACAAATCACTAATTTCATATGGAAAGGAAAGAACCCCCGGATAAGCAAAACATTACTGAAAAAGAAGAAGAAAGTGGGAGGCCTCACTCTACCTGATTTCAGAACCTATTATATAGCTACAGTAGTCAAAACAGCCTGGTACTGGTACAACAACAGGCACATAGACCAATGGAACAGAATTGAGAATCCAGATATAAATCCATCCATTTATGAGCAGCTGATATTTGACAAAGGACCAGTGTCAGTCAATTGGGGAAATAATAGTCTTTTTAACAAATGGTGCTGGCATACCTGGATATCCATTTGCAAAAGAATGAAACAGGACCCATACCTCACACCATGCACAAAAACTAACTCCAAGTGGATCAAAGACCTAAACATAAAGACTAAAACGATAAAAATCATGGAAGAAAAAATAGGATCTACCCTAGGAGCCCTAATACAGGGCATAAACAGAATACAAAACATTGCCAAAAATGATGAAGAGAAACCAGATAACTGGGAGCTCCTAAAAATCAAACACCTATGCACATCTAAAGACTTCACCAAAAGAGTAAAAAGACCACCTACAGACTGGGAAAGAATATTCAGCTATGACATCTCAGACCAGCGCCTGATCTCTAAAATCTACATGATTCTGTCAAAACTCAACCACAAAAAGACAAACAACCCAATCAAGAAGTGGGCAAAGCATATGAACACACATTTCACTAAGGAAGATATTCAGGCAGCCAACAGATACATGAGAAAATGCTCTCGATCATTAGTCATTAGAGAAATGCAAATTAAAACTACGATGAGATTCCATCTGACACCAACTAGACTGGCATTAATTCAAAAAACACAAAATAATAAATGTTGGAGAGGCTGCGGAGAGACTGGAACTCTCATACACTGCTGGTGGGGTTGTAAAATGGTACAACCAATTTGGAAATCCATCTGGCGTTATCTTAAACAGTTAGAAATAGAACTACCATACAACCCAGAAATCCTACTCCTCGGAATATACCCTAAAAATACAAGACCCTTCACACAAACAGATATATGCACACCCATGTTTATTGCAGCTCTGTTTACAATAGCAAAAAGCTGGAAGCAAACAAGATGTCCATCAACGGACGAATGGGTAAATAAATTGTGGTATATTCACACAATGGAATACTACGCATCGATAAAGAACAGTGACGAATCTCTGAAACACTTCATAACATGGAGGAATCTGGAAGGCATTATGCTGAGCGAAATGAGTCAGTTGCAAAAGGACAAATATTGTATAAGACCACTATTATAAGATCTTGAGAAATAGAAAAAACGGAAAAGAACACACACTTTTGTGGTTACAAAGGGGGGAGGGAGGGAGGGAGGGAGGGAGAGGGCTTTTTATTGATCAATCTGTAGATGGGAACTGCTTTGGGTGAAGGGAAAGACAACACTCAAAACATGGAAGGTCAGCCTAATTGGACAGGATTAAAAGTAAAGAGGTTTCCGAGATAAAATGAAAGCTTCAAAGGATAGCGAAGCAGGGGCTGGGGTCTGGGGAACTTGGTTTGAGAGGACTTCTAAATCAATGGGCAAAACAATTCTATTATGAAAACACTCTGCATCCCACTTTGAATTGTGGCACCTGGGGTCCTAAATGCCAACAAGCAGCCATCTAAAATACATTAATTGGTCTCAACCCACCGGGAGCAAAGGCAAAGGAAGAACACCAAGGTCACACGACAACTAAGAACCCAAGAGACAGAAAGGGCCACTTGAACCAGAGACCTACAATATCCTGAGACCAGAAGAACTAGTTGGTGCCCGGCCACAATCGATGTCTGCCCTGTCAGGGAACACAACAGACAACTCCTGAGGGAGCAGGAGACCAATGGGATGCAGACCCCAAATTCTCATTAAAAGACCACACCTAATGGTATGATTGCGACTAGAGGAATCCCAGAGACAATGCTCCCCAGAACTTCTGATGGCACAGGACAGGAACCATCCCCGAAGACAAATCATCAGGCATGAAAAGGACTGGTCAGTGGGGGGGAGAGAGATACTGATGAAGAGTGAGCTAATTAAATCAGGTGGACACAGGAGAGTGTGTTGGCAACTCTTGACTGGAGGGGGGATGGGAAGATAGAGAGAGAGGGAAGAAGGTAAAATTGGCACGAAACGAGAGACTGTAAGGGCTGACTCAATAGGGGGAGAGCAAGTGGGAGAAGGGAGTAAGATGTATGTAAACCTACATGTGACAGACTGATTGGAATGGTAAATGTTCACTTGAAGCTTAATAAAAATTAAAAAAAAAAAAAAAAAATTTTTAAAAAAACAAATTCAGTTCTACCTGTCCTGATTCAAACTGAAAGCATTTACATTAACTCACTATTAATTTCTATATATGTAGGTGCTCAAGTAATTCATTAGGTATATTTACTCAATCTACAAAACGTTCTCGAGATCATATTTACACCTGAAGATCAGAATTTAATCCACAGAAAATATCTTCAGCTCCATACCCATTTTTCCCACTAGATACTAAAATATAACTTTATAGACACTAAGAATTAATTCCTGGTGATTTATGTATGTTAAACAAGCATGAAAAAATTTGGCATTTATAATACATGTGTACACACATACATATTAAAAAAATGTACTATAAATTTTGGAAATGAAAGTTATTCATCAATCATTGTAATGAAAAAACATGAAAAAACAATATACTGTAATTTTTGAAGGAAACTATAGTTGTCCATGCCTTTCTTATTTTAGATATTTTTAAATGTAAGTATTTTTACTTGTGAATGCATAACTGTGTAGGCCAAAAGTTGAAATAATGCAAAATGAGCAACAATTTGCATCATATGGGAATCATTAGATGCCCTTTTTTTTAGACATGACAAAATTATAGTAGTGAAATAGAATGTGGTAATGACATCACTATAATTTATCAGTGACTTTGGGAAATCGAGAGACCCTGGTGGTGAAGCAGTTCAGAGCTATGGCTTCTAACCAAAAAGTCAGCAGTTCGAATCCACCAGGTGCTCCTTGGAAACCCTGTGGGGCACTTCTACTCTATCCTATAGGATCGCTATGAGTCAGAATCGACTCGACAGCAACAGATTTTTTGGTTTAGGAAAATTAAGAAATATCTTAATATATTTACCATTATTTCACCACAATTATTTAGACATCTTTAAAGGAAAGGGAAAAAAAAAAAGCAAACTACGTTTTAATCTTTGGGGAGGTAAAAGGCCACAGTCAATGCTTGAAGACAGTGGGCTTCCCTTCTCACATAACTGAAATTTTGGAGTCTCCCTGCTTCTGCTTCTTGGAAACCCTGGTGGCGTAGTGGTTAAGTGCTACGGCTGCTAACAAAAAGATCAGCAGTTCAGATCCTCCAGGTGCTTCTTAGAAACTCTATGGGGCAGTTCTACTCTGTCCTATAGGGTCGCTATGAGTCGGAATCGACTTGACGCCAACAGGTTTGGTTTTTTTTTTTGGTTCCCTGCTTCTGAGCCCTCAGTTTCTGTAGATGCCACTACTTTCCCAAGCCCAATGTTCTTCACATAATCAACTCTCTCACCTCTCTTACGGCACAGCGTGGCCTGCATCAGTCTGGCCTTCTTTACCATGGACCTTACTCCACTTTCCCTCCCCAGCTTCTCATCCACCTCCTTCGTTCTCCTCCCTGCCATGCTGCAGATTCACACCCAGGCACACTCACCCCACACACTCAAATACCAAAAAATAAAACCAGGGCATTTAAAAATTAACATTTGTGTGTTACAGGCTCCGAAAAATCAGAGTTCATTTGACTGTAAGCATGTTAAGGGGCAAGCTGTAATAGTTAAGATTAGTCACGATCATTGTTAGTAACAAGAGCTACCTTCTGTTGAATCCCTGCCAAGGGACAGACTTATTTTATTGATGATATATAATATTTACAGCAATCTTGTGAGTAAGGGATATCAGTCACATTAGAAAACATTTCAGCGGGACAAGCAACCACCAGTTCAAGGTCACCTGGAAGACCTGGGAACCTGTCAGGTGTTTTTGATCTGGAAGCCAGGCTTGTACTCACTAATTCATCATATGTCATTTCAGTAAAAAAAAAAAAGAAAAAAATATATGGAAGACTGTATATTTTACTTTAACCCCTTAAAAAAAATGTCCTATAGGTATGATATTGCTACCAAACCCTAGAAAGGTGGGTCCTTGTCTGGCCCGCTCAGACTTGCCAATTATCTAGACACTGGTCTTTGAAAAAGTAACTTTATTGCAATGCACAGAGGAAGGAGCCCGGAGGAAGTACCTCAGATCTGGCTCCCCCTGCTATGGGGAAAATGGGGAAGCAGGGCTTATATATGATTTGGGCAGGAAGACAGCAGCTGTGAAGACGTACTGGGGAGGGAAACTTCTAGAAGGCAGCCAGGAAATAGGAAGTGACTTGGTTCTTGTCGGACCTCCTTTCTGACTTGTTCCTGTTGTTGCTGCGTCCTCTGTTGAGGTCAGTTAGTGGTTGCAGCTGGCCCTTCCGCACATGTGGGGTAGGCCAAATCTGGCTTGGGCTAGTTTAAAAACTAATGGAAATTTAGAGGCATTCGTAGGTTCAGGTTACAATACCATATAGAAATGTTATCAGTTTGCCCCAATGTATGTATTTTATCTAACATATAGAACTCAGTTCTCAGGCTACCTTCTTCAAAATGTACAGGGGTATAAAAGAAACAAACAAAAAACCAAACCTGTTTCCGTCTAGTCTATTGTGACTCATAGCGACCCTACAGGACAAAGTAGAACTGCCCCATAAAGTTTCCAAGGAGCCGCTGGTAGATTTGAACCTCTGACCCTTTGGTTAGCAGCTGAACTCTTAACCGCTGGTGCCACCAGGGTTCCACAGGGACTTGTGCAGCATCATTATTATCACTATGTCACAGCCTTAGCTGATGATCAATACACACATACATTTTCAAAGCCACTTTTAAAACCCAAATTCCTTAAATAATTATACTTTAAATAACCTACCAATTATGTGTGGGCAGTGGTGGTCCAGTGGGAGAGTTCTTGCCTTCCATGCAGGAGATCCAGGTTTAATTCCGGGCCAATGTGCCTCACGTACAGCCACCACCCATCTGTTAGTAGAGGCCTGTGTGTTGCTATGGTGCTGAATGGGCTTCTGAAGAGCTTTCAGACTAAGACAAACTAGGAAGAAAAACCTGGCAGCCTACTTCCAAAATCAGCCAATGAAAACCTTATGGATGACACCAGTCCGATCTGTAACCAATTATGGGGATGGTGCAGGACCAGGCAGTAGTTCCTCCTGTTGTGCATGAGATCAATATGAGTCGGGGGCTGACTCAACAGCAGCTAACCGCAAGAACAAACTAGCTGACATTGTATGAAACGTATGTTTGTGTGAACATAGATGAGTACTCTGTTATGATAAAATATGTAATAATACATTTTGAAAGTTTTACTTATTTCTACCTACAATTTCAAAGAATGGGTTTGGGGGAATATTTTCCTATCACCCCACCTCCTATGAAGATGTCAAGTAGGTCTGTGCACCGAGAACAAATCCAGGGACTCTCCTTTGATGACTAACACAAATCTGCATATCATGAAGATGGTCATGCAGACCTGAAGAAGCCTCCGACATTTCCTCAGGGAAAGATGTTTCTTTAGGGAGGAATACATAATACTCAAAGTGAAAACCCTGTAAAATCTTTTATGAAACAAGGAGATCATTAGTGAACATTAAAAAACAAACACTGAGAAGAAACATGAAACTGAATTGTGACTATAAGACAGGGAGTGGGGGTGGTATTAAGTGGAAATGTACAGAAAGAGAGAGACAACTGCAATATAATTTAGAAAGTTCTCAACAAATAATTGATATTTAAATAATTTGAATATAGGAGTTATTCAAGCAAAAGGGTTAGAAAAATCGGAGAGAAATTTCTAACTAGACTCAACCAACTAAGTTATAATTTTAGAAATCACTTCCTGCCCTGATGTCATAAAGACATTCTCTCCTATTTCCCTCAAAAATTTTAAGGGCAACCCTCTTCACAACTGTGTATTTAAAGAACTGGTATTAACTTCTCTGTTTGGATTCCAAAACCAGTAACTACTTGTCAGCACCAATGAGCACCAGTGCCACCTCCCCATTCCTCCCATTTCCGGATAGTTGTGATTAGATACCCTACCTCCACCCACTGCCCAGTGCCCAGGCATGTGAGCTGCACACTCACCCCATCTCCATCTGAGTGTGTGTGTGTATATGTATGTATATACCTAGAGAAAGCCCTCGTGGTGAGTGGGTTGTTAAGAGCTATGGTGAGCTACGGCGAGCTACAGCTGCTAACCAAAAAGTCGGCAGTTCAAATCCACCAGTAGCTCCTTTGAAACCCTACGGAGCAGTTCTACTTCGTCCTTTAGGGTATCTATGAGTTGGAATCGACTTGAAGGCAATATATGACTTGAAGGCAATATATATACACACACACACACACCAGGAAATAGGGGAGCCCTGGTGGCATGGTGGCTAAAGCTCTGGGCTGCTAATTGAAAGGTCAGCAGTTCAAAACCACCGGCCACTCATTGGGAGAAAGATGTGGCAGTCTGCTTCTGTAAAGTCTTTCAGCTTTGGAAACCCTATGGGACAGTTCTACCCTGTCCTATAGGATCACTGTGAGTCAGAATTGACTTGACGGCAGTGGGTTTGCTTTTTTTTTTTTTTTTAAATAGTTTGAAGCTTTCAGGGTAGTAGAAGTCTTGCTCTTCTTTTGTTCAGTGTAATCCGTCCACAGGTGTTAACCCTTAATAAACATCCTGCACACCAAACAGCAGCTCAGCATCTGCTTCCAGAGAACCCAACCTGTGACAATGGCTTACAGGTTGATTATTTCATTTTATGGCATTTTAAAGCCCCTTGAATGTGACAGTCTTAACTATTCCTAATCCCACTGGCTTCCAAAGTGCTTGTAGGACTCTCCCTTCTCTGGCACTCTCCCTTCCTATTCACAGGTATGGTCCATGTTAAATGTTACCTTTTCCCAAATCTCTTTTTGGTGCCCTTTAACTTCCTTACCTACATGACCTTCTACTTTGTTCTCAGTGTACTTTTGTTGGGATATGTAGGTTAGATTTGGAAACTAAGAAAAATAACATAAAAATTATCTCCAATTTCCTCTCAAGTATCTAGACTGGAGAAAATAGAAGAGAGATTGGAGATGAAGACCATAGATTATGGAAGCGGAATCAGGCAACCAAAATACAAAACATATCTATAGAGAAACCTGTGATGGTTGTTGCCTAGTGTCCTACAATGCCAAAATAAGGCATGTGGCTAAGTGAGCTGGAAGAACAGACCAAGGTGAAGTGGTGTCTTAGATGGGTTTTAAGAACTAACAACATACTCACATCTACATCTCTCCTGATAATCACCTATCCTCCAGCCTCATTGTAGAAATGTGTATTATGTAATGCCACTGAGTTAAAAAGTAGGAGTCCATAATATGTTTGAGATTGGTAATTAGCATGTAGATTACCTTACTTCTCACTACTGGTGCTTCTCTAATGCCCCTAATTCCATACTTCTAGTGTGATTTCTTTGGGCCTAATGTTACTCTCTGGGGCTCTACACCTTGCTTGAATTAGTTTTCCCAGACGTCTTCCAGAAGAGACAACACAGGTGGCAATATAAGAACATTAAGTGATCAGCAGAGAGGGCAAGAGGGGGAAAAGAAGTATGGAAAAGGCAGTTGGAACACATGACACCAGAGGCTAGGGCCCACTATTGAAGTCCACAATGCTGCTTACCCTACCATGAGACATTTCTGACAGTGAACACTACATTTTACTCCACCTGATGACCCTGCCATTATCTTTAGGAATTATGAAGAACATACAAACTCACTACCAAGTAGTCTGGTAGTGGACTTTCACTACAGCGGGTGGACTCTATAAACTATTTTAAAATTTTCAGCAGATTCTCTCTGTCCACATTTCTTGAAATAGCATTAAACTCTTATATATGTTCCTGCCTTGCCTCTTTTGCTTGTCACCTTGTACTCCATTTCTCCCTATTGTTGTCGTTAGTTGCTGTTGATTCATGCAGAGGAGAACGGCTCAATAGGGTTTTAAAGGCTATGACCTTTCAGAAGCAGATCACTAGGCCTTACTTCTGAGGAGCCTGTGGGTGAGTTTGAACAGCCAAACTTTTGGTTAGTAGCCTAATGCTTAACCATTTGCTCTACCCAAAGACTCCTCATCTTTCCCCAAATCCTTAAAATTCTTATCATTGACTAAGGTGTTGCTTTATTTTTGTTCGTGGTGGGTTTCTCAGGCCACTCTGTCCTCTCTAGTGTTTCTTCCTGAAATAGCTCTCCTGTTTATCTGGTGAAATCCCACTGCATCCTTCATGGCCAATATGATTGTTGCCCCATCTGAAATGCCTTCTTCAACTCCCTCAGTCAGAGCAAGTGGACGGCTCTTCCGGGGGCCCTTAGAACTTTGTGCAGACCTCTGTAATTACCCTTGCCACATTGTTTGTTTCTGTTGTCCCCAGTTAACCTTTGTTATCACTTCTCTCCATCTCAGCTCCTAACATGGGTCAGGCATATAGTTGTTGTTAGTTGCCATCAAGTCATCTTTGACTCATGGAAACCCCATATAGAAGAGAACAAAACATTGCCCAGTCCTGCATTGTCTTCATGATTGTTGGCATGTTTGAGTCCGTTGTTATAGCCATTACGCATTCTGAGTGCTTTCCAAGCTAGTGGGCTCATGTTCCACAACAGTATTCTGTTGTGATCCAGAAGGCTTCCACTGGCTCATTTGCAAAAGTAGATCACCAGGCCTTTCTTCCTAGTGTGTCTTAGTCTGAGAGTCCCACTGAATCCTGTCTACCATAGGTGACCCTGCTAGTATATGAAATACAGGTGGCGTAGCTTCCAGCATCATAGCAACACAGAAGCCACCACAGTACTATAAACTTACAGATGGGTGGCAGAGGCATATGGTAAACACTCAGTAAATGGACACTGAATAAATCAATGTATTTTTAAAAAATAATTTTTATTGAGCTTTAAGTGAACGTTTACAAATCAAGTCAGTCTGTCACATATAAGCTTATATACACCTTACTCCATACTCCCACTTACTCTCCCCTTAATGTCAGCCCACTCCCTCCTTCCAGTCTCTCCTTTCGTGACACTTTTGTCAGTTTCTAACCCTTTCTACCCTCCCATCTCCCCTCCAGACAGGAGATGCCAACACAGGCTCAAGTGTCCACCTGATACAAGTAGCTCACTCTTCGTCAGCATCTCTTTCCAACACATTGTCCAGTCCCTTCCATGTCTGATGAGTTGTCTTCGGGAATGGTTCCTGTCCTGGGCCAACAGAAGTTTTGGGGACCATGATGAATAAATCAATATTTAAATGCATACAATAAGAGGGCTGGACACTTAATGATACCATAAATCACTTCTAAAACCATATATTCATTGTCAATCAAAATATTTCTTTCACATCCTCACCAGAGAGTATTTCTTCTCATCTACTTCAGAGAAAGAGGGTAGACTTTCCTCTCAGAAAGTCTTTGATCTAGCTTTTCATTTCTATAAAGGGCCTCGGTGTCTTTTGATTTTTATTAGAATAGTGTTACCTTGTTTTCATTAAAAACTTGATTTCAGCTTTTCTGTGAAATCAGTCTTAAACAAAATGTAACTACAACATAAGCTGGAACTTGGCACGGGCACTATAAATGAAGAAATAAAACACTGAAATAGATTTGATAGTTTAACTGAAGGTTATCGCATACATCATATAGTCAATGTGATTCTACACACAAGTAAATTAAGAGCCAATATACACATTTTTTTGGATATTATACAATTCCGAAGCACTGATTCTGAAATTATTGAACTGCTTTGTTTAATTTTTATAACTCTTTTCTATTTCCCACCCTTGTGTTTATTTTATTAAGATATACCCTGTTTTAATTATTTATAATTGTTTAAAGAGCCAGTAAAACACTGAAAATACATTCTTTCACACTAAAAAATAGACAAAGAAAAAGTGTTATACATAAAACACCACGGGATTTGAACCCAGAGTTCTTCTAAATTAAATCTGCCTATAACATGCTTGACCACTTAGGGTTTCATTATTTTTGTTATAAACCATGCAAATATTTAATTACAAGAAAAGCCACAGATAAATGCAGGGGGAAAAAATAAGAAAAGAGAAAATAACTCAAATGCTTACATACCAAAAAAGCAAGTCGAGTCGATTCCAGCTCACAGTGACTGTATAGGACAGAGTAGAACTGCTTCATAAGTTTTCTAGGAGTGGCTGGTAGAATTCAACTGCTGACCTTTTGGTTAGTGACCCAGCCCTTAACCATTATGCCACCAAGGGCTCCAATGCTTACATAGGTGGATGCGTATATGTATAGGCATATATACATATTACAACCATATCTGTATGAATTTTCCAAATTTCTAGGGGTACCTGGATGATGTGTCTACTTCCTCTGATCAAGGAAGCTGGAGATGCCATCAGGTGCGGTGGTACACATACTGGTCGTGAACAATGCAGTGGGACTTCATCAGATGGGAAATACATAAAATCCTGAATAGTACGTAAAAGTAATTACCATCCAATGAATCAAGAACTTATGTGGCATTAATTAACATCAGAATTGAACAAATGCTGTATGTCTACTATGAGTGAGGAGCCCCTGGGTGGTACAATCGGTTAAGCACTCAGCTGATACCTGAAAAGCTGAAGCTTCAAGTCTACCCAGAGACACCTCAGAAGAAAGGCCTGGTGATCTACTTCCAAAAATTAGCCACTGAAAACCCAATGGTGCACAGTTCTACTCCGATGAATATAGTGTCGACATTAGTTGGAATCTCCCTGGTGGCAATTTTTTAATTTTTTTTTTTACGATGAGTGAGGCTCTGAATTGAATACAGATATTCAAAGGAAACATGGGAGGTAATGGCTTGACCTTCTATCTAAAGCATGTGTGCTACATAACACCTACGACACCTGGACAAAAAGCCTTTACTTAAATGCATACAATAATACATTATCTCCCTTTTGGATGAACCTAATTGTTATAAAATAAGAACTATTGAGATGAAATTTGCTTCTATCAGTTGTATAATTTTCGAAAGTGGCTCCAATTTTATTTTATACTTCTAAAAAAACGCAGTATTCTTGACTAATAATCATTTTTTTTAAATAATTTTTATTGTGCTTTAAGTGAAAGTTTACAAATCAAGTCAGTCTGTCACATGTAAGCTTATATGCACCTTACTCCATGCTCCCACTTACTCTCTCCCTAATGAGTCAGCCCGCTCCCTTTTTCCAGTCTCTCCTTTCATGATGCTTTTGCCCGTTTCTAACCCCCTCTACCCTCCCATCTCCCCTCCAGACAGGAGATGCCAAAACAGTCTCAAGTGTCCACCTGATACAAGTAGCTCACTCTTCATCAGCATCTCTCTCCTACCCACTGTCCAGTCCCTTCCACGTCTGATGAGTTGTCTTCGGGAATGGTTCCTGTCCTGGGCCAACAGAAGGTCTGGGGACCATGACCGCCGGGATTCTTCTAGTCTCAGTCAGACCATTAAGTCTGGTCTTTTTATGAGAATTTGGGGTCTGCATCCCACTGTTTTCCTGCTCCCTCAGGGGTTCTCTGTTGTGCTCCCTGTCAGGGCAGTCATCCATTGTGGCCGGGCACCATCTCGTTCTTCTGGTCTCAGGATGATGGAAGTCTCTGGTTCTTGTGGCCCTTTCTGTCTCTTGGGCTCTTAGTTATCATGTGACCTTGGTGTTCTTCATTCTCTTTTGATCCAGGTGGGTTGAGACCAATTGACGCATCTTAGATGGCCGCTTGTTAGCATTTAAGACCCCAGACGCCACATTTCAAAGTGGGATGCAGAATGTTTTCATAATAGAATTATTTTGCCAATTGACTTAGAAGTCCCCTTAAGCCATAGTCCCCAAACCTCTGCCCTTGCTCCACTGGCCTTTGAAGCATTCAGTTTATCCCAGAAACTTCTTTGCTTTTGGTCCAGTCCAGTTGAGCTGACCTTCCATGTATTGAGTATTGTCCTTCCCTTCACCTAAAGCAGTTCTTATCTACTAACTAATCAGTAAATAACCCTCTCCCACCCTCCCTCCCTCCCCCCCTCATAACCACAAAAGTATGTGTTCTTCTCAGTTTATACTATTTCTCAAGATCTTATAATAGTGGTCTTATACAATATTTGTCCTTTTGCCTCTGACTAATTTCACTCAGCATAATGCCTTCCAGATTCCTCCATGTTATGAAACGTTTCACAGATTCGTCACTGTTCTTTACAGATGCGTAGTATTCCATTGTGTGAATATACCATAATTTATTTAACCATTCATCCATTGATGGACACCTTAGTTGCATTCAGCTTTTTGCTGTTGTAAACAGAGCTGCAATAAACATAGGTGTGCATATATCTCTTCGTGTTTAGGCTCTTATTTCTCTAGTGTATATTCCAAGGAATGGGATTTCTGGGTTGTATGGTAGTTCTATCTCTAACTTTTTAAGAAAACGCCAGATAGATTTCCAAAGTGGTTGTACCATTTTACATTCCCACCAGCAGTGTATAAGAGTTCCAATCTCTCTGCAGCCTCTCCAACATTTATTATTTTGTGTTTTTTGGATTCATGCCAGCCTTGTTGGTGCGAGATGGAATCTCATCGTACTTTTAATTTGCATTTCTCTAATGGCTAATGATCGAGAGCATTTTCTCATGTGTCTGTTAGCTGCCTGAATATCTTCTTTAGTGAAGTGCGTGCTCATATCCTTTGCCCACTTTTTGATTGGGTTGTTTGTCTTTTCGTGGTTGAGTTTTAACAGAATCACATAGATTTTAGAGATCAGGCGCTGGTCAGAGATGTCATAGCTGAAAATTTTTTCCCAATCTGTAGGTGGTCTTTTTACTCTTTTGGTAAAGTCTTTAGATGAGCATAGGTGTTTGATTTTTTAGGAGCTCCCAGTTATCTGGTTTCTCTTTGTCATTTTTGGTAACGTTTTGTATTCTGTTTATGCCTTGTATTAGGGCTCCTAACATTGTCCCTATTTTTTCTTCCATGATCTTTTTCGTTTTAGTTTTTATGTTTAGGTCTTTGATCCACTTGGAGTTAGTTTTTGTGCATGGTGTGAGGTATGGGTCCTGTTTCATTCTTTTGCAAATGGATATCCAGTTATGCCAGCACCATTTGTTAAAAAGACTATCTTTTCCCCAATTAAGTGACACTGGGCCTTTGTCAAATATCAGCTGCTCATATGTGGATGGATTTATATCTGGGTTCTCAATTCTGTTCCATTTGTCTATGTGCCTGTTGTTGTACCAGTACCAGGCTGTTTTGACTACTGTGGCTGTATAATATGTTCTGAAATCAGGTAGAGTGAGGCCTCCCACTTTCTTCTTCTTTTTCAGTATAATGCTTTACTTATCCGAGGCTTCTTTCCCTTCCATATGAAGTTGGTGATTTGTTTCCCCATCACATTAAAAAATGTCATTGGAATTTGGATCGGAAGTGCATTGTATGTATGGATGGCTTTTGGTAGAATAGACATTTTTACTATGTTAAGTCTTTCTATCCATGAGCAAGGTATGTTTTTCCAGTTAAGTAGGTCCTTTTTAGTCTCTTGCACCAGTACTTTGTAGTTTTCTTTGTATAGGTCTTTTACATCTTTGGTAAGATTTATTCCTAAGTATTTTATCTTCTTGGGGGCTACTGAGAATGGTATTGATTTGGTTATTTCCTATTTGATCTTCTTTTTGTTGATATAGAGGAATCCCAGTGATTTTTGTGTGTTTATCTTATAACCTGAGACTCTGCCAAACTCTTCTATTAGTTTCAGTAGTTTTCTAGAGGATTCCTTAGGGTTTTCTGTGTATAAGGTCATGTCATCTGCAAATAGAGATAATTTTACTTCTTCCTTGCCAATCCGGATGTCCTTTATTTCTTTGTCTAGCCTAATTGCTCTGGCTAGGACCTCTAGCACAATGTTGAATAAGAGCGGTGATAAAGGGCATCCTTGGCTCGTTCCCGTTCTCAAGGGAAATGCTCTCAGGCTCTCTCCAATAGAATGATGTTGGCTGTTGGCTTTGTATAGATGACTTTTATTATGTTGAGGAATTTTCCTGCAATTCCTATTTCGCTGAGAGTTTTTATCATAAATGGGTGTTGGACTTTGTCAAATGCCTTTACTGCATCAATTGATAAGATCATGTGGTTTTTGTCTTCTGTTTTATTTATATGGTGGATTACATTAATGTTTTTTTTAATATTAAACCAGCCTTGCATACCTGGTATAAATCCCACTTGGTCATGGTGGATTATTTTTTTGATATGTTGTTGAATTCTATTGGTAGAATTTTGTTGAGGATTTTTGCATCTATGTTCATGAGGGATATAGGTCTGTAATTTTCTTTTTTTGTGGTGTCTTTACCTGGTTTTGGTAGCAGGGATATGGTGGCTTCATAGAATGAGTTAGGTAATATTTCATCATTTTCTATGCTTTGAAATACCTTTAGTAGTAGTGGAGTTAACTTTTCTCTGAAAGTTTGCTAGAACGCTACAGTGAAGCCATCCAGGCCAGGGCTTTTTGTTGGTTGGGAGTTTTTTTGATTACCTTTTCAATCTCTTTTTTTGTTATGGGTCTATTTACTTGTTCTACTTCTGATTGTGTTAGTTTAGGTAGGTAGTGTTTTTCCAGGAATTCATCCATTTCTTCTAGGTTTTCAAATTTGTTAGAGTACAATTTTTTGTAATAATCTGAAATGATTCTTTTAATTTCATTTGGTTCTGTTGTGATGTGGTCCTTCTCGTTTCTTATTCGGGTTATTTGTTTCCTTTCCTGTATTTCTTTAGTCAGTCTGGCCAATGGTTTGTCAATTTTGTTAATTTTTTCAAAGAACCAGCTTTTGGCTTTGTTAACTCTTTCAATTGTTTTTCTGTTCTCTAATTCATTTAGTTCAGCTCTAATTTTTATTATTTGTTTTCTTTTGGTGCCTGATGGATTCTTTTGTTGCTCACTTCCTATTTGTTCAAGTTGTAGGGACAGTTCTCTGATTTTGGCTCTTTCTTCTTTTTGTATGTGTGCATTTATCAATGTAAAGTGACCTCTGAGCACTGCTTTTGCTGTGTCCCAGAGGTTTTGATAGGAAGTGTTTTCATTCTTATTGCATTCTGTGAATTTCTTTATTCCCTCCTTAATGTCTTCTATAACCCAGTCTTTTTTGAGCAGGATATTGTTCATTTTCCAAGTATTTGATTCCTTTTCCCTGATTTTTCTGTTATTGATTTTCACTTTTATGGCCTTGTGGTCTGAGAAGATGCTTTGTAATATTTCAATGTTTTGAATTCTGCAAAGGTTTGTTTTATGACCTAATATGTGGTCTATTCTAGAGAATGTTCCATGTACACTAGAAAAAAAAAGTATACTTTGCAGCTGTTGGGTGGAGTATCCTGTATAAGTCTATGTGTTCCAGTTGGTTCATTGTAGCAGTTATGTCTTCCATGTCTCTATTGAGCTTCTTACTGGAAGTCCTATCCTTCTCTGAAAGTGGTGTGTTGAAGTCTCCTACTATAATTGTGGAGGTGTCTATCTCACTTTTCAGTTCTGTTAAAGTTTGTTTTATGTATCTTGCAGCCCTGTCTTGGGTGCATAAATATTTAATATGGATATATCTTCCTGGTCTATTGTCCCTTTAATCATTATGCAGTGTCCTTCTTTATCCTTTGTGGTGGATTTAACTTTAAAGTCTATTTTGTCAGAAATTAATATTGCTACTCCTGCTCTTTTTGCTTGTTGTTTGCTTGATATATTTTTTCCATCCTTTGAGTTTTAGTTTGTTTGTGTCTCTAAGTCTAAGGCGTGTCTCCTGTAGGCAGCATATAGACGGATCGTGTTTCTTTATCCAGTCTGAGACTCTCTGTCTCTTTATTGGTACATTTAGTCCATTTACATTCAGTGTAATTTTTTATGTGTTTAATGCTGTCATTTTGATGCCTTTTTGTGTGTGTTGTTGACAATTTCATTTTTCCACTTACTTTTTTGTGCTGAGATGTTTTTCTTTTTAAATTGTGTGTTCCTCATTTTCTTAGTAGTTGAATTTATGTTTGCTGAGTCGATATGTTTTTCTTGGTTTTTATTTTGAGTTATGGAGTTGTTAGACCTCTTTGTGGTTACCTTAATATTTACCCCTACTTTTCTAAGTAAAAACCTAACTTGTATTTTCCTATATCGCCTTGTTTTCCTCTGCATATGGCAGTTCTATGCCACCTGGATTTAGTCCCACTTTTTGATTATTGTGATCGTTTACATATTGACTTAAATGATTCCCTGTTTTGAGCGTTTTTTTCTTTTTAAAATTAATCTTAATTTGTTTTTGTGATTTCCCTATTTGAGTTGATATCAGGATGTTCTGTTCTGTGACCTTGTGTTGTGCTGGTATGTGATATTATTGATTTTCTGACCAAACAATTTCCTTTAGTATTTCTTGTAGCTTTTGTTTGATTTTTGCAAATTCTCTAAGCTTGTGTTTATCTGTAAATGTTTTAATTTCACCTTCATATTTGAGAGAGAGTTTTGCTGGATAAATGATCCTTGGCTGGCAGTTTTTCTCCTTCAGTTCTCTATATATGTCATCTCATTGGTTCTTGACTGCATGGTTTCTGCTGAGTAGTCTGAACTTATTCTTATTGATTCTCCTTTGTAGGAGACCTTTCTTTTATCCGTGGCTGCTTTTAAAATTTTCTCTTTATCTTTGGTTTTGGCACGTTTGATGACAATATGTCTTGGTGATTTTCTTTTTGGATCAATCTTATATGGGGTTTGATGAGCATCTTGGATAGATATCCTTTTGTCTTTCATGATGTCAGGGAAGTTTTCTGCCAACAGATCTTCAACTATTCTCTCTGTATTTTCTGTTACCCCTCCTTGTTCTGGAACTCCAATCACATGCAAGTTATTCTTCTTGATAGAGTCCCACATGATTCTTAGGGTTTCTTCATTTTTTTTAATTCTTTTATCTGATTTTTCTGCAGCTATTTTTATACTGGTGTCAATTCCGTTATCCTCCAAGTTCCCCACTTTGCATTCCAATTGCTCGATTTTGCTCGTCTGAGTTCCTATTGAGTTGTCTAATTCTGTAATTTTACTGTTAATCTTTTGGATTTCTGAATATTGTCTCTCTAAGGATTCTTGCAACTTATTAATTTTTCCACTACGTTCTGGAATAATCTTTTTGATTTCTTCTACTGCTTTATCAGTGCATTCCTTGGCTTTTTCTGTGGATTGCCTTATTTCATTTCTGAGGTCATCCCTGATGTCTTGAAGCATTCTGTAAATTACTTTCTTATATTCTGCATCTGGCAATTCCAGGATTGTATCTTCATTTGGGAAAGATTTTGATTCTTTAGTTTGGGGAGTTGTAGAAGCAACCATGGTCTGCTTCTTTATGTGGTTTGATATCGACTGCTGTCTCTGAGCCATCTATAAGATATTATAGTGATTTCTTTTATATTTGCTCACTGAGTCTTATCTTGTTTTGTTTTCTTTCAATATACTTAGATGGACTACTAGATTGCGCTGTCTTGATTGTTGTAGCCCTTGAATCTTTTATGTCGTATTACCAGCTGGTTGGGGCTGTTACCAGATATATAAGCCTAAGAGTCTATTCACTATTCTTGAGTAGAATCTGATTTTGGGTCACCACGTGTGAGGTGCATACTGTTACCTCTCTACCTAGAGGAGTAGTGGTGATAGTTGTGTGTACCAGATTCTAGTAGGAGTAGAGGGTCACAATCCAGAGGGGCAGGATGCTGACAGGCTTCCAAGTGCCAGTGAGGTAGGTGGGTCTCTATTCCTAAAGCACTTTGGTGGGTGGGCTCCATAGCTGTACCTTAGGCACCCAATGCAAGTACCTCTACAGATTGGTAGTTTTCACCATCCTCAGACCTCTAAGGCAGGAGGCTAGGTGGTCTGGGTGGAGCTTCAGCCCTCGATTCCCTGTTGTGGGTCAGTGAGGGCTCCGTTTAATATGCAGAGATATCAGACCTGGGAAACTTGTCTTTCCACTAATCCACTAAAACACTTGCAGTCAGATCCCTATCAGAATTACCTTTGCATTATAATAGCCACCTTGTTCCCTGTAGGGATGATAGCCCAAGACTGTGGATCTCATATGCTTGTCTGGTCTGGTTCTGTATTTTTAGTCCAATTTCAGAAAGTCAGGGAAGAATTTTTGGTCCCTGGGTTTTTTTGTAGTTGCTTCTCGGAGGCCAGGAGAATGGGTCAGGAAAAGACAAAAAAAAAAAAAAAAAAAACCATAGAGTACTTCACTCTGTGGCTCAGGAAGTTCAAATGTTAATGAAGCCACCTGGGAAGGGGAGGGGAGGGATCAGATAGATAGGAGAGAGTAGCACCCCAGAATAGAGAGAAAGTTACTTTTCTTGCTTGGTGATGACTGTTTTATCTGAGATTCCCAAGGGATGTGTAGCCTGTGTGTGTTGGCTGGGTCGAGATTGCTCCCGAGGGTCAGACCTGCGTCCTGTGCTTGTGCTGTCTCAAAACCCATGGTCAGCTCCTCCACTCCCAACCCAAAGTCCAGCGCCAAGGTTCCCCAGCTGGGACGCCGCACTCCAGGCTCCAAAACCAGTTGCTGCCTCCCAGTGACTTCTCCTCCTGTCAGCCACATCTCTGTGGTGCCTGCGTGCACTGGCTGGGCTTCCCCTGAGGTTACTTCTGGGGGCTAGGGCTGTGTCCCGTGTTTGTGCCATCTCAGGATGCCTTGCTCAGCTCCCCTGCGCCCAGTCCAAAGCCCAGCTCCAAGGTTTTCTGACTGGGATGCTGTCTCCAGTCTCCAAAAACAGCCATTGCTTCCCCGTGGTTGTTTGTTCTCAGTCTATGTCACTCAGGTCAACTCTTTAGATCTGTGTTTGATGGTCAGGTTCATAGATTGTCATGTATGTGATCAATTCACTTGTTTTTCTGAGTCTTTGTTGCAAAAGGGATCCGAGGTAGCTTCTACCTAGTCAGCCATCTTGGCCCCACCTCCATAATCATTTGATTATGTTCAGGCAGTTCACCATCTGGGTCACTTTATTCTAGAAATACTCAATGTCTCTCTTAACACCCAGTGAAAATGAATGAACAAGTGCTAGATGTGGTCTCTGTCTATACAGATTTTCAGTCATCTGTCAATTTGTCTTTCTCTACTAAGAGACTATCTTTTACTTTTGGTAATGCACTAATTTATATATTATATACAGAGTGATGAACTTTCCTTATAAATGACTGGTTTTCTGCATAGGTCCCCAGAAATGTCAGAAGTTCACTGAGAGCCATAAAAATGAATATAAAAATATAATTTTAAATATTTTTTGTGTCCAAGTGTCAACTCATTTGATGCCATTATATGAGCCTCATTAAATCCTCCAAAACACACTCAAAGTATCCAAAGGGCCGACAATACCTCAGGCTTCTTTGAGACACTTCAAATAAAACATACATAAATACACGTCCAAAAAAAAAATGCTTCTTGGGAGAACCCAATGATCACACAGCTGCGTTTGTGATTTAAACTTCTGTCCATAGACCTCTGGAGACACAGTGTGAGCCCCAAAGCTCAGACCCAAGCTCCTGAAAGATGAGCCCTGTGGAGAGTAAACTGTGTCTGTGTGCTTGTTGATTAACCTGAGAATGAAGCCACAAAAAATATCGAATATTGCATGAAGCATTAAACAACAGAAAGTGTAAAAGCTTTGGGTGCATTTCACATGTATTTCTTTTTGGTCAAAAAAGTCTTAAATTTCTTTGGAACAATTTGAATCAATGTAATTATGAGTTGGAATACCATAGGGTTAAAAAAGCTTCTATACAAGCCACGTTCCCCAGACTGGGAGCAAGTAATCAATGCCTTTATGTGTAAGTATATAGATTATATATGTATAAATGTATGTATATATGGATTATGTACTTTCAGAATTGAATCAAATACTGAATTATACTGCTTTTCACAGAGGCTTACTCTTTGTAAAATAAATGCTGCCTATCTCCCTCTGGATGTAGTAATAAACAATTAATGATGTCATAGTTTTAACTTGAACAGTATTGTCAATTTGACAATTCCTTTTGATGAAAACTATGCAATATTTAAATAATTTCACCTGCAATTTCCATAGTGGTTTCTGAAATAATTATAATTTTCTTTTCATTTCACACGATTGGTCCATCTAGGTATAACTTTTAGGATGTGGGGGTGTGATGAAACTGGAAAGGCAGGCTTCTTTTCCCCTAAAAAGGTAAACTGCATTACATCCAGACATCACATGCCATAAATTTATGGGCAGCAAGCAATGGGACTAATGGGGCTAAGGTTTTTTTGTTTGTTTGTTTGTTTAAGTCAACAAACAATTGTCCCAGAATGGAATGGTCTTTGCACTGGAACGATCTTCCTCTTCACATTAACCCATTGCTATAGAGTCAGTTCTGACTCATAGCAACCCTATAAGACAGAGTAGAACTGCCCCACAGGGTTTCCAAGGAGTGGCTGGTAGATTTCAACTGCTGACTTTTTGGTTAGCAGCTGTATCACTTAACCACTGCATCACCAGAGCTCCTCCTCTCATCTTATGCTGTAGAAAATATCTCACTTAGGGTAAGCACCTGGTCATGCAGCTTACTTTTCCCAACAACTGTAAATCAAGTGGACAGAGACTGGTTCATGTTCACCATAGCTTCTCTTATGCCTAACACAGCAGGCACCTGATAACAGTTGATTAATGACTACATGAAAAAGTAATGCTGGAGTAGCACGAAAGGAAGTGTAGATGAGGTAAGAGGATGGAAGTGGGGTCAAATCCAGGAGGCAGGAAAGGAAAAATGCTATGGATAAGAAGCAATGAGAATATCAGAAAATTCTGATGAAACTCATGTATCAACAGCTGGCCTCCCATCTTTAGTTTTAAAACATGTATTTATAATTGTAAAAGAAACAATATGATGTCTATATAACCATGTTGTACACTCTTAAAGGACAGTAAGAGTAGTTTGGTTTATCCCTGGAGCCTGGGAAACCAGGACTTGATAAATCAGTGAAACAAAATTCACCTTGGAACATGCTACACAGGTATTAATGTTATGTGACGAAAGAGGCATTTCCCTTCTAGAGCTTTTCTTTATTTCTGAAAAAAGTACCTCATGTATTTGATGCCATGAATAATATAAACCCCATGATCTATCCCAAAACTAAAGGGCCAGTGATAATCAGCAGTTATCCAGGTTAACCACACCCTTTTGCTCTGCTGACTCTACATTAACTACACCCATGGAAATAGGATTTATTAGTTATGCATATTCTGGTTGTGGTAGAAAGACTCTAAGATGACTACCAATGATCCTCACCTCCTATATTCATGCTCTTGTATAATTCTTTCCCCTGGATTGTGGGTGCACTTAATGGCTTGCTCCTAATTGCTAGAATACAGTACAAGTGATGGGGCATTACTTTTGAGATTGTTGATGTTAATCTCAGAGTCAATTCCAACTCATTGTGATTCCATGTGTGCAAAGTAGAACTGTGTTCCATAGGTTTTTCAAGGCTGTGAAATTTCAGAAGCAGATCTCCAAGCCTGTCTCCCAAGGTGCCTATGGACGGATTCAAACTATCAACATTTTGGCCAGCAGTCGAGTGCTTACCTGTGCCACCTGGGTACTCACTTTTGGATTAGGCTATAAAAAAAATGCTGTGTCTTCTGTCTGTGTTGGGTGATCTCTTGTTCAGATCACTCAACCTGGGGAAAGCCAGCTGATACACTGCGGCAGCACTGTAGAGAAGTCCACGTGGTAAGGACCAAAGATGGCCTCTCTCCTTCCCCTGTTTGAGCCTTCAGATGAGAACGCAGCCCCAGCTCACAACTTGACAACCTCTGCTACCCCATGAGAGGCCTTGAGTGAACAGCACCCAGATACACTGTGCCTGGATTCCGCCCCACCTTAAAGTATGGGGTAATAAAGGTTTGTTGTTGTTGGGTTTTTCAAAACCTTATTTATTTTATTGCAGTAAGATATATATAGCAAAACATTTGCCATTTGTTTTTTTTTTATTAACTTTTATTGAGCTTCAAGTGAACGTTTACAAATCAAGTCAGTCTGTCACATATAAGTTAATATATATCTTACTCCTTACTCTCACTTGCTCTCCCCCTAATGAGTCAGCCCTTCCAGTCTCTCCTTTCGTGAAAACTTTGCCAGCCTCCAACTCTCTCTATCCTCCCTTCCCCCCTCCAGACAGGAGATGCCAACACAGTCTCAAGTGTTCACCTGATATAATTAGCTCAGTCTTCATCAACATCTCTCTCCCACCCACTGTCCAGTCCCTTTCATGTCTGATGAATTGTCTTCGGGGATGGTTCCTGTCCTGTGCCAACAGAAAGTTTGGGGACCATGATCGCCGGGATTCCTCTAGTCACAGCCAGACCATTAAGTATGGTCTTTTTATGAGAATTTGGGGTCTGCATCCCACTGATCTCCTGCTCCCTCAGGGGTTCTCTATTGTGATCCCTGTGAGGGCAGTCATAGATTGTGGCCGGGCACTAACTAGTTCTTCTGGTCTCAGGATGATGTAGGTCTCTGGTTCATGTGGCCCTTTCTGACTCTTGGGCTCTTAGTTGTCGTGTGACCTTGGTGTTCTTCATTCTCCTTTGATCCAGGTGGGTTGAGACCAATTGATGCATCTTAGATGGCCGCTTGTTAGCATTTAAGACCCCAGACGCCACATTTCAAAGTGGGATGCAGAATGTTTTCATAATAGAATTATTTTGCCAATTGACTTAGAAGTCCGCTTAAACCATGGTTCCCAAACCCCCGCCCTTGCTCCACTGACCTTTGAAGTATTCAGTTTATCCCGGAAACTTCTTTGCTTTTGGTCCAGTCCAGTCCAGTTGAACTGACCTTCCTTGTATTGAGTATTGACCTTCCCTTCACCTAAAGCAGTTCTTATCTACTAATTAATCAGTAAAAAACCCTCTCCCTCCCTCCCGCCCCCCCCATAACCACAAAAATATGTGTTCTTCTCAGTTTATACCATTTCTCAAGATCTTATAATAGTGGTCTTATACAATATTTGTCCTTTTGCCTCTGACTAATTTTGCTCAGCATAATGCCTTCCAGGTTCTTCCATGTTATGAAATGTTTCATAGATTTGTCACTGTTCTTTATCGATGCGTAGTATTCCATTGTGTGAATATACCACAATTTATTTACCCATTCATCCGTTGATGGACACCTTGGTTGCTTCCAGCTTTTTGCTATTGTAAACAGAGCTGCAATAAACATGGGCGTGCATATATCTGTTTGTGTGAAGGCTCTTGTTTCTCTAGGGTATATTCCGAGGAGTGGGATTTCTGGGTTGTATGGTAGTTCTATTTCTAACTGTTTAAGATAGCGCCAGATAGAGCCATTTGTTTTAAAGTTTGCTTTTTTAGATGCTAAGTTTTGGGATAATTTTTTGGGGATAATTTTTTTTTACACAGCAACAGATAAATAATAGAATTTTTTATTATGCCAATATACAGATATATTCTCAACTCAATAAATTATGTTTAAAAGCACAGTTGGCTTAAAAGGAAATTTTTTTTAATTTAGCATTTTCTACAGGATTATTAGCATTAAGATTATATTAATATAAATAAATGTATGTATATTTTTATAAGAACATTTTTAATGAATTATTTTGGGAAATATGAAAAAATGTTATATTGGCGCCAATATATAACATGTGTCTGTCAGTTTATCGTACTGTGGGGGCTTGTGTGTTGCTGTGATGCTGGAAGCTATGCCACTGGTATTCAGATACCAGCAGGGTCACCCATGGAGGACAGGTTTCAGCTGAGCTTCCAGACTAAGACAGGCTAGGAAGAAGGACCCGGCAGTCTACTTCTGAAAAGCATTAGCCAGTGAAAACCTTATGAATAGCAGCGGAACATTGTCTGATATAGTGCTGGAAGATGAGCCCCCCAGTTTGGAAGGCACTGAAAAGATGACTGGGGAAGAGCTGCCTCCTCAAAGTAGAGTCGACCTTAATGACATTGGTGGAGTAAAGCTTTTGGGACCTTCATTTGCTGATGGGGCATGACTCAAAATGAGAAGAAACACCTGCAAACATCCATTAATAATCGGAATATGGAATGTACGAAGTATGAATCTAGGAAAATTGGAAATCATCAAAAATGAAATGGAACACATAAACATCAATATCCTAGGCATTACTGAGCTGAAATGGACTGGTATTGGCCATTTTGAATTGGACAATCATATAGTCTACTATGCTGGGAATGACAACTCGAAGAGGAATGGTGTTGCATCCATTGTCAAAAAGAACCTTTCCAGATGTATCCTGAAGTACAACGTTGTCAGCGATAGGATAATATCCATACGCCTACAAGGAAGACCAGTTAATACAACTATTATTCAAATTTATGCACCAACCACTAGGGCCAAAGATGAAGAAATAGAAGATTTTTATCAGCTGCTGCAGTCTGAAATTGATCAAACATGCAATCAAGATGCGTTGATAATTACTGGTGATTGGAATGCGAAAGTTGGAAACAAAGAAGAAGGATCAATAGTTGGAAAATATGGCCTTGGTGATAGAAACAATGCCGGAGATAGAATGATAGAATTTTGCAAGACCAATGACTTCTTCATTGCAAATGCCTTCTTTCACCAGCGTAAACGGCGACTATACACATGGGCCTCACCAGATGGAACACACAGAAATCAAATTGACTACATCTGTGGAAAGAGACGATGGAAAAGCTCAATATCATCAGTCAGAACAAGGTCAGGGGCCAACTGTGGAACAGATCATCAATTGCTCATATGCAAGTTCAAGCTGAAACTGAAGAAAATCAGAGCAAGTCCATGAGAGCCAAAATATAACCTTGAATATATCCCACCTGAATTTAGAGACCATCTGAAGAATAGATTTGATGCATTGAGCACTAGTGACCGAAGACCAGACGAGTTGTGGAATGACATCAAGGACATCATCCATGAAGAAAGCAAGAGGTCACTGAAAAGACAGGAGAGAAAAAAAGACCAAGATGGATGTCAGAGGAGACTGGAACTTGCTCTTGAGCATCGAGCAGCTAAAGCAAAAGGAAAAATTGATGAAGTAAAAGAACTGAACAGAAGATTTCAAAGGATGACTCGAGAAGACAAAGTAAAGTATTATAATGACATGCGCAAAGAGCTGGAGATGGAAAACCAAAAGGGAAGAACATGCTCGGTGTTTCTCAAGCTGAAAGCACTGAAGAAAAAATTCAAGGCTCGCGTTGCAATAGTGAAAGATTCCATGGGGAAAATATTAAATGATGCAGGAAGCATCAAAAGAAGATGGAAGGAATACACAGAATTATTATACCGAAAACAATTAGTCAGTATTCAACCATTTCAAGAGGTGGTATATGATCAGGAACTGATGGTACTGAAGGAAGAAGTCCAAGCTGCTCTGAAGGCATTGGCGAAAAAGAAGGCTCCAGGAATTGATGGAATATCAATTGAGATATTTCAACAAACATGCAGCGCTGGAGGTGCTCACTCGTCTATACCAAGAAATATGGAAGAGAGCTTCCTGGCCAACTGACTGGAAGGGATCCATATTTATGCTATTCGCAAGAAAGGTGATCCAACCAAATGTGGAAATTATAGAACAATATCATTAATATCATATGCAAGCAAAATTTTGCTGAAGATCATTCAAAAACGGCTGCAGCCGTGTATCGACAGGGAACTGCCAGAAATTCAGGCTGATTTCAGAAGAGGACGTGGAACCAGGGATATCCTTGCTGATATCAGATGGATGGATCCTGGCTGAAAGCAGAGAAAACCAGAAGGGTGTTAACCTGTGTTTTATTGACTATGCAAAGGCATTCGACTGTTTGGATCATAGCAAACTATGGATAACATTGCAAAGAACAGGAATTCCAGAACACTTAATTGTGCTCATGAGGAACCTTTACATAGATCAAGAGGCAATTGTTCAGACAGAACAAGGGGATACTGTTCGGTTTAAAGTCAGGAAAGGTGTGCGTCAGGGTTGTATTCTTTCACCATACCTATTTAATCTGTATAATACGAGAAGCTGGACTACATGAAGAAGAACGGGGCATCAGGATTGGAGGAAGACTCATCAACAACCCTTGTTATGCAGACGACACAGCCTTGATTGCTGAAAGTAAAGAGGACTTGAAGCACTTACTAATGAAGATCAAAGACCACAGTCTTCAGTATGGACTGCACCTCAACAAAAAGAAAACAAAAATCCTCACAACTGGACCAATGAGCAACATCATGATAAACGGAGAAAAGATTGAAGTTGTCAAGGATTTTATTTTACTTGGATCCACAATCAACGGCCATGGAAGCAGCAGTCAAGAAATCAAAAGACGCATTGCATTGGGTAAATCTGCTGCAAAGGACCTCTTTAAAGTGTTGAAGAGCAAAGATGTCACCCTGAAGACTAAGGTGCGCCTGACCCAAACCATGGTATTTTCAATCGCATCATATGCATGTGAAAGCTGGACAATGAATAAGGAAGACCGAAGAAGGGTTGACACTTTTGAATTGTGGTGTTGGCAAAGAATATTGAATATACCATGGACTGCCAAAAGAACGAACACATCTGTCTTGGAAGAAGTGTGACCAAAATGCGCATTAGAGGCAAGGATGGTGAAACTGGGTCTTACATACTTTGGACATGTCGTCAGGAGGGATTAGTCCCTGGAGAAGGACATCATGCTTGGCAGAGTACAGGGTCAGTGGAAAAGAGGAAGACCCTCAACGAGGTGGGTTGACACAGTGGCTGCAACAATAAGCTCAAGCATAAAAACAATTGTAAGGATGGCACAGGACCGGGGCAGTGGTTCGTTCTGTTGTGCATAGGGTCGCTATGAGTTGGAACTGACTCGACGACACCTAACAACAACAACATATAAATATGGCCCAGTATGTTAAATCTTAGTCGTTGGTATTAGTTTTTAGTTGCTGCTGAGCTGATTCTGACTCATGTATAACAGAAAAAATTTTGCCCAGTCCTGTGTCATCTTTATTATCATTGGTATGTTTGTTTGAGTGCCATCCAACCTGAGGGTCTTATCTTTGAGCACTATATGAAGCAATGTTCTCTCGTGATCCATGGAACACTGATTTTATAAGTAGATCACCAGGCTTTTCTTCCTAGTCTGTCTTAGTCTGGATTCTCTGCTGAAACCTGACCACCATGCATGACCCTGCTGGTATTTAAAATACCAGTGGTATAGCTTTCAACATCATGGCAAAATGCAAGCCATTGCAGTACATCAAACCTACAGATGGGTAGTGGTAAATCTTAGTAACTACTCTAAAATTCTTGAGTTCCAAAGATTGACCAACCATAGTAAAAAAAAAAAAGACATGACTTTCTCTTCCCTAGAGTATCTACTCTCATCTTTACTTAGCATCTTACAAGAAGAAATGCTTACCAACCGAGAAAACAGATTTTTTTTTTATTAACTTTTATTAAGCTTCAAGTGAACGTTTACAAATCCAATCAGTCTGTCACAAATATGTTTACATACATCTCACTCCCTACTCCCACTTGCTCTCCCCTTCTTGAGTCAGCCCTTTCAGTCTCTCCCTTCGTGACAATTTTGCCGGCTTCTCTCTCTCTCTATCCTCCCATCCCCCCTCCAGACAAGAGTTGCCAACACAATCTCAAGTGTCCACTTGATATAATTAGCTCACTCTTCATCAGCGTCTCTCTCCCACCCGCTGACCAGTCCCTTTCATGTCTGATGAGTTGTCTTCGGGGATGGTTCCTGTCCTGTGCCAACAGAAGGTCTGGGGACCATGGCTTCCGGGATTCCTCTAGTCTCAGTCAGACCATTAAGTTTGGTCTTTTTATGAGAATTTGGGGTCTGTATCCCACTGATCTCCTGCTCCCTCAGGGGTCCTCTGCTGTGCTCCCTGTCAGGGCAGTCATCGATTGTGGCCGGGCACCAACTAGTTCTTCTGGTCTCAGGATGATGTAGGTCTCTGGTTCATGTGGCCCTTTCTGTCTCTTGGGCTCTTAGTTGTCGTGTGGCCTTGGTGTTCTTCATTTTCCTTTGCTCCAGGTGGGTTGAGACCAATTGATGCATCTTAGATGGCCGCTTGTTAGCATTTAAGACCCCAGACGCCACATTTCAAAGTGGGATGCAGAATGATTTCATAATAGAATTATTTTGCCAATTGACTTAGAAGTCCCCGCAAACCATGTTCCCCAGACCCCCGCCCTTGCTCCGCTGACCTTTGAAGCATTCATTTTATCCCAGAAACTTCTTTGGTTTTGGTCCAGTCCAATTGAGCTGACCTTCCATGTATTGAGTGTTGTCTTTCCCTTCACCTAAAGCATTTTTTATCTACTGATTAATCAATAAAAAACCCTCTCCCACCCTCCCTCCCTCCCCTCCTCCTAACCACAAAAGTATGCGTTCTTCTCAGTTTTACTATTACTCAAGATCTTATAATAGTGGTCTTATACAATATTTGTCCTTTTGCCTCTGACTAATTTCGCTCAGCATAATGCCTTCCAGGTTCCTCCATGTTATGAAATGTTTCACAGATTCGTCACTGTTCTTTATCGATGCGTAGTATTCCATTGTGTGAATATACCACAATGTATTTACCCGTTCATCCGTTGATGGACACCTTGGTTGCTTCCAACTTTTTGCTATTGTAAACAGAGCTTCAATAAACATGGGTGTGCATATATCTGTTTGTATGAAGGCTCTTGTATCTCTAGGGTATATTCCGAGGAGTGGGATTTCTGGGTTGTATGGTAGTTCTATTTCTAACTGTTTAAGATAACGCCAGATAGATTTCCAAAGTGGTTGTACCATTTTACATTCCCACCAGCAGTGTATAAGAGTTCCAATCTCTCCGCAGCCTCTCCAACGTTTATTATTTTGTGTTTTTTGGATTAATGCCAGCCTTGCTGGTGTGAGATGGAATCTCATCGTAGTTTTAATTTGTATTTCTCTGATGGCTAATGATCGAGAGCATTTTCTCATGTATCTGTTGGCTGCCTGAATATCTTCTTTAGTGAAATGTGTGTTCATATCCTTTGCCCACTTTTTGATTGGGTTGTTTGTCTTTTTGTGGTTGAGTTTTGACAGAATCATGTAGATTTTAGAGATCAGGCGCTGGTCGGAGATGTCATAGCTGAAAATTCTTTCCCAGTCTGTAGGT
Organism: Elephas maximus indicus; assembly: GCF_024166365.1. Lineage (NCBI taxonomy): Eukaryota > Metazoa > Chordata > Mammalia > Proboscidea > Elephantidae > Elephas > Elephas maximus. The sequence continues at coordinate 115,249,950 of NC_064827.1, forward strand.
GGTCTTTTTACTCTTTTGGTGAAGTCTTTTTTTTTTTTAGATGAGCATAGGTGTTTGATTTTTAGGAGCTCCCAGTTATCGGGTTTCTCTTCATCATTTTTGGTAATGTTTTGTATTCTGTTTATGCCTTGTATTAGGGCTCCTAGGGTTTTCCCAATTTTTTCTTCCATGATCTTTATCATTTTAGTCTTTATGTTTAGGTCTTTGATCCACTTGGAGTTAGTTTTTGTGCATGGTGTAAGGTATAGGTCCTGTTTCATTTTTTTGCAAATGAATATCCAGTTATGCCAGCACCATTTGTTAAAAAGGCTTTCTTTTCCCCAATTAATTGACACTGGTCCTTTGTCAAATATCTGCTCATACGTGGATGGATCTATGTCTGGGTTCTCAATTCTGTTCCATTGGTCTATGTGCCTGTTGTTGTACCAGTACCAGGCTGTTTTGACTACTGTGGCTGTATAATAGGTTCTGAAATCAGGTAAGGTGAGGCCTCCCACTTTCTTCTTCTTTTTCAGTAGTGCTTTGCTTATCCGGGGGTTCTTTCCCTTCCATATGAAATTGGTGATTTGTTTCTCTATCCCCTTAAAATATGACATTGGAATTTGGATCGGAAGTGCGTTAAATGTATAGATGGCTTTTGGTAGAATAGACATTTTTACTATGTTAAGTCTTCCTATCCATTAGCAAGGTATGTTTTTCCACTTAAGTATGTCCTTTTTAATTTCTTGTTGTAGAGCTTTGTAGTTTTCTTTGTATAGGTCTTTTACATCCTTGGTAAGATTTATTCCTAAGTATCTTATCTTCTTGGGGGCTACTGTGAATGGTATTGATTTGGTTATTTCCTCTTCGGTGTTCTTTTTGTTGATGTAGAGGAACCCAAGTGATTTTTGTATGTTTATTTTATAACCTGAGACTCTGCCAAACTCTTCTATTAGTTTCAGTAGTTTTCTGGAGGATTCCTTAGGGTTTTCTGTGTATATAATCATGTCATCTGCAAGTAGTGATAACTTTACTTCTTCCTTGCCAATCCGGATACCTTTATTTCTTTGTCTAGCCTAATTGCCCTGGCTAGGACTTCCAGCACGATGTTGAATAAGAGCGGTGATAAAGCGCATCCTTGTCTGGTTCCCGTTCTCAAGGGAAATGCTTTCAGGTTCTCTCCATTTAGAGTGATACTGGCTGTTGGCTTTATATAAAATTAGATGCCCTTTATTCTGTTGAGGAATTTTCCTTCAATTCCTATTTTGGTAAGAGTTTTTATCATAAATGGGTGTTGGACTTTGTCAAATGCCTTTTCTGCATCAATTGATAAGATCATGTGGTTTTTGTCTTTTGTTTTATTTATGTGATGGATTACATTAATGGTTTTTCTGATATTAAACCAGCCTTGCATACCTGGTATAAATCCCACTTGATCAGGGTGAATTATTTTTTTGATGTGTTGTTGGATTCTATTGGCTAGAATTTTGTTGAGGATTTTTGCATCTATGTTCATGAGGGATATAGGTCTATAATTTTCTTTTTTTGTAATGTCTTTACCTGGTTTTGGTATCAGGGAGATGGTGGCTTCATAGAATGAGTTGGGTAGTATTCTGTCATTTTGTATGCTTTGGAATACCTTCAGAAGTAGTGGTGTTAACTCTTCTCTGAAAGTTTGGTAGAACTCTGCAGTGAAGCCGTCCGGGCCAGGGCTTTTTTTTGTTGGGAGTTTTTTGATTACCGTTTCGATCTCTTTTTTTTGTTATGGGTCTATTTAGTTGTTCTACTTCTGAATGTGTTAGTTTAGGTAGGTAGTGTTTTTCCAGGAATTCATCCATTTCTTCTAGGTTTTCAAATTTGTTAGAGTACAATTTTTCATAATAATCTGAAATGATTCTTTTAATTTCATTTGGTTCTGTTGTGATGTGGTCCTTCTCATTTCTTATTCGGGTTATTTGTTTCCTTTCCTGTATTTCTTTAGTCAGTCTAGCCGATGGTTTATCAATTTTGTTAATTTTTTGAAAGAACCAGCTTTTGGCTTTGTTAATTCTTTCAATTGTGTTTTTCCGTTCTCTAATTCATTTAGTTCAGCTCTAATTTTTATTATTTGTTTTCTTCTGGTGCCTGATGGATTCTTTTGTTGCTCACTTTCTATTTGTTCAAGTTGCAGGGACAGTTCTCTGATTTTGGCTCTTTCTTCTTTTTGTATGTGTGCATTTATCGATACAAATTGGCCTCTGAGCACTGCTTTTGCTGTGTCCCAGAGGTTTTGATAGGAAGTATTTTCATTCTCGGTGCTTTCTAAGAATTTCCTTATTCCCTCCTTGATGTCTTCTGTAACCCAGTCTTTTTTCAGGAGGGTATTGTTCATTTTCCAAGTATTTGATTTCTTTTCCCTAGTTTTTCTGTTATTGATCTCTAGTTTTATTGCCTTGTGGTCTGAGAAGATGCTTTGTAATATTTCGATGTTTTGGACTCTGCAAAGGTTTGTTTTATGACCTAATATGTGGTCTATTCTAGAGAATGTTCCATGTGCGCTAGAAAAAAAAGTATATTTTGCAGCAGATGGGTGGAGAGTTCTGTATAAGTCAATGAGGTCAAGTTGGTTGATTGTTGTAATTAGATCTTCCTTGTCTCTATTGAGCTTCTTACTGGATGTCCTGTCCTTCTCCGAAAGTGCTGTGTTGAAGTCTCCTACTATAATTGTGGAGGTATCTATCTCACTTTTCAATTCTGTTAAAATTTGATTTATGTATCTTGCAGCCCTGTCTTGGGTGCATAAATATTTAATATGGTTATGTCTTCCTGATCAATTGTCCCTTTTATCATTATATAGTGTCCTTCTTTATCCTTTGTGGCTGATTTAAGTCTAAAGTCTATTTTGTCAGAAATTAATATTGCTACTCCTCTTCCTTTTTGCTTATTGTTTGCTTGATATATTTTTTTCCATCCTTTGAGTTTTAGTTTGTTTGTGTCTCTAAGTCTGAGGTGTGTCTCTTGTAGGCAGCATATAGATGGATCGTGTTTCTTTATCCAGTCTGTGACTCTCTGTCTCTTTATTGGTGCATTTAATCCATTTACATTCAGCGTAATTATAGATAAATAAGTTTTTAGTGCTGTCATTTTGATGCCTTTTCATGTGTGTTGTTGACAATTTCATTTTTCCACATACTTTTTTGTGCTGAGGCGTTTTTCTTAGTAAATTGTGAGATCCTCATTTTCATAGTGTTTGACTTTATGTTAGTTGAGTCGTTACGTTTTTCTTGGCTTTTATCTTGAGTTATAGAGTTGTTATACCTTTTTGTGGTTACCTTATTATTTACCCCTATTTTTCTAAGTAAAAACCTAACTTGTATTGTTCTATATCACCTTGTATCACTCTCCATATGGCAGTTCAATGCCTCCTGTATTTAGTCCCTCTTTTTGATTATTGAGATCTTTTACCTATTGACTTCCATGATTCCCTATTATGTGTATTTTTTTTAATTACTCTTAATTTGTTTGTTTTTGTGATTTCCCTATTTGAGTTGATATCAGGACGTTCTGTTCTGCGACCTTGTGTTGTGCTGATATCTGATATTATTGGTTCTCTGACCAAACAATATCCTTTAGTATTTCTTGTAGCTTTGGTTTGGTTTTTGCAAATTCTCTAAACTTGTGTTTATCTGTAAATATCTTAATTTCGCCTTCATATTTGAGAGAGAGTTTTGCTGGATATATGATCCTTGGCTGGCAGTTTTTCTCCTTCAGTGTTCTGTATATGTCGTCCCATTCCCTTCTTGCCTGCATGGTTTCTGCTGAGTAGTCTGAAGTTATTCTTATTGATTCTCCCTTGAAGGAAACCTTTCTTTTCTCCCTGGCTGCTTTTAAAATTTTCTGTTTGTCTTTGGTTTTGGCGAGTTTGATGATAATATGTCTTGGTGTTTTTCTTTTTGGATCAATCTTAAATGGGGTTCGATGAGCATCTTGGATAGATATCCTTTCGTCTTTCATGATGTCAGGGAAGTTTTCTGTCAGGAGTTCTTCAACTATTTTCTCTGTGTTTTCTGTCCCCCCTCCCTGTTCTGGGACTCCAATCACCCGCAGGTTATCCTTCTTGATAGAGTCCCACATGATTCTTAGGGTTTCTTCATTTTTTTTAATTCTTTTATCCGATTTTTTTTCAGCTATGTTGGTGTTGATTCCCTGGTCCTCCAGATGTCCCAGTCTGCATTCTAATTGCTCGAGTCTGCTCCTCTGACTTCCTATTGCATTGTCTAATTCTGTAATTTTATTGTTAATCTTTTGGATTTCTACATGCTGTCTCTCTATGGATTCTCGCAACTTATTAATTTTTCCACTATGTTCTTGAATAATCTTTTTGAGTTCTTCAACAGTTTTATCAGTGTGTTCCTTGGCTTTTTCTGCAGTTATCCTAATTTCATTTGTGATATCATTAAGCATTCTGTAAATTAGTTTTTTATATTCTGTATCTGATAATTCCAGGATTGTATCTTCATTTGGGAAAGATTTTGATTCTTTTGTTTGGGGGGTTAGAGAAGCTGTCATGGTCTGCTTCTTTAAGTGGTTTGATATGGATTGTTGTCTCCGAGCCATCACTGGGAAACTAGTTTTTCCAGAAAATCCACTGCGTCCAGTCCAAATCCCGGCGGGACGGTTCCCCGGATGGGACGCTGCTCTTCCCATTCCAAGACCAGTCACTGCCTCCCGGGGACTTCTCCTACCGGCTGCGTCCCACGCCGCCTGCACGAGAAAACAGATTTTGAGAATTTATTAATCATTTTCCAGTTTTTGGACCACTTTGGAGATTGACTGCAGGATTTGAAATGCTTTATGAAAAATTAATAGCCCATGTTCTCTAGCTAATAGGGACAAAAGAGAGCAATAAATTTGTGGGTAAGCATACTCTAGTATCCTTGCCTACATTTATGTGTTGGGGAAAGGGATAAAATTACTTTACTTTCATGCTGACCTAGTATTAATAGAAAGTAACAATAATAATAAAGCTATCATTTACTGAGCACCTATATTGTGCCAGACATAAAACTAAATGTTTTACATGTACTTTCTTATGTAATCCTTGCTGTAACCCTAATAGATTAAGAATAATATCTTTATTTCAGTGATGATAAAACTCAGGCTATGAGATGTGTAATACCTTACCAAAGTTAGGGAGCTGCTCAGTGGTACCTCCATGGTTCAAATCATTTCAGCCAGACATGAAAGCCAATGCCTTTCCTTTGGGTACACAGACAAGCATCTGTGTGTCTCAGGATCCTGGGCTACCCCTAAGAGGGAAAAATCATAGTGGTCATGTGAAATAATATTAATATGAACTTCAACAGCATCTTTGATGGGAAAAGGGGATCCCAAGAGAACAATGGTGAGCAGGAGAATATGGCCCTGATTTACCTCAGTGATGACATATACAGTTCCCAAACTGGTTGTCTATATGAGTTTGCCTGTGAGTACAAGCACAATTCATTGTACTGGGGAGACTCCCCCTTTCCCACTAAGCTTCTTTCTGAAGTACAAACATGATACGTAAGAAGAGAGACACTCAGGGTTACTGTACACCAGGGACAGTGCCAAAAAGGATTCTGAAAGAAAGTGGGAGTAGAATTCAAAGAGGCATGGAGGATGTAGGACAGCAGTTCCAAGGAGAAGGGATAGTACCCTAGGGTCATTTTACAAAGTCATGAAGATATTGTTGTTACGCCCAATTATAGGAACTGAGTGGGAAACGGTCAGGGTCATTCCACATCCTGCCACGTATGTGACAATCACACTAAACTTCTGATTGTTCCAACAGATGTTCATGTAAGTGAAAACACTGCTTAAAAAAAAAAAAAAAAAACATTGCCATGCAGTCGATTCCGACTCATAGTGACCCTATGGGGCAGAGTAGAACCACCCCATAGGGTTTCCAAGGAGCAGCTGATGGATTCAAACAGCTGACCTTTTTGGTTGGCAGCTGAGCTCTTAACCACTGAACCACAGGGTTCCAAAAACACTGCTTAGATATAGCTAAATCTAGAAGCTAACTCTGCTTCACATATTTGCAAATGATCAATGCACATTTTTAATATACACAGAAATTTCCAGGGATGTAAATGTTGCTTATATTAAGAGAAGATCCTTCTTTATATTGAGGTTTATCAGTCAATCGTTGTTCACCATTTTGGAAAAATCACAACAGTGGTGCTCCTAGTGGTACTTAAGTGAAGAGCCTTGTGCCTTTCTGCATTCAACACTGTATTTACAGTAATTTCCCTTATAGATGAATACATCTGGCAACTTCATTATATCTTTAATGTAGTTGTGGATTAGCACATTTAGTCGTAATTTATATATTTTTAAAATTTTTCCTTTAAACACTATATATGTGTGTGTATGTATATATATATATATGCACACAAGCATGCTCATCCTCTCCTCACTTATCGACATGGTTAGGTTCCAAAGGCCAGGCTGTTACGTGAAATCGGCATTATGTGAAAGTGGAGGATGACCTCATCAGATCACCAAATGGAGGATGACTTCATCATTACATAACTGTCAAACCACTGAGATCATGGCCCAGCCGAGTCGACACAAAACCTTAACCATCATAGCAAGCATTACTCTTGGCTTGTACCTCAGCATTCATTATTGCCAGACTTATTAATGCACAAAATAGTTGCATAGTAGTTTTTTCCTATTGTCGTAAATGAGAAACATCAGATAACAAAAAAGCCAATAAGTGAGGAGAAGGTGTGTGTATATATATAATGTGTGTGTATGCAATCTACTAGTGTCAGACCTTGTCTATACCCACAAGGAGGAAAGAGAATCAAGATCAGTATAAACCTGATTCCTATGAAGTAGAGGTCAGACATACATCTACTCTCCAACTTTTTCACCATTTCTGACACCACTCGTACCCCCACGACATTCTCTGCTTCTCTGCTGGGTTCTATAATTCAGTGCAATGGCCATACAGAACTCACAGACCATACTCATGATTATTGGTGTGGTAACAGGTTACAACTCAGGATCAGGGTCAACTTGGAAGTACCAGGAAACAACTTAGGAGACAGGATATAGTTTGTCTATCAGAGCAGCTTCCAACCAAGACAGTTCTCACCTCCTTCTTGGTGGTACCTACAGGCAGGCCTTCCCTCAGCCATTCCCACCATCAGGCCTTCTCTCAGCTGTGCCCACTGCCAGCCTTGGCTGTGACCTTCTCTGGCAAGTATTACAGCTCTTTAGCTCCACCAGCAAGAACCTGGAAGCACTCCATTGTGGAAGTAAGCCTCCTGCCCGAAGGCACTCAGCTCTCTCTCTCCATGAGTTGGCAAGCCCCTCACAACAGGCATCTTGCACTGGTCTCTTGGCTCTGGCCACTTATACTGTTACCACCATTTCTCTGTCACTTGCTTATACTGCTGCCACTCATACTGCTCTACCATCTCAAATAGTCTTTTGCTGACTCTTATCGCCTGCAGCATTACAGCTCTTTGTTTTGGGTCTAGGAGATTCTCAGTGCAGGGACCCTGGGTCCAAAGGTCGCACTATGTTTCAGGCTCTTCTTGATTTCCTGAACTTCAGTGTGATCTGCCCTTAAGCAAGCCTACTCTTTGTCAATTTCAAGGCATAGTCCTTCCACCAGACCAAAAATGGACCAGTCCCTTTGGCAAGCTACAGTCACTTAATTTGCATATTCATCAACCAATTCCCTCAAGGTCACTTAATTCTATTGTGTGGTTTTATACATACTATTCGCATAGTAGACTGACCAATGCCTGCAAGTTACGTAGAACAGACCAACCACAAGGCAGGCTGTGGACCAACCAATTGTTTTTGGCAGAATTAAAAACCCAAGGCCAAAAGGCCATATATATGAGAAACCCATTGCCCCTGCAGACCACAACGTGGCCTTTTTTGGCCACGGCTTCTTATACATACTTAACATTTGGAGGGTAACTTCCCTCCCCCATACATTTTTCTAGTCAAAATCAGTCATTAACTATTAGCCCCTCAAAAGCAAAAAAACCAAACCCATTGCTGGGAAGTCAATTCTGACTTATATTAGTTCTTCAGTAAGGCAAAAACTATTCAGGGTGAGGTCACACAGGTACCAGCCCCTCAGGTCTTCTTCAGATGTCTATCTAATCTGGTCAGGTTCTCCAAAAGTTCGCCCTGGCTTTCAGGTCAACGGGTACCAGTGGTAGGCTCAGGAGTCCACACAGCTACCTGCACTTCAAATAGAGTACACACAACTGTCTGCTCTTCAGATCAGCTGCCTCCTTCTTTCTCTCTCAACCCTAACCACCCAGCGCTAGGTTATCAGGTGCCAAAGGAACATGTCCAAACCCAACTGACCTCTTTATTACTACACCTCCCCCACTTGTACTCATCTCATGGGTGGTTTCCTCAAGTAAGTATACTAGGCTATCTATTCACCATCTGCCAGGTCTGGAAGGGGCTTCTTCTGATGGGCACTGATACTTCATCCCTTGATGCATTCCTCCAATTTTTACAGGACTGTACCTGACATGGGCATTTCCTCATTGTTTATAGGGGCACTATGAGTCAGAATCAACTCAGTGGCGAAGGGTTTGGTTTGGTTTTTGGTTTATTTCACCTTACTCCACAGCCAGGCAACTGGTTACAAGCACAAACTTAAAACAATAAAAATAAAAATGGCATACCATTTGCCCTCAATTTAAAAAGAAGAACAGTTGTTTTTTCTTTTTTTCTCTGTAGGTAATTGTCCTTCAAAGGCAAATCCCCTGCTCTCTGAGCAGTTCTGCCTCTGCATTTCTTTTAAACGCAAATTTCCTGCTCCAAAGTTTCTGGATGGGGCTCAGGTTTTCTACCTAAACCCCCCAATACTCTGTACACAGGGCTACTGCATTGAAATGAACAGCCTGTGTTTCTGTTTGGGCAAATCTTTGTTTCCCTTTTAGCATATTCAATCAGTATTGCCTGAAGGGTGGAGTTACACACTCTCAGTTTTTTACAGTACTCAATATTCATTTCCATCATACCTTTAGGTCTGTTATACACCACCAGTAGAGGAAGCATTCTTCATTAGTCATAGTACATTCAGATAAATATGTAACCTTTTTGACATTTTGGTTTCATCTTCTCTCTCCACCCCCAGACTACCTTCACATTAATATGCATATTCATATGCCTTGAGCCTCTGGCTGGGTCAAACCAAAAGACCCTGGCTCCCTATAAATCATCTTGCTTAACCTGTGGGGCTTTTGCCCCATTCAGTTGAGGTCCAAGCCAATCCAGATGTAGCTTTCCTAACCTCAGTTTCTTGATCTGCTGCTCCAGCATAACATCTCTTACTTTCCTTTTAGCCATTATAGATAACAACCAAATTAACCACCCAAGAATCAAAAGTTACACTTCTCATGGATGTTCTTTCTTTCTCTTACAAAATCCCATGCTTCTATGAGTCAGGAGCCATTGCAACAAATCCTAGTTCTGATACCAACTGTAGTCTACTAGCATCAGACCTCATCTACATCCACAAGGAGGAAAGAGAATGAAGACAGCATAAAGCTGGTTCCTATGAGGTGGAAGTCACATACCTCCACTTTCTGAATTGTTCACCATTTCTGACATAAGTCATTAACACCACCCTCCATGGCACTGTGCTTCTATGCTGCATTTGATAATCCATTGCAATGGCCACACATAACTCACAGACCATACTCATGATTATGTGGTTTATTGGGGAAGTAACCAATTTTTTTTTTTTTTAACAGATACATCTCAGGAGACAGGATACAGCTCATCAATCAGGAGAGCTTCCAACCAAGACAGCTCTCAGCTTTATTTCAGCCCTGTCTACAGGCATGTGGCCCTTTTCTCAGTTGTGCCCTTCTCTTGCAAGTGTTACAGCTCTTTAGCTCCACTGACACAATGCCCAGAGGCACCCCACTCTGTCAGCAATCCTCCTGCCTGAAGGCACTCAGCTCTCTCTCTCTCTCTCTGTGGTTTGGCAAGCCCACTGCAGCTGCATCACACCTGTCTCCTGGTTCCCACTTCTTTTACTGCTGCTACCATTTCTCTGCCACTCACTCTCTCACCATCTCCAGTGTTACAACTCTCTCTTCTGGTACTAGAAGTTTCTCTGCACAGGGATACTCAGGCCTAAAGAACATACTCCGCTCCAGGCTCTTCTCAATGACAGTGAGGTTCCCTGAACCTCTGTGTGATTGGCATTTAAGTAAGCCTACTCCTTGTCAATTTCAAGGCATGGTCCTCCCACCAAACCACGAATTTACCAGTCCCCTTGGTAGGCCACAGTCACTTCATTTGCATAGTAATTGGCCAATTCTTGCAAGGTCATTTAATCCTACTGCGGCGTTTTACACAGCCTATTTGCTTAACGGAGCCTTGGTGGCTCAGTAGTTAAGAGCTCAGTTACCAATCAAAAAGGTTAGCAGTTGGAATCCTTTATTCGCTCCTTGGAAACCCTACAGGGCAGTTCTACTCTATGCTATAGGGTCGCCATGAGTCTGAATTGACTCGACAGCAACGAGCTTTTTTATTTACACAGTAGACTAACCAATCCCTGCAAGGTACGTAAAATAGACTAATCAAAGGTTGGGCTGTGGCCCAGCCAATTATTTTTGGCAGAATTATAAACCCAAAGCCAGAAAGGTCATATATTCAAGAAACTCATTGCACTGCAGTGTGTTTATAAGCAAGATGGCAAAGGACAAAAAAGTTGTGTACTAGTTATCAATTCATTGATTCTCAGCTCCATATTTGTGCTTCATTGCCTGATCCGTGAAAAAGGAGCTGAGCGTTTTATACATTTTCCTTCCTCAGCTGTCATGATGCTGAGCTTTGTCTGTAGAGTGCTCTGGAGAGATATTACTGGAGGAAGGGGTTTTCCTCCTTGGTTTTGGTGTGGTTGTTTACCAGGATCCTGGACAGGATGCTTTCTTCTCCATTCTTTGACTGCACAGTTTTCTCCAGTGACCAGTGCCTGTAGGGTGTAGCTTTCATAATGCCTTTTCTCCAACTCTTCACAGCACAGCAAGGAGCCCCAAACAGTGCAGAACTGTGCCCTAGCCCAGGTCATCACTCTCCTGCACCCTCTCCTCAGTAAGAGGTCATGCCAGGCTGGCTGTATGGCCTTCATCCATGCATCAGCCCAGAGACACCCTGGCCTGAGCAATGTGATGCACAGAAGTGAGCTTGGCTCAAGCAGAGGAAGGCCTTGCCAGATCCTGGTTCCAAAAGTACAGCAGCAGTATCCCGACTCCTCTGAATGTCCGTGTACTAGTTTCAGCTCACCTGTGTCCCAGAGATTTTTTCCTGCTTTCTGGATCTGAACAGAGAGAATTTGCCCCCATATATGGGGCTCACAAAGCTCAGTACTGTTCCTCTTCTCACACTATTTTGCATTTCAGAGCATTTATTTTAGAATGCCATTAAGTATAGGAAAAATAAGGGTGGAATTGATTATTTCTGTGTTTACAAACATAGGAGTTAGAATATTTCACATATTCGAAAGAACTTGTTGTGAAGTTAAAAATCTATTTCATTCCTTTAACACTTATGCACAAGCATCACAGGACTGAAAACATCCTCTTAGCTCGAAGTTATGCTAAGGACGTTTTTCCTTGGTTCTAGTTTCAGCAGCATTCTAGTCATCTAGTGCTGCTATAACAGAAATACCACAAGTGGATGGCTTTAAGAAAGAGAAGTTTTTTCTCTCACAATCCAGTAGGCTAGAAGTCTGAATTCACGGTCCCAGCTCCAAGGGAAGGCTTTTTCTGTTGGCTCTGAAGGAAGGTCCTTGTGATACGTCAGTCTTGCCTTGTTCTAGGAGCATCTCAGCACAGGAATGTTGGGTCCAAAGGATGCACTCTGCTCCTGGTGCTGTTTTCTTGGTGGTTTGAGGTCCCCAACTCTCTGCTTGCTTCCCTTTCTTTTTATCACTTATAAGATAAAAGGTGGTGCAGGCCACATCCCAGGGAAACTCCCTTTACACTGGATCAGGGATGTGACCTGAGCAAGGTTGTTACGTCCCACCCTAATCCTCTTTAACCACAGGTGGAGATTATGATTTATAACACATAGGAAAATCACAAAATGGAGGACAACCACACAATCCTGGGAATCAGGAACTAACCAAGTTGACACATATTTTGGGGGGACACAATTGAATCCATGACACTCCACCCTTTGGCCCTCAGAAACTCGTGTCCCTGCCACATGCAAAACATATTCACCCCATCATATCATAGCAAAAGTCCCAAGTCAATTCTAAGTTCAAAATCCAGAAACTTTTCTTCATCTGTGAAATCTAGAATACGAGTTACCTGCTTCCAATGGTATAATGGCCGAACAGGCACAAGCCAGACATTTCCATCACAAATGGGAGAAACTGGAGGGAAAGAAGGCATAACAGGCACCAAGCAAGTCAGCAGAACACATTACATTAGCCCTCAAGGCTTTGAAAATAATCCTCTGTTCTTCAAGACAGTTTACACAATGGCCCTGCCCTGCAGCCTCTAGGTATTGGCCACACTCTCCAGATTCTGAGTGGAGGCCCCTTGGCCCTGGGCTTCAGCTCTGCCTTCCAGGCCCATTGGGACAGCAACTCTGCTCCCTTGGCTTTAGGCACATAATTCTTCTAGGCCATCTGAGTGGCGACTCCACCCTTAGAAACACCAGAGGCCATGGCTCCACCTTTTGAAACCCCAGAGGTCATGGCCGTACCTTTTGAGACTGAAGCATGTTGGCTTCCTGTGTTCCTTGTCTCTTCAGTTTCTGCTTCCTCTTTCTTGGCCTCTCAGCTCCTCAGGCCTCACACCTGCATCTGCCCTGCTGGGGCAAGCCTTCTAAAGCTCAGTAGCTTCTCTGCTGCTGCCGGTTCTTAGCTGCTGCCAGTCCTCTATCCATTTACAGTTTCAAAACTGCTTCCACATTTTAGGTTTCTGTTACAGCAGCACCCCACTCCTGGTACAAAATTCTTAGTCATCTAGTGCTGCTATAACAGAAATACCACAAGTGGATGGCTTTAACAAGGAGAAGTTTATTCTCTCATAGTCCAGTAGGCTAGAAGTCAGAATTCAGGGCTCCAACTCCAAGGGAAGGCTTTCTCTCTTGTCAGCTCTGAAGGAAGGTCCTTGTGATGCATCAGTCTTCCCTTGTTCTGGGAGCATCTCAGCACAGGAACCTCAGGTCCAAAGGACAAGCTCTGCCCCTGGCACTGCTTTCTTGGTGGTATGAGATCCCCAACTCTCTGATTGCTTCCCTTTCCTTTTATCCCTTATAAGATAGAAGGTGATACAGGCCACACCTCAGAGAAAACTCCCTTTACATTGGATCAAGGATGTGACCTGAGCAAGGGTGTTATGTCCAGCCCTAGTCTTCTTTAACCACAGGCAGAGATTATGATTTATAACCCTTAGGAAAATCACAAAATGGAGGACAACCATACATGGTCTAACCAAGTTGACACATATTTTGGGGAGACACAATTCAATCCATGAAAGCAGCTATGGAAAAAAAAAAAAACTCTTTTACTATCTTTAGACGTTTTGTCCTTTAACAATATGATATGATTCCAACAAAAATAAGAAGTAAAAGAACATGAATTCAGCTTGGTAATAATGCTCGAAGACAATGAGATTTATCTTTCTGAAGCTCCTTAGCTTAAAAAAGAACAAGAAAAAAAGTGGCACCTAATTCAATAGGAGCCGTTTACAAATAGAGCTTTGGTAGTCAAACGTACAAACAAGGTAACTGTGTTTTGCAGCTTTGTCTCTGACTTGACAGTGTATAGAATAGATGAGAATACTTTGATTCTATGGTAGCTGTGATATTTGTGACATTTGAGTGTGTCTTAGTCAAGGTTCTCTAGAGAAATAGAACATATGTGTGTGCATGTATATAATAAAACAAAAAAACCAAACCCAGTGCCGTCGAGTCCATTCCGACTCATAGCGACCGTACAGGACAGAGTAGAGCTGCCTCATAGAGTTTCCAAGGGGCACCTGGCAGATTCTAACTGCCTACCCTTTGGTTAGCAGCCATAGCACTTAACCACTATGCCACCAAGGTTTCCATGTATATAATACATACATATATATAGAGAGAGAGAGAGGAAAGAGATTTACTTCAAGGAATTGGCTCACTTGATAGTGGGATACTGGCGAGTCCAAAATCTGAGGTCAGGTGACAGACTGCAGACTTCTGCAGGCTTGTGTCCCAAATCTATAGGTCAGGTGACAGAAAGGGTGAAGAGAGTGAGCTCTGGAAAAATGTCTGGAGGCATAATATACTCTAGGGAAACTCCCTTTTTGCTCTTAAAGCTTTCAACTCATTGACTGAAGCCCACCCATGTTGTAGAAGGTAATTTACTTTACTTGAGGCCAACTGACTTGATCACATTTAACTACTTTATAAGAACAACTAAACAACTGGGAACAGTAACCTAGTCAAGCTGACACTTAAAATTAACCATCAGGGAACAAAAAGAATTACAGACACAAACACGTGCATATACACACGCACCCAGTTACACGAATACACACCTACACTCATGCATGTGTGCTCAAGTCCTTACATATGCATAAACACAGATACGCCAATACACAGAAACATATACATGACTACATACAGACAGACATATATACCACTTAGGTAATAAACACCACTAAAAAAAAAAAAAATTTTTTTTTCATACACATACACACATACACACCAACTTACATACCAATGCACATATACATATATCTACAGACACACATACCCAACCACACATAAACATACACAGACACACACATACACACACTATAGTGTATATGTATTAGATCTCCAAAGGAAAATTTTTAAAATAGAGTTTTTGAAATATGAAATCTTCCCAATAAATGCTACATAAAAACCAAGCAAATTATGTAAGTGATCATTTGGACAACTGAATGTTTAGCTGAAATATATCCTTGAAACTGTTGTAATTGTTATAAACTGTGAGCACAAATGTAAATTATTATATAAAACTCAAAAAAGCCTCCTTTGTAAAGCTGTTCTGTCTCACTCAAACCTCCTTTCCTCTTCTTTCTCGGCCCAATTCTCTCTTCTTCTCCCCTCATGTCTCGTTCAGCCTTGACTTGAAAGTAGAAGTTCAATGCTGAAAGTAACCAGCATTTTACAGGCTTGTTTCAATTGCTAGGCTTTTAGCAGGAATAAAATGACATTAACAAGAGTGGGATGCTAGAATTTAGCATCCCACTCTTGTTAATGTCATTCCAGGCGTAGGGAGAGAGAAAGAATATTCTGTCTTCACTGTAGGAACATTAACATAAACTTCTGTGTATTAATTAATGCTAGGAAATGAACAGATACTCTAGTTAGAAGCAAGCTCGAGAACCACTAGGAAGATATTTATGACAACTTTAGTCAGTTTCTTTTTAAGGGAGAGGACTCCGTAAAAGGAAATGAGACTTCCCCAGGGTCCTATCTCGATCTACACAAAGACCATCCTGACTGCTATGATTCTTCTCTCCTGAGTGGAGGAAACAGAGAGAGCCCAGGGAGGAGAGGAGAGACAGAGGTGCACCTGAATATGTGTGCAGTGTCTGTGTCATTTCCCATTGGTCCACAGAGCTCAGAGCAGAACACTGAAGACTTAAAATTCATGACTAATCTTAGTTTTTGTTTGAAGATTCTTAAATGCTACTGATGTATGGCCAATCAATCAATAAATTGGGAAAAACCCAACATGGTTACACAAGAAATATATACATATATATATATATATATATAAAATTTTCACATAGTGAAATGCTCTAAAATAATTTCAAAAAGCAGAATTCCTTCTTCTCCACTATCTTAAATAGGAAATGAACTCCTATAATTCCATTTTTAAATATGTAAATTGGCAAATAACTGGTTAATAGCTTGAGATGAAGAGAACTTGAAGCACTTACTGATGAAAATCAAAGACCACAGCCTTCATTATGAATTATACCTCAAAATTAAGAAAACAAAAATCCTCACAACTGGACAAATAAGCAATATCATGATAAACAGAGAAAATATTGAAGTTGTCAAGAATTTCATTTTACTTGGATCCACAATCAACACTCATGAAAGCAGCAGTCAAGATCAAGCTACGAATTGCATTGGGCAAATCTGTGGCAAAATCCTCTAGAAAGTTTTAAAAAGCAAAGATGTCACTTTAAGGACTAAGATGCACTTGACCCAAGCCATGGTGTTTTCAATCACCTCATATGCATGTAAAAGCTGAACAACGAATAAGGAAGATTGAAAAATTGACGCCTTTGAATTACGGTGTTGGTGAAGAATATTGAATAAACCAAGGAACACATCTGTCTTGGAGGAAGCACAAATGGAATGCTCATTAGAAGCGAGGACGGTGAGACTTCATCTCACATGCTTTGAACATGTTATCAGGAGGGACCAGTCCCTGGAGAAGGACATCATGTTGTTAGAGGGTTAGCAAAAATGAGGAAGACCCTCAACGAAATGGACTGATGCAGTGGCTGCAACAATGGGCTCAAGCATAACGACAATCATGAGGACGGTGCAGGACTCAGCAGTGGTTCCTTCTGTTGTACTTGGGGTCACTATGAGTTGGAACTGACTCGATGGCACCTAACAACAACAACAGCTTGAGACGAAGTCCCTGGGAGGAGCAAACCATTAAGCACTGAGTTGCTAACCAGAAGTTTGGCCGTTCCAGTTCACCCAAAGGCCTGGTGACTATATTCAAAACATCAGTCACTGAAAGCCCTACGGAGCACAGTTATACTGTGATGCACAAGGGCTCACCATGAGTGAGAATCAACTAGATGGCAACTGGTTGGCAGATAAGATTGAAATGAAAGAACCACCTACTCCAAATCCAAAATTAAATACAGATGAAAAAATTAACTGTGTGGTCTTTTATTTCCTGTGACTGAATTAAAATCAAGTAGAAGCAGCAGACATGTGTACTGGTGTAGGGAAAGGGGGATGTGAGGAATGCATACTGGAGGCACAGAGGAAGGAAAGGTTGACTAAGGTTTCTGCATGTTCCCTTCTGTTTCTACCCAAACATCCCCGGTCCTTGTCTTGCCATCTTGCACCCAAATAATTCACAGATCCCACAAGTGCTCCCTGAGCTGGTGCTTTTTTCCATTACTTCATGGAATCCACAGTAATGGATAAGCTTTGGTAAATGTGACTTTTTGTATTCTCAGCAGTCCTGAATATAAATGTTTTATTAAAAATTTGAGATAAATATGAAGCTTGGTAATTGCTTGTTATGGATTTAACGATGTCTCCCCAAAAGATGTGTTGTAAATCTTAACCTCTATGCCTGTGGTTATAATCCCATTTGGGAATGAGTGTCTTTGTTATGTTAATGAGACAGGATTAGTATAGGGTGCATTTTGAGTCCATCTCTTTTAAGATGTAAAAGAGATTAAATGAAAGCTAGAAGCAGAGATGGGGAAGAGATATGCCAAACCACATGAAGATTGCCCAGAAGCAGAAGCTCAGAAGAGCCAAGGACTTTCCTTCCAGAGCAGAGAGAGAGAAAGCCTTTCCCTAGAGCTGGCATCCTGAATTTGGACTTCTGGCCTCCTAAACTGTGAGAAAAAATTCTGTTTGTTAAAGCCATCTGCTTAAGATATTTCTGTTGTAGCAGCACGAGATAACTAAGGCACTGCCCAACAAATCGTATGGCTAAGTAAAAAAAAAAAAAAGGAAAAAAGATCTGGAAGGAATGATTAATATTCCAAGTTAAAATTTTTAATGCAACTTCTATATACCTTTCTATGTACTGGAACAAAATGAAAACGATGCATCAGGCCCTTTATTAGCTGTCCAGCTGTCTCTGCTAAGGACTGCATGTATACAGAGGTACACAGACAGCCTGGTCATTTGCCTCCAATACTTATCCAACCTCTGCTCCTGGGGACTACAGGGCTTCCATTTCAGCATGCCTCTCTCTAGGCAGAAACAACGTCACCCCACTTTCAGAGAGGGCTATTTAGAAGCCCTTCCCTTTCTGGGCAGCTCAGGGTGGGTAGTTAGTGCTCAGACAGAAAGAAATGTAGTTGGACAGGGCTTTGTGAGATTCAATTACGTGTTTTACAGCAATGATAAGCTTCTGGGGCATAAATGAAATAGCTCAAAATAGTAATCGTGCTAATGTTGGAAAACATTAGCCTTTTCTGACCATTGTCAAATTATCAGTTTCCCAATGACAAAGGCCTCTTCCCTTCCATTTTTTGGCACTCTAAAGCAATTCAAAAACATCATCTATGTACGTAGTTAAGATAGGGGATGGAGATTGCAGCAGTCTCCTTAAATTAGTGTTTCCATCTGGGAGAACAGGGGATTTTGCACTTGGCGGTTAATTATTTTTTAAAAGGACAGTACAATGCTGAGCAAAGTCAGGACGCTTAAAGCAAATCCTGTGTGGGGGCTAAAAAGGAGGATGCTTCCGCCTAAGTACTTGCATGGAATTTTCTGCACAGTGTTTCCTACCGGTGTGGGTAAGGTGCTCCTCTTCCTAAGCTAGCAAGTCCAGCTGTAGTCACATAGGAAACACTGTTCACCAAATTTGAAGCAGACTGCCCATCACAAGGCTTAAAAAAAAAAAGTTGCCATTGAGTTGATTCTGACCGGTGATGACGCCGTGCATGTCAGAGTAAAACTACACTCCATAGCGTTCTCAGTGGCTAATTTTTCAGAAGTGGATTGTCTGGCCTTTCTTCCAAGGTGCCTCTGAGTGGACTCAAACTTCCAAACTTGCAGGTGGTGATTGAGTGCATTAACCATTTGTACCACCCAGAAACTCCAACATAAGCCTTGCCTCTCTGTTTTTTGTTTGTTTTTTCATTAAACAGAAGCTTTTTCTACATGGGAAAAGTCCTTAAGTGTAATAATTTATTCAAAAATAACTCTGATTTCTTTACAGATGAAATGGCAATATGGCATCAATCTGTCAAACAAAGCACACATACAGGGAAGCAGTTTTCATGTACTTGCAGGGTTAGAGTCATTCCCTCAGATACGCTCAAGGCAACAACTTGTCTTTCACGGATCCAGGGAAAGAAAGCAGGATGTGTACTCCCAACCTTCCTGTATAGCTCCGGAGCCCGAGCAGCCATGTTTTGTTGCTAGTTGCTGTGATGTTGGCTCTGACCTTACATTGCCCAGCCCTGGGTCACCCTGCAGTAGCATCATTAGGGGGTACACCCCTGACACTGTCAAGGGGGGTGACACCGAAATGACCTCAGGACACTCTGCCTTGGCAGTGGCAGCTGGCAGGCCAGCACCACCAGGGGAAGGGCCATCAAGGCAGTGACATCACTAGGGCTGGGGTCACCTGTCACCCAGTGAGGTAACTCGTCACCATGCCCACCATCCCATGACCCACCAGTTAGGATGCAGGAGGCTTGATGTTGGGTGGGGAGAAGTGTCTCGCCTTGGCCAATGGGAGAGGGAAGGAGTCATGGCAAGCTGTAGGGGGTTTGTGCCCACCAGTGAGGGGTTTGCCGGCTGGCCCTGCCCACCTCAGGTGGGGATGTGGTACATCACGAGTTGCCATACCGCGTGACACCAACCCTAGTGACGCCACTCGTGATTATTGTATGTCTGAGCCCATTGTTTTGGCCATTGTGTGAATCCATCTCATTGAGGGTCTCCCTCATCTTTGCTGACACTCCACTTCACCAAACATGATCTCCTTTTCTAGATATTGGTCTTTCCTGATGACTTGTCCAAAGTAAGCAAGCTGAAGTCTCACCATCCTTGCTTCTGTGGAGCATTCTGGTTGTATTTTTTCTAAGACTGATTTGTTTGTTCTTCTGGCAGTCCAATATATTAAACACTCTTTGCCAATACCACAGATTGAACATATTGATTCTTCTTCTGTCTTCTTTTTAAGTTATTCAACTTTCTCATGTATATGAGGCAACTGAAAAGACCATGGCTTGGGTCACAATGAATCTTGTTGTTACAATGTAATCAGCTTTACACTTCATTAAACCATTTATTTTGCTCAATATTTCTAAGGGCTGTGAGTCCTTGGGTGGCATAAACATCTAAGTGCTTGGCTACTAACTGAAACTTTGGCTATTTAAATCCTCCCAGAGGCACCTGAGAAGAAAGGCCTGGCAACCTATTTCCGAAACATCACAGCTATCGAAACCTGTGGAGTACGGTCTTACTCTGAAATACGTGGAGTCACCAAGGGTTGGAGTCAACTCGATGGCTTCTGGTTTGGTTAGGGGCCTTCTAAAAGTTGAACTAAGGAGCCTTGGTGGCACAGTAGTTAAGTTCTTGGTTGCTAACTGAAAAGTTGGCGATTTCAACCCACCAGCTGCTCTGTGAGAGAAAAGACCTGGCAATCTGCTTCCATAAAGATTTCAGCCTAGGAAGCCCTACGGGCCAGTTCTACTCTGTTGTGTAGGGTCGCTATGAGTCAGAACTGACTCTACAGCATACAATAACAAAGGCTGAACTACAGCACAGAGAAGGAGGACTGTTGAAAGTGGCAGCGTGATAAGGAAATTGTAGGGGCCTAATGTCCTGCGTTTTTTTTTTTAATGTCCTGGGTTTCTACATGGCTTGCACAGTTAGCTTTTGCATACCCCGGTGATTTTGTGATTTGTAGTTTGTTTCCTCCCTTCCCTCTCCCATTCTCCATGATTTTATAAAGTTTAAAATTAACCTATGTTCCTCTTGAACAAGCAGAACAATGATCAATAAGATCTGGGACAAGACAACCAGACAAAGGGGGCCCACCTTGTGACGAAAACCAGGATGGCATCAGGGGACCTCTAAAGAATACCCTCAGAAAGTCAACATGTCTGAGATGTGGCCAACATGCCCCCCCCAAAGGGGAGCTGCCATTCTCCAGATTCTTCAAGCCTGAGCCCTAACCCTATAAAACCCTCCAGTTGGTCTCCAGCAGACAGACTTTGAAGGAGCCCATTCCCCTCTGTCTCTTGTATACCTGGATACAATAAAGCCCTCATGCTGCTTACCTCACCCCTGTCTCAGTATTGGCTTTGTGGCAGGCAGCTCAAATCCATGTTTTGCGGTAACAAATTTTGGCACACAATGTGGGGCTGCACTGCTTGAGACGTGGTGGCCCTGGGGTGGGGTCTGGGACTGATCGACAGCCCTCCCAGTAAAGCGGCCACAGGAGGTCCCATTCACCTCCAAGGAGGCCATCGGCCAGTTCTGCCCCTGCCATGGCACCACTGGTCCCTAACTATGCAGAATGAGGTGAGTAAAAGCAAGATTGTCTTAGGCAAAATCCCCAAGGGGTGAGTCCAAGATTTCTCTCCCTGTTGCTCTCAGGGCAGTGGCAGATAGGTGGGCTTTGGGGAAGCATGGATCCTTAGTTTCTGGAGTGAGTGCCACTTTGGATGACTGACTCCATGAGTTAGATCACCAAAAGGAGCTCATGGTGACTCTAGAGTCTTGGTTTGGGTGTGTGAATTAGTTTAAGGCTGTCAAGATCACCTTTGTCATTCTAAGGATTGTCTGAGAAGTTGAGACTGCTATGACTCTCAATATCACCTCTGCCATTCTAGGGATTGTCTGAGAGGCTGAGATTGCCAAGAGTGAGTGTGAGTCCGGCCAAGTAGCTGAGTGTGTATACGTGTGACCTGTGTGCATGCTGATGGAATTGTCCATGTGAAGCTGAAGAGATCTTGCATCATCTTTGTCATCATGCTAACCCCTATCTGTACAAAAGCTGTCATCAGATCTGTCAATATTTTTGGTCCCAGTTCTTTCATAGTGAAAATTGGTCCCATAGGTCATGGAAAGTCTACCATGCCCAAGATGTCTTAGAGGAGTGTCTTAGGGAAGGTTGGGGACCCAGGATAGGGATAAGGGGGATTCTGGCTGAATTAAACTTAATTAGACAAGAGGTAGGCTTCCAGGTAGACCGTGAAATTAACCATTATCAGGTTCAAAAGGGAAGAATCTGCTCATTAATAACTACTAAACATTTGAAAAGGGCACCAAGATCAGGGGAGACTCATCAATTCCTGCTGAATCCCCCCTGGGGTGTATACTAGAAAACTAGAACAGGCACAGCTATAAACTCATGACTAAAAAAAAAAATACTGTTTTTATACAGTAATGTTTGGGCTCAACATCAGCAAGAAATTGGGAACATCGACCACGGTATGGTTCCTTGATTTTTAGTACAATTTTTCAGCTTGATTTATTTTGTAAAAGACAAAAAAATGAAATGAAGACCCCTATGTCCAAGCTTTTATGTCTCTTTACCAAACTTTAACCCCCTCTAACTAGGTTCTTTTCCACGGGAAGCAAAAACTAAAGGTGCTTCCCAATTCCTCAACTGAGGACCCCCTGTTAGAAGGATGGGCTCAGGCCACTGCTCCGGCTCCCCCTCCCCTGAACAGGGGAGGTGTGGTAGAAGCCGAGGGATCAGACCATGGAAAGACAACAAGATCCCCTACTAGGACAGCCGAGGCTGATTCTAGCCTGGCCAGCCCACCGGGGGGCTGAAAGGAAAAGAACAGGGTGCCATTTTGGTGAGGGTACCGTTTCGGTGAGGGTGTCCCAAGATTCCAGGCAGGGCAATATCCCTTGAGAGACATTCCAGCCAGAGTAAATGCTGAGGGGCAACCAAGAAGACAAATGCTAGTTGCCTTTAAGGTCTTCAATAATAGAGACCAAGTGGCAGAAACAAAAGGAGAAACAAAGAATGAAACAGAAGGCAGCCTTGCTGGCTGCTGTCGTAACCCCTTCAGGCCTGGGAAAGAGGCTGGGAGCCAAAAAAAAGAGAGAGAGACAAATCCAGGGCATAGGGCAAGACCACCGCTAAGATTGGACCAATGTGCTTAGTTTTCGGTGTTAGATTTAAAAGATGCCTTCTTTTACATTCCCCTGCACCCTGAGTCTCAGCCTCTGTTTGCCTTTGAATGGACTGACATTAAAACAGGGACTAAGAGACATCTTACATGGCAGGTTTTAGTTCAGGGGTTCAAAAATTCCCCCACCATTTTTGGAAAAGTACTAGACAAGGACCTAAAAACATTCAGACTAAAAAGGGGTCTTGTCTTACAATATGTGGATGATATCCTAGTGACAAGTGAGACTGAGGAAGACTGACCAAAATACTATTTCAGTCCTAAATCACCAGGCTAAATGTGCTAACAGGTATCCAAGAAAAAGGCCCAGATTTCACAACAATAGGTAAAATATCTGGAATTTCAAATCCCCCAGGGACAATGGGAACTTCTTCAAGATCAGAGGGAGGCCATCATGCGAGTGGCACTTCCAACCTCTAAGCTGAGAGGTTTCCTTGGGATGACTGGGTTTTGCCGAATCTGGATACCAGGATTTGTACTTATGGCAAAGCTCCTACATGAGGCTCTTAAAAGAGAAGAAAAAGAGCCCTTGTTATAGACAAAAGAGTGTCAACAGGCCTTTGAAAAGATTAAGTACAAACTGATGATGGCTCCGGTGCTGGGGTTGCCTGACCTCCAAAAGCCTTTCTAACTATTTGTACATAAAAGGCAGGGAATTGCCGTGGGAGTATTAACTCGAACTCTGGGACTGGCCAGGTGCCTGGTAGCTTATTTTTCCGAACAGCTGGGCAGGGCGGCCTGGGGTTGTCCCCCTTGCCTTCGAGCTGTGAAGCTGAGAATTTCACTCTTGGACAAAAGGTAACAGTGAACACACCACACACGGTTTCGCCCCTTTTAGAACAAAAGGGGGGGGGCTTCTGGCTCACAGCAGGCCAGATGAGAAAATACCAGGCAATCTTGTTAGACAACCTAAATGTGGTTTTAAAGGCTGTCTCCTCCCTCAATTCTGCCACACCGTTGCCTATTTCAGAAGACGCTCTCATGGATGACTGCCTAGAAATAATTGAAAAAGTCTGTTCTAACAGGCCCAGCCTCTCAGATGTGCCCTTGAGTTACTCAAAAATTAAAATGTATACAGATGACAGTAGTTTTCTATATGAGGAGTGTTGTAAGGCAAGATATGTGCTAGTAACAGGAACGGAGGTTTTAGAAGCAGCTTCACTTCCTGCCGGCAATTTGGCTCAAAAGGCTGAACTTATAGCTCTCGGGTGAGCCCTACAGCTAGGCGCAGGAAGGCGTATAAGTGTGTATACTGATATAGCAAATATGCCCACCCTCACTCACACAGTGCCCTGTAGAAAGAAAGGGGAATTCTGACATCTGCCAACAGAGAAATAAAACATGCACCAAAAATTCTTGAACTCCTAGTAGTGGTCAATGATCCCCACCAGGTGGCAGCAGTGTATTATCCCTGGCACCTGGAAACTTCAGGTATCTGTTGGTCTTTGTAAACGCCTACTCAAGACCGGTAGAGGCTTTCCCCTGTAGAGCTAAACAAGCTCAAGGCGTCGCCAAAACACTGCTTAAAAAAAATCATTCCTCAGTTTGGCCCGCCACTTTCAATTCAAAGCGACAATGGGGGAGCCTTTGTAGCACAAATAACTCAAGAGATCAGTAAAGACGTAAATATAAATTAGAAGTTACCTTCTGCCTGGAGGACACAGTCAACAGGAAAGACTTAGAAGATGAACCACAACCTAAAAAAGACCTTGGCAAAACTTTGCCAAGAAACAAGCTCCACTTGGATACAAGTTTTACCCATTGCCCTGCTTAGAATCCAGGTGGCCCCTTGAAGCGGGCTTAAGTTACGCCCTTATAAATTATTATATGGGAGACCATACCTAAAAAGGTTGACTTTCCCCACTTCTGTGATGTCTCAGGTAGAAAAGACAGACTGGGTCCACTCTCTGAGAATTGTCATAAACACCATTAATCAATATACTTCTTCTCATCTATCCTTCCCCTCTGATGTGTCCCTCCACAGGTTTCAGGTCCTGTTAAAGGTTTAGAAAAATCAGCATCCAGAAGATCAGCTGGCCCCCAAGTGGGAAGGACCATTCAAAGTTCTCCTGACCACTGACTTGTCCTTAAAGTTGGTGGGATTGGCGGCTTGGGTATATCACATGAGTAAAGGCAGCACCTCTGAAAAAAGAACGGAATGAAGAAACTAAACAGTCATCATACACTTGTACTCCCTGTCTAAGGCCTAAAATATAAGTTCACAAAACCCCTAAAATAATGATCTTAACTTTCATTCTTTTATTCCAGGCAAGACGTCATGCTGCCTCTGGGAAAATGATCAAGCTCCTACAATTCGATCTAGAGGAATTTTAACTCTACAAGTAGGAGACACCCTAATCTTCCCATGTGTAATTTCCTCTCTGATCCCGGTGGGCCCTGTCAAATAGATTTAAAAATTTCCAGAGTTAAGACAAATAGTGGTTTGAGAAGCTAACAATAATTCTCCCCGAGTAGTCCCGATGACCAACACAGAAAAAAACTGAGACATTTTGATTTACATTTTTGTTCCTTGTTTTATAAAAATCTTGGCAAAAGGGACTACAAACACTCTCAAAGCTGGAGCAATCTTTGCTCTAGTAAATCAAGGTATCCCTTTTTCAGATCAGGGAGATGCCCATCATTTAATCCACCAAGACACAGCTGCCTTCCACTCTAATCTACCTCCCCCAGCCCAGTATCACCCTTGATGAGTATTAGAAGTGTTTCACCCCAGTCTATGCCTCTAATAAGCAGGAAGTGGTCAGAAAAGAATGACACCCTGTTTCCCAAAATTGAGAAACTTCCAATAAAGAGGGGACTGAAAGGGGCAGCGTGAGAGATTGTAGGGGCCTAATGTTCTGGGTATTGTTTCTACATGGCTTGGATAGTTAGCTTTTGCACACCCTGGTGATTTTGTGATTTGTGGTTTGTTTCCTCCCTTCCCTGTCCCATTCTCCATGATTCTATAATTTAATTTAAAATTAATCTATGTTCCTCTTGAAGAAGCAGAACAACAATCAATAAGATCCGGGACGAGACAACCAGACAATGGAGGCCCATCTTGTGACAAAAACCAGGATGGGATCAGAGGACCTCTAAAGAATACCCACAGAAGGTGAACATGTCTGAAATGTGGTCATGATGTCCCCCCTCAAAGGGGAACTGCCATTCTCCAGATTCTTCAAGCCTAAACCCTAACCCTATAAAACCCTCCGATCAGTCTCCAGCAGACAGGCAGACTTTGGAGGAGCCCATTCCCCTCTGTCTCTTGTATACCAGGATACAATAAAGCCCTCTTGCTGCTTACCTCACCCCCGTCTCAGTATTGGCTTTGTGACAGGCGGCTTGAATCTGTGTTTTGTGGTAATACTGTGACTCTTTGCACTGCTTTTTCTTATGATGTTTAATCCATGTCAACCCTCCAAGGCAAGTGTTATCATTACCATTTTAAAAAATGCAGAGGCTGAGGCTCGGGGAGATTATGCAAATTGTCAATGGGATTCCACTGATAAAGAGATGACTCATGTCTGTCCAGTTCTAAAATTCCCATTCTTTTCACTGTGCCAAGCTATCTCTGAGAGCAAGGATACATACGTCTAACAAATAAATCTATTGAGTGATATATAACCAGCCATTCACAGGATGAAGCCAAGGCACAGAAGGGTTAATAATAGGCCAAATAAATACCTTATGTGCATCATATAATCATGCTAGTGGAGAAATGTTTCAAAACCACAGGAATAAAACTTTCAAAACTTACAGACTCATGTGGACATGTGAGTATTTTTTTTAATTTCCTAATGAAAATACTTTGTCATGTGGTTTTTTTTTCTTATGAAGAAATCTTGTTTTATTTCTTCATTAATGGCATTAAAGACATAAATATCATATGCTGTCTGTTCAAATTATAAATCAGAAAATGTTGGTTATTTTGTTTGTTTTTCATTTTTTCCCACAATCCAATAAGGAAAGAGGAATCATGACTGATGTTCTCAGCTGTTTTGAAGGAAGCATCTTAGTTACCTAGTGCTGATGTAACAAAAAATACCACAAAATTGGGTGGCTTTAAAGAACAGAAATTAATTTTCTCATAGGTTGGGAGATTAGAAGTCTGAATTCAGGGTGTGGCTCTAGGGGAGGTTCTTCCTTGTCAGTGGTCCTGGGAGTTCCTTGGTGTTCCTTGGCAGCTGTCTTCCCCCTGTGTGTGTCTCTGTGTCTATTCTGTTTTTTTGTCGCACACCTCACAGAAGTGATTAGGTTTGGGACCCACCCTACCCTGGTATGATCTCATTAACATAACAAAAACTCTTATTCTAAAACAGGGTCATATTTACAGGAGTTAGGACTTCACACATATTTTTTTGTGTGGGGGGCACGATACAATTCACAACAGGAATTATGTCACTTAGTTATTACAAAAATGTTTATCTGCTTCAGAGATTAGGAATAAAATTACTTTAGATCTTTTTTAAGGTGCTAAAAAACCATGGGGAGAGTGAACACTAGTATAAAGATGTCCACGAGAGCAACTTCAGAAGAACAGCCACGCTCTGGGTCTCCACACAGGCCTGGGGTGGATGATGCGGATCAGCTACAAATAATTCCATGCAAAAGTCTAACAGTCCTAGGAACCAGCAAAAGGAAACAAACCACAATGGATCCTTTAGTAAGTCTGAAGAAATTTATTGCAGAAAGATCTTTCATTCATATCAACATTCCATAATTATCTGGTCCATAGGCCTCCACTGTATGTATCAGCTCTGCAGAAGGCATGGTGCTCTTTATGACTATTAAAACAAGGAAGATAAGACATTGTTCCTGGACTTTAGAAACCCATTACCTGAGGGTACAGACAGCAATATATCAACACACATTCAACTGGAGAGAGAAGCAGTTGCTAAAGAGTATCATGAGGCCCTTCCTTTATTTTTTTATTTTTCTTTAGCTCTAAGAGAAAGTTTACAAATCAAGTCAGACTCTCATACAAAAATTTATACACACCTTGCTATATACTCCTGATTGCTCTCCCCCTAATAAGGCAGCACACTCCTTCTCTCCACCCTGTGTTTCCATGTCCATTCAGCCAGTTTCTAACCCCTCTACCCTCTCATCTCCCCTCCAGACAGGAGCTGCCCATATAGTCTCACGTGTCTATTTGATCCAAGGAGCTCACTCTTCACCAGTATCATTTTCTACCCCATTGTTCTTGTTGTTGTTAGATGCTGTCAAGTTGGTTCCGACTCATAGCGGCCCTATGCACAACAGAATGAAACACTGCCCGGTCCTGCACCACCCTCACAATCGTTGTTATGCTACAGCTCAATGTTGCAGCCACTGTGTCAATCCACCTCGTTGAGGGTCTTCCTTTTTTCCGCTGACCCTGTACTCTGCCAAGCATGATGTCCTTCTCCAGGGACTGATCCCTTCTGACAATATGTTCAAAGTATGTAAGACTCAGTCTCACCCTCCTTGCTTCTAAGGAGCATTCTGGTTGTACTTCTTCTAAGACACATTTGTTCGTTCTTTTGGCAGTCCATGGTATATTCAATATTCTTTGTTAACACCACAATTCAAAGGCATCAATTCTTCTTCAGACATCCTTATTTGTTGTCCAGCTTTCACATGCATCCGATATGTTTGAAAATACCATGGCTTGGGTGAGGCGCACCTTAGCCTTCAGGGTGACGTCTTTGCTTTTCAACACTTTAAAGAGGTCCTTTGCAGCAGATTTACCTAATGCAATGCATCTTTTGATTTCTTGACTGCTGCTTCCATGGTTGTTGATTGTGGATCCAAGTGAAGTGAAATTCTTGACAACTTCAATCTTTTCTCTCTTTATCATGATGTTGCTCATTGGTCCATTTGTGAGGATTTTTGTTTTCTTTACGCTGAGGTGCAGTCCATACTGAAGGCTGTGGTCTTTGATCTTCATTAGTAAGTGCTTCAAGTCCTCTTCACTTTCAGCAAGCAAGGTTGTGTCATCTGCATAACGCAGGTTGTTAATGAGTCTTCCTCCAATCCTGATGCCCTGTTCTCCTTCATATAGTCCAGCTTCTCGTATTATTTGTTCAGCATACAGATTAAATAGGTATGGTGAAAGAATACAACCCTGACGCACACCTTTCCTGACTTTAAACCAATCGGTATCCCCTTGTTCTGTCTGAACAACTGCCGCGATATGTGTAAAGGTTCCTCATGAGCACAATTAAGTGTTCTGGAATTCCCATTCTTCGCAATATTATCCATAGTTTATTATGATCCACACAGTCGAATGTATTTGCATAGTCAATAAAACACAGGTAAACATCCTTCTGGTATTCTCTGCTTTCAGCCAGGATCCATCTGACATCAGCAATTATACCCCTGGTTCCACGTCCTCTTCTGAAACTGGCCTGAATTTCTGGCAGCTCCCCGTTGATACACTGCTGCAGCTGTTTTTGAATGATCTTCAGCAGAATTTTGCTTGCGTGTGATATTAATGACATTGTTCTATAATTTCCACATTCGGTTGGATCACCTTTCTTGAGAACAGGCATAAATATGGATCTCTTCCAGTCAGTTGGCCAGGAAGCTGTCTTCCATATTTCTTGGCATAGATGAGTGAGCGCCTCCAGTGCTGCATCTGTTTGTTGAAACATCTCAGTTGACATTCCATCAATTCCTGGAGGCTCGTTTTTTGCCAGTGCCTTCAGAGCAGCTTGGACTTTTTCCTTCAGTACCATCGGTTCCTGATCAAATGCTACCTCTTGAAATGGTTGAATATCGACTAATTCTTTTTGGTATAATGACTCTGTGTATTCCTTCCATCTTCTTTTGATGCTTCCTGTGTCATTTAATATTTTCCCCATGGAATCCTTCACTATTGCAACTCCAGGCTTAATTTTTTTCTTCAGTTCTTTCAGCTTGAGAAACGCCGAGCGTGTTCTTCCCTTTCGGTTTTCTATCTCCAGCTCTTTTCACATGTCATTATAATACTTTACTTTGCCTTCTTGACCCACCCTTTGAAATCTTCTTTTTAGTTCTTTTACCTCATCAATTCTTCCTTTTGCTTTAGCTGCTCAATGCTCAAGAGCAAGTTTCAGAGTCTCCTCTGACATCCATCTTGGTCTTTTCTTTCTTTCCTGTCTTTTTAGTGACCTCTTGCTTTCTTCATGTATGATGTCCTTGATGTCATTCCACAACTCGTCTGGTCTTTGGTCGCTAGTGTTCAATACGTCAAATCTATTCTTCAAATGGTCTCTAAATTCAGGTGGGATATACTCAAGGTCATATTTTGGTTCTCATGGACTTGGTCTGATTTACTTCAGTTTCATCTTGAACTTGCATATGAGCAATTGATGGTCTGTTCCATAGTCGGCCCCTGGCCTTGTTCTGACTGATGATATTGAGCTTTTCCATCGTCTCTTTCCACAGATGTAGTCAATTTGATTTCTGTGTGTTCCATCTGGAGAGGTCCATGTGTGTAGTCGCCATTTATGTTGGTGAAAGAAGGCATTTGCAATGAAGAAGTCATTGGTCTTGCAAAATTCTATCATTCTATCTCCGGCATTGGTTCTATCACCAAGGCCATATTTTCCTTCTTCTTTGTTTCCAACTTTCGCATTCCAATCACCAGTAATTATCAATGCATCTTGATTGTATGTTTGATCAATTTCAGACTGTAGCAGCTGATAAAAATCTTCTGTTTCTTCATCTTTGGCTCTAGTGGTTGGTGCATAAATTTGAATAATAGTCATATTAACTGGTCTTCATTGTAGGTGTATGGATATTATCCTATCACTTACAGTGTTGTACTTCAGGATAGATCTCAAAACGTTCTTTTTGACAATAAATTCAACACCATTCCTCTTTGAGTTATCATTCCCAGCATAGTAGCCTATATGATTGTCTGATTCAAAATGGCCAATACCAGTCCATTTTAGCTCACTAATGCCTAGGATATCAATGTTTATGCATTCCATTTCATTTTTGACAATTTCCAATTTTCATAGATTCATACTTCGTACATTCCAGGTTACGATTTTTTAATGGATGTTTGCAACTGTTTCTTCTCATTTTGAGTCGTGCCACATCAGCAAATGAAGGTCCCGAAAGCTTGACTCCATCCATGTCATTAAGGTCGACTCTACTTTGAGGTGACAGCTCTTCCCCAGTCATCTTTTGAGTGCCTTCCAACCTGGGGGGCTCATCTTCCGTCACTATATCAGACAATGTTCCGATGCTATTCATAAGGTTTTCACTGGCTAATGCTTTTCAGAAGTAGAGTGCTGGGTCCTTCTTCCTAGTCTGTCTTAGTCTGGAAGCTCAGCTGAAACCTGTCCTCCATGGGTGACCCTGCTTATATCTGAGTACCGGTGGCATAGCTTCCAGCATCACAGTAGTAGGCAAGCCCCCACAGTATGACAAACTGACAGACACGTGGGGGTTCTATCCCATAGTCCAGTCCAATCCCTGTCTGAAGAGTTAGCCTTGGGCTAACATGAGGTTTGGTGACCATGACCTCTGGGGTTCTTCTAGTCTCAGTCGGACCATTAAGTCTGGTCTTTCTATGACAATTTGAGGTCTACATCCCACTGCTCTCCTGCTTCCTCAGGGGTTCACTGTTGTGTTCCCTGTCAGGGCAGCCATCAGTTGTAGCTGGGCATCATCTAGTTCTTCTGGTCTCAGGCTGATGTAGTCTCTGGCTTATGTGGCCCTTTCTGTCTCTTGGGCTCATGAATATCTTGTGTCTTTGGTGGTCTTCATCTTCTTTGTTCCAGGTGGGTTGAGACCAATAGATGCATCTTAGATTGCCACTTGCTAACATTTAAGACCCCAGATGCTACTCCCCAAAGTGGGATGTAGAATGTTTTCTTAATAGATTTTATTATACCAATTGACCTAGATGTACCCTGAAACCATGGTCCCCAAATCCCTGCCCTTGCTTCTCTGGCTTCTGAAGCATTCAGTTTATTCAGGAAACTTTTTTACTTTTGGTTTAGTCCAGTTGTGCTGACCTCTCCTGTATTGTGTGTTGTCTTTCCCTCACTTAAGTAGCTCTTATCTACTATCTAATTAGTGAGTACCCCTCTCCCTCCCTCGTCCCCTCCCCTCTCTCGTAACCATCAAACAATATTTTCTCCTCTGTTTAAACTATTTCTTAAGTTCTTATAATTGTGGTCTTATACAATATTTGTCCTTTTGCAACTGACTGATTTCACTCAGCACAAATGCCTTCCAGATTCCTCCATGTTATGAAATGTTTCACAGATTCATCACTGTTCTTTATCAATGCGTAATATTCCACTGTGTGAATATACCATAATTTACTTATCCATTCATTGGCAGATGGGCGCCTTGATTGCTTCCATCTTTTTGCTATTGTAAACAGTGATGTAATGAACATGGGTGTGCATATATTTGTTCATGTAAAGACTCTTATTTCTCTAGGGTATATTCCAAGGAGTGGGATTGCTGGATCATATGGTAGTTCCATTTCTAGCTTTTTAAGGAAGCACCAAATCAATTTCCAAAGTGGTTGTACCATTTTACATTCCCACCAGCAGTGTATAAGTTTTCCAGTTTTCCCACCACCTCTCCAGCATTTATTATTTTGTGTTTTTTGGATTCATGCCAGTCTTGATGGAGTGAGATGGAATCTCATTGTAGTTTTGGTTTGCATTTCTCTAATGGCTAATGATCGTGAGCATTTCCTCATGTATCTGTTAGCTGCCTGAATGTCTTCGGTGAAGTGTCTGTTCATATCCTTTACCCATTTTTTAATTGGGTTATTTGCCTTTTGTAGTTGAGTTTTTGCAGTATCATGTAGATTTTAGAGATCAGATGCCAATCAGAGATGTCATAGCTAAAACCTTTTTCCCAGTTTGTAGGTAATCTTTTTACTCTTTTGGTGAAGTCTTTGGATGAGCATAGGTGTTTGATTCTTAGGAGCTCCCAGTTATCCAGTTTCTGTTCTGGTGTTTGTGCATTCTTAGTAATGTTTTGTATACTGCTTATGCCATGTATTAGGGCTCCTAACGTTGTCCCTATTTTTTTCTTCCATGTTCTGTACCGTTTTGCATTTTATAATTATGTCTTTGATCCATTTTGAGTTAGTTTTTGTGCATAGTGTGAGGAATGGGTCTTGTTTCATTTTTTTGCAGATAGGTATCCAGTTATGCCAGCACCATTTATTGAAGAGACTGTTTTTTCCACATTTAACTGACTTCGGGCCTTTGTCAAATATCAGCTGCTCGTATGTGATGGATTTATGTCTGGATTCTCAATTCTGTTCCATTGGTCTATGTATCTGTTGTCGTACCAGTACCAGGCTGTTTTGACTACTGTGGCGGTATAATAGTTTCTAAAATCAGGTAGTGTGAGGCCTCCCACTTTGTTCTTTTTCATTAATGCCTTATTTATCCGGGGCCTCTTTCCCTTCCATATGAAGTTGGTGATTTGTTTCTCCATCTCATTAAAAAATGCCACTGGTATTTGGATCGGGATTGCACTGTATCTATAGATTGCTTTTGGTAGAAAAGACATGTTTACAATGTTAAGTCTTCCTATCCATGAGCAAGGTAAGTTTTTCCACTTACGTAGGTTGCTTTTGGTTTCTTGCGCAAGGGTTTTGTAGTTTTCTTTGTATAAATCTTATACATCTCTGGTAAGATTTATTCCTAAGTATTTTAT
Organism: Elephas maximus indicus; assembly: GCF_024166365.1. NCBI lineage: Eukaryota > Metazoa > Chordata > Mammalia > Proboscidea > Elephantidae > Elephas > Elephas maximus. Next base: position 115,283,501 of record NC_064827.1, read on the forward strand.
CTTCTTGGGGGCTACTGTAAATGGTATTGATTTGGTGATTTTCTCTTCGATGTTCTTTTTGTTGGTGTAGAGAAATCCAACAGATTTTTGTGTATTTATGTTGTATCCTGATACTCTTCTATTAGTTTCAGTAGTTTTCTTGAGGATCATGTCATCTGCGAATAGAGATACTTTGACTTCTTCCTTACCAATCTGGATGCCCTTTATTTCTTTATGTAGCCTAATTGCTCTGGCTAGGACCTCCAGCACAGTGGTGAATAAGAGTGGTGATAAGGGGCAACCTTGTCTGGCTCCCGATCTCAAGGGGAATGCTTTCAGACTCTCTCCATTTAGGATGATGTTGGCTGTTGGCATTGTATAAATGCCCTTTATTATGTTGAGGAATTTTCCTTCTAATTTTGCTGAGTTTTTATCATGAATGAGTGTTGAACTTTGTCAAATGTCTTTTCTGCATCAATTGATAAAATCATGTGATTCTTGTGTTTTGGTTTATTTATGTGATGGATTACATTAATCGTTTTTCTAATGTTGAACCATCCCTGCATACCTGGTATGAATCCAACTTGGTCATGGTGAATTATTTTTTTGATATGTCATTGAATTGTATTGGCTAGAATTTTGTTGAGGATTTTTGCATCTAACTTCATGAGGGATATAGGTCTGTATTTTTTTTTTTGGGTGTGTGTGGTGTCTTTACCTGGTTTTGGTATCAGGGATATACTGGTTTCACAGAATGAGTTTGGGAGTATTCCCTCATTTTCCAAGCTCTGAAATACTTTTAGCAGTAGGGATGTTAACTCTTCTCTGAAAGTTTGGTAGAATTCTCCAGTGAAGCCATCAGGGCCAGGGCTTTTTCTTTTCTTTTGGGACTTTTAAAATTAACTTTTCAATTTCTTGTTATGTGTTTATTTAGTTGTTCTACCTCAAAAAAAAAAAAAAAAACTTTTTGTTTGTTACCTCTGTTTGTGTTAGTTTCGGTAGGTAGTGTGTTTCTAGAAATTCCTTCATTTCTTCCAGGTTTTCAAATTTATTAGGGTACAATTTTTCATTATAATCTGAAATGATTCTTTTTAATTTCAGTGGGGTCTGTTGTGATTTTATCCACCTTATTTCTTATTTGGATTATTTGCTTCCTCTTCTGTTTTTCCTTTGTCAGCTTGGCTAATGGTTTATCAATTTTGTTAGTTTTTTCAAAGAATGAACTTTTGGTCTTGTTAACTCTTTGAATTTGTTTTTCTGTTCTCTATTTCATTTAACTCTGCTCTAATTTTTATTTTGCTTTCTTTTCTTGCCTGAGGGTTTCTTTTGTTGCTCTCTTTCTATTTGTTCAAGCTGTAGGGAGAATTGTTTGATTTTGGCCCTTTCTTCTTTTTGTATGTGTGCAGTTATTTATATAAATTGACCTGTGAGCATTGCTTTCACTGTGTCCCAAAGGTTCCGATAGGAAGTGTTTTCATTCTCATTGGATTCTATGAATTTCTTTATTCCATCCTTAATGTCTTCTATAACTGAATAGTTTTTGAGCAGGGTATTGTTCAGTTTCCAGGTGTTTGATTTCTTTTACCTGCTTTTTCTGTTATTGATATCTACTTTTATGGCCTTATGGTTAGAGAAGATGCTTTGTAATATTTTGATATTTTGGATTTTGTTAAGGCTTTCCTTATGACCTAGTATGTGGTTTATTCTAGAGAATGTTCCATGCGCACTAGAAAAGAAAGTGTACTAGGCTGCTGTTGGGTGGAATGTTCTGTATATGTCAAGTTGGTTGATGGTGGCATTTAGATCTTCCATGTCTTTATTGAGCTTCTTTCTGGATGTCCTGTCTTTCACCGAAAGTGATGTGTTGAAGTCTCCTGCAATTATTGTGGAGCTGTCTATCTCACTTTTCAATGCTGATAGTGTTTGTTTTATGTATCTTGCAGCCCTGTCATTGGGTGCATAAATATTTAATATGGTTATATTCTCCTACTATATTGGCCCTTATTCATTATGTTGTTTCATTCCTTATCCTTTGTGATGGATTTAACTTTAAAGTCCATTTTGTCAGAAATTAATATTGCCACTCCTGCTTTTTTTTGATTGTTGTTTGTGTGTTATATTTTTTTCCATCCTTTTAGTTTCAGTTCGTTTGTGTCTTTAAGTCTAAGGTGTATCTCTTGTAGGCAGCATATAGACCTATTTTTTTTTTTAATCCATTCTGCCACTCTCTGTTTCTCTATTGGTGCATTCAGTCCATTAACATTCAGCATAACTATGGATAGGTATGAGTTTAGTGCTGTCATTTTGATGTCTTTTTTTGGTGCGTTGTTGACAGTTTCTTTTTCCCACTGACTTTTTTGTGCTGAGTCGTTTATCTTTATATATTTTCTTTTCCTTTTCTTCGTTGTTTTTTATTTTGTTTCTGCTGAGTCTCTATTTTTTTCTTATATTTTATTTTGTTGAGTAGGTTAATCTCCTTTTTGTTTAACTTAGTATTTACCCCTATGTTTCTAAGTTTAAACCTAACTTTTATTTCTTGGCGTCACCTTGTCTTCTTCTCCATATGAAAGATGTATGACTACATTTCTCAGTCCCTCTTTATAGTTTCAATGTTATCTTCTTTTACATAATGACATCACTGTTTCCATGTTTTGAGTGTTTTTTTAAATCTTGATTAATTTTTGTAATCTCCCTACCTGGGTTGACATCTTGTTGCTCTATCCTGTGTTCTAATCTTCGGTTGATATCTGGTATTATTTTCTAACCAGAGAACTCCTTTTAGTATTTCTTGGAGCTTTGGTTTGGTTTTTACAAATTCCCTAAACTTCTGTTTATCTGGAAATGCCTAATTTACCCTTCATATTTCAGAGACAGTTTTGCTGGATATATGATTCTTGGCTGGAAATTTTTTTTTCTTTCAATACTTTATGTAAGTCAGGCCTTCTTGCCTGCATGGTTTCTGTTGAGTAGTCTGAGCTTATTCATACTGACTCTCCTTTGTAGGTGACATTTTGTTTATCCCTTGCTACTCTGAAAATTCTCTCTTTGTCTTTGGTTTTGGCAAGTTTGATTACAATATGTCTTGGTGACTTTCTTTTGAGATCTACCTTATGTGGAGTTTGATGATCACCTTGGATAGATATCTTCTCATCTTTCATGATATCAGGGAAGTTTTCCACCAACAAATCTTCGACAATTCTCTCTGTATTTTCTGTTATTCCTCCCAGTTGTGGTACTCCAATCACTTGTAAGTTGTTTCTCTTGATAGAGTCCCACATGATTCTTAAGGTTTCTTCATTTTTTAAAAATCTTTTATCTGATTTTTCTTCAAATATATTGGTTCCAAGTGTTTTATCTTCATTCTCACTAATTCTGCCTTCCAGTTCCTCAGTTCTCCTCCTCTGACTTTCTATTGAATTGTCTAATCTGTACTTTTATTGTTAATCTTCTCAATTTCTGATTGCTGTCTCTCTGTGGATTCTTGCAGCTTATTAAATTTTTCATTATGTTCTTGAATAATCTTTTTAATTTCTTCAACTTCTTTACCTGTGTGTTTCTTGGCTTGTTCTGCTTCTTGCCTGATCTCCTTTCTGATCTTGTTCCTGATGCCTTGAAGAGTTGTGTATATTAATCTTTTGTATTCTGCATCTGGTAATTCCTGGGAAGCCCCTTCATCCAGAAGATCCCTTGATTGTTTGTTTTGAGAGGTTGTTGAACTGATCATGTTCTTTATGTGATTTAATATTTACTTTTGCTGGGTTGTCTCCAAACCATCTATAAGTTATTGTATTTCTTTATTTTATGTTGGCTTACTGTATCTTAGCTTCTTGCTTTGTTTTGTTTTGATATGTCCAAATAGGTTGCTTGAGTGATCTAGCTTGATTATTTTCACCTTTGAAGCTCTAATGTCTTCCTAGAGCTGTTTTCAGGTATATGAGCCTAGCAGTCTATTCACTTTTCTTGTATGGATTCAGCTCAGCTGTCCAGGTAGCTGATCATCAATTGTGTGGCACAGGCTCTGTCCTACAGTCTTAGAGTGGCAGAGGTGATTGGTGTAGGTATAGGTATCTAGTTGCAGCAGGAGGTCACACTCTGAACAAAGCAGAGTTGTGAGAACTGTCCCCTGAGTGTCTGTGTGGAAAGTGCATCGCTGTTCCCTGGAGCACACAGGTGGATGGGTTCTGCAGGAAGACCATGGGCACCCAATGCTTTTGGTTGTAAAGACTGGGGCTTACCAGCTTTCCTTGAACTCCTATTTTAGGTGGCTGGGTGATGTGGGCAGAGTCACCAGTCCTTAGGCCCCTGATGTGGATAGGTGAGGACCCTGTTTAATAGGCAAAGAGGTGTAAAACACTAAACACCCATCTCTCCACTGCACAGCTGAAACAGTTGCAGTCTGCTAACAAGGGCCTATTCTCCTGAAATAGGCCCATACAGGTCCATGCAGGGGGGAAAGGTAGTCAAAGTTCATGGGTTGTTTATGCTTGGACAGGAGCTGCTTCTGTCCTGAGCTCCCCAGGTTAGTGGAGCTGGCAGATTACCTTTTCCCCCAATTGTGAATGTATTCCTTCTCCAAGGCCCAGAGAACGGCTCAGGATGCTCAGCAGGACTTACCTCAGGCCCAGGGAAACAGGCAGCCACAGAAGTATGGAAGTACTTAGCTTTTGTCAAGAGTATCATTCTTCTCTGGTTCTGGAAGGTGTGAGTAGGCTGTGCGGCTGCTTGTCTCTCCCTGAGGAAACTGGGCAGAATGCTACTGCCAGCCTGCCACAGTTGCTCCTGGGAATGGTGCCTGATGGTTTCCAGTGATTCAGGTCTGGCAACTCCTCTCTCCTTCTGACTGTCTCTCCCTCCCCCTGCTGCTCAGTCCATTTTCTAACTTTGCGTTTGATGTTCAGGGCTCCTAGCTTGTCATAAATATAATCATTTCACTTTTTTTTTTGTCTTTGTTTTAAGAGGGATCACTGGAAGCATCTTACTACTCCGCCATCTTGGCCTTACCTCCCAGGTCCCTCCTTTAAGGAAGCTTCTCTTAAAAATAATAACCCATGGATGACAGCTATGCCCAAGACCCCAAATCATCCAATTAATCACTTTATTTTCTAAACTGCTGTCAGACAATCCTTCTAAGGCCATTAGTGCCAACAGATGTGAATGCAAATGTTCATCATGAAACATGTGTTAGAATTGTCAGAAGATTTGTATTAGCCAAAACCAGGAATCTAAAAAATGACCATCAATAGCAGAATGAGAAATAAATTGTGAAAGTAAAGTGGAAAATAATTTAGCAATTAACATGAATGCTTTCTGAATACAACACAGACGAGTCCACAAACATAATATTGTGTGAAAGGAACCCATGACATGAGACTGTATGCTGCATGATTCCACTCATAAAAAGGGCAAAAACAGGAAAGGCCCAATATGTACAATTCAGTGACAAAATGACAAAAAACCTCAATTTAAAAATGGACAAAAGACTTGAATAGGCATTTCTCCAAAGAAGTCTTACAAATGGCCAATAAGCACATGAAAGGTGCTCAACGTCATTGTCATTAGAGAAATGCAAATAAAAGAACACAATGAGACATCACTTCACAACCACTAAGATGGCTATAATCAAAACAATGGAAAATAACAAGTGTTGTTGAGGATGTAGAGAAATTAAAATACTCTTCCTTTGTTGGTGGGAAGGTAAAATAGTACAGACACTGTGGAAAACAGTTTGACTGTTCCTCAAAATGTTAAAGATGGAATTACCATATGACCCAGCAATTCTACTTCTAGGTATATATTCTGAAATATTGAAAACAGGTGCTTAAACAAAAACTCTACACCAGTGTTCATTGCACAGTATTCACAATATCTGAATTGTCATCAACAGATGAATTGATAAACAGATGTGGTATATACACACAATGAAATGTTACTCAGAGAGGGAAAGGAGCAAAGTACTGATACATACTACAATACAGAAGAATCTTAAGCACATTTTGCTACATGAAAGAAGTCAGTCACATAAGACCACAATATTATATGATTGTGTTTGTATGAAATGTGTAGAATAAGCAAATACATAGAGACAGAAATCAGTGATTGCTTAGGGCTGGCGGTGGGTGGGTAATAGCTAAAGAACATGAGGTTTTTCTCTATGGTGATGAAACTGTTCTAAAATTGATTGTGGTGATGGTTATACATCTTTGTGACTATGAATCATATACTCTAAGTGGGTGAATTATATGAATTACATCTCATTAAAACTGCTTTTTAAACAATCAAACTATGTCATAGAAATCAGGAGAGAGGTTACTTTAGGAGGCAGGAGGGAATGGAAGGGGGCATGAAGAATGAGGGTTAAGATCTGTTTCTTGAGCTGCATGATGAATGCTCACTTTGAAGGTTCATTTGATCTGAGCACTGCTGATTAAAGCAATTTTTCTTATGTATGGTAAGCTTCCATAAAAAGTTTACTAATATTTTTAAAAGAATATTAATCATGTACTTGCTTCCTCAATGAGCCATGAGCAGGGGTGGGGGAGAAAACTACATCTCCATCAGAAAACTGGAACCTCTGTATACCAGGTGCCCCTAAAAATATCAAAAGATGAAGACAGTGCAGCAAGCAGATAATGAGCCATACAGTATGTGCTCTGAGAGACACACAGGTCAGGAAGGATTTTGCCAAGTGAACAGGAGTGTTAGTCTCAGTAAATATTCTTTTTCACGCCTGACTCATTTGATTGTAAGAAGGTGAGCACACATAAAAAAAAAAAAAAAGAGAGATTCTTGCAACTCACCAGCTACAAAAATTTATCTACATGCTTCCTGTGAAATAGAAAATCAAGGAAGGACGAAAAAAAGAAAGAAAAAGGAGGGAAAGGGAGAGGAGGAAAAGAGAAGAGAGGGAGGAAGAAGTGGCAGCCCATATTAGAGTTCTCTCGTTTAGGCTGGGAAGTGGAAGATCATTCAGAAGTCAGTATCTTCAATGTACAACTTTTCTTGAAGTAAAAACCAGGATACAGAACCACACTGAACTGCAAGGACAAATTTCGACTGAAGGTCACTGAAGTAGGTATCTCGATATCGTAATTACAGCATCACCTATTGTCTTCATAACCTTTAACAACCACACTTAGAAGCTGTAAAGGAGCAGACAGGTGTGAGTGCTGAGCCAGCATCATTCTGTTAGGGTGATTCATAGCTCTGGTCACACAGATAGGAAAGAAACCCAAGGGCCCTATATAAGCTGATCCAGTCATGCCCTAGGGATGCTCATATCTAGCCTAAATGATGTGGCCAAGCCATGAGTTAAAGGAAGCCAGTGACCCGTGTGTTCTGATAAAACAGAAATTCCAACCTTGCTTGATAATACAGCAAGGCCGTTGTTAGCTGCTGCCAACTCATAGCAATCCAGTGCACAACAGGACATAGCACTCCCCAGTCCTGCCATCCCTAAAATGGGTTGCAGATCAGATCCTTGTGATTCATAGGGTATTCACTGACTGATGGTCAGAAATAGATCTGACTTCTATTTTATATTAGTATCCTCTGCTGAGACCTGTTCAGCATCTTAGGAACACACAAGCCTCCACTGACAGATAGGTAGTGGCTGCGCATGAGGAGCATTGGCCGGTAATTGAACCCAGGTCTCCAGCATGGGAGGTGAGAATTCTACCGCTGAACCACCAATACCCTCAGAGCCATGGCCCTCAACAGACTTTGTTTCTAGGTGCAAAGGTAGATTTTCCACAGCTTTCTAAAAAACATGGAAAGGGAGAGATGCTTACCAAGCAGTGCATGATGTTCATGTGTTATCAATCAAGTATGTATTAGCAAATTTGATTTAAATTCTAAAGATAAATAAAATGGTTTGAAGTGGTATTTTAAATATCTGCCATAAATAAACATGTGTGAGACCTGGAATTCTGATCTACTCCCAGCATGCTGACCTCAGCAAATTTTACTTTCCAAAGCCTTTACGTAGGATGTTTACCCCCTACCCCACCAATGCCACAATAACACAAATGCCACAATTAGGTGTCTTTAAAGAACAGAAATGTGTATGGGTAGTTCCTGGGTCATACTTCAATCCTGTCCTCTCTTCTTCAAAGCCGAGAGCTGCCCATCACTTTAAAGACTCTAATAGGCAGCTGCTATGGAAAGCCGTTTGGCAGTTCCTCAGAAAGTGAAGCAGGGAATTACTACATGACCCACTGATTCCACTCCTAGTATATACCCAAAAGACCTGGAAGTAGGACTCCAACAGATGCTTGTACACCAATGTTCACTGCAGCATTATTCACAAAGGACAAAAACTGGGGAAAAAAACAAGCATCTATCAACAGTTGAATGGATAAACAAAGTGTGGTATATACATACAACAGAACATTACTTCTCCATAAAAGGTAATGATGTCCTGATATGTGCTACAACATGAATGAACTTTGAAAACATTATGTCAAGTGAAATTAGTCAGACACAAAAGGACAAATATTGTATGATCCCACTTATATGAAATCCAGAATGGGCAAATCCAGACAGAAAGCAGATTAGGCTAAGAGGAGATGGGGTTGGGGATTATTACTTCATAGGTGCAGAGTTTTTGTTTGGGTGATGAAAAAGTTTTGGAAGTAGATAGTGCTGAAGGTTGTACAACAGTGTGAATATAATTAATGCCACTGAATTCTACACTTAAAATAGTAAAATGGCAAACTTTATGTTATATATATTTCACCACAGTACACTTGAAGAAAAAAAAAAAAAAGACTCTAATACGGAATTCAAGAAGGTATGAGAGGTTCTTGCTGGCCACAACATGGCAATGCCCCAGAATCCTAGAGCCCAGGTTGCACTTGTCTACTGCTTAGCTGTGTTCTCTACCCAATTTTCAGAGCTGAAACCAGGAAATATGCTCCTATATCTTCCTCAGAATTTTTCCAGTCTATGCCTAGCAATGTTCTCTTCTTAAAGTCACCTATTCTTGTGAGGGGTAGGAGAAATATTGATAAGTACTAGTGTTATGGATTAAATTGTGTTTTCCCGAAATATGTGTTGGAGTCCTAACCTCTATACCTGTGGATGTAATTTTCTGTTTGGAAATAGGGCTTTCTTTGTTATGTTAACTTTGTCACACTTACGTAGGGTGGCGTCTAAATTTAATCATGTCTGAATTATGAAAAGAACAAATTAGACACAGAGATAAACACAGGGGGAAGAGAGGTACCACGTAAAGATCTCCTACAAGCCAAGAAACCAAAGAAAGAAACAAGGAGGTCGAGACTCTGATTTGGCCATGTAGCCTCCAGAACTGTGAGGAAATGAATTTCTGTTGTTTAAAACCACCCACTTGTGTTACTTCTGTTACAGCAGCACTAGGAAACTAAGACAACTAGTAAAAAGATGAGCTCTTGGACCCAGTCAACATAATGAAGGGTAGGAGCCTCTTGCTTTTGTAAGAGGAAGCCCACTTGTGGCACCTCTGCTACTTTTAGCCAGGTGCAGAAAACCGGGCATTTGAGAAGGTATCATTCATGCATGCATCCCCAAAAAGATGCTTGCAGCGCTTGGCAGTCACTGTTCCATTTAACATGCAGAAGTCTGAGCCAGGAATTCATGGAAGGTTCTAAATTCACAGTGCACTTTTCTGGCTCCCACAAAAAAGAAACCATTTATTTTCATACACCACTTTGCTCTAGGTTTTCTGTGACAGAGATTGGGGAAATAAGCAAAAGGCAGCCATCAATTCTCAGGCATCTATTGATCGTCGGCCATGAACCAGGCACTGTTTTGGATCCTGGAGTCAGAGAAAGAGTTATTTGCTAGCAAGAAACACAGACCCTGGCAGAAGCACAACAAAGGTGTAAGCAGCCAGTCAATAATCACTCACTGAATGCTACATGTGGAAGGTGCTGCGCTGTGGACTGGAGATTCAGACACACACTAGACCTGTCAGGCTTTCACTGTCTACAAAGAGAAGAAGCCAGAATTAGAATGAGAGATATGATTGGACATAGGCTGGTACATTGAAGCCATACAGTAGAATTGGCTAGTACTTCAAATGCCTTCCAACACCAAACCAGACCAGCTGCTGCCAAGTTGATTTCAACTCATGGTGATCCCATGTGTTGCAGGGTGGAACTCCACAGGATTTTCAAGGTTGTGACCCTCAGAAGCGGATTACCAGCTTTTCTGAGGTACCTCTTGGTGGATTTCAACCGCCAACCTTCTGGTTAGTAGTAGGGCACTTAACCACACAGGGACTCCTTAAAATGCCTTAGGAATGCTCACTTGCAGGTTGATAATGCTGAGCTTTTAAAGCTATGTAATATCTTGCAACAGTTGAGCAAGATCAAAAAATAATAATAATAAATAAAAAGATTTTAAGAGAAAAAATAGCAAGATCGCTAATTAGCAGTCCTTTTTCTAGACTTTGTCCTGAACTTTGACATTTAGAATAATTGTATTGGTTATCTACCACTGGATAACAAAATACCCCAAAACTTCTCCTCCTGGTCTTGGGTGAGACTACTTATGTGGCTGCTCAGCTGGCGGCTGGCTCTTCTAAGAAGACTTAGCTGGAAGATTTCGCCTTAGTTCCATGTGGCCTCATCTTTTAAGATGCTAGTCCAAGCTTCCTCACACAGAGGCACTACATCCCAAGAGGGGGAAAGAGGGAATTGCAAGGTCTCTTGAGATCTAGGCTCATAGGTCACCAGATGCTCTTCCCCCTGCATTCCTTTGGTCAAAACAAGTCATGAGGCCAGCCAAGATTAAAAAAAAAAAAATTGGGGAAAAGAGCCCATCTCTTACAGAGTCAGCAAAGCCACATTGCGAAGAGGTATGTGCCCAAGGAGTTGAGAGACTTGTTGCTGCCATCTACCAATATAACAGTTTGTTCACACTCAGGACTCCAAATATCTGATGCTTAAAACATCCGGAAGATTCCTTCCTTTGGCTTCTCGGTTGTCATAAGCTACATATTCCTAACTTCATGTAGAAACCTCCAAATGCTAAACATGTTAATTTTGCCAATAAGCATGTTTATTTAACACTTGCATAAATAGTTACAAATATTTCAAACTTTTTTACTCCACAGGGTAAGTGCAACACTACTCACATGTGAACTAGTAAAACAGACACTTTCTCTAGTCACAAATAAAGATGTTTCCTGTTTCAAATTTTTTTTTTTTTACTAGGACCACCATCTGAGGACATCTGATTATTGAAACATTTTTCTTACTGGATATTCATTTAAGAGGCATCAATTAGAACTGTAAACATCTACTCACTTAAACATGCAATTCTTCCTGGAGAATAACCTGTCAATATGTCCCCACCTTCTCAGATACATGAAGGGAACTGACCAATGGAAAAATCAAGAATTCTGATTTGTACAGTACAATGTGCAGTCTTGGTTCCCTCAATGAGCAGAATGGAAAGAAGAAAACATTTTCATAAATCTTTTATCTTCTTGTGAGGAAAAGTACATGTTTTTTATTTGTTTGTTTTTTATGACTCAAACTAACTATGATATTTGTGGATGTGTATGTGGTAAATACATACGTCAGCATTAGACTGCTGGTTTCTAATACTGTGGTGGCTTGCATATTGCCTTGATTCTGTAATTATGCAACCAGTATTTCAAATACTAACAGGGTCAGCCATGGTGGACAGGTTTCAGAGAAGCTTTCAGACTAAGAGACTAGGAAGAAAGGCCTGGCAACCAGCGTCTGAAAATTATCCAAACCTTATGGGTCACAACAGAACATTGCCCAACTTGCTTGCTTTGGGCACATTATTAGGAGGGATCAATCACTGGCAGAGGACATCATGTTTGATGATGTAGAAGGCCAGTGAGGGTCAGGAAGACCCTAAATAAGGATTGACACAACAGCTACAATGATAGACCCAAACATGCTGGTGGTTGTCAGGATGACTCAGGGCCTGGCGATATTTTGGTTTGTTGTTCATAAGGTCACCATGAATTGGAGTCTACTTGATGAGAGTTATTTATCTACCTAAATACATATATAACAAAACACCCATCATTTCAACATTCTTCGCAGGTACAATTCAGTGACATTAATTATGTTTATCATGTACAACTATCTAGGCCTGAGAACATTCACTTGCTGTTGGAGAAATGATGATTTGCCTCAAAAATAAGCTTTCCATGTTTTTCCAAGGTAATTTTATCAAGAGTGTTTATGCTAGAAGAGAGGAAATATTAGGTGATACACCAATGATTTCCATTACAAGACGAAACCTGAATAACACCCTATCACCCTATGATTTTCATGAACAGACACCTTTGCTGGTGTCACCTACAACAAGGTCACTTTGACGTGGTTGTGAGACGGCTTCCCCTGATTCACCTTGGCAGACTGAGGCAGTTTTCTACCCTGTGATTGATCTCAGTGTTACCTGGATATTCTTAGCCCAAACTCCTGTGTGAAAGCCTTGAATAATTTGCAATCCCTGCCATGAGCTTGGCAGCTGATTTATTACAGATCGTTGCTACAGAGGTGTACAGAGGTGCCAGGTAGTGAGAGCACCTGGAGTGAGGCGAGGGAGACAGCCACTATCCTCACACAGCAAATGGAAGCAAGACAGATAACACAAATTAGATTCCATGCTATAAAAAGTCCAAACTAACTGTAGTCTTTCCTGTTAAAGGCTTATCAGTGAGTAATTTAGTCAATCTCTCTCCACTTCCTCTCCCCCAGTGTCATGGATAGAATTGTGTTCCCCAAAAACATGTGTATCAATTTGGCTGGGCCATGATTTCCACTTTTGTGTGATTGTCCACCGTTTTGTCAACTGATTTGATTTTCCTATGTGTTGTAAATCCTACCTCTATAATGTTAATGAGGTGGGAGAGGCAGCAGTTATGTTAGTAAGGCAGGACTCAGTCTACAAGATTGAATTGTCTTGAGCTAATCTCTTTTAAGGGATAAGAGAGAGAAGTGAGCAGAGAGGCAGGGGGACCTTATATCACCAAGAAAGCAGCACCGGGAGGATAGCGTGTCCTTTTGACCTAGGGTCCCTGGATAGAGGAGCTCCTAGTCCAGGGGAAGACTAGTGACAAGGACCTTCCTCCAGATCTGACAGAGACAGAGATACTTTCCCTGGAGCTGAAATCCCGAATTTGGACTTGTAGCCTACTAGACTGTGAGAGAATAAACTTCTGTTTGTTGAAGCCATCCACTTGTGGTATTTCTGTTATAGCAGCCCTAGATAGCTAAGCCATCCACTTGTGGTATTTCTGTTATAGCAGCCCTAGATAACTAAGCCATCCACTTGTGGTATTTCTGTTATAGCAGCCCTAGATAACTAAGACACCCAGCTTCTCACTTCCATTTATCTCACCTGTGTGTCTCACCAAATGTTATCAAGAAAAAAAAGAAGTTGCTGTTGAATCCATTCCGGCTCATAGTGACCCTATAGGATAGAGTAGAACTACCCCATAGGGTTTCCAAGCTGAAAGCTGGTGGATTTAAACTGCTGACCTTTATTTAGCAGCCAAACTCTTAACCACTGTGCCACCAGAGCTCCACCAAATGTGACAGCCCCAGTGAATATCTTCCCCACTTTGTTCTACTGCAAAAACCCCACTTTGAGTTCAACTGAAGACAAGAAACCATGCTAAAAAAATATAAGCATGCAAGTGGCTGAGCCTTACATTTCCTCTGAGGAAGAAGAGTAGCCACCATTCATTCAGAATGCTATATGTAGCATGTCTCCCAAATAACTCAGATAACCAGTGTCGGAGATAGCTACCCATGGCATGTGTTCCTTTTCTGAGCTGGTCGTATCTTTGTTACTAATCAACTCTCATTACATGTGAAAACTTCCCCAGTATTCTCCTATATGACATTTTGATTTCTTCCAAGAAAAACATTCTTACAAAAACTACAAAGAGATACCTCCTTTGAATTGAATACTTTAAATGGGTTAATTGTGTGGAATGTGAATTATACCTCCATAAAGCTGTTGTCAGAGAGAGACAGAGAGAGATGCATTGATGAATGGCTTCCTGCCTTGTGCATGCTGCTAGGTCTTCTACTGAACGTAGATTCTCATAAGACAGTTGTCTGCCCTCCGTGCAGTATGCAGAAATGCATATGCCCACAGAGTCTAAGGAACTGGCTCCACAATTATCTATAAATCTTTTGGGAAATGTGGGAGGCCATCTCTTGGAATCTTCAAAGCTTGTTGTGATGGATTGTATTTTGCTGTCCAAAAATATGCGTTGTAAGTCCTAGTCCCTATACCTGTGGTTATAATCCCATCTGGGAATGGATTTTCTGTCACGTTAACGAGGCAGTATTAGTGTAGGGTGCATCTTAAATCAATCTCTTTTGCGATATAAAAGAGCAGATAAGCAAGCAAGCACAAAAGGAATTTACATGCCACGTGTAACTTAGGATCACCAAGGAACTTAGCAAAAGACAGAATAGAAGCTGAAAAGAGGCAAGAACTTTCCTCCAGAGCAGGCAGAGAGAGAGCCTTTCCTTAGAGCCAGTGTCCTGATCTTGGACTTCTACTCTCCTAAACTGTGAGAAAATAAATTTCTGTTTCTTAAAGCCACACACTTTATTTCTGTTCTATCAGCACTAGATAACTAAGACAATTGTCTTCTTTATTAGGTTGTTAGCCAAGCATGCCATACTTGGAAAACGTTTACCCAAAGAGCACGTAGAAGATAATTCTATCTTGAGAGTATGTGCTATTTTCAGAGTCCTCCTAGATTTTTCTGGGAGAGAATGATGCCATCTTCCAAGAGGGCCAGAAAATTATCATTATGGTCAAACTAATGAAGAAAAAGTTCCTGGAGAGACTTCATCTACATTTCATTAAACATGGCAGTCAGAAGGTGTTTATTCAATGAACTCCTGCTTCTTGCTTCCCTACCCTTCCTTTTCCCACTTGCATTGAAAACAGCAAACGAATTATTCTATGAGGCAATCTGAAAGAAGGCAGATTAATTTGAGACTGGCTTATTACCTGACTCATATTTTTGGTCTGTAAGTTAATGTGTCAAAATTGTATTCATACCTGTTGAATGAATGCAGTTATTTAATTTCTATTTTTTTTCTCCTTTTTTCTACCAAATAAAACTGTTCCTCAAACTTCGTAAAAGTAAGCTGCCCATCTACAGCCAAAAACAGTCAAGTCTCACCTGGCCCAGTTTCTTGCTATTCTCTGAGGAACACATTGATGGTTTGACACGTTTGTGCCATGTACCTACCCCCACACTATTTTATTTATTTTTTTTAGGTACATGAATATTTTCTTAAATAATTTTTATTGTGCTTTAAGTGAAACCTTACAAATCAAGTCAGTCTCTCACACAAAAACCCATATACACCTTGCTCCGCACTCCCAATTACACTCCCCCTAATGAGACAGCATGCTCTCTCCCTCCACTCTCTCCTTTCATACCCGTTTCGCCAGCTTCTAACCCCCTCCACCCTCCAGGCAGAAGATGCCAACATAGTCTCAAGTGTCCACCTGATCCAAGAAGCTCACTTCTCACCAGCATCCTTCTCCAACCCATTGTCCAGTCCAATCCATGTCTGAAGAGTTGGCTTCAGGAATGGTTCCTGTCTGGGACAACAGAAGGTCTGGTCCCTCTAGTCTCAGTCAGGCCATTAAATCTGGGCTAATGAGAATTTGGGGTCTGCATCCCACCATTCTCCTGCTCCCTCAGGGGTTCTTTTGTGCTCCCTGTCAGGGCAGTCATCTGTTGTAGCCAGTCACCATCTAGTTCTTCTGGTCTCAGGATGATGTAAGTCTCTGGTTCATGTGGCCCTTTCTGTCTCTTGGGCTTGTAATCACTTTGTGTCCTTGGTGTTCTTCATTCTCCTTTGATCCAGGTGGGTTGAGACCAATTGATGCAACTTAGATGGCCGCTTGCTAGCATTTAAGACCCCAGACTCCACTCTTCAAAGTGGGATGCAGAATGTTTTCTTAATAGATTTTATTATGCCAGTTGACTTAGATGTCCCCTGAAACCGTGCTCCCCAGACCCCTGCCCCTGCTACACTGGCCTTCGAAGCATTCAGTTTATTCAGGAAACTTCCTTGCTTTTGGTTTAGTCCAATTATTTTGACCTCCCCTGTATTGTGTGCTATCTTTCCCTTCACCTAAAGTAGTTCTTATCTACTATCTAATTAGTGAATGCCTCCTCCCGCCCTACCTCCCTCACCCCTCTCATAATCACAAAAGAATGTTTTCTTCTCAGTTTAAACTATTTCTCAAGTTCTTATAATAGTGGTCTTATACAATATTTGTCCTTTTGCAAGTGACTCATTTCACTCAGCATAATGCCTTCCAGGTTCCTCCACGTTATGAAATGTTTCACAGATTCCTCACTGTTCTTTATTGATGCATAGTATTCCATTGTGAGAATATACCATAATTTATTTATCCATTCATCCGTTGATGGGCGCCTTGGTTGCTTCCATCTTTTTGCTATTGTAAACAGTGCTGCTATAAACATGGGTGTGCATGTATCTGTTCGTGTAAAGGCTCTTATTTCTCTAGGATATATTCCAAGGAGCGGAATTGCTGGATCGTATGGTAGTTCTATTTCTAGCTTTTTAAGCAAGCGCCAAATCGATTTCCAAAGTGGTTGTACCATTTAACATTCCCACCAGCAGTGCATAAGTGTTTCAATCTCTCCACAGCCTCTCCATCATTTATTATTTTGTGTTCTTTGGATTAATGCCAGCCTTTTGTTGTTGTTGTTGTTGTTGTTGGAGTGAGATGAAATTTCATTGTAGTTTTGATCTGCGTTTCTCTAATGGCTAATGACCGTGAACATTTCCTCATATATCTGTTAGCAACCTGAATGTCTTCTTTAGTGAAGTTCTATTCATATCTTGTGCCTATTTTTTAATTGAGTTTTTGTGGTATCATGTAGATTTTAGAGATCAGGCACTGATCAGAAATGTCATAGCTAAAAACTTTTTCCCAGTCTGTAGGTAGTCTTTTTACTCTTTTGGTGAAGTCTTTGGATGAGCATAGGTGTTTGATTTTTAGGAGCTCCCAGTTATCTAGTTTTTCTTCTACATTCTTTATAATGTTTTGTATACTGTTTATGCCATGTATTAGAGCTCCTAACGTTGTCCCTATTTTTTCTGCCATGATCTTTATGTTTTTAGATTTTATATTTAGGCCTTTGATCATTTTGAGTTAGTCTTTGTGCATGGAGTGAGGTATGGGTCTTGTTTCATTTTTTTGCAGATGGATATCCAGTTATGCCAGCACCATTTCTTAAAAAGACTGTCTTTTCCCCCATTTAACTGTTTTGGGGTCTTTGTCAAGTATCAACTGCTCATATGTGGATGGATTTATGTCTGGATTCTCAATTCTGTTCCATTGGTCCATGTATCTGTTATTGTACCAGTACTAGGCTGTTTCGACTATTGTGGTGGTTATAATAGGTTCTAAAATCAGGTGCAGTAAGGCCTCCCACTTTATTCTTCTTTTTCATTAATGCCTTATTTATCTGGGGCCTCTTTCTCTTCCAAATGAAGTTGGCGATTTGTTTCTCCATCTCGTTAAAGAATGTCGTTGCGATTTGGATCAGAATTGCTTTAAATGTATAGATCGCTTTTGGTAGAATAGACATTTTCATAATGTTAAGTCTTCCTATCCACGAGCAAGCTATGTTCTTCCACTTTTGCAAGTCTCCTTTGATTTCTTGCAGAAGTGTATTGTAGTTTTCTTTGTATAAGTCTTTTACACCTCTGGTAAGATTTATTCCTAAGTATTTGATCTTCTTGGGGGCTACTGTAAATGGCATTGATTTGGTGATTTCCTCTTCGAGGTTCTTTTTGTTGGTGTAGAGTAATCCAACTGATTTTTGTAGGTTTATCTTGTATCCCGATACTCTGCTGAGCTCTTCTATTAGTTTCAGTAGTTTTCTGGAGGATTCCTTAGGGTTTCCTGTGTATAAGATCATGTCATCTGGAAACAGAGATACTTTTACTTCTTTCTTGCCAAACTGGATGACCTTATATTTCTTTATCTAGCCTAATTGCTCTGACTAGGACTTCCAGAACAATGTCGAATAAGAGTGGTGATAAAGGGCATCCTTGTCTGGTTCCCAATCTCAATGGGAATGTTTTCAGCCTCTCTCCATTTAGGGTGATGTTGGCTGTTGGCTTTGTATAAATGCCCTTTATTATGTTGAGGAATTTTTCTTCTATTCCTGTTTTGCTGAGAGTTTTTATCATGAATGAGTGTGAACTTTGTCAAATACCTTTTCTGCATCAATTGATAAAATAATGTGATTCTTGTCTTTTGTTTTATCTATTTGGTGGATTACTTTAATTGTTTTTCTAATGTTGAACCATCCCTGCATACCTAGTATGAATCCCACTTGGTCATGGTGAATTATATTTTTGGTTTTGTTGAATTCTATTGGCTAGAATTTTGTTGAGGATTTTTGCACCTACATTCGTGAGGGATATAGGTCTATAATTGTCTTTTCTTGTGGTGTCTTTACCTGGTTTTTCTATCAGAGATATGGAGGCTTCATAGAATGAGTTTGGTAGTATTTCGTCCTTTTCTATGGTCTGAAATACCTTTAGTAGTAGTGGTGTTAATTCCTCTCTGAAAGTTTGGTAGAACTCTGCAGTGAAGCTGTCCTGACCAGGGCTTTTTTTTGTTGGAAGTTTTTCAATTACCTTTTCAATCTCTTATTTTGTTATGGGTCTATTTAGTTGTTCTACCTCTGTTTGTGTTAGTTTAGGTAGGTAGTGTGTTTCTAGGAATTCATCCATTTCTTCTAGGTTTTCAAATTTGTTTGAGTATAGTTTTTTATGCCAATCTGATATGATTCTTTTAATTTCAGTTGAGTCTGCTGTAATATCACCCATCTCATTTCTTATTCTCATTATTTGCTTCCTCTCCTGTTTTTCTTTTGTCAGTTTGGCCAGTGATTTATCAATTTTGTTGATTTTTTCAAAAAACCAGCCATTGGTCTTGTTAATTCTTTCAATTGTTTTTCTGTTTTCTATTTCATTTAGTTCAGCTCTAATTTTTATCATTCGTTTTCTTCTGGTGTCTTGAGTTTCTTTTGTTGCTCTCTTTCTGTTTGTTCAAGTTGTAGGGATAGTTCTTTGATTTTGGCCCTTTCTTCTTTTTGAATGTGTGCATTTATTGATATAAATTGGCCTCTGAGCACTACTCTTGCTCTGTCCCAAAGGTTCTGATAGGAAGTGTTTTCATTCTCATTGGATTCTCTGAATTTCTTTTTTCCATCCGTAATGTCTTCTATAATCCAGCCTTTTTTGAGCAGGGTACTGTTCAGTTTCAAGTGTTTGATTTCTTTTCCCTGCTTTTCCTTTTATTGATTTCCACTTTTATGGCCTTATGGTCAGAGAAGATGCTTTGTAATATTTCAATGTGTTGGATTCTGCTAAGGCTTGCTTTATGACCTAATATGTGGTCTATTCTAGAGAATGTTCCATGCGTACTAGAAAAGAAAGTATACTTGGTTGCTGTTTGGTGGAGTGTTCCGTATATGTTTATGAGGTCAAGTTGGTTGATTGTGACATTTAGTTCTTCCGTGTCTTTATTGAGCTTCTTTCTGGATGTCCTGTCCTTCACCGAAAGTGGTGTGTTGAAGTCTCCTGCATTTATTGTGGAGCTGTCTATCTCACTTTTCAATGCTGATAGTTTGTTTCATGTATCTTGCAGCCCTGCCATTGGGTGCATAAATATTTAATACGGTTATATCTTCTTGTTGTATTGTCCCTTTAATCATTGTATAGTGTCCTTCCTTATCCTTTCTGATGAATTTAACTTTAAAGTCTATTTTGTCAGAAATTAATTTTGCCACTCCTGCTCTTTTTTGATTATTGTTTGCTTGATATATTTTTGTCCATCCTTTGAGTTTTAGTTTGTTTGTGTCTCTAAGTCTAAGGTGTGTCTCTCGTAGGCAGCATATAGATGGATCTTGTTTTTTATTCCATTCTGCCACTTTCTGTCTCTTTATTGGTGCATTTAGTACATTTACGTTCAGAGTAATTATGGATAGGTAGGAATTTAGTGCTATCATTTTGATGTCTTTTTTTTGTGTGTTGACAGTTTCTTTTTCCCACTGGATTTTATGCGCTGAGATTTTCTTTATATATTGTCCTTTCCTCATATTTGTTGTTGTTGATTTTGTTTCTGCTGAGCCTCTATTTTTCCCTTGTATTTTATTTTGATGAGTAGGTTAGTTTGTCTCCTTTATGGTTACCTAATTATTTACCCCTATTTTTCTAAATTTAAACCTAACTTTTATTTCTTTGTATTGCCGTATATTCCTCTCCATATGGAAGGTGTATGATTACATTTCTTAGTCCCTCTTTGTTATTTTGATGTTGTCTTCTTTTATGGAATACCATTGCTGTTACCCTGTTTTGGGCTTTTTTTTTTATAATCTTGCTTTGTGTTTTTGGATTTCCCTGTCTGGGTTGACTTCTGGTTGCTCTGCCGAGAGTTCTAGTCTTGGGTTGATACCTGACATTATTGATTTCCTAACCAAAGAACTCCCTTTAGTATTTCCTGTAGTTTTTGTTTGGTTTTTATGAATTCCCTCAACTTGTGTTTACCTGGAAATGTCTTAACTTCACCTTCATATTTAAGAGACAGTTTTGCTGGATATATGATTCTTGACTGGCAATCTTTTTCCTTCAATTTTTTAAATATGTCATCCCATTGCTTTCTTGCCTGCATGGTTTCTGCCAAGTAGTCCAAGCATATTCTTATTGGCTCTCCTTTTCATTTATCCCTTGCTGCTCTTATAATTCTCTCTTTATTTTTGGTTTTGGCAAGTTTGATTATAATACATCTTGGTGACTTTCTTTTAACATCTACCTTATGTGGAGTTTGATGAGCATCTTGGATAGATATCTTCTCTTCTTTCACAATATCAGGGAAGTTTTCTGCCAACAAATCTTCAACAATTTTGTCTGTATTTTGTATTATCCCTCCCTGTTCTGGTACTCCAATCACTCCTAGGTTATTTCTCTTGATAGAGTCCCACATGATTCTTAAGTTTTCTTCATTTTTTAAATTCTTTTATCTGATTTTTTCTTCAAATATATTAATGCCGAGTGATTTGTCTTTGAGTTCAGAAATTCTGGCTTTGCTCAACTCTGCTCCTCTGACTTTCTGTTATCTTATTCTGTAATTTTATTGTTAATCTTCTGAATTTCTGATTGCTCTCTTTCTATGGATTTTTCCAGCTTATTAAACTTTTCATTATGTACCTGAATAATCTCTCTAATTTCTTTGGTTGCTTTATCTGTGTGTTCCTTGGCTTGTTCTGCGTATTGCCTCATTTCCTTTCTGATGTCTTGAAGAGTTCTGTATATTAAACTTTTATATTCTGCATTTGGTAATTCCAGGAATGCACTTTCATCTAGAAGATCCCTGGGTTCTTTGAGAGCCTATTGAGGTGATCATGGTCTGTTTCTTTATGTGACTTGATATTGACTGTTGTCTCCGAGCCATCTATACGTTATTGTATTAGTTTATGCTTGCATACTGTGTCGTAGCTTCTTGCTTTGTTTTGGTTTGGTATACTCCTATGGGTTGCCTGAGTGAGCTGGCTTGATTATTTTTGCCTTTGGAGCTCTGGTGTCCTGTCTGCAGCAGGTTAGAGCTGTTATTAGGTATATCAGTCTAGGAGTTCATTCAGTTTTCTTGTATGAATTCAGCTTAGGTTTCCAGGTAGGTGATCATCAGGTGTGTGGTACAGGCTCTGTCCTACAGTCTTAGAGGGGCAGGGGTGATTGGCATATATACCGGTATCTGATTGCACCAGAGGGTCATGCTCTGAACAAGGTAGGAGGCTGAGAATTGACCCCCAAGTGTCTCTGAGGAAAATGTGTTTCTGTTTCCTAGAGCTTGCTGGTGGGTGGGTTCTGCAGAGGTACCATGGGCACCCAAAGTTTTTGGTTGTAAGGACTAGGAGGTGCCAGCTATCTTTGGACCCCTGTCGTGGGTGGCTTGGTGACCTGAGTAGAGCTGCCAGTCCTTAGGTCCCTGATGTGGGTAGGCGAGGACCTTGTTTAATACGCAAAGCAATGTCAAATGTGAAACACCCACCTCTCTACCGCAAAGCTGAAATGGTTGGAGTTTGTGAACAAGGGCCTATTCTCCTGAAATAGGCTCACACAGGTCCATGCAGAAGGGATAGGTGCTCAAGGTCCACGGACAGTTTGTGCCTCAACAGGAGCCGCTTCTGTCCTGAGCTCCCCTGGTTAATGGAGCTAGGAAATGATCTTTTTCCTCCAATTGCAAATTTTTTCCTTCCCCAAGGCCAGGAGGATGGCTCTAGGTGCTCACCAGGGTCTATCTCAGACCCAGGGATTCAGCCGCTGAAGCCGGCTTGAGGGTGGGAGGGTCATGGTAAAATATATACAGGTACTTAGCTTCTGCCTGGAGCTCTGTTGTCATCCGGTTTCAGAGGTGTGAGTAGGCTGTGTGGCTGGCTGCTTCTCCCTGAGGAAACTGTGGCCAAACGCTTGTACCAGCCCACCACCACTGCCACCGCTCCGGGATTGGTGCCTGAGGGCTCCCCGTGATTCAGGTCTGGTAACTCTTCTCCACTTCTGAATAGTCTCTTCCTCACCCTGCCCCTCAGTTTGTTGTCTAAACTTGCCTTTGATGCTCAGGGCTCCCAGCTTGTCACAAATATACTCATTTCACTTGTTTTTTCTGGTCTTTGTTATAAAGAGGACTTGCCTGAAGCGTCTGTCTATTACACCATCTTGGCTCCGCCTCCCAGTCTCATTTTATTTTATGGGCCTGTCTAATCTTTGGCTGAAGGGTGAACCTCAGGAGTGACTCAATTACTGAGCTGCAAGGGGGCCCGGGGGCCATACTCTCAGGTTTTCTCCAGTCTCCATCAGGCCAGCAAGTCTGGCCTTTCCTTTTGAGTTAGAATTTTGTTCTACGTTTTTCTCCTACCCTCTCAGAGACCCTGTTGTGTTCCCTGTCAGAGTAGGCAGTAGTGGCAGCCGGGCACCATTTAGTTGTAAAAACAGTCTTTTAATAGTTTAAATAAAATAACACCTCAATCCCCAATTCTACACATGAAAAAAATTGATTCTTTTCCTCTTATAAAGTCAGAATTAATAATGCAAATTTTACCTACAGTACAATTCACCCTTTTTTTGGTGTACAGATCTATGAGTTGCAGTTACTGTATACAGTTAGACACTGTATACAAATAAGATACATAACTTTTTCTTTAAACCAAAAAAATTCTGAACACTTTGGTAGTCAACCTTTTTCCCATAATCCAACTTCTGTAAACCACTGCTCTGTTTTGTGTTCCTAGAGTTTGTCTTTTACAATATGCCAATAAATGTAAATCAACAACCTTTTGAGGTTCATCCATGTTGTTATATGTGTCAGTAGTTTGTTTGTTTTGTAGCTGAGTAACATTCTATTGTATGGATGTATTGAAATTTGCTGGCCCATTAAGCAGTTTACAGGCACGTAGATGGTTTCGCTATTTGGTAACTATGGAGCTGCTATAAAAGCTGCTGTATGGTAACTATAAAGCTGCATTAAAAACATATCTGTGTGAATGTAAGTTTTCATTTTTCTTGGGTAAATATCTAGAAGTGTGGTTGTTGTGTTGTTATTGCTGTTAGTTACTGTGGAGTCAGCTCTGAATCATGGAGATCTTGCGTATAACAGAGCAAAACAATGCCCAGTCTTGCACCAACCTCACAAATGTTGGTATGCTCGAGCCCATTTTCACAGCCACCATGTCAATCTCTTTCATGGAGCTGTTGCCATCGAATCAATTCCAACTAATAGAGGCTCCATATGATGGAGCATAACTGCCCCATAGGGTTTCCTAGGCAGTAAGCTTTACAAGAGCAGATCACCAGCTCTTTTCTGACGTGGAGCCACAGGTGGGTTTGAACCTCCTGCCTTTAAGTTATAAGCCTAGCACTTTATGCAATGTGCCACCAGGGTTCCTTCTCTTGGAGGCTTCATCTCATGGAGGGTTTCCCACATTTTCACTGACCCTCTGCTTCAAAACCTATTTTTCTGTTCTTCTAACAGTCCAAGGTATATTCAATATTGTTCTGTAGTGTTAGATTGTTGTTTGGTGCCATCGAGATTGTTCCGACTCATGGGGACCCTATGTACACAGAATGAAATACTGCCCAGTTCTGCGCCATCCTCACAAATGTTGCTATCTTTGAGCCCATTGTTGCAGCCACAGTGTCGATCCATCTCATTGAGGGTCTTCCTCTTTTTTGCTGATCCTCTACCAAGCGTGATGTCCTCCTCCAGGGACTGATCCCTCCTGATAACATGCCCGAAGTATCTGAGATGCAGTCTCGCCATCCTTGACTCTAAGGAATGTCTTCCAAGACAGATTTGTTCATTCTTTTGGCAGTCCATGGTATATTCAATATTCTTCATCAACACCATAATTCAAGGATGTCAGTGCATCTTTGGTCTTCCTTATTCATTGTACCGCTTTCATATCTATATGAGGTGATTGGAAACACTATGGCTTGAGTCAGGTGTACCTTACTCCTCAAAGTAACAACTTTGCTTTTTAACACTTTAAAGAGGTCTTTTCAGGTTTGCCCAATGCAATAAGGTATTTGATTTCTTGACTGCTGCATCCATGGGCTTGAATGGTGGATCCAAGTAAAATGTAATCCTTGACAATTTCAAGATTTTCTTCATTTATAATGATGTTGCTGATTGGCCCAGTTACGTTGATTTTTGCTTTGTTTATGTGGAGCTGTAATCTACACTGAAGGTGGTAGTCTTTGATCCTCATCAGTGTATACTTCAAGTCCTCTTTGTTTTAAGCAAGCAAGGCTGTGTTGTCTGTATAATGCAGGTTATTAATGAGTCTTCCTCCAATCTTGATGTCACATTCTTCATATAGCCAGCTTCTCAGATTATTGCTCAGCATACAGATTGAATAAGTATGGTGAAAGGATACGACTGTGATGCATACCATTCCTGACTTTAAACCACAGAGCACCCCCTTGTTTTGTTTGAATGACAGACTCTTGGTCTATGTACAGGGTTCCCATGAGCACAACTAAGTGTTCTGGAATTCCCATTCTTCACAATGTTGTCTATAACTTATTACGATCCACACAGTCAAATGCCTTTGCATAGCCAATAAAACACAGGTAAACGTCTTTCTGGTATTCCCTGCTTTCAGCCAAGAGCCATCTGACATCAGCAGTGATATCCCTCATTCCAAATCCTCTTCTGAATCCAGCTTGACTTTTTGGCAGTTCCCTGTCGATGATTGATGCAACCATTTTTGAACGATCTTCAGCAAAATTTTACTTTTGTGTGATATTAATGAAATTATTCACTAATTTCTGCATTCTGTTGGATCACTTCCTTCAAAATGGATACACATATAGACCTCTTCTAGTCAGTTGGTCAGGTAGCTGTCTTCCAAATTTTTTTGCATAGAAAAATGAGCTCTTCCAGTGTTGAATCTCTTTCTTGAAACATCTCAATAGGTATTTCATCAGTTCCTGGAGTCTTGTTTTTCTACAATGCCTTCAGTTCATTTTGAGCTTCTTCCTTCAATACTATTGGTTGTTGATTATTTGCTACCTCCTGAAATGATTGAATTTTTTTTTTTTAACTTTTATTAAGCTTCAAGTGAACTTTTACAAATCCAATCAGTCTGTCACATATAAGTTTACATACATCTCACTCCCTACTCCCACTTGCTCTCCGCCTCTTGAGTCAGCCCTTTCAGTCTCTCCTTTCTTGACAATTTTGCCTGCTTCCCTCTCTCTCTATCTTCCCATCCCCCCTCCAGACAAGAGTTGCCAACACAATCTCAAGTGTCCACCTGATATAATTAGCTCACTCTTCATCAGCGTCTCTCTCCCACCCGCTGACCAGTCCTTTTCATTTCTGATGAGTTGTCTTTGGGGATGGTTCCTGTCCTGTGTCAACAGAAGGTCTGGGGAGCATGGCCACCGGGATTCCTCCAGTCTCAGTCAGACCATTAAGTTTGGTCTTTTTATGAGAATTTGGGGTCTGTATCCCACTGATCTCCTGCTCCCTCAGGGGTCCTCTGCTGTGCTCCCTGTCAGGGCAGTCGTCGATTGTGGCCGGGCACCAACTAGTTCTTCTGGTCTCAGGATGATGTAGGTTTCTGGTTCATGTGGCCCTTTCTGTCTCTTGGGCTGTTAGTTCTCGTGTGGCCTTGGTGTTCTTCATTTTCCTTTGCTCCAGGTGGGTTGAGACCAATTGCTGCATCTTAGATGGCCGCTTGTTAGCATTTAAGACCCCAGATGCCACCTTTCAAAGTGGGATGCAGAATGATTTCATAATAGAATTATTTTGCCAATTGACTTAGAAGTCCCCTCAAACCATGTTCCCCAGACCCCCGCGCTTGCTCCGCTGACCTTTGAAACATTGATTTTATCCCGGAAACTTCTTTGCTTTTGGTCCAGTCCAATTGAGCTGACCTTCCATGTATTGAGTGTTGTCTTTCCCTTCACCCAAAGCAGTTCTTATCTACTGGTTAATCAATAAAAAATCCTCTCCCACCCTCCCTCCCTCCCCCCCTCGTAACCACAAAAGTATGTGTTCTTCTCAGTTTATACTGTTTCTCAAGATCTTATAATAGTGGTCTTATACAATATTTGTCCTTTTGCCTCTGACTCATTTCGCTCAGCATAATGCCTTCCAGGTTCCTCCATGTTATGAAATGTTTCAGAGATTCGTCACTGTTCTTTATCGATGCGTAGTATTCCATTGTGTGAATATACCACAATTTATTTACCCATTCATCTGTTGATGGACACCTTGGTTGCTTCCAACTGTTTGCTATTGTAAACAGCGCTGCAATAAACATGGGTGTGCATATATCTGTTTGTATGAAGGCTCTTGTATCTCTAGGGTATATTCCTAGGAGTGGGATTTCTGGGTTGTATGGTAGTTCTATTTCTAACTGTTTAAGATAATGCCAGATAGATTTCCAAAGTGGTTGTACCATTTTACATTCCCACCAGCAGTGTATGAGAGTTCCAATCTCTCCGCAGCCTCTCCAACATTTATTATTTTGTGTTTTTTGGATTAATGCCAGCCTTGCTGGTGTGAGATGGAATCTCATCGTAGTTTTAATTTGCATTTCTCTAATGGCTAATGATCGAGAGCATTTTCTCATGTATCTGTTAGCTGCCTGAATATCTTTAGTGAAATGTGTGTTCATATCCTTTGCCCACTTCTTGATTGGGTTGTTTGTCTTTTTGTGGTTGAGTTTTGACAGAATCATGTAGATTTTAGAGATCAGGCGCTGGTCGGAGATGTCACAGCTGAAAATTCTTTCCCAATCTGTAGGTGGTCTCTTTACTCTTTTGGAGAAGTCTTTAGATGAGCATAGGTGTTTGATTTTTAGGAGCTCCCAGTTATCTGGTTTCTCTTCATCATTTTTGGTAATGTTTTCTATTCTGTTTATACCTTGTATTAGGGCTCCTAGGGTTGTCCCAATTTTTTCTTCCATGATCTTTATTGTTTTAGTCTTTATGTTTAGGTCTTTGATCCACTTGGAGTTAGTTTTTGTGCATGGTGTGAGGTATGGGTCCTGTTTCATTGTTTTGCAAATGGATATCCAGTTATGCCAGCACCATTTGTTAAAAAGGCTATCTTTTCCCCAGTTAATTGACACTGGTCCTTTGTCAAATATCAGCTGCTCATACGTGGATGGATCTACGTCTGGGTTCTCAATTCTGTTCCATTGGTCTATGTGTCTGTTGTTGTACCAATACCAGGCTGTTTTGACTACTGTGGCTGTATAATAGGTTCTGAAGTCAGTTAAGGTGAGGCCTCCCACTTTCTTCTTCTTTTTCAGTAGTGCTTTGCTTATCCGGGGCTTCTTTCCCTTCCATATGAAATTGGTGATTTGTTTCTCTATCCCCTTAAAATATGACATTGGAATTTGGATCGGAAGTGCGTTAAATGTATAGATGGCTTTTGGTAGAATAGACATTTTTACTATGTTAAGTCTTCCTATCCATGAGCAGGGTATGTTTTTCCACTTAAACATGTCCTTTTTAATTTCTTGTAGTAGAGCTTTGTAGTTTTCTTTGTATAGGTCTTTTACATCCTTGGTAAGATTTATTCCTAAGTATCTTATCTTCTTGGGGGCTACTGTGAATGGTATTGATTTGGTTATTTCCTCTTCGGTGTTCTTTTTGTTGATGTAGAGAAATCCAAGTGATTTTTGTATGTTTATTTTATAACCTGAGACTCTTCTATTAGTTTCAGTAGTTTTCTGCAGGATTCCTTAGGGTTTTCTGTGTATATAATCATGTCATCTGCAAATAGTGATAACTTTACTTCTTCCTTGCCAATCCGGATACCTTTTATTTCTTTGTCTAGCCTAATTGCCCTGGCTAAGACTTCCAATACGATGTTGAATAAGAGAGGTGATAAAGGGCATCCTTGTCTGGTTCCCGTTCTCAAGGGAAATGCTTTCAGGTTCTCTTCATTTAGAGTGATATTGGCTGTTGGCTTTGCATAGATGCCCTTTATTATGTTGAGGAATTTTCCTTCAATTCCTATTTTGGTGAGAGTTTTTATCATGAATGGGTGTTGGACTTTGTCAAATGCCTTTTCTGCATCAATTGATAAGATCATGTGGTTTTTGTCTTTTGTTTTATTTATGTGATGGATTACATTAATGGTTTTTCTGATATTAAACCAGCCTTGCATACCTGGTATAAATCCCACTTGATCAGGGTGAATTATTTTTTTGATGTGTTGTTGGATTCTATTGGCTAGAATTTTGTTGAGGATTTTTGCATCAATGTTCATGAGGGATATAGGTCTATAATTTTCTTTTTTTGTAATGTCTTTACCTGGTTTTGGTATCACGGAGATGGTGGCTTCATAGAATGAGTTGGGTAGTATTCTGTCATTTTCTATGCTTTGGAATACCTTTAGTAGTAGTGGTGTTAACTCTTCTCTGAAAGTTTGGTAGAACTCTGCAGTGAAGCCGTCCGGGCCAGGGCTTTTTTTTGTTGGGAGTTTTTTGATTACCGTTTCAATCTCTTTTTTTGTTATGGGTCTATTTAGTTGTTCTACTTCTGAATGTGTTAGTTTAGGTAGGTAGTGTTTTTCCAGGAATTCATCCATTTTTTCTAGGTTTTCAAATTTGTTAGAGTACAATTTTTTGTAGTAATCTGAAATGATTCTTTTAATTTCATTTGGTTCTGTTGTGATGTGGTCCTTCTCGTTTCTTATTTGGGTTATTTGTTTCCTTTCCTGTATTTCTTTAGTCAGTCTAGCCAATGGTTTATCAATTTTGTTAATTTTTTCAAAGAACCAGCTTTTGGCTTTGTTAATTCTTTCAATTGTTTTTCTGTTCTCTAATTCATTTAGTTCAGCTCTAATTTTTATTATTTGTTTTCTTCGGGTGCCTGATGGATTCTTTTGTTGCTCACTTTCTATTTGTTCAAGTTGTAGGGACAGTTCTCTGATTTTGGCTCTTTCTTCTTTTTGTATGTGTGCATTTATTGATATAAATTGGCCTCTGAGCACTGCTTTTGCTGTGTCCCAGAGGTTTTGATAGGAAGTATTTTCATTCTCGTTGCTTTCTATGAATTTCCTTATTCCCTCCTTGACGTCTTCTATAACCCAGTCTTTTTTCAGGAGGGTGTTGTTCAGTTTCCAAGTATTTGATTTCTTTTCCCTAGTTTTTCTGTTATTGATCTCTAGTTTTATTGCCTTGTGGTCTGAGAAGATGCTTTGTAATATTTCGATGTTTTGGACTCTGCAAAGGTTTGTTTTATGACCTAATATGTGGTCTATTCTAGAGAATGTTCCATGTGCGCTAGAAAAAAAAGTATATTTTGCAGCAGTTGGGTGGAGAGTTCTGTATAAGTCAACGAGGTCAAGTTGGTTGATTGTTGTAATTAGATCTTCCGTGTCTCTGTTGAGCTTCTTACTGGATGTCCTGTCCTTCTCCGAAAGTGCTGTGTTGAAGTCTCCTACTATAATTGTGGAGGTGTCTATCTCACTTTTCAATTCTGTTAAAATTTGATTTATGTATCTTGCAGCCCTGTCATTGGGTGCATAAATATTTAATATGGTTATATCTTCCTGATCAATTGTCCCTTTTATCATTATATAGTGTCCTTCTTTATCCTTTGTGGTGGATTTAAGTCTAAAGTCTATTTTGTCAGAAATTAATATTGCTACTCCTCTTCTTTTTTGCTTATTGTTTGCTTGATATACTTTTTTCCATCCTTTGAGTTTTAGTTTGTTTGTGTCTCTAAGTCTAAGATGTGTCTCTTGTAGGCAGCATATAGATGGATCGTGTTTCTTTATCCAGTCTGTGACTCTCTGTCTCTTTATTGGTGCATTTAGTCCATTTACATTCAGGGTAATTATAGATAAATAAGTTTTTAGTGCTGTCATTTTGATGCCTTTTTATGTGTGTTGTTGACAATTTCATTTTTCCACATACTTTTTTGTGCTGAGGCGTTTTTCTTAGTAAATTGTGAGATCCTCATTTTCATAGTGTTTGACCTTATGTTAGTTGAGTCGTTACGTTTTTCTTGGCTTTTATCTTGAGTTATAGAGTTGTTATACCTTTTTGTGGTTACCTTATTATTTACCCCTATTTTTCTAAGTAAAAACCTAACTTGTATTGTTCTATATCGCCTTGTATCACTCTCCATATGGCAGGTCAATGCCTCCTGTATTTAGTCCCTCTTTTTGATTATTGTGATCTTTTACCTATTGACTTCCATGATTCCCTGTTATGTGTATTTTTTTTTAATTAATCTTAATTTGTTTGTTTTTGTGATTTCCCTATTTGAGTTGATATTAGGACGTTCTGTTTTGTGACCTTGTGCTGTGCTGATATCTGATATTATTGGTTCTCTGACCAAACGATATCCTTTAGTATTTCTTGTAGCTTTGGTTTGGTTTTTGCAAATTCTTTAAACTTGTGTTTGTCTGTAAATATTTTAATTTCTCCTTCATATTTCAGAGAGAGTTTTGCTGGATATATGATCCTTGGCTGGCAGTTTTTCTCCTTCAGTGTTCTGTATATGTCGTCCCATTCCCTTCTTGCCTGCATGGTTTCTGCTGAGTAGTCAGAACATATTCTTACTGATTCTCCCTTGAAGGAAACCTTTCTTTTCTCCCTGGCTGCTTTTAAAATTTTCTGTTTATCTTTGGTTTTGGCAAGTTTGATGATAATATGTCTTGGTGTTTTTCTTTTTGGATCAATCTTAAATGGGGTTCGATGAGCATCTTGGATAGATATCCTTTCGTCTTTCATGATGTCAGGGAAGTTTTCTGTCAGGAGTTCTTCAACTATTTTCTCTGTGTTTTCTGTCCCCCCTCCCTGTTCTGGGACTCCAATCACCCGCAGGTTATCCTTCTTGATAGAGTCCCACATAATTCTTAGGGTTTCTTCATTTTTTTAAATTCTTTTATCAGATTTTTTTCAGCTATGTTGGTGTTGATTCCCTGGTCCTCCAGATGTCCCAGTCTGCATTCTAATTGCTTGAGTCTGCTCGTCTGACTTCCTAGTGCGTTGTCTAATTCTGTGATTTTATTGTTAATCTTTTGGATTTCTACATGTTGTCTCTCTATGGATTCTTGCAACTTATTAATTTTTCCACTATGTTCTTGAATAATCTTTTTGAGTTCTTCAACAGTTTTATCAGTGTGTTCCTTGGCTTTTTCTGCAGTTATCCTAATTTCATTTGTGATATCATTAAGCATTCTGTAAATTAGTTTTTTATATTCTGTATCTGATAATTCCAAGATTGTATCTTCATTTGGGAAAGATTTTGATTCTTTTGTTTGGGGGGTTGGAGAAGCTGTCATGGTCTGCTTCTTTAAGTGGTTTGATATGGATTGTTGTTTCCGAGCCATCACTGGGAAACTAGTTTTTCCAGAAAATCCGCTAAAAAAAAAATGCAGTCAGATCCCTATCAGAGTTCTCCCTCTGGCTCAGGCTATTCAGATGTGAATGAAGCCGCCTGGGGAGGGTGGGGGAGGGAACAGAGAGATAGGAGAGTAGCACCTCAGAATATAGCCAGAGTTGCTTGTCTTGCTTGGAATGACTATTATATCTGAAATTCCCGCGGGCACATCGCCTATGTGTGCTGGCTGTGTGGAGATTGCCCCCGGGGGGTCTGGCCCGCTGGAGTCAAGGTCAGATCCTCCACTTCCAGCCCCACACCCAGCGTCAAGGCTCCCCTACTGGGATGGTGCACTCTCGACTCCAAAATCAGTCGCTGCCTCCCGGGGACTTCTCGTCCCTCCAGCCGCGTGGCCGTGCCGC
Organism: Elephas maximus indicus; assembly: GCF_024166365.1. Classification (NCBI taxonomy): domain Eukaryota; kingdom Metazoa; phylum Chordata; class Mammalia; order Proboscidea; family Elephantidae; genus Elephas; species Elephas maximus. The sequence goes on from NC_064827.1 coordinate 115,315,821, forward strand.
CTCCGAGAACCAGTTGGGCCTCCTCCCGGGGTTAGTTCAGATGGGTGGAGCAGCTCCCCGTGCTTGTGCTGTGACCAAGTGTCCCGGCTGGGACACTGTTCTCCCCGCTCCAATACAAGTTGCTGCCTCCCGGGGACTTCTCCTACCGGCTGCGTCCCACGCCGCCCGCGCAACCCCGCTGGTCCCCTTCCCGGGGTTAGTTCAGGGGGGTGGAGCAACTGTCCGCGTTTATGCCGTACCCGCGTCCAGTCCAAATCCCTGCGGGACGGTTCCCTGGCTCGGACGCTGCTCTTTCTGCTCCAAAACCAGTCACTGCCTCCCGGGGACTTCTCCTACCGGCTGTGTCCCACGCCGCCCGTGGAACCGGCTGGTCCCCCTCCCGGGGTTAGTTCAGAGGGGTGGAGCAGCTCTCTGTGCTTGTGCCGTACCTGACTGGTACGCTGGCTCCAGGCTCTGGAAACAATCCCTGCTTCCCCGTATTAGTTTGTTCTCCATCTCTAAATCTGTGTTTGTTGTTCAGGGTTCGTAGATTGTTATGTATGTGATCGATTCACTTGTTTTTCCGTGTCTTTGTTGTAAGAGGGATCTGAGGTAGCCTCTGCCTAGTCCGCCATCTTGGCTCCGCCCTCGAAATGATTGAATTTTGACCAGTTCTTTTTAGGACAGTGATTCTGTATTCTTCTACATCTTCTTTCCACGCTTTCTGTGTCTTTCAATATTTTGACCCTAGAATCCTTTGTTACTGCAACTTGAAACTTGAATTTTTTCTTCAGTTCTTTCTGCTTGAGGAATGCTGAGCATATTCTTCCCTTTTGGCTTTCTAACTCCAGGTATTTGCACATGTCATTATAATACTTTATTTTGTCTTCTCGAGCCACCTTTTGTAATCTTCTGTTTAGCTCTTTTACTTCATCGTTTCTTCCTTTCACTTTAGCTACTCTATGTTCAAGAGCAAGTTTCAGAGTCCGTTCTGACATCCAGTTTGACCTTTTCTTTCTTCCCTGTCTTTTTAATGACCTCTTGCTTTCTTCATGTATGATGCCCTTGATGCCATCCCACAACTCGTGTTGTTCAATGCATCAAATCTGTTCTTCAGATGGTCTCTAAATTCAGGTGGGATATACTAAAGTTTGTACTTTGGCTCTCGTGAACTTATTTTAATTTTTTTTCAGTTTCAGCTTGAACTTGCCTATGAGCAATTAATGGTCTGTTCTGCAGTTGATCCCTGGTCTCCTTCTGACTGATGATATGGAGCTTCTTCATTGTGTTTCCATAGATGTGGTCAATTTGATATCTGTGTGTTCCATCCAGTGAGGTCCACATGTATAGTCACTGTTGATGTTGTTGAAAAAAAAACTTATTTGCCATGAATATGTCATTGGTCTTGCAAAATTCTATGATGAGATCTCCGATGTCATTTCTATCACCAAGGCTGTGTTTTCCAAATATGGATCCTTTCTCTTTGTTTCCAAATTTCACATTCCAATCAACAGTAATAATCAATGCATCCTGATTGCATGTTTGATCAATTTTAAATTGTAGAAGTTGGTAAAAATCTTCAATTTTCTCATCTTTGGCCTTAGCAGTTGGTGGGCAAATTTGAATAATAGTCATATCAACTTGTCTTCCCTGTAGACATCTGGATATCATCCTATCACTGACGGCATTGTACTTTAGGATAGATCTTGAAATGTTCTTTTTGATGATGAATGCAATGTCATTTCTCTTCAATTTGTCACTTCTGGCATAGTAGACCATATGACTGTGTGAGTCAAAATGGCCAATACAAGTCCATTTCAGTTCACTAATGCCTAGGATATAAATCTTTTTGTATTCGATTTCATTTTTGACGACTACCTATTTTCCTAGATTCTTACTTTGTACATTCCAGTTATTAGTGGATGTTTACAGCTGTTTATTCTCCTTTTGAATCATGCCACATCAGCAATGAATGTCCCAAAAGCTTTACTCCTTCTATGTCATTAAAGTCAACTCTACTTTGAGGATGAAGCTCTTTTCCAGTCTTATTTTGAGAACCTTCCAATTTTAGGGACTTCATCTTCCAGAACTCTATCAGTCAGTGTTCCACTGCTGTTTATGTGGTTTTCATGGGCCAGTTTTTTAAAAAGTAGGTTGCCAGATCCTTCTCCCTAGTCTTTCTTAGTCTGAAAGCTCGGCTTTCATTGTCCAGCTTCCACATGCATATGAGGCAATTGAAAAGACCATGGCTTTGGTCAGTCTCCACTTAGTCATCAAGGTGACATTTTTGCTTTGTAATGCTTTAAAGAGGTCTTTTACAGTTTTTTTTACAGTAGGTTTTCCCAATGAAATACTTCATTTGATTCCTTGGCTGCTGCTTCTCTAGGCATTGATTATTGATCCAATTAGAATGAAATCTTTGACAACTTCAATTACTGTGCCATTTATCATCATATTGTTTATTGGTCCAGTTGTGAGGATTTTTCTTTTGTTTAACTTTATTGAAGGCTGTATTCTTTGACCTTCGTCAGTAAGCACTTCAGGTTGTCTTCATTTTCAGAAAGCAAGGCTGTGTCATCTGCATATTGCAGGTTGTTAATGAGATATCCTTCAATCCTGATGCTAAATTCTTCATATAGTTCAGCTTCTCAGATTATTTGCTCAGTATACAGATTAAATAAGTAAAGTGAAAGAACCCATTCCTTCGTGTATCTTTTCCAATTTTGAACCGTGCAGTATCCCTTTGTTCTGTTCAAACAACTGCCTCTTGGTTCATGCACAGGTTCCTCAGGAGCACAATTAAGTGTTCTGGAATTCCCATTCTTTGCAATGTTTTCCATAATTTGTTATGATCTGCTTAGCTGTATGCCTTCATGTAGTCAATAAAATACAGGTGAATATCTTTCTAGAATTCTCTGCTTTCAGCCAAGATCCATCTGACATCAGCAGGATAGTTCTTTTTCTTCATCCTCTTCTGAATCCAGCTTGAACTTCTGGCAGTTTCCTGTTGATATATGACTGCAATCATTTTTGAAATATCTTTAGCAAAATTTTGCTAGCATGTGATATTAATGGTACTGTTAGATAATTTCCACATTCCCTTTGAAGACTTATTTTAGGAATGGGCTTGGATATAGATCTCTTGTGGTTTAGTAAATGTATGTTTAACTTTACAAGAATGGCCAATTTGTTTTCCAAAGTGGTTACACTATATTGTTTTTCCATTAGCAAACTAGGTGAGCTCCAGTTGCTCTGCATGTTGGCTGTTACTTGATATTGTCAGTTTTTGTGATTTTAGCCATTCTAATAAGTGTATAGTGTTATCTATTATGGTTTCAATTTGCATTTCACTGGTGGCTAATGATGTTGAACATCTTCTTATGTGGATATTTGCCATCAGTATCTTCCTTTTGGTAAAAGACCTAGACAAATATTTATTGGATTGTTTATTCTTATTAATGAGTTCTGAGATTTCTATCCATATTTTGGTTTTAAATCCTTTATCAGGTGCCAGTTCAGACTGCAACTTAGTTTTACATTTTATTAATAGTGTATTTTAAAGAGAAGACATTTTTCATCTTGATGAAGTCCAGTTTACCATTATATATTATGGTTTGTGCTTTCTTGTATCCTGTTTAAAAAATATTTTCCTAAGCTCTGGTCAAAAGTTTTTTTCCTATACGCCCCTTTAGAATTTTCATAGTTTTAGACTGCACAATTAAATACATAATCCATTTGAGTCAATTTTTGTGCGTGGTGTGAAGTATGAACTGAGATTTTTTTATTCAAGACGTATCTAGTATATAGAATTCTAAGACAGGCCCCAAGATTCTGATACCCTATATAATCAATTCCTTCTATTTGAGTACAGGCAGAACCTGTGACTATAGTGGGATGTGATCCCACAATTAGATTACATTATATGGCAAAGATGAAATAATTTTGAAGATTTAAGTAAGACTTCTTATTAGCAGACTTTGATTTACTCATAAGTTAGATTATTCTGGGTGGGCCTGACATAATCAGTTGAGCCCTTGAAACAGAGATTATTCTACTGGTGAGGAATTAAGCTTCCATTTATGAGAGGGCAGTATTAACAGTGGTTAATAGTGACATCCACCTAAAGGCCAGCAAGAAAACAGGGACCTTAGTCTTATAGTTACAAAGAAGAAAATTCTTCCAACAACTTAAATGAGCGTGAGGGAGGTGTCAGGACCACAGTTGAGACTACAGTGCCTGCTGGCACCTTGATTTCAGCCTCTGAGACCCTGAGAAGAGAACCTAGTTGAGTGATGCCTGGAATTCTTATCTATAGAACAGTGAGATAATCAATGAATTTCTCATTTTGTTCTGCATTCTTCTAGCTTTTTTTCTTGATTTCCTTTATCTCTTTGAGGAAACTTAAAACTAGTGCTTTGAAGCCTTTGTTGGATAGTTCTATTAACCATCCTTCAAAGACCATGTCTGTCCCTTTTTTGTTTTTTTTGGTTGTTTGTTTGATCCTTCTTTTCAGGTCTCTTTACTCTTTATATGTTTTATAATTGTCTGCTGAGACATTAAGGTTTTTGTTTGGCTGTTTGTTTATTTTTGTTTTTGCTTTCACATATCAGGAGCTTAGCTTCTTCTCTTTTTCTTTAGCTTACTTCTCTTCCTTTGTATTATTTTTATTATTATTGTTTTGTATTACTGAAGGATGTGTGTCTTTGGAGCTACCAGTTGGCTGGGTGTGGTTTCCTTTCAAAGGTGAGTGTGATAGGTCAGCATGCCATGAGAGGTGGTGAGGCCCCAGGTGTGCATGGTGGACCCTGCCTGGAGGCATGGGCAGGTGACATGCCCCCAGTGGGGGTGGATGTTGGGGCACATGGTATACCTTCCACATGAGTGTGGGTGGGTAGTATGGCTTCATGGGGGAAGGGTTTGCTCTCTGTGGGAGCATGGGCAGGTGGCATGGCTGGGGTGAGGAGGAACTGGTCTTCTGAGCAAAAGCAAAAAGCACTGGGGAAGTGGGGCAGGCGTCTTAACATTCTGTGTGACACACAGCCCTGGTTGGGGGTGGGGGGCATTTGTCAGCACTGGGCCATCTTTGGGGGAGAAGGGCAGCTAATTCCCAGGGGGGTGCCTGGGCAATGAGGGTTTCCTCTTCTGGCCAATGGATGGGTGCCATGGCTGCAGAGTAGTGCCAGCTATAATATTTGGATCCCTCCCTTCTCTGCACTCACTAGGGATATGGAAGCTTATGCTTACACTCCCGTACTTTCTCTGTGCCCCTCCCTGGGTGTGCACGCTCTGTCAGATCTGTCCCCTGCCCTGAGATTTCTACATTTAGCCCACATCACTCTACTCCAGCAGCACTTCCTCATAATTTTCTGGTCTCAAAGCTGTGTTGTTCCCTTGTGTCTCTCTGTCTCAGTTGTGCCCAGTCCTGGTACGCAGCTTGCCCACCTTGTTCGCTTCCAGGGCTGTTTACATAGGACAGTCATGTGTCACTTAATGTTCACGATACATTCTGTGAGAAAGGACATGATGTAATTTGGACGTTGTGTGAACATGCCTATATTGAAAGCAATAGCATTTACTGATTTTCTACCTCCTCCTTATTTAGTAACCTTTTGTTTCACTTCCAAATCAATACTTCTTTGCTCTTGCTGTTGGTATTACTAGCACTGGTTTTGCTACATTTGGGAGCCATTATGCACTTCACAGTAGTAATTAAAAAAAAAAATTAAACAGAGATATAACGCTACAACATTCAAGAGACACATACGATATACAAGATTGGATGCTGCTGCCTACAAGTCAAAACACACACTGTTATATGATGAACTTTTTTGTGAGTAGGGATAGTTCACATTTAAATAACTATAGAAAGTGCAATACACACATAAGCCAGTAACGTAGGCTTTATTATGACTATAAAGACATATTTATTATAGGTTATATACATACTTTACCATTACACACCTAGCAGCACAGTCACTTTGTGTAAAAGAGACATGAGATACACAGGTTGCATGGAGGGAACTGTTGTGTTCACTGCTTATATGGTTATATGTACTCTGTCCCGTTCTTGGATTGGGATTTCTGAACTCTGTTATAACCTTCTGGGACCATGGATGTACGTGTGGTTGGATGTTGCCCAAACAGGCGTCACGCAGCACATGACTGTATCTGTGTCTCAGGCTGTATTTTCTGTGTTGCTCCCTCCCTTAACTCCCCACTTGGGGATGTTACCTGCAGCCATCCCAAAACGGCCACATTGCTCCAGGCTAGCAGGTATGGTGTGGACAATTCATGAATCTCCACTCTCTTGCAGTTCTCATCTTATCTCGCCTCGATTTGGTAGGCAGACTGTGAACTGGGACATATTGGAACGAGATCTAGCCCAGTGGATGGGAGCCGCACTCCAGGGAACCAAGGCTGATGATGATATGTGCCGTTCTACTCATCCCTGTCCTGTTTATTCTGTAAGTAGTAAATGCCTCTGAAGTCTCTGGCGTATGCTCTGCTCCCAATGGTACTTCACCAAGAACTTGTGAATATAGTAATATTGCACTTCTTCTGGGGTTTATGGATACAACAGAATGACCAGGGGTGACATCTGTCAACTAACTATATTTGAAGCTTAGGATTCTTATCTTTCTTAGAGCACAGACTGTTTTGGAAACCCTACTGTCACTGTTGTCAATGGGAAAGAGCACAGAATCAGCTAACAGAAATAAAAAAAGACACAGATTCCCTGTAGGTTAATATCTTGCTGATCTACAAAAGCTAAGAACACAATAAAGAAAGAATTGATTAAATAATAGAAAGCAGAACATGTCACCAGACAAAGGACGATTTGCATGGCTCCTGTCTCTGGAGAATACTTCTGGATATGCTTGCTCTTGTGTATCCCCTGGACTTTCTGCTGGTGTCTGCACAAAAGAATCACCATGTAAACACTGGCCTAGGCCATAAAGAACAAAAAGAGAACATCCAGGATCAGTATGCATCTTAAAAATGTAATGCCTAGGCCTGATGACATACAAGAGTTCATAGAAAATACCTGTAGACTTAAACTGGAATTTTTAGTAGCCGTACTGTCATTAATGGCATTGATGTAGATGAACATGTTTAGGGCCCAGAAGAAGAAAAAGGAACGACAAATGAATTTGGTTGCTCTGAGTTTCAGTCATGCCCAGTCAGAGTTGCTTAGACTAAGGGTGATGGTCTGGGTTATGCTGAAGAGACAAGTTGTGAAGATGGAGAGACTTTGGTTCACATTGTAAATATATATAACTCCCTAACGTCCAGTGTCATTTAGAATAAGTTTAATTCCCATCGAGAACATTATTTCTGGGATGCCCCTAGAAATTATAGTAACCAGGTTAGCGAAAGCCTATTGTGTGACAATCTTATCTGTTGCCCTCCTCTGAGGGATGGATCAAGATGTAGCTTGTCATCAGAAGTAACAGAGAATTCCCCAAAACCCCAGTAACAGTTTGAGAGAAGTAGGAAATTCTGAAGATCCTTTCTTTTGAAAGCATTTTCTTGGTGACTTTTTTTTAGTACTACTATGAAATCCAAGAGACCAAGGTACCTACAATTATAAAGAGTTTATCAAAATGCATTGATGCATAGGAACAATGACAAAAATAATAGCAATAATGACAGCAACATGGTCTATGATTGACCATTTACCAAATGAAAAGAATAATTACCAAATATTTTGAAATGGCTTTCAGTGTACACAGAGATTTTGTATTTCAGTGATTATGTGATTACTGCCAGGAATATTTTCTGAAGTTTAAAGAATTAAACTTTATTTCCTTAAAAATACAGATGGCACACAAAGGCAAGATTACGTTCACTTGTTGCTTATGACAGTCCAAACAGGCTTTGACTGAAATGATATCAGGAGAGTTTTATAAAAGTAAAACTTATTATGGAAAATGAAGTAGAACGAAATAAGTTAAAAACACCTATAACTCAATCATACAAAATAAGTAAAAATAAGACTGTTAATGAAGAATATGTCATATTTTCCAGGTTTTCATATATATTTTTAGAAGGATTATACTATACATAGAATTTTGTATAATACATTTTCAATTGGCATTATAACTTAAGTACTTTCTTCAGTAAATAGAAGTTTATTTAAACAAAATTTCTGCATTTAAATTTATTTACTATGTCAATACAGCAACATTTATGGATGCATTTCCTTTTCTCCAAGTCATTTCCTTATTTTCCTTACTGCTGCTCTGCTTTACATGTATAAAATTGTATCATCCTTTGTTACCAACTGCCAATTATTTTTCTGTCATGGATTGAATTGTGTCCCCCAAGAATATCTGTCAGCTTGCCTAGATCATGATTCCCTTGTTTGATTGTATGATTGTCTATCATTTTATCTTCTGATGTGATATCCCTATATGCTGTAAATCCTAATACTAAGAGATAATAAGATGGATTAGCAGCAGTTATATTGATGAGGTCTATAAGATTAGGTAGCGTCTTAAACCGATCTCTTTTGAGATGTAAAGAGAGAAGTGAGCAGAGAGACAGGGGGACCGCATACCACCAAGAAAGCAGCACTGGGAACAGAGTGTGTCCTTTGGACCTGAGGTTCCTGCGCTGAGATGCTCCCAGACCAAGGGAAGACTGATGCATCACAAGGACCTTCCTTTACAGCTGACAGAGAGAGAAAGCCTTCCACTGGAGCTGGCACCCTGAATTCGGACTTCTAGCCTACTGGACTGTGAGAGAATAAATTGCTGGTTTTTAAAGCCATCCACTTGTGGTATTTATGTTATAGCAGCACTAGACAACTAAGACATTTTCCAAAGAAGTTATATCAAAGTGAGCCTTCTTCATTAAATGTTTGAGATTCTAAACTACTTTGAATTTCATCAGCATTTAAAAAAATCATTTTTAAACCTTTGCCAATTAGTGAAGGTTTAGCTTTTGTTGTTGTAATTTGTATGCAACTAAATCTGAATTAGGTGGAAATTTTTAAATACTTTCTTGATCTGTTTGTCTTTCCTCTTTTATTCATTATTGAATCAGTGAACCATTAAGAAAAAGCAAAAGAGAGTCTACTAACATTTTCTAAATTATTTATAAAAGCTTTATTTATTATTATTTTTAATTTGTATTTTGTTTTTTCATTATTAATTTTTACATTATATTTTCTAATTTCTAAAGCTCTAATTTTTTAGCCAAAACTATTTATTTTATTCTTTAACATTTCTTCCACTTATATTAAGCTAAAGTTCTCCATAATATTTAAAAAAAAATTAACAAATAGACACTCGTCAATATTTTAAGGATCGTTTAGCAGCATTTAAAACAGATACATCTGTGTAGTGAAAATTGCGTATACTCCCACTCCCAACATAAACTCAGAGCAAGAAAGTTATCAAATGGGGATAAAAACAGATGTAAATACTCACAGTGTGTACAATTACAAATGTCCTGGTGTCTTGAACACAAAAGTTATTTATATGACTCAATACTAGGATAATGACAAAAGGATAAAACAAATTGTGAATAGATCACCAAAATAAATTCTAGAGTGGTAGTATGTTTATAGATGCTCAGCTTCATTAGTGATCTAAGAAATGAATATGAGAAAAAAAAACAAAACTACCACATTATGTTTAAACAGTCTGTGCTGATGAGGTGATAGGATAATGGGAATGAATCAATATATATTATTGGTGGATTGTAAATGGATGCAGTGATTTTGGAGAGTAGTTTATTAACATTTGCTAAAATACAGTATGCACATATCCTGTGAATAATCAGTTGAAATCCTGGGTATATAGTCTTAATGATGAATATCTATCAAGGAGCCCTGGTGGCATACTGGTTAAGGGCTTGGCTGCTAAGCAAAAGGTTGGCAGTTTGAGTTCACCAGCTGCTCCTTGGAAACTCTAGGGGTCAGTTCTATTCTAACCTTATAGTGTCCCTGTGAGTCAGAATCAACTCAGTGGCAATGGGTAATAATTATGAGTATTTCATCCTTGAATGTGTGCATCAAATATTTTTGTTTTCTTCACTTACAAAATATAAGATGTAAAGGGGCTAGTGTGTTTTCGGTTGTATGCATTTTAGTTGTATCATGTTATGGAGGAGCATGACTTTATAATTGTCTTTATGTAGACACTATGTATGGTTTAAGTATGCATCTAGGAAATTTGGAAGTCCTCAAAAAGGAAATGGAATGCATAAAGATTGATATCATAGGCATTAATGAGCTGAAATGGACTGGTAATGGTCACTTTGAATTAGACAATTATATGGTTTACTCTGCCGGAAATGACAAATTGAAGAGGAATGGTGTCGTGTTCATCAACAAAAAGAACATTTTAAGATCTATCTTGAAGTACAACACTGTCAATGGTAGAATAAAAACTTCAAGGAAAACCAATTAATATGACTACTATTCAAATTTATACACAAACCACTAATGCCAAAGATGAGGAAATTGAAGATTTTTACCAACTTCTGCAGTCTGAAATTGATTGAACATGAAATCAGAATGAATTGATAATTACTGGTGATTAGAATGCAAAAGTTAAAAATAAAAAAGAAGGATCAGCAGTTGGAAAATATGGCCTTGATGACAGAAATGTTGCCAGAGATTGCATGATAAAATTTTGCAAGACCAATGACTTATTCATGGCAAATACCTTTATGCCACAATATAAACAGTGACTATACACATGGACCTCACTGGATATTAAACACAGGAATCAAACCGACTACATCTGTGGGAAGAGATGACAAAAAAGCTCAATATCATGAGTCATAACAAGGCTATGAGTCGAAATCGACTCGACGGCACTGGGTTTGGTTTTGTTTGGTTTTAACAAGGCTAAGGACCAACTACAGAACAGACTATCAATTGCTATTATATGAATTCGAGTTGAAGCTGAAGAAAATTGAAACAAGTCCATGAGAGCAAAATACGACCTTAAGTATATCTACCTGAATTTGGAGACTATCAAAGGTTTGATGCACTGAACACTAATGACAGAAGATCAGATGATTTGTGGGAAGATATCAAGAATGTCATACACGAAAAAAGCAAAAGGTCATTAAAAAGACAGGCAAGAAACAAAAGACCAAAGTGGATGTCAGAAGATACTCTGAAACTTGCTCTTGAGGGTAGAGTAGCTGAAACAAATGGAAGAAATAATGAAGTTAAAGAGATGAACAGAAGATTTCAAAGGGCAGGTCGAGAAGACAAAGTAAAATATTATAATGAAATGTGCAAAGACTTAGAGTTAGAAAATTAAAATTAAAATCTTGGCATTTCTCAGAAAGAACTGAAGGAAAAATTCAAGCCTCGAGTTGCAATTTTGAAGGAATCTATGGGCAAAATATTGAACAATGTAGGAAGAATTAAAAGCAGATGGATGGAATACAAAGGCACCATACCAAAACAAATAGGTTGATATTCAGTCATTTCAGAAGGTAACATGGTCAAGAACCAATGGAATTGAAGGAAGAAGTCCAAGCTTCACTCAAAGGGTTGGTGGAAAACAAGGCTCCAGGAATTTGACAGAATACTAATTGAGATGTTTCAGCAAACAGTTGCTCACTCGTCTACGCCAAGAAATTTGGGAGACGGCTACCTGGCCAATAGACTGGAAAAGATCCATATTTGTGCCCATTCCAAAGAAAGGAGATCCAACACAATGCAGAAATTATCAAAAATATCATTAATGCCACATGCAAATAAAATTTTGCTGAAGATCCCTCAAAAGCAGTTGCAGCAGTACATCAATAGAGAACTGCCATAAAGTCAAGCCAAACTCAGCAGAGTACATGGAATGGGGAGTATCTTTGTTGATTTCAGATAGATCTTGGCTGAAACAGAGACTATCAGAAAGGTATTTACCTGTGTTTTACTAAGAAAAGGCATTTGATTCTGTGGGTTATAACAAATTTTGGATAACATCATGAAGTATGGGAATTCCAAGACACTTAATTGTGGTCATGAGGAACCTGTACATAGATCAACAGGCAGTCATTTGAACAGAGCAAGGCAATGCTGCATGGTTTAAAATCAAGAAAGGTGTGTGTCAGGGTTGCACCCATTCACCATATTTATTCAATCTGTATCCTGTGCAAATAATTTGACTATATGAAGAAGAATGTGGTACCAGGATTGGGGGAAGACTCATTAACAATCTGTGTTATGCAGATGACACAACTTTCCTTGCTGAGATGGAAGAGGACTTGAGGCACTTACTAATGAAAATCAAAGATTGCTGCCTTCAGTGTGGGTTACACCTCAACATTAACAAAACAAAAATCCCCACAACTGGACCAATAAGCAACATCATGATAAATGGAGAAAAGATTGACCTTTTCAAGGATTTCATTTTACTTGAATCCACAATCAACGACTGTGGAAGCAGCAGTCAGGAAGTCAAATAACGTATTGCATTGGGAAAATCTTCTTCAAAAGACCTCTTTAAAGTGTTAAAAAGCAAAACTGCCACTTTGAGGACTAAGGTGTGCCTTACCCAAGCCATGACATTTTCAGTTGCCTCATATGCATGTGAAAGCTGAACAATGGATAAGGAAGACAGAAGAAGAATGGATGTCTGAATTATGGTGTTGGCAAAGAATATTGAATATACCATGGACTTCCAGAAGAATGAACAAGTCTGTCTTGGAAGGAATACAACCAGAGTGCTCCTTGGAAGCAAGGATGGTAAGACTTCGTCTCAAGTACTTTGGATATGTTATCAGAAGGCACCAATCCCTGGAGAAAGACATCATGCTTGGTAAAGTAGAGGGTCAGTGAAAAAGAGGAAAATGTTTGAAGAGATGGATTGACACAGTGGTTGCAACGATGGGATCAAACATAACAATGATTGTGACAATGGCCCAGGACTGGGCAGTGTTTTGTTCCATTGTTCATAGGGTCACTGTGAGTCAGAACCAACTTGACAGCACCTAACAACAACAGTAAGAATTAAGGAGATATGTATAGATATCAAGCTGATAAGGGATGGAGTATGATGGTTAGGGTTGTGTGTCTATTTGCTGGGCCATGATTCTCAGTGTTTTGGCAGTTATGATGTAATTTGGCAGTCATGTAATGTTGTATTAGGCAGTTAAGTAATGATGTAATCAACTCCATTATGAGATCTGCTAAAAGCAGCCAATCAATTGAAAGAGAGTTTCCTTGGGGCTGCAGCCTGCCTCCAGTATATAAATGGATGTTCCAGCAGGGCTGTCTCTCCAGATTCTGCATCTGGGTCATCATCATCTGACCTCAAGATCCTGGGACTTGAACTAGCAGCTTACCTGCCAATTTTGGGATTCATTAACGTCAGCAGCCTGTGAACCAGTTGCCTGCTGCCTGACCTGCTCATCTTGGGTTTTTTGCAGCTATGAGAGTCTGGAGAAGCCTCCAACCTGATGCCTGACGCAGGAACTTGGGGTTTGCCAGCCTCTACAACCATGTGAGCCATTTTGCTGAGGTAAATCTCTCTCTCTGTCTTCACATATATATACATACATATATGTGTGTGTGTGTTTCACTGGTTTTGATTCTCTAGAGAACTCAGTCTAAGACATTAAGCTTGGAGGAGAGCATCAAAAAATCTGCAGCCTGAAGGCACAGATAAAATCCCATTGAAGCTGCAAGAGTGGAGATAAGGCTTTCACCAAAAGCTCATCATTGCATAACATGATATTGGTAAACCACTGCAGCTGAAGGAGGGGAACATGGGGAAAAATTAGCTCTACCTCAGGGAACAAGCAGGAATATATGTGAGGTCCAACATTAAATCCTGAGGAGGGGCAGGGACACTTATGTAGGGCAAATACTCAAGACCCAGTTTCACGGTCCTTTCCATAACAGAGGCTTAACCAGAACTTCAAAGAATGTCTCCCTTGCCCACCTTCTACCATCACACTAGAAAACAATGAGTATAAATAACAGAGAAATACACATGGAAGAGCTGAAATAGACAATTCTGTATGAGGAGCAGGCTAAAACAAGGCCTACAGGAGACAAAAATAAAATCTAACTAAAGGAATTGAAATCCTTGGCATCCATAGAAACAATAAATTTCAACTCTGGTAGCCACAGTAACAATACAATTCCAGCACCGTTTAGCTCCTGAGTTGCTTAACACAAACACCTACAATAAAAGTACAGTGTAAGGAAAGTCATATATTTGAGCATAGAAATTTTTACCTTTATTCCATGTTTGGGTTTCAAGAAAAAAATATGAGGCATATGATAAGACTGGAAAAACAAAAACAAAAAACGGCCTTCAGAGAAAAAGTAATCGTTAGAATTAGACCAAAAAAAAAAAAAAGTATATATATATATATATAAAGAATTTAAAGTACAATGATCTATATGTGATAGGCTGTGATGGAAAAGGTAGGTAACATTCAAAATCAGGCAATTTCAGTAAGAAAATGGAAATTGCAAGAATCAAATGGAAATACTAAAAAAAAAAAAAGTAGAGAAAAATGCCTCTAATGGACTCAAAAGTATATTTGACACAGCTGAGGAATGAACCAGTGAATTGGAAGGTAAGTCAATAGAAGTTACCCACAAAAAATTTTAAAGAGAAAAAGAAGTGGCAGAGGCAGGGGGAGCAGAACAGAGTATCCAAGAGTTGTGAGATGTTATCAAACAGCCTATCATACATACAATTAGAATTCAAAAAAAAGAGAATAAAACAGAAGAAACAATTCAAGAAATTATGGCTAAAATTTTCAAATTAGTGATAGATATCAAATCACAGGTCTGAGACTTAGAGAACTCCATGTAGGATAAAACACACACACACACACACACATAATGTGTAGGCATATTAAATTCAAACTTATGAAAACCAAAATTAAGGTAGTCAGCAAAATACAACACATTGCTAACAAAACAACGATAATTGCACTAATCTTTTTGTCACAAATCATGCAAGCATGAAAAAATAGTGACGTTTTTAAAGATTGAAAGAAAAGAAAGTTGTCAACCAAGAATCATATAATCGGTGCTAATATTCTTCCAATGTTAAGGCAAAATAAAGGCTTTCTCAAACCAACAAAACTTCAAGGGATTAATTGCCAGCAAGTTTATGCAACAAGAAATGTTAAAGGAAATTCTTTGGACAGAAAGGATGTGATATAGGTTAGACCCATGGATTTACATCGAGAAATGAAGACCATTGAAAGTGAAGTAAATGAAAGTAAAAGATAATCTTTTTGTTTTCATTGCTTAAAATAAGAAATTGTCAAAGAAATTAAGGAAATTGCATAAAAATGAAATGGATTAAAATAATAGCATAATTGATGAGAAAGAGAAATTGGGAGCGTAGTATTCAAAGGCCTTTGCACTTTATTTAAAGATAGGCTCAGATATTTTTTTAAACGCATACTGTAATCCCTACTGAAACTGTTAAAAATGTTAACATTATAAGAGACACTACAAAATGTCTTAGTTATCTAGTGCTGCTATAACAGAAATACCACAGGTGGATGGCTTTAACAAACAGAAATTTATTTTATCACAGTTTAGGCAGCTAGAAGTTTTTATTCACAGCACTGGCTCTAAAGGAAAGCTTTCTCTCTCTGTGGTCTCTGAGGCAAGGTCCTTCGTTCTTCAGTTTCTGTTTCTTGGTTCCTTGGATGGCTTGGCATCTATCTTTCCCCATCTGTTTCTCTTGCTTGCTTATTTAATCTTTTTGTATCTCAAAAGACATTGACTCAAGACACACCATACACTAATCCTGCTACAGTAACATAACAAAGACAGTCCATTCCCAAGTGGGATTAGAATCACAGGCATAGAGGTTATGATTTACCATACATATTTTGTGGGGACATAATTCAATCCATAACATTGTCCCAGATTGCTTGCACTGGACTGCTATCCTAAAGGATGACATTTTGAACTCACCCATTGGTGCTGTGGAAGAAAAACCCTGGCTATATGCTCTCTTTAAGGTTACAGCCAGGAAAGCCTTATGGAGCAGTTCTACTCTGTAGCACATAGGGCCACCATGAGTCAGAGTTCAACTCAATGGCAACTGACTACAACATGTTGTTTGTGTGCATTTTAATCCAACTCATTTTCTCTCTGGGTATTAGTGATTTTCCTATTTATTTGTGTGTGACCTCTTCTATATTAGGGATATATATTTTTTGCAAATAGTCATCTGACTTGGTTTTTTTAACCTTTTCATTTTAACTGTGGATTAACAATATAACCCAGGGTTGGTATTTGTCTTAGGCTGGGTTTTCTAGAGAAGCAAAACCAGTAAAGCGTATAAAAATATATGAAACCAAAACAAACAAGCAAACAATCCCATTGCTGTTGAGCCAATTCTGACTCAGAGCAACCCTCTAGGGCAGAGGAGACGTGCCTCAAAACGTTTCTAAGGAGTGGCTGGTGGATTCCAGCTGCCGATCTTTTTTGGTCAGCAGCCAGCCATAGCAAAGATTTATATCAAGGAAATGGTTCACACTATTATAGAGCCTGGAACGTCCCAAGTCTGTGGGTTAGGATAGAGAGCACTTCCTCATTCACACAGCTGCAGGGGCAAGTGAACCCAAGATCGGCAGGTCAGACAACAGGGCTCTCTCTCAAAGGCTATGAAAATCAACGAAGCCCAAGATCAGCAGACAAGACAATAGGTAACATGCGAGCTCAAGTCCCAAGAACTGGAAGCCAGATGAACAGGAGCCAGCTGCAGGGTCAGAGCAAGCAAAAGCCCATGAGACTTGCCAAAAAGTCCACTTATATCCAATGCAGGTCACACTCCCAAGGAAATTCCCTTTCAACTGATTGGCTACTCACAGTCAATTCGATCATGGAGGTGATCGCATTATATCGGATCTCATTGTAGAAGTGATCATATCATCATATGACTGCCAAATTACATCTTAACTGCCAAACCACTGAGAATCATGGCCCAGGCAAGTTGACACACAACCTTAACTGTTACACAAAATAAGTCAATAGAGGATATAAAGTGGATATGTTAAAACAAGCCAGAATAAGAAATAATGAATATTGTTGGTGGGGGGCAGCAAAGAACAAATTCAATAAATAGAAAACTCTACAAAGACAGATTTTAATCCAACTCTATGAAAGATAGAAGATGGAAGGAATACACAGAGTCACTGTACCAAAAAGAATTGGTTGATGTTCAACCATTTCAGGACGTACCATAGGAGCAGGAACCAGTGATATGGAAGGAAGAAGTCCAGGCTGCACTGAAAGAGTTGGTGAACTACAAGGCTCCAGGAATTGATGGAATACCAACTGAGATGTTTCAACAAACAGATGCAGCATTGAAAGTACTCACTCGTCTATGCCAAGAAATTTGGAAGACAGCCACCTGGCCAACCGACTGGAAGACATCCATATTTATGCCTATTCCCAAGAAAGGTGACCCCACCAAATGTGAAATTATCAAACAATATAATTAATATCACATGCAAGTAAAATTTTGCTGCAGATCATTCAAAAGCAGCTGCAGCAGTATATCAACAGGGAACTGTCAAAAATTCAAGCTGGACTCAGAAGAGGATGGAAACAGGGATATCATTGCTGATGTCAGATGGATTCTGGATGAAAGCAGAGAATACCAGAAAGATATTTACCTGTGCTTTATTGACTATGCAAAGGTATTCAACTAAATAGTTCATAACAAATTATGGATAACATTGCAAAGAATGGGAATTCCAGAACACTTAATTGTGCTCATGAGGAATCTGCACATAGACCAAGAGGCAGTTGTTCAAACAGAACAAGGGGATACTGCGTGGCTTAAACTCAGGAAAAGTATGCATCAGGATTTTATCCTTTCACCATACGTATTCAATCTATATCCTGAGCAAATAATCCGAGAAGATGAACTATATGAAGAACTGGTCATCAGGATTGGAGGAAGACCCATTAACAACCTGCCTTATGCAGATGACACAACCTTGCTTGCTGAAAGAGAAGAGGACTTGAAGCACTTACTGATGAAGATCAAAGACTACAGCCTTGGATTACACCTCAACACAAATAAAACAAAAATCCTCACAACTGGACCAATAAGCAACAACATGATAAAGGGAGAAAAGATTGAAGTTGTCAAGGATTTCATTTTACTTGGATCCACAATCAACAGCCATGGAAGCAGCAGTCAAGAAATCAAAAGATGCATTGCATTGGACAAATCAGCTGCAAAAGACCTCTTTAAAGTGTTGAAAAGCAAAGATGTCACCTTAAAGACAAAGGTGCACCTGACCCAAGCCGTGGTGTTTTCAGTTGCCTGCTATGCATGTGAAAGCTGGACGATGAATAAGGAAGACTGAAGAAGAATTGATGTCTTTGAATTGTAGTGTTGGAGAAAAATGTTGAATATACCATGGACTGTCAAAAGAATGAACAAATCTGTCTTTGAAGAAGTACAACCAGAATGCTCCTTAGAAACAAGGATGGAGAGACTATGTCTCACATGCTTTGGATGTGTTGCAGGAGAAATCAGTCCCTGGAAAAGGACATTATGCTTGGTAAAGTAGAGGGCAGTGAAAAAGAGGAAGACCCTCAATGAGATGGATTGGCACAGTGCCTGCAACAATGGGCTTAAGCATAACAATTTTTGTGGGGATGGTGCAGGAACAGGCAGTGTTTCATTCTGTTGTGCATAACATAACTATGAGTTGGAACCGACTCAATGGCACCTAACAACAACATCAGTGATCATTTCAAATGTTAATGCTCTAAACATTACAGCTAAAAGGCAGAGACTGTCAGATTTGACAGAAAAGAACCAACTCTATGCTGTCTACAAAAAAACCACTTTAAATATAGATATTTAGATCAGTTAAGAGTAAAAGATGGAGAAAGATATACCACATGAACACTAATTATAAATAATATGAGATAGGAATATTAACTTCAGATAAAGCAAGCTTCAGTTTAAGTAGATACATGAGACTAAATGGGTACCTCCTGTCTGGAGGTAAGATGAGAAGGCAGAAGGGAAAGGAGCTGGATGAATGGACATGAGAAATCTGTGGTAGAAAGGAGGAATGTGCTATCACATCATAGAGAGAACAACTAGGGTCACATAACAATGTGTGTATAAATTTTTGCATGAGAAACTAGCTTGAGTTGCAAATTTTCACTTAAAGCACAATTAAAAAAAAAAAAGAAAAGAAACCAAAAGAGATCTACATAATGGAAAAACATACCATGGTCATGGATAGGTAAATCTACAAGATACTGCAAAACTTCAACAACAAAAAGACAACCAAATTAAAAAATAGGCAAAGGATATGAACAGGCATTTCACAAAAGAAAACTTCAGGCAGCTAAAAGATACATGAGGAAATGGTCCTGATCATTAGCCATTAGAGAAATGCAAATCAAAACTACAATGAGATACCATCTCACCCGAATAAGACCAGCATTAACCCAAAAAATATAAAATAATAGATGTTGAAGAGGTTGTGTAGAGACTCAAACACATATACACTGCTGAGGGGAATGTAAAATGGTGCAACTACTTTGGGAATTGATTTGGCACTTCCTTAAAAAGCTAGAAATAGAAGTACCATAGAATCCAGCAATCCCACTCCTTGGAATATACCCTAGAGAAATAACAGCCATCACATGAATGGATATATTCACATCTATGTTCACTGCAGCACTGTTCACAATAGCAAAAAGATGGAAACAACCTATGTGCCCAACAAAGGAAAAATGGACAAAGAAATTGTGGTACATTCACACAATGGAATACTGTACAACGATAAAGAACAAAATGAACCTGCGAAACATCTCATAACATGTATGAATCTGGAAGGCTTTATGCTGAGTGAGATTAGTCACAAAAGGACAAATATGGTATGAGACCACTATTATAAAAACTCAAGAAAAGGTTTAAACAGAAGAAAACATTCTTTGCTGGTTATGAGGTTGGGGATGGAAGAGATGGGTATTCACAAAAACTAGATAGCAGACAAGAATTATCTTAGGCAAAGGGAAGGGCAATACACGATACAGGGGGAGTCAGCACAACTGGACTAAACCAAAAGTGAAGAAGTTTCCTGAATACAACCAAACACTTCAAGGGATAGAGGACCATGGTTTCAGGGGATATCTAGGTCAACTGGCATAACAAAATGTATTAAGAAAAAGTTCTGCATCCCCCTTTGGTGAGTGGCATCCGGGGTCTTAAAAGCTAGCAAGTGGCCATCTCAGATGCATCAGTTGGTCCCAACCCACCTGGAGCAAAAGAGAATAAAGAACACCAAGACACAAAGAAAAAAAGAGCCCAAGAGACAGAAAGGGCCACATAAACCAGAGACTCCATCAGCCTGAGACCAGAACTAGATGGCGCCTGGCTACCACCAGTGACTGCCTTGACAGGGAACACAACAGAGAGTTCCTGACGGAGCAGGAGAAAACTGAGGTGCAGAACTCATATTCTAGTAAAAAGACCAGACTTAATGGTATGACTGTGGCTGGAGGGACCCCCGAAGACACGGCCTCCAGACTCTCTGTTAGCCCAAAACTAAAGCCATTCCCGAAGCCAACTCTTTAGACAAAGAATAGACTGGACTGTAAGACATAAAATGATACTCCTGAAGAGTGTGCTTCTTAGTTTAAGTAGACACATGAGACTAAATGGGCACCTCCTGTCTGGAGGTAAGATGAGAAGGCAGAAGGGAAAACGGTTGGATGAATGGACACGAGAAATCCGTAGTAGAAAGGAGGAATGTGCTGTTACATTATAGAGAGAACAACTAGGTTCATATAACAATGTGTGTATAAATTTTAGCATGAGAAACTAACTTGAGTTGTAAATTTTCACTTAAAGCACAATTTAAAAAAAAAAAGAAAAGAAACCAAAAGAGATCTACATAAATGGAAAAACATACCATGGTCAGGGATAGGTAAACTCAACATTGTGAAAATGATAATTCTACCCAAAACAATTTAGAAATAAAATGCAATCCTGATCCAAATACCAAGAACATTCTTTAAAGAGACAGGAAAACTAATTAACTCTATATGGAAAGAGAAGAAGCCCCAAATAAGTAAAACACTATTGAAGAATAAAGTAGGAGGACCAGCACTACCTGACCTGAGAACCTACTATACAGCTATTGTAGTTAAAACAGCTTGGTACTGGTACAACGACAGATACATTGACCAATGGAACAGATTGAGAACCCAGGTGTAAATCCATCCACCTATGGTCACCTGATCTTCGACAACTGCTCAAAGTACATCAAATGGGGAAAAGACATTGTTGTATTTACAAATGGTGCCTGCAGAAATGGATGTCCATCTGCAAAAATATGTAACAGGATCCATACTTCACACTGTACACAAAAACTAATTTGAAATGGATCAAAGACCGAAATATAAAGCCAAAATTTATAAAGATCATAGATAAAAAATAAGATCAACACTAGAGGCCCTAATACACAGTGTCAACAGAATACAAACCATAACTAATAACATACAAACTCTAGATTAGCTAGATAACTGGCATTGTCTAAGTGTTAAACACTTATGTTCATCAAAAGATTTCACCAAAAGAGTAAAAAGAGAACCCACAGACTGGGAGACAGAAAAAATTGGCTATTACAAGTTCGACAAAGTTCTAATCTCTAAAATCTATAGGAAAATCCAACACCTCTACAACAAAAAGGCAAATAATCCAATTAAAAAATGAGCAAAGGAAATGAACAGACACTTCACCAAAGAAGACATTCGAACGTCTAACAGACACATGAGAAAATGCTGGAAATCACTAGTCATTGTTGTTGTTTTTGTTAGGTGTCATGGAGTCAGTTCTGTCTCATAGTGACCCTTTCACAACAGAACGAAACACTGCCAAGTCCTGCACCATCCTCACAGTTGTTGCTCTGCTTGAACCCATTGTTGCAGCCACTGTGTCAATCCATCTCTTTGAGGGTCTTCTTCTTTTTTGCTGACCCTCTACTCTACCAAGCATGATGTCTTTCTCCAGGGACTGATCCCTCCTGATAACATGTCCAAAGTTTGAGAGTCATACGTAGCCCCACCATCCTTGCTTCTAAGGAGCATTCTTGTTGTACTTCTTCCAAGGCAGATTTGTTC
This sequence comes from Elephas maximus indicus, assembly GCF_024166365.1. NCBI lineage: Eukaryota > Metazoa > Chordata > Mammalia > Proboscidea > Elephantidae > Elephas > Elephas maximus. Next base: position 115,337,917 of record NC_064827.1, read on the forward strand.
TCTCTTTTGGCAATCCGTGGGATATTCAATATTTTTCTCTAACACCACAATTCGAAGGCGTCAATTCTTCTTTGGTGTTCTTTATTCATTATCCAGCTTTCACGTGCATATGGGGTGATTAAAAACACCATGACTTGAGTCAGGCACACCTCAGTCCTCAAGGTGACATTCTTGCTTTTCAACACTTTAAAGACATCTTTTGCAGCTGATTTGCCCAATGCAATGAGTCATTTGATTTCTTGACTGCTGCGTCCGTAGGTGTTGATTGTGGATCCAAGTAAGATGAAATCCTTGACAATCTCAATCTTGGCTCCGTTTATTATGATGTTGCTTATTGGTCCAGTTGTGAGGGTTTTTGTTTTCTTTACGTTGAGGTGTAATCCATACTGAAGGCTGTGGTCTTTGTTCTTCATCAGTAAGTGCTTCAAGTCTTCTTCACTTTCAGCAAACAAGATTGTGTCAGCTGCATAATGCAGGTTGTTAATGAGTCTTCCTCCAGTCCTGATGCCTCATTGTTCTTCATATAGTCCAGCTTCTCAGATTATTTGTTCTGCACACAGACTGAATAAGTATGGTGAAAAGATACAACCCCGATGCACACTTTGCCTAACTTTAAACCATGCAGTATCCCCTGGATCTGTTTGAGACTTCTTGATCCATGTACAGATTCCTCATGAGCACAATTAAGTGTTCTGGAATTCCCATTTTTTACAATGTTATCCAGAATTTGGCATAATCCACTCAGTTGAATGCCTTTTCATAGTAAAGAAAACACAGGTAAACATCTTTCTGGTATTCTCTGCTTTCAGCCAGGATCCATCTGACTTCAGCGAAGATATCCTTGGTTCCATGTCCTCTTCTAAATTTTGCTTGAATTTCTTGCAGCTTCATTTCAATATACTTACCGGTTTGACAGAGATTAGAGAAACTTCAAGAGTATAGCCCCCAAACACCCTTTTAGCTTGGTAATGAAGTCACTCCTGAGGTCTACCCTTCAGCCAAAGATTAGACAGGCCGATAAAACAAAATAAGACTAAAGGGGCACACCAGCCCAAGGGCAAGTACTAGAAGGCAGGAGGGGGCAGGGAAGCTGGTAATAGGGAACCCAAGGTTGATAAGGGAGAGTGTTGACATGCCGTGGGGTTGTTAACCAATGTCATAAACCATATGTGTACCAACTGTTTAATGAGAAGCTAGTTTGTCCTGAAAACCTTCATCTAAAGAATTTAAAAAAATGTAACATAAAGCAGGGTCACAGAGTGGTAGGAAAGGGAAATATGAAGGACCAGGGAAGGGATAAATTGTATCAAGAAAAGAAAAAATGGACAGTGCTAAAGAAAGTAGAAAAGTGGACCGAGAATCCATAAAAACCGCTGACCAAGAGAAATGTTCCCCAGGGAAAAAGAGAAGTGATTTTTTGAGAAATGAAGAAAGTAAGGTTTTCTGGAGGAGTCTGTTCCATTGCTCTCTGTGCCACAGCATGCACAGAAGGAACTCCCTAGGCTGGTGTCCCTTTCCCAGAGGGTGAGTGGGACATAAGGCAGGCCTGCATCTGGGGAAATGGCTCCTTCATGAATTATAGAAGATAGAGTGGTGATTTCATCCCACACTGGGATGTGGTTATCTTGTCACCTGCACTGGCTGGAACGCAGCCAGGGCTGGGAAGTCTTTAAAGATGGTGTAAGAAGGAAGGACAAATTATGCTTCCACTGCAAATTAGTCTGGGGCCAAATGTCTGTAATAATTATGTATACAAGCAAAATAACCTTCTTGGGACACCAACTTTTTCAGATGAATTTTGTGATGGGAACTCCAGGGATATAAAAGAATGAGGTTCTACAAGGTCCAATTCTGCTCTGGGGCCTTATACTCAATTAGGATACATCAAGCTGTTGGAATACAAGACAACTTTAAAATAATGATTAGGTGAACCATGTGTAAAACTTAAAATGTGACATTAAGTAAAAGGATATGAAGTGGATTCTAAAATGGCATTTGAAATTTGTTCAAAATGATTTAAAGTAAATATTGATGCAAGTGGACAATGACCGAGGGAATTATATAAAAGTAAGTGTATTCATGCAATGGTGGTCCAGTGATTTTTTTTCTCTAAAAATTCCTTTAATTGTATTTTAGGCTTCTAAAGGAAATAATAATAGTAAGATAGAAATAAATAAACATATATAATACTCTTTCAAGAAAGCCAGTGATAAGGGTGTTTCATTCTTTGAATGGTTCCCAGAATCTCTAATTTAAAAGTTCCTTAGGTTATTTTTCACACAAGTTAAAATGGAAATGAAAAACCATAATTTTTAAGAGTAGTAAAAATATGTTCATCATGAGCCTACTCTAGGATGACACTGGCTTCCAGCACCAAGTGAAAACTCAGTAATAACTTCCCAACCCCGAAAGAAGGAAGAATGCCCGCTCCGTTAGAAGTGCACTTCTCCTCGTTCTCAATTCAAAAAGGAAATTTTCACTTGAGAATCTGTGCAAATAACGTTGAAAATCATGCCCACCATGAGCACCTCTGTGGTTTTACTAGGAGTGTGCTGAATGAATGTCCCTGAGAACTGGTAATTGGGTCTCATTTCTTCCAAGGGACCAGAGAGGTGTCCGTTCAAATGTGGTTGCTGGTAGTCAAGCCATTTGATAAGGATGTGTGTGTGCTGTTCTTGTTTGGTCAGGTGTGTTTTCTTGTGAAGCTCTTAACTCAGCAGAGCTGGGGATAGAGAGATTCTATTCCAAGGTGGCCCAGCAGGGGGAAAGAGAAGGGACCATGGAAACAAATGAAGATGTGAGTTCAATACTAGCTGTACCACTTTTGGGATGCAAGGCCTTGAGAAAGTCACTTCGCCTATCTGAGCCTCAGTCCTTTATCCCTCAGATGGAAATAAAATGGGTTTGTTGTGAGTAGCAATTTAAAAGTAGGATTGTTTATCCTAGGCTTTGATATATATCAGAAGCTAAAAATAAGAAATGGTCAGATTCATATCCACGAGGCATAGTGGAGAGAGCCATAGGGGAGAGAGCTCATGGAATCTGGAGCGACATTTTCCAGAGACTGAGTCACTAGCCATCCAGAACCATGCACTGTACCACATGATCCAAGCATGTTGACTCATTTAATGTTTAAAACAACCCTATCGAAAAAAAAATTTTTTTTTTTTATGATGTTGGTGCTACTGCCATCCTCATTTTCAGGTGAGGGAAGTGAGACTTGGAGACACTAGTTACCTTGCTCAAGGTTGCAAAGCTCTCAGGGCAGAACCAAGCTGTCTGACTCCATAGCACAGGCTCTTGACCCCTGGTGCCCCTGCCTCTCCAGATCATCTCAGTTCCCAAAGAACAACCTCTCCTGGAACTGGGGACATGTAAGTAGCCCTCCAAATGCCCATGCTGCACAGGGACCCTGACTAGCCTCCTGGTCTCCGTGGAGATATTTCAAATCCCTGTCTCTTGTAACTTCTGTGGATGAGGCCCATCGTGGGCGTGTGGAGAATTCACCCTTCTCTAAATTCCCTGGCTCAGAAATAATTGCTTTCACTTCCATCAAGGGGTTTGGGAAGTACAGCTCTGCAATGTACTCAGGAAGGAGAAGAGGACGACAGGTGGGTGAGCAAGAAGAGTCACTACAACTCTTTCCAAACTGTTTAATTTATTTAAAAATCAGAAGCAAAAAATGAATATATTTTTACTGCATATATATTAATCCAGCCTGGTAATTTTAAATATATATATATATGTATATATTTTTTATGGAGAGAGGAGTCCAGGGAAACAAAAGTACTTCAGGCCCAGAGAAGTCACAGCACTGTTCTTATAGGATGCATGGTTTCCAAAGATATTCTCCAAATTGATAGTTTGTATTTTCACATAATACAAATTGAAGTGAGTTCTAGGGGAGGGAGGCATGTCCCATCGGTCTTGTAGATTTTTTATAGGGAGGGGCATGGCCAGAGAAGGGCCAGTTGGAGGCAGGATCCCCATTTTGGCTGGTTAAGGATAGTGTTGGACGTGGAGTAGGGGACAAAATCATGTCTTTTACTTCTGACTCCCAAAGCATCTGGTAAGGGCTGTGTGGAGAATAGGTGTTGAGTAGTAGATGCTGAGTAAGTGGATTATTGACATCCAGAATGCACGAAAACAGGGCTTCCAAAAGTAGAAGCAGTTTATTAAATAAGGTTCCGCTTAGGTAATAGTTTGAGTCACAATTCAATTCCAAATTAGTACTTAAACAGGGCAAGATGAGGAAGCACAAGATTCTTTCAATCTTAAAAAGAAGAAATACAATCCTTAAACATATTTTAAAATTAATGTAATTCTTGAAGAGGTCAAAAAGTTTGCAAAGGAAGATAATGAGTACTGCTGCGTTCTCAAGGCTATTATGTTTACTGTCTATTCATGAATCTTATGGTTAATAACAGACCAGACAGAGGTTACCAAATTCTCAGCTACCAGATTAAATTTTCTTTTCCCTCTGTTCAGTTTCCAGGGATTTCAGCAATGACCCAGCTTCCTATCACTGATTCTTATAATTGAAATTCATTATTTCACTGCTGCTTCAATAGAATTCATCAACAAACATTTGCACGTAAATTAAAATATTTTTCTTCTGATCTCGAGTACAACTTGCATAAATATATATATTTATTTACACCCTAATTAAAGCCACTTACCGTCACTAATGATAATGAGAATTACAGATATTCCACATCCTAAAAAGGTATTTATTAACTTGTCTTAACTTCTTAAATGGAAACCCTGGTGGCGTAGTGGTCAAGAGCTCAGCTGCTAAACAAAAGGTTGACAGTTCGAATCCACCAGGCTTCCTTGGAAATCGTATGGGACAGTTATACTCTGTCTTATAGGGTTGCTATGAGAAGATAAGAAGCTGCTTAACTTAGTAGCTAAGACTGTGGAAAGAACTAGCTAAGAAACCAGACTCCCTTGGATCACATCTTAGCTCCACTATATACTAGCTGTGACCTTGGGCAAGTCACTTAAATTCTGTTTCATTTACCACTTTAGCATTTTGTGAAGAATAACTAAGTTATTACACACTAATTTTCTTAGAGTAGAATCAGATACATGGTTAAACATTCAATAAATGTTATCTATTATTATTAAATTCTGTTCATTGCTTTATTTGATGACACTACTCTATATTGTCCTAAAAAGTAAAATGCAAGTGATAATAGTGTTTTACAGAGTACCTGCCCACTTCCTCTTAGTCTTGGCTTCTCATGCTTATGCCAGTTAATCTACTGATTAAGAATAATAGAACAAATTTAGGAGTGTCACTGACCTAATGGTCATTTTAATAAAAGTGCAACATAAGCTATAGCAAGGGGTTTCTGCTTTCTAACAACAAAAATAATCACTAAATGGTTCAAGGACATAGCTTCCTCACTTGGGGATCCACTTAAAATAGGTGGAACAGAGCATATTGTCTGGAGAAATGTTGTCTAAGCTGGGGCTCGAAAAATAAAAAGAAGTTCACCAAGTAAAGAAGAGGAAATTGAACATATTCAAGGTAGTTAAAAACATAGAGACTGTTTGTTTGGAAATGGAAGTCACATTGGAGCTCCTGCAGAGTCCCTAATCTACTCTTTCCTCTGCACACTAGGAGTTATCTGTTCCAAGACAAAATACCAAAAGCATCTGTCTTAGTCAAGGTTCTCTAGAGAAACAGAACCAATGAGAGGTATATACACAGAGAGAGAGATTAAGAGAGAGAGAGATTTAGTACAAGGGATTGGCTTATGCAACTGTGGGGGGAGGAAAGTCCAAAATCTGCAGGTCAGGTGACAGGCTGGAAACTTTTTCTGGCTCATGGGATTGTAGGGGCTGGCAAGTCCAAAATCTGTAGATCAGGCAACAGGCTGGAACATCCATAGGTCAGGCAATAGGAAAAGTACAGAGTCAAGAGAGAATAAATTCTGCCAAAATACCTATTTATAGTCTAAAGGTAGAATCACCCTAAAGAAACTCCCTGTTTGACTGATTGATTGATCACCTTACATTAGATTACAGAAATTAGTCTAGTTTTTGGCAAAACCCCTGGGAACTATAACTAAAACAAGTTTGCACATACAATTAACCATCATAACACTCAACTCACAAGAAAAAGAATTGGATAAGGTATGAACACTTTATTTATATTAAGAATTTATGTGAGGAGTTATTTTAAATGTAATAAAATAAATACATCTATGGCAAATAACCACCATGTGTCTATCATTTTGTCATACTGTGGTGCTTGTGTGTTACTGTGATACTGGAAGCTTTGCCACCCGTATTTCAAATACCAGCAGGGTTACAATTGGTAGACAGGTTTCAGCAGAGCTTCCAGACTAGGCAAGAATAGGAAGAAGGACATGGCAATCTACTTCTGAAAAAATTGGCTGGTGAAAACCTTACAAATAGCAGCCGAACATTGTCTGACATAGTGCCAGAAGAGAAGCTCCTCAGGTTGGAGGGGCTCAAAATACGACTGTACATTCAAAATATGACTAAGGAAGAGCTGCCCCCTCAAAGTCAACCTTAATGACACAAATGGGGTCAAGTTTTCAGGACCTTGATTTGCTGATGTGGCAAAATGAGAAGAAACAGCTGCAAACATCCATTAATAATCGGAACCTGGAATGTACGAGGTATGAATCTAGGAAAATTGGAGATCATCAAAAATGAAATGGAATGCATAAACATTGATATCTTAGGCATTCATGAGCTGAATCAGAAAATCATATGGTCTACTATGACGGGAATGAAAAACTGAAGAACATTTCAAGAGCTATCAGGAAGTACAATGCTGTCAGTGATAGGATAATAACCATACACCTAGAAGGAAGACCAGTTAATACGACTATTATTCAAATTTACCCACCAACCCTAAGGCCACAGATGAAGAAATTGAAGGTTATTACCAACTTCTGCAATCTGAAATTAATCTCAGGCATGCAATCAGGATGCATTGATAATTACTGGTGATTAGAATGCAAAAGCTGGAAATAAAGAAGGACTGGTAGTGGGGATATACAGCCTTCGTGATAGAAACAACTCCAGATGTCACATGATAGAAGTTTGCAAGACCAAGGACTTCTTCATTGCAAATACCTTTTTTCAACATAAGCATCAGCTATACACGTGGACTTTACCAGAGGAAATACACAGGAATAAAATAGACTACATCCGTGGAAAGAGATGATGGAAAATCTCAATATCATGAGTCAGAACAAGGCCAGGGGCCGACTGTGGAACAGACCATCAATTACTCATATGCAAATTCAAGTTCAAGTTGATGAAAATCAAAATAAGTCTACTAGAGCCAAAGTAGAACATTGAGTATATCTCACCTGAATTTAGAGACCATCTCAAGAATAGATTTGATGCATTGAACACTAATGACTGAATACCAGTTGAGTTGTGCCATGACATCAAGGATCATCATATGTGAAGAAAGCAAGAGGTCATTTAAAAGACAGGAAAGAAAGAAAAACACCAAAAAGGATGTCAGAAGAGATTCCAAAAATTTCTCTTAAATGCAGAGTAGCTAAAGCGAAAGGAAAAAATGATGAAGTAAAACAGCTGAACAGAAGATTTCAAAAGGTGACTCAAGAAGACAAAATAAAGCATTATCATGAAATGTGAAATGATCTGGAGATAGAAACACAAAAGGGAAGAACATGCTCAGCATTTCTAAAGCTGAAAGAACTGAAGAAAAAATTCAAGCCTTGTGTTACCATATTGAAGGATTCTAAGAGGAAAATATTAAATGCCACAGGAAGCATCAAAAGAAGATGGAAGAAATACAGAGTCACTATACCAAAAACAGAAAAACTGGTCAATGTTGAACCATTTCAGGAGATAGAATATGATCAAGAAACGATGATACTGAAGGAAGAGGTCCAAGCTGCACTGAAAGCATTGTCGAAAAACAAGTCTCCAGGAATTGGCAGAATACCAACTGAGACATTTTAACAAATGGATGCAGAGCATGTAGTGCTCACTCGTCTATGCCAAGAAATTTGAAAGACAGCTACCTGGCCAACAGACTGGAAAAGATCCATATTTGTGCTCATTCCAAAAAAAGGTGATCCAACCAAATGTGAAATTATTGAACATCATTAATATTACACATAGGTAAAATTTCCCTGAGGATCATTCAAAAGTGGTTGCAGCAGTACATCAACAGGTAACTTCCAGGAATTCAAACCAGATTCAGAAGTGGATGTGGAAGGAGGGGTATCGTTTTCTGATGTCAGAGGGATCATGGCTGAAAGAAGAAAATACCAGAAAGATGTTTACTTGTGTTATATTGATTGTGCAAAGGCGTTCGATTGTGTGGATCATAACAAATTATGGATAACATTGCAAAGAATGGGAATTCCAGAACACTTAATTGTGCTCATGAGGAACCTGTACTTAGACCAAGAGATAGCTAGCTGTTCAACCAGAACAAGGGGATACTACATGGTTTAAAGTCAGGAAAGGTGTGCATCAGGGTTGTATCCTTTCACCATACTTATTCAATCTGTATGCTGAGCAAATAATCCAAAAAGCTGGACTATATGAAGAAGGACACTGCATCAGAATTGGAAGAAGACTCATTAACAGTCTGTGATACGTAAATGACACAACTTTGCTTAGCTGAAAGCAAAAAGGACTTGAGGCACTGATAAGGATCAAGGATCACAGCCTTCAGTATGGGTTACGCCTCCACATAAACAAAACAAAAATCCTCACAACTGGGCCAATAAGCAACATCATGATATATGGAGAAAATATTGAAGTTGTAAAGGATTTCGTTTTACTTGGATCTGCAATGAATGCCCATGGAAGTAGCGGTCAAGAAATCACATGACGCATTGCATTGGGCAAATCTGCTGCAAAAGACCTCTGTAAAGTGTTAAAAAGTGAAGATGTCACATTAAAGACTAAGGTGGGCCTGACCCAAGCCATAGTATTTTCGATTGGTTCATATACATGTGAAATCTGGACAATGAAAAAGAAAGACTGAAGAAGGATGAATGCCTTTGTGTTATGGTGTTGGTGAAGAATATTGACTACACCACAGACTGCTAAAAGAACGAACAAATCTGCCTTGCAGCAAGTACAGCCAGAATACTCCTTGGAAGTGAGAATGGCAAGACCTCTTCTCTAGTACTTTGAACATGTTATCAGGAGGGACCAGTCCCTGGAGGAGGACATCATGATAGGTAAAGCAGTGGGACAGTGAAAAAGAGGAAGACCGTCTATGAGGTGGATTGATACAGTGGCTGGAACAATGAGCTCTAGCATAACAATGATTGTGAGGATGGTGTAGGACCAGGAAGTGTTTCGTTCTGTTGTACATAGGGTTGCCATGAGTCGGAATCGAACGGATGGAACCAACAGCTACAACAACAACAACATGGCAAATAAACTTACCACAAATAAGTCAGAGTTTTAAAGAGGCACCTGTTAAGCATGGATTTTTGCCATGAGACTATGTAACAGAGGCAGTAGGCGCTATTTGCTGGGATGCTGCATAGCCTTAATGTATAGAAGAGGACAGAGTAACAGCATCCATAGAAAAGTGAGATTCATGTTAACAAGAGCATCGAGATTGATAGTGAATTTGTTTAATGTAACACAAAGTAATACAACACATTGTATATAGGGGACTGACACTAATGGTGATGCACCCTTCTATGTGATTCTCTCTGTCCAGCTGCACCTGAGTCCCCATTTCCTTTATGCTGGTCTGGGATTCATGTGACTCTCCTCCCTTTACTCTTTCTTCCTCTATTGCTGTTAGCACTTCAGAAGCTCCTCTTCTCTCACACCCGGGGCATTGGAAAGAGATGGACTCTATTTTTTATGATGGGATGTGAAAGAGATCTAACAATTACTTTGAGAAACACTGGATGAATTCTGCAGGAAATTTCACTGCAAAATAGCTGGAGTGGGCCAGAGATGAGTACTATTTTTCTATTTCATTGTGTAAGCTTAAAAAGAGCTACACTTTGCCCCATAGTACATCATAGTGCACTGGATAAAAACTACAGAAGCAGAAAGAACACAAGGAATCAAATACTGGTGATAACACATTGCATTGCCACCATCAATCTGTGAGGGACCCAGATTCTCTGCATTCTTGCTTACATCTTTAAATCTTATTTTAGCCATTCTGATGTGTAGTGATACTTGCCTATTTCATATTAGTAGGATCATACACTATTTGTCCTTTTATGTCTCTGACTTATTTCTCTCAGCATGATGTTTACAAGGTTAATCCATGTTATAGCATGTATCAGAATGTTACCAATAGCCAATCTGACACAAAATGTTCTTGTCTTTTCCCGAGTAAGAATACACACGAAAGACAAACTTTATCTTCAGCAAGATTCATTTTGCTTGTGTCAAAGACTGACTCGTCAGAGTCGGGGAGGTCACAGCTCTTACAGTTTAGGGTAGGAAAATTGTGTCATCTTTACTCATGGGTTTTTTTTTGGAATAGGCGTGGTCTTCCAGGAAGGGGTGTAGTCATTATAACAAAGTGACTTGCATCAGGCAGTAGTCATCCATCGGTCACCTTGCAGATGTCTAAAGCATGCTCCAGGGCTGGTTTCTCTGAAAAAACATCTTACAAAGGAGTACATTGTTTGTTCTTTCCTTATCACACATTCGGGGAGGGGGTTTTGTGTCATTAGGCAAGCACATAATTTTTGTAAGTAAGTTGCAAGTTGCAGTTGATGCAGTGCTCCTTGTCTAGGAATTCAGTCCCTGTTTCTTCCCTATCTCAAGAACTTCATTTCTCTTTGTGGCTGAATAGTGCACAATTGTATGGATATACTACAATTTGTTCATTTGTTATGGATTAAATTGTGTCCCCCCAAAATCTGTGTAAACTTGCTAGGCCACCATTCTCAGTACTGGGTGATTGTCCACCATTTTGTCAGCTGATGTGATTTTCCTGTGTGTTGTAAATCCTACCTCTATGATGTTAATGAAGTGGGATTGGGGCAATTATGTTAGGCAGGGCTCAATCTGCAAGATTTAGGTTGTGTCTTAAACCATTTTCTTTTGAGATAGAAAAGAGAGAACGGAGGAGAAAGACAGGGGACATTAGACCACAGAGAAACAAGAGCCAGGAGAATAGCACATCATTTGAGCCTGGGGCCCCTGCACAGAGAAGCTCCTTGACCAGGGAAGACTGATGACAAGGGCCTTCCCCCAGAGCCAACGGAGAGAGAAAATCTTCCCCTGGAACTGGCATCCTGAATTCGGACTTCTAGCCTTCTAGACTGTGAGAGAATAAGTTTCTCTTTCTTAAAGCCATCCACTTGTGATTATTTTGTTATAGCAGGACTAGCTGACTAAGACAGCATTTATCTGTTGATGGACACTTAGGTTGTTTGCACCTTTCGGCTACTGTGAATAATGCTACTAACAAACTGCATCCTTTGCTTTCTTTTCTTACCTTGATATAGTGGCTAGAACTTCCAGCACCACGCTGGATGAGAGCGGTGAGAGCGAATTTATTTTCCTATTTCAAATCCTTCAGTTTTTGTCTTAGTTATCCAGTGATGCTATAACACAAATACCACAAGCAAATGGCTTTAACAAACAGAAATTTATTTTCTCACAGTTCAGGAGGCTAGAAGTCTGAATTTAGAGCACGAGCTCTAAGAGAAGTCTTTCTCTATCAGCTCTGTAGGAAGGTCCTTGTCTCTTCAGCTTCTGCTTCCTGGTTCCTTGAAGATCTCCATGTGTCTTGACATGTATCTTACCCCATCTCTCCCATGGGTGTTTGTTTAATCTCTTTTACATCTTAAAAGAGGTTGACTCAAGATATGCCCTACGCTAATCCTACCTCATTAACATAACAAAGACAACCCATTTTCAAATGGGATTATAACCACAGGCATAGAAGTTAGGATTTACAACACATATTTTGGGGAGACATAATGCAATCCATAACATTCTTTCTTTGTTAGATGTAATATTATCCATAAGTATTTTGTAGATGAGGAGTTTCTATGTGGTGCAAATAGTGACACACTTGACTACTAGTCAAAAAGTCGGCAGTTCAAACCCACCCAGAGGTATCTTGGAAAACAAGTCTGGCAATCTGCTACTAAAAAAATCACCTCCTTGAAAACTCTATTGTGAGGATTAAAGTTGTGTGTGTGTTAACTTGACTGTGCCATGATTCTCAGGGGTTTGGCCATTATGATGTATTTCGGCTGTTATGTAATGATGTAATAATCTACGTAATGAGATCTGATATAATGTAATCACCTCCATGATGAGATCTGCTATGATCAGCCAATCAATTGAAAGGGAGTTTCCTTGGGGGTGTGGCCTCTATCCAATGTATCTGGAGTTTCTGACAAAACTCATGGGCTTTTGCTAGCTCTGGATCCTGCATCTGGCTCCTGTTCATTTGACTTCCAGTTCTTGTGACTTAAGCTAGCAGTTTACGTGCCAGATTTGGGACCTTCCAGTCTCTACAACTGCATGAGCCATTTCCTTAATATAAATTTCTCTATATATCTCTGTGACTATCTGTCTATCTATCTGTCTATCTATATCTATCTCTCTGTCCATCATCCATCATCCTTCATCCATCCATCCATCCATCCATCCATCCATCCATCCATCCATCCATCCATCCATCCATCCATCCATCCATCCATCCATCCATCCATCCATCCATCCATCCATCCATCCATCCATCCATCCATCCATCCATCCATCCATCCATCCATCCATCCATCCATCCATCCATCCATCCATCCATCCATCTGCTTCAATGATTTTTCTTCTCTACAGAAATCAGCCTAAGACACCTACGGAGCACAATTCTATTCTACAGACATAGGGTCATCATAAGACAGAATTGACTTGATGGCAGTTGACAACACTTTTATAGATGCTCTTTAAAAAGTTGATAAAATTCTCCTTAAACACTAATTTGTTGAGATTTTTTTAAAAACATGAACAGGTGTTGAATTTTATGAAATAATTGTTCTGGATCAACTGATCTGATCATATGCTTTTGTCCATTAGCCTATTGATATGGTAGATTACACAGATTGGATTTTTATTGGCTTTACTGAGTTATATGTTGCCAACTTAAAGTGTTCAATTCAATGGTTTATAGTATATTACCACTGTAAATTTTAGAACATTTTCTTCACCTCAAAAAGAAACCTACATTTTAGCTATCACCCCCTACTCCCTATTCCACCCCCTACACTAATCAACTCTAAGTATAACCAGTAATCTACTTTCTGTCTCTATAGATTTCCCTATTATGAACTTTCATATGATTGATATCCTATAATATGTGGTCTTTTATGGCTGTCTTTTTCACTTAGCATAATGTTTTCGAGGTTGATCCAAGTTGTATTTATGGGTGCTTTATTACCACTTGTGGCTGAGTAATACTCCATTGAAACTTGCTCTTGAACCTCAAGCAGTTAAAGCAAAAGGAAGAAATGATGAAGTAAAAGAACTGAAGATTTCAAAGGGAGGCTGGAGGAGACAAAGTATTATAATGACACGTGCAAAGAGCTGAAGATCAAAAACTGAAAAGGAAGGACACTCAGCATTTTCAAAGCTCAAAGAACTGAAGAAAAAATTCAAGCCTTGAGTTGCAATAGTGAAAGATTCTATGACGAAAATATTAAACGACTCAGGAAGCATCAAAAGAAGATGGAAGGAATACACAGAGACATTATACCAAAAAATAACTAGTCGACCTTCAACCATTTCAAGAGGTAGCATATGATCAAGAACCGATGGTACTGAAGGAAGAAGTCCAAGCTGCACTGAAGTCTTTGGCAAAAAACAAGGCTCCAGGAATTGATGGAATGTCAATTGAGATGTTTCAACAAATGGATGCAGTGCTGGAAGTGCTCAATCATCTATGCCAAGAAACTTGGCAGACAGTTTCCTGGCCAATCAACTGGAAAAGATCCATATTTATGCCTATTCCCAAGAAAAATGATCCCACTGAATGTGGAAATTATCGAACAATATTTCAAGCAAAATTTTGCTGAAGATTATTAAAAAGTGGCTGCAGCAGTATATCCACAGGGAACTTCCAGAAATTCAGGCCAGATTCAGAAGAGGGTGTGGAGCCAGGGATATCATTGCTGATGTCACATGGACCCTGGCTGAAAGCAGAGAATGCCAGAAGGACGTTTACCTCTGTTTTACTGACTATGCAAAGGCATTCGACTGTGTGGATCATAACAAATTATGGATAACATTGCAAAGAATGGAAATTCCAGAACACTTAATTGTGCTCATGAGGGACCTGTACATAGATCAAGAGGCAGTTGTTCAGACAGAACAAGGGGATACTGAGTCGCTTAAAGTTAGGAAAGGTGTGTGACAGGGTTGTATCCTTTCACCATACCTATTCGATCAATATGCTGAAAAATAATCCAAGAAGCTGGATTATATGAAGAACAGGGCACCAGGATTGGAGGACGACTCATTAACAACCTACATTACGCAGATGACACGACCTTGAAGTGCTTACTGATGAAACCTACTCTTGAAGACCACAGACTTTAGTATGGATCACATCTCAACATAAAACAAAAATCATGATAAATGGGGAAAAGATTGAAGTTGTCAAGGATTTCGTTTTACTTGGACCCACGATCAACACGCATGGAAGCAGCAGTCAGGAAATCAAAAGGTGCGTTCCGTTGGACAAATCTGCTGCAAAAGACTTATCTAAACTGTTGAAAGACAAAGATGTCACCTTGAAGACTAAGGTGCGCCTGACCCAAGCCATGGTATTTTCAACTGCATTATATGCATGTGAAAGCTGGACAGGGAATAAGGGAGACTGAAGAAGAATTGACGACTTTGAATTGTGCTGTTGGAGAAGAATATTCAAAAATGGGCTCAAGCATAACAACGATTGTAAGGGTGGTGCAGGACTGGGCAGTGTTTCATTCTGTGGTACATAGGGTCGCTATATGCTTTCATTTTTCTTGGGTATATACCTAGGAGTTGAATTGCTGTGGCATATGTTAACTCTATTTCTAATCGTTTGAGTAACTATCAGACTGTTTTCATAAGTATCTGAATCATTTAACATCCCACAAGCAGTGTATAAGGGTATCAAAATTTTCCACGCCCTTGCCAGTACTTACTCATATCTGATTTTTTGTTATTCTAGCCACTTTAGTGGGAGTAAAGTGGTGTCATATTATGATTTTGATTTACATTATTCTGATGACTAATGATGCCAAACATGCTTTTTGGCCACTTCTATATCTTCTTTAGACAAATGTCTGTGAGTAGAAGTGGTGAGACATCTTTGTCTTTTTCCTATTTATTAGGGAAAAGTAGCCATGATTAAGTGCAATGGTTAAGCATTAGACTGCTAACTGAAAGGTCAGAGGTTCAAACTCACCAGCAATTCCATGAGAAAAAAGACCTCCTGATTTGCTCCTGTACAGATTTCAGCCTAGGAAACCCCATAGGGCAGTTTTACCTTGTCATATGTGTTCACTATGAGTCGGAATTGCCTCAACAGCATTCAACAACAACAAAAAAGCAACATCTGGCCTTATGTGATCGAGTATGATGTTTCAAATAACATTATACCATTTGATGAGTAGTTGAGGTCCTTATAACAGAGTGTACCCAATTCCTCTTTCCTGTCATTCACTTCACTTGTATATTAGCTTTTATCACACAATACATTACTTCTATCGTTATTTTGAACAAATTGTTATTAGATTCATTAAACATGGGAAAATTAAAAGGTTTTGTTTTTACCTTAACTTATTCCTTCTCAAATACACTTCCTTTCTTGTTACAAATCTGAATTTCTGACCATATATATATATATATATATATATATAAAAATATATATATATATATATATATTTTTTTTTTTTTTCTTTGTGAAGGACTTCTTTTAACATTTATTACAAGGCAGAAATAGTGGAAACAAATTCTCTCAATTTTTATTTCTCTGAAAAAGCATTTCTCTTTTATTTTTGATGGATCATTTTACTGGGTAGAATTTTAGGTTGGTGGTATTTTTCTTACAACATTTTAAGTATTTCACTCCATTCTCATCTGGCTTCAGTTTTTTTTTTTTTTTTTAATCTTATGTAATTCTTATCCTTATTCCTCTATAGATATTTTTTTTTCTGAGTTTTCTCATGATATTCTTAGTATTTGAAATTTTTCAAGCTTGAGTATAATATGCCTAGGACAGTATCATGGATTGTGTCTCCCCAAAAATATGTATCAACTTGACCAGGCCATGATTCCCAGTATCATGTGATTGCCCACCATTTTGTCATCTGAAGTGATTTTCCTATGTGTTGTAAATCCTACCTCCATGACGTTGATGAGGTGGGATTAGCAGCAGTTATGTTAATGAGGCAGGACCCAATCTACAAGACTTGGTTATCTCTTAAGTAACTCTCTTTTGAGATACGAAACAGAGAAGCAGGTAGAGAAACGGGGACCTCATACCACCAAGGAACAAGAGCCTGGAGACTATCTCATCCTTTGGACCTGGGGTCCCTTTGCTGAGAAGCTCCTCACAGTGGGAAGATTGATGACAAGGACTTTCTCCCAGAGCTGACAGAGACAGAAAGCCCTCCTCTGGAGCTGGCACCCTGAATTTGGACTTCTAGCCTCCCACACTGTGAGAGAATAAATCTGTTCATTAAAGCCATCCACTTGTGGTATTTCAGTTATAGCAGCACTAGATAACTAAAACAGTGACAATATGTTACTTACTTAATTTACTCCAAAAACAATGAGTAATAAACAGAAAATAAATATTTTAAGTAATTAAACCCTGTTTTATAATAGATATTTGGAAATGTTTAACCACGTGGTATTTAGGATCTTTTATTAGCATGAATCAAGTCACTTTTGAATGTCCAAAATTCTAGCTGAACTTAGTGCGTGTAAAGTATGTATGAGATTTATGGCGGAAAGGGAGGAAAAAATTTTGAAAATTTCTAAAAGCTCTAGTATTTTTTCTATTTTCTATCACTAGGATGAGTGATAGGAATCTTTCTTAATTTTAATTTTCACAATAATTTTCAGTCTCTCTTAGAAAGAAAAATAGGTTCAAGTCGCATTTCTCAGAATCAGCCTCAGACCCCATTATCTTCTTGTTCTAGGGTGATTAAGTATTCTGAACAGCTCTTTTAATTTTTGCTTTCTGTTGTCATCTTATTTATCAAGCCTAGAGACATCTCAAGTGTACTTATGTCCTAGAAGTTCAATGTAATTTAGTTTTCTGCCCTTTCTTAGTGAATCCTTACCTTCCTTAATGAATACAAACCATGGAGAGTCTTTGCTTTTTTAAAACTTTCAAAATAACATTACATTAAAAAATAAAACCTTCCCATTTCTCTTCTTAAGTCAAAATTGTATAATCCATGTAAATACATTTGCATTATTTTTCTATTCCTCTGTTTTTCTCTAAGAATTTTTTTAAAATAACTTAAATTAAAAAAATAAACAAAACCCTGTACACGTGATTATTCAAGCATTTATGCATAATCAAGGGAGAGCAAAAACTCATTGCAGCCTAATTACTACTTGAGACAAACATAAAACCCTAAACTCTTTAAAATATCTTATAAAATTATCTTCCAAAAATCTAAACCAAACACATTGCTGACAAGCCAATTCCAACTCACAATGACCCTATACAACAGAGTAGTACTGCCCCATAGGGTTTCTGAGGCTGTAATTCTTCCTGAATGTAGACTACCATATCTTTCTTTCATGCAGCAGCTAAGGGCTTGAGCTGCCAACATTTTGCTTAGCAGCTGAGTGATTAACCACCAAGCCACCAGTGCTCAAAAACTGTGTTACTCTAGAATAAATGACAAAAAAATGTAGCACACAAAAGACAAATTTATGGCAACATTGAAGTCTGAAGTAATTTGAGGAAGGATGAATAGTAAAAGTGTTCATAAGGAAAAGACAGAGAAAGAGAGAGAGAACGGCTTTTCATTCACAGAGCTATGAATAAACTCCACTATGAAAGTTACATTGTATTTAAACAAACCGGATCATCAATGCACACACATGCTTTACTCATAATTGAATTTTAATTTACTACAGAAACACATTTAGCATTTCTGCCATAACTCACTTATATGAGTTTTCCACAATCATTAAATAAATAAATCTTAATTTTTAAAATGTTAAATAAATATATCATAATATACTTTTTTTTTTTTAATTTCTCCCACAATAAAAACTACAAAAAGCAAACTTTTCCTTTAGAATGGTAAAGTTTAAATAACTTGGTAACACTTAGGGGAATATCAGTGATATTAACAAATAGGATAGAAATTTTTTCAATAAAGCTGAAACTATAAAACAAACTTCCTACCACACAGTTAATTTTCATTTAAAAATATTTTATTATTCATGCAAATAGAAATGCTGAGTTGCTATTTTATTTTTTCTATTTTTTTAATTTTAAAAATAAAACATTTTGAAAGAAATAATAAATATACAGTTTAACAAAAAAAAATTATAAAGCAGATGTTTCTAGGAAGATGGTGGTATAACCAGAGCATCATTTCAACCCTATCCCACAAACACATCAAAAAATACAAGTTGGTAGCTTAGTCAGACATGCCAAGCAATCTAGAGCAAAGATTTGAGAAAAAAGTGAAAAAGTTACAGATAATAATCCTGGAATCCTTAGCATCAAATGAAAGGATAAAGAGTTATATCAAACACTGATTAGAATTAAAAATTGAACAAAAATGGTGAACAAGGAGAGATAGGGAGAAGAGGTACCCTGCCAGCTGGCCTGGCACAGCACGGCCATCTTGAGACAAAGCAAACGAAGTACAGGAAAGCAACATCATGGAATTCCCAATAGGAGACAGAGAAACCATGTAGACACATCAAGAGTGAAGCAAAGTGAGCAGAACATGAACTGGAGCTAAAGAGGGTATTATGGATTGAATTGTGTCCCCCAAAATGTGTGTCAACTTGGCTAGGCCATGATTTCCAGTATTGTGTAATTGTCCATCATTTTGTCATGGGATGTGATTTTCCTATGTTATAAATCCTACCTCTGTGATGTCGATGAGGTGGGATTAGTGGTAGTTATGTTAATGAGGCAGATATAAAAGAGAGAAGCAAGCAGAGAGACAGGGGGAACTCATTACCACTAAGAAAGAAGTGCCAGAAACAGCATATCCTTTTGACCCTGTGCTGAGAATCTCCTAGACAAGAGGAAGATTGATGACAAGAACCTTCCTCCAGAGCCAACAGAGAGGAAAAGCCTTCCCCTGGAGCTGGAACCCTGAATTCAGACTTCCAGCCACCTAGACTGTGAAAGAATAAATCTCTGTTTGTTAAAGCCATCCACTGGTGGTATTTCTGTTGTAGCAGCGTTAGATGACTGAGACAGAGGGAATGTATAACAAGAAAATCAAGAGCTCCAGGAATCCCAGCAATCACAGAGCTAGGAGGAAGCCAGTATCCAGAGACAAGGTGACTCACCAGCGATAGTCCCTGACCATTACGACAGGTGGCATGAAAGGAGTAATAAATCCATAGAGTGTCAGAAGAAGATCCCACACCTGAGAGGACACTGGACAACCTGCCTCTCCTTGCACTCAGTCGGGGCCAGCTCATGATTACTGGCTTCAGCCAACAGGCAGCCTTTCCCAGTGAATAGAGGAGGACCCTCCCCCTCTCTCCACCCTCCTGGTGATTAGCAACATGAATTCCCTCCTCTTTGGGTCCATGACTGCCAGGGACCAAACTACAAGCACCTCTTTTTCCCTTCACTCAGCAGAGAGTTAGCGTTTCTCTAGCCACCCACCGGGCCCCCACCCTTTCTGGCCTGCAGTACTGGCAGAGAGGGCTTCCACACTTCAGGCCACATGCTCTACCTACAGCCCTATCTGCTGAGTGGGCAGAGAGTTCCCGGCACCCCCAGCCACATTCTCTGACCCCCATCCCACCCACCTGAGAGTGGACAGAGAATGTCATGGAGCTGTTGGCCACCCACTCTGCCCCCCATCCCACACATACACCAAGTGGTGGAGAGAATTTTGGCTCTCTCTGCCACCAGGCACACAATAATCTCATTGCTCCACCCACCCGGCAAGCAGCTGGGAGCACTGCCACTCAGCTGGAATGATGAGAGGTGGCATCCAGTGCCCACCCAGCCTGCCCACAACCATCTTGCATGCCCACTGAACAGCAATGAAGGCTCATCCTGCCTGCCACTGCCCCGCTCACCCCCAAACAGGAGGTGAGCCCTCCTGTGCAACCAGAGGAGAGATCAGCAAAGCATGCTTCACCCACTGGCCTTAATATATCAAACAAAACAAAACAAAATCAGGACGAAGCAAGCAAACATAGAATCAATCAATAAACAGCACCTTAATTCCTCAAAGACATCAGACAATATCATATCATATAAAGAAATAAGAGAAGATGGCTCAAGCAAGTGATGAAAATAAAGGGGCACTGGGAGTAGATCGCCAAGTTTTTCTCCTATGGAGCCCCTGGGT
This sequence comes from Elephas maximus indicus, assembly GCF_024166365.1. Lineage (NCBI taxonomy): Eukaryota > Metazoa > Chordata > Mammalia > Proboscidea > Elephantidae > Elephas > Elephas maximus. Next base: position 115,358,469 of record NC_064827.1, read on the forward strand.
TGGTTCGAACCACCAATCTTTCAGTTAGCAGTTGAACACTTAACTGCTGCACCACCAGGGTTTCTTATGGAAAGGGAAAAACAGTAACTTTGCAGTGGAAAAACCTGGCAGACATCACCTTAACCAAGTAATTGCCATTAACATCAGCAGTAATACATCTCACTGATGTCATGTATCCCATGATAGGATGGGATGAGAAGGGCACTTCACCTCTTGATATTCTTCTAAAAAATCTATAACCCCAGGTAGCACTACCTGATGGACATAGCCAATGTCACTGAACTGTACATGTAAAAAATGTTGAACCAGCAAATGTTTTGTTATATGTTTTTACCAGGATAAAACCACTTAAAAAACAAACAAAAAATCTATAACCCCAGTCTAAACATGAGAAAACATTGGACAAACCCAAAAGTATGGACACAGGATAACAAGGAAAGACTGAGAAATTATCACAAATTAGAGGAGACTACAAAAATATGACAACTGTTATGGGTTGAATTGTGTCCCCCAAAAGTGTGAGTCAACTTGGCTAGACCGTGATTCCCAGTACCGTGTGACTGTCTACCCTTTTGTCATCTGATGTGATTTTCCTATGGATTGTAAATCCTGCCTCTATGATGTTAATGAAGCAGGATTACAGGCAGTTATGTTAATGAGGCAGGACTCAATCTACAAGATTCAGTTTTGTTTTATGTCAATCTATTTGGAGATATAATAGAGAGAAGCACGCAGAGAGACCAGGGCGGGGGGAGGGCCTGGAGGGGGAATGACTCATACCACCAAGAAAGCAGCACTGGGGGCTCAACATGTCCTTTGGACTTGAGGTTCCTGCGCTGAGAAGCACCTAGACCAGAGGAAGATTGATGACAAGGACCTTCCCCCAGAACCTACAGAGAGAGGAAGCCTTCCCTTAGAGCTGGCACCCTGAATTTGGACTTCTAGCCTCCTAAACGGTGAGAGAATAAATTTCTCTTTGTTAAAGGCATCCACTGGTGGTATTTCTGTTACAGCAGCCCTAGATAACTAAGACAACAACTAGGTGCAATGTGGGATCCTGGGACAGAAAAAGGACATAGTGGAATAATGGCTGAAATCCCATTAAAATTTGTGGTTTAGTTCAAAAAAATAAAAATAAAGGGGCAGCAAACCATCCTGGGAAACCTTGTTAGCGTAGTGGTTAACTGCTATGGCTGCTAACCAAAGGGTCAGCAGTTCGAATCCGCCAGGTGCTCCTTGGAAACTCTGTGGGGGCAGTTCTACTCTGTCCTATAGGGTCACTATGAATTGGAATCGACTCGATGGCACTGGGTTTGGTTTTGGTTTTGGAAACCATCCTGAGGAAGAAATTGTAATAGTACTACCTGATAAGCGATTCAAAAGACTTATATTTAAGATCCTCTAAGAGGTTAAAGGAAACAGAGACAAAACCCTTGAAGAACTCAGGAAAACAATGCAAGAACAAAATAAATGAACAATTAGAAGCCATACGAAAACAGCAGCTAAAATCCAGAAGATTAACAACAAAATATCAGAAACAGGCAACTCAATGGAAGGACATAGCAGCAGAATTGAATCAATGAAATAAAGAATCAGTGAAATAGAAAACAAGCCCCTTGATACTAATCTGTTTGAGGAACAATCAGAAGAAAGATGGAAGAAAAATGCCTAAGAGTTACGTGGGATGCTTATCAAGAGGAACATTTTACAGGTGATTGGAATTTCAGAACAGGAGGAGATTAAAAAAAAAAAAAAGCACAGAGAGAATTTTTGAATATTTGCTGGCAGGAAACCTCCCGAACATCATGAGAGACAATAAGGTCTCCATCCAAGAAGCTCAAAGAACCCCATACAGGATAGACCTCAAAAGAAAGTCACCAAGACATACCGTAATCAAACTTTCCAAAACCAAAGACAAAGAAGAAATTATGAGAGCAGCTCATGAGAAATGCAATATCACCTACAAAGGGGCACCAATAAGACTAAGCTCTGATTTCTCAGCAGAAATCATGCAAGCAAGGAGACAAAAGGACGACATGTATGAAACCCTGAAAGAAAAGAATTGCCAACCAAGAATCAAATATCCAGCAAAATTGTCTCTCAAATATGATGGCGAAACTAGAACATGCCCAGATAAACAGACGTTAAAGGAATTTGTAAAAACCAGGCAAAATTTACAAGAAATATTAAAAGGAATCCTCCTGGTGGCACAGTGGTTAAGAGCCTGGCTGCCAAACAAAAGGTCAGCAGTTCGAATCTCCCAGCTTCTCCTTGGAAACCCTATGGGTCAGTTCTACTTTCTTATAGGGTCACTATGAGTCAGAATCAACTGGCCAGCAACAGTTTTGATTTGAGTTTCCCGACACAGAACCAATGACGTCAGACAACAAACGGAGATTAAGACACATGACAGCCTCACACAGATACCAATCCAGATAAAGAATTCTCAAAAGTAAAATAAAGCTAAAAAACTGAAAACAGGAAACCAGAAAGGTCAATTTGTAAATGACAACAACTTTAAAACAAAAAGGGGAAATAAACAGTGTAGTTACAAAACTTCTACATGGAGGGGAAGTCAAGGTGATATCAATAAATATTAATACATAAATAGACTGTTTTAAACTTAGAAAGATAAATGTAAATTTCAGAGTAAACACAAAGAAAAGTAATAAACCTATTCACCAAAATAAAGGAGAAAGTCAAAAAGACCCAGTAAACACAAAATGAACAACAAAAAGGAAATGAAAAGAAAATCCATAAAGAAAAAAAACTCAGCACAGAAAATTAAGAGGAACAAAGAAATTGTCAATGCTAAAAAAATAGACTACAAAATGACAGCAGTAAATACACACTTACCGACACTCACATTGAGTGTAAATGGTTTAAATGCATAGTCAAGAGAGAGAAAGGCAGAATTTGTCAAAAAAAAAAAAAAAAAAAGACGCATTAGTATGTTGCCTACAAGAGACAAACCCTAGATAGAAAGGTACAAATAGGTTAAAAATGAAAGAACAGAAAAAAATATATCAAGCAAGTAGTAACTCAAAAAGAGCAGGAACGGCAATATTTTTTTCTCTTTTTTATTCTGCTTTAAGTAAAGTTTAAAATTCAAGTCAGTTTCTCATACAAAAACTTATACACACATTGTTATGTGGCCCTTGTTGGTCTCCCTGTAACGTGACAGCACACTCCACCTCTCCATGCTGTATTTCCGTTGTCCATTCAACCAGCTCCTATCCCCTTCTACTTTCTCATCTCTCCTCCGGACAGGAGTTGTCCACATAGTCTCAGGTGTCTACTTGAGCTAAGAAGCACATTCCTCACCAGTATCATTTTATGTCTTATAGTCCAGCCTAATCTTTGCCTGAAGTTTGGCTTTGGGAATGGTTTTCGTTTTGGGCTAACAGAGATTTTAGGGGACATGTCCTCTGGAGTTCCTCCAGTCTCAGTCAGACTATTACATCTGGTCTTTTTACTAGAATCTGAGGTCAGTATCCCACTGTTCTCCTGTTCCATCAGGGATTCTTTGTTGTGTTCCCTGTCAGGGTAGACATAGGTGGTAGCCACGCACCAACTAGTTCTCCCAGTCTCAGGCTGATGGAGTCTCTGGTTTATGGGGCCCTTTCTGTCTCTTGGGCTCTTATTTTCCTTGTGTCTTTGGTGTTCTTCATTCTTCTTTGCTTCAGGTGAGTTGAGACCAACTGATGCATCTTAGATGGCTGCTTGCAAGCTTTTAAGACCCCAGATACCACTCACCAAAGTGGGATGTGGAATGTTTTCTTAACACACTTTGTTATGACAATTAACCTAGATGTCCCCTGAAAACATGGTCGCCTGCTACTCTGTCCCTCAAAGTGTTTGGTTGTATTCAGGGTACTTCTTAGCTTTTGGTTTAGTCCAGTGGTGCTGACTTCCCCTGTACTGTATGTTGACCTTCCCTTCACCTAAAATAATTCTTGTCAGAGGCAAGGCCAAGATGACAGAGTAGTCAGGCACTTCCTATGGTCCCCCTTACAACAAAGGCCTGAAGAAAAACAAGTGAATTGATTATATATGACAGGCTAGGAGACATGAACATCAAAGGCAAAGTTGAGGAACCAGACTGAGTGGCAGCAGGAGGGAGAAGCAGTTCAGAAACAGTGAGGAGTAGTCAGACCTGACCCAGTGGGGACTGGCACCCCACAGTCTGATTCTACTGCTGCCGTAAGTAGGGTGAGGCAAGCAGAGGCATTCAGGATGCCTTTTCAACACCGGGGGAAGCTGAACAGTGGAGAGTCTGCTCAACCCTCCAGAGCAAGTGAGAAGCAGCCCACAAGCAATGGCAAATGATAAGGACCTGAGTTTAACCTACCTTCGGGAAAAACCTCCCACCAACTTACCTGCTCCCTTCCAGCTATGCTTTGGGTCCCAGCCGGCTGCATCCCCTAGGCCAGTAGAAGGACCCTTTGCTCACCCTGAGCCATTCTCTGGGCTTTGGAGAGGGAATGAATTAATAAACAGGCAAAAAATAATCTTCTGGATCCCCTAAGCTGGGAAATCAGGGCAGAAACAGCCTTTTGCCTAGGCACAGGCATATGGGGTCCACAGACTTTGAATGCCTTTCACCACTGCATTGACCTGTGTGGACCCATATGAATAGCATAGGCTCTCATTAAAAAAAAACTCATTAGCACAGGACAACAGGGTATATACCTGAAGTTTGACTTCAACTGTTTCAGCTACGTGGTGAAGAGGAAAGTTCGTGTCATTTGACACCATTTGGCCAATTAAGCAGGGTCCTCACCTACCCACATCACGGGCCTGAGGACTGGTGGCTCTACTCACAACACCTAACCACCTATGACAGGGGTCCAAGAATAAGTGGTGCCTCCCAATTCTTACAGCCAACAGCAATGAGTGCCCATAGTCCAGCTGCAAAATCCACCCACCCACACTCTCTAGGGAACAGGGGCACACTTTCCTTACAGACACTTAAGGGCGGTTGTCAGACCCCTGCCTTGCTCAGCATGTGACCCCCTCCTGGAGCCAAATACATGTACCTACACCAATCACCCCTGCTCATCTAGGACTGTAGGTGAGAGCCTGCACCACATACTTGGTGACTGACTATCAGGACACCTGAGATGAATCCATTCAAAAAAAGTAAATGGACTCCTGGGCTTACAACCTAGGATCAGTCAGCTCTAACCACCTGGTGACAGGATGTTAGAGCATCAAAGGAGCCAATAATCAAACTAGCTCACTGGAGCAGCCTATTTGGGCATATCAAAACAAAACCAAACAAGAAGGGAGGACACAGTAAGCAAACATAAAGTAAAGAAATACAATAACTTCTTGATGGCTCAGAGAGAACAGTCAAAATCAAATAAAGAGACAGACCACGATGGCTTCAGCAAGGTCACAAAACAAACAACCAAGAAATCTTCCAGGCAAAGAGAACGTCCTGGAATTACCAGAGGTAGAATACAAAAGATTAATATACAGAACTCCTCAAGAGATCAGGAAGGGGATCAGGCAAAATGCAGAACAAGCCAAGGAAGGCACAGATGAAGCATTAAAGGAACTTACGCAGATTAGACAGGAGCATAATGACAAATTTAATAGAACGCAAGAATCCATAGAGACACAGCAAACTGAAATTCAGAAGATTAACAATAAAATTTCAGAATTAGACAACTCAATATAAAGTCTTAAGAGCAAAATTGAGGCAATGGAAGCCAGAATTAATGAGACTGAAGATAAAGCACTCGGCATCAACGTATTTGAAGAAAATCAGGTAAAAGAATTTAAGAGAATGAAGAAACCCTAAGAATTATGTGTGACTCTATCAAGAGGAATAAGCTATGAGTGACTGGAGTACCAGAAGGGGGGTGGATAAAAGAAAATACAGAGACAATTGTTAAAAATTTGTTGGCAAAAAACTTCCCCAGTATCGTGAAATATGAGAAGATATCTATGGAAGACGCTCAGCAAAACCCACACAAGGTAGATACAAAAAGAAAGTCACAAAGACATATTATAATCAAACTTGTGAAAACTAAAAATACAGAATTTAAAGAATGGCTAGGGATAAATGGAAAATCACCTACAAAAGAATATCAGAAACTATGTAAGCAAGAAGGCAATGTGATGACATATATAAAGCCTCAAAGGAAAAAAAAAATTGGCAGTCAAGAATATGCCAGGAAAAAAAAAATTGGCAGCCAGATATGATGGCAAAATTAGGGCATTTCCAAACAAATGGAAGTTTAAGGAACTTGCAAACACCAAACCAAAATTACAAGAAATATTAAAGGGAATCCTCTGGTTAGAAAGTTAGTAACATCAGATAACAAACCCAAATCTAGAACACAGGACAGAGCAATAAGGTACCAACCTAGATAGGGAAATCACAAAAATAGCTAAAACGCTGAAAACGGAAAAAGAGATGTCATTATGTAAAAGATGACAACATCAAAAGAAAAAAGAGAGACTGAAAAATGAAGTCATAGATCTTTCATATGTAGAGGAAGTCAAGGAAATATAAAGAAGTAAAAGATCGGTTTAAACTTAGAAAAATAGGGGTAAATATTAAGGTAATCACAGAGGAAACTAACAATCCTACACATCAAAATAAAAAACAAAAACATAAAGACTTAGCAAATACAAAATTGACAATGAAAAAGAGCAAAAGAAAATACATAAGGAAAACGACTCAGCACAGAAAATTAAGTGTAACAAAGAAACAGTCAACAAAATGAAAAAAGACATCAAAACAACAGAACTAAACTCATAACTATCAATAATTATGCTGAATGTAAATGGACTAAATGCACCTATAAAGAAAGGCGGAGTGGATTAAAAAAAAAAAAAAAAAAAAAGGCCCATCTATAGCCTGCCTGCAAGAGACACACCTTAAACTTAAAGACACAAAAAAACTAAAATTGAAAACATGGGAAAAAATATATCAAGCAAACAACAATCAAAAAACAGCAGGAGGGGCAATATTGATTTCTGACAAAAGAGACTTTAAAGTTAAATCCACCACAAAGGATAAGGAAGGTCAATATACCAGCAGGACATAACTATAGTAAATATTTATGAACCCAATGACAGGGCTCCAAAATACATTAAAAAAAAAAACCTTTACCAGAATTGAAAACAGAGATAAGCAGCTCCACAATAATATTAGGACATTTCAACATGCCACTTTCGGTACAGTACAGAACATCCAGAAAGAAGCTAAATAAAGACATGGAAGATCTAAATGCCACAATCAATCAACTTGACCTCATAGAACAGAACACTCAACCCAACAGCAGCCAAGTGTACTTATTTTCCAACGCACGGGGGGCATTCTCCAGAATAGATCACATATTAGGCCATAAAGCAAGTATTAACAGAATTCAAACATTGAAATATTACAAAGCATCTTTTCTGAACATAAAGTCATAAAAGTAGCAATCCATAACAGAAAAAGGAAAGGAAAAGAATCAAACACATGAAAACTGAACAACACCTTGCTCAAAAACTATTAGGTTATAGAAGAAATTAAGGACAGAATAAAGAAATTCATAGAATCACATAAAAATGAAAACACATCCTAACAGAATCTTTGGGACACAGCAAAAGCAGTGTGCAAAGGTCAATTTATAGCAATAAATCCACAAACCTAAAAAGAAGAAATGGCCCAAATCAAAGAATTAACCCCACAACTAGAAAAAATAGAAAAAAAAAAAAAAGGGAAAAGAAATCCTTGGGCACCAAAAGAAAGCAGATAATAAAAATTAGAGCAGAAATAAATGAAATAGAGAATAGAAAACCAATCGAAAGAGTGAACAAGACCAAAAGCTGGTTCTTTGAAAAGGTCAATAAAATTGATAAACCATTGGGCAAACCGACAAAAACAAAAACCCTTGAGAGGAAGCAAATACCGCCAATAAGAAATGAGATGTTTGGTATCACAACAGACCCAACTGAAATTAAAAAGAATCATAACACAACACTACCAAAAACTGAACTCTAACAAAATTTGAAAACCTAGAGGAAATGGACAAATTTCTAGAAACACACTACCTACCTAAAGTAACACAAACAGAGGTAGAACAACTAAATAAACCTATAACAAAAGAAGAGAGTGAAAAGGTAATTAAAAACCTTCTGACAAAAAAAGCCCTGGCCCTGACAGCTTCACTGGGGAATTCTACCAAACTTCAGAGAACAGTTAACACTAAAGGTATTTAGTGTTACTACTAGAGACATTTAAAAGCATAGAAAAGGATGAAGTACTCCCAAACTCATTCTATGAAGCCAGTATAACCCTGACACCACAAAAAAGAAAATTACAGACCTATATCCCTCATGAGCTTAGACACAAAAATCCTCAACAAAATTCTAGCCAATAGAATTCAACAGCATATAAAAAAATCTTTCAACGTGAACGGGTGGGATTCATACCAGGTATGCAGGGATTGTACAACATTAGAAAAACAATCAAAGTAATCCACCACATAAATAAAACAAAAGACAAGAACCACATGATTTTATCAATTGATGCAGAAAAGGCATTTGACAAAGTCCAACACTCATTCATGATAAAAACTCTCAGCAAAATAGGAATAGTAGAGAAATTCCTCAACATAATAAAGGACATTTATACAAAGCCAGTAGCCAACATCATCCTGAATGGAGAGAGTCTGAAAGCATTCTCCTTGAGATCGAGGACCAGACAAGGATGCCCTTTATCACCACTCTTATTCAACACCGTGCTGGAGGTCCTAGCCAGAGCAATTAGGCTAGATGAAGAAATAAAGGGCATCCAGATTAGTAAGGAAGAAATAAAAGTATCTCTATTTGCAGATGATATGATCTTACACACAGAAAACCCTAGAGAATCCACAAGAAAACTACTGGAACTAATAGGAGATTTCAACAAAGTAACAGGATACAAAAATCAGCTGGATTCCTCTACATCAACAAAGAGAATGTCGAAGAGATAATCACCAAAGAAAAATCATTTACAATAGCCCCCAAGAAGATAAAATACTTAGGAATGAATCTAACCAGAGATGTAGAAGACCTATGCGAAGAAAACCACAAGGCACTACTGCAAGAAAACAAAAGAGACCTACATAAGTGGAAAAAGACACCTTGCCCATGGATAGGAAGACTCAACATTGTAAAAATGACTATTCTACCCAAAGAGATCTACAAATAGAATATCTAGTCCCAAACCAAATTCCAATGGCATTTTTTGATGAGATGGAGAGATAAAACACCAACTTCATACTGAAAGGGAAGAGGCCCCAGATCAGCAAAGCATTACTGAAAAAGAAGAACAAAGTTGGAGGCTTCAACTACCTGCTTTTGGAACCTATTATACTGCCATAGTAATCAAAACAGTCTGGTACCGGTACAACAACAGATACATGGACCAATGGAACAGAATTAAGAATCCACACATAAATTCAACCACTTATGAGTAGCTGATATTGAAAAAAAAGCCGAAATTCCCTTAAATGGTGAAAAGAGAGCCTTTTAAACAAATGACGCTGGCATAACTGGATATCCATCTGCAAAAAAATCAAAAAAAGACCCATACCTCACACCCTACAAAACAACTAACTCAAAATGGAACAAAGACCTAAATATAAAATCTAAAAGGTAAAGATCATGGAAGAAAAAATAGGGACAATTCTAGGAGCCCTAATACATGGCATAAACAGTATATGAAACTTTACTAACAACGCACAAACACCAGAAGAGAAACTAGATAACTGGGGGCTCCTAAAAATCATACACTTATGCTTATCCAAGGACTTCACCAAAACAGTAAAAAGACAAACTACAGACTGGATAAGAACTTTTGGCTATGACAAATCCGATGAGTACCTAATCTCTAAAATCTACGAAACACTGCAAAACCTCAAGAACAAAAAGGCAACTCAATTAAAAAATGGGCAAAGCATATGAACAGGCACTTCACCAAAGAATACATTCAGGTGGCTCACTGACACATGAGGAAATGCTCATGATCATCAGACTTTAGAGAAATGCAAATCAAAACTACAGTGCAATACCATCTCACCCCAACAAGGCCTTCATTTAATCCAAAAGTGCAAAATAATAAATGTTGGAGTGGTTGTGGAGAGACTGGAACACTAATACACTGCTAGTGGGAAATAAAAATGGGACAAACACTTTAGTAATCAATTTGGTGCTTCCTAAAAAGCAAGAAATAGAACTACCGCATGATCCAGCAGTCCCACTACTTGGAATACATCCTACGAAATATGAACCCTCACATGAATAAATATATGCAAACCTATGTTCATTGCAACACTCCTTACAATAGCAAAAATGAGGAAAAAACCAAGGTTCCCATAGTGGATTCTTTAGGATTTTCTGTGTATAAGATCATATCACCTGCAAACAGATACTTTTACTTCTTCCATACTCACATGGAGGCCCTTTATTTCTTTTTCTAGCCTAGTAGCTTTGTCTAGGACCTTCAGCAGAATGTTGAATAAGAGTGTTGATAAAGGGCATCCTTGTGTGGTTCCCATTCTCAAGTGGAATGCTTTCAGACTCTCTCTGTTTAGGGTGATGTTGACTGTTGGCTTTGTATAAATGCCTCGTATTATGTTGAAGAATTTCTCTTCTGTACCTATTTTACTCAGAGGTTTTATCATGAATGGGTGTTGGACTTTGTCAAATGCCTTTTCTGCATCAATTGATAAGATCATGTGGTTCTTGTCTTTTGTTTTATTTATGTGATGAATTACATTGATTGTTTTTTTTACCAGCCCTGCATACCTGGTATGAATTCCACTTATGCATGGTGAATGAATTTTTTTTTTGATATGTTGTTGAATTTTATTGCCTAGAATTTTGTTGAGAATTTTGTAGGTCTAAGTTCATGAGGTTTATTGGTTTGTAAATTTCTTTTTTTCTGGTGTCTTTACCTGGGTTTGGCGTCAGGGTTTTGCTGGCTTTGTAGAATGGGGTATTCCATTCTTTTCTATGCTCTGAAATACCTTTCTTACTAGTGGAGTTAACCCTTCTCTGAAAGTTTGGTAGAATTCTTCAGTTTTTTAATTGAGACTTTTTAAATTACCTTTTCAATCTCCTTTTGTTATAGGTTTATTTAGCTGTTCTACCTCTGTCTCCAAGCATCTGTCAGTTTGTTGTACTGTGGGCACTTGCATATTGCTGTGATGCTGGAAGCTGTGCCACCAGCATTCAGGTACTAGCAGGATCACCTATGGAAGGCAGGTTTCAGCTGAGCTTCCAGACTAAGACAGATTAGGAAGAAGGACCTGGCAGTCTACTTCTGAAAAGAATCAGCCAGTGAAGATCTTATGAATAGCAGCAGAACATTGTCTAATATAGTGCTAGAAGATTACCCCTAGGTTGGAAGGTACTCAAAAGATGACTGGGAAAGAGCTGCCTCCTCAAAGTAGAGTTGACCTTAGTGACAGGGATGTAGTTAAGCTTTCCGGACCTTCATTTGCTGATGTGGCATGACTCAAAATGAAAAGAAACAGCTGCAAACACCCATTAATAATTGGAACCTGGAATGTATGAAGTATGAATCTAGGAAAATTGGAAATTGTCAAAAATGAAATGGAATGCATAAACATCGATACCCTAGGCATTAGTGAGCTGAAATGGACTGGTATTGGCCATTTTGAATTGGACAATCGTACAGACTACTATGCTGGGAATGACAACTCGAAGAGGAATGGTGTTGCATTCATCGTCAAAAAGAACATTTCAAGATCTATCCTGAAGTACAATGTTGTCAGTGATAGAATAATATCCATACACCTACAAGAAAGACCAGTTAATACGACTATTATTCAATTTACGCACCAACCACTAAGGCCAAAGATCAAGAAATTGAAGATTTTTAATAGCTGTTGCAGTCTGAAATTGATTGAACATGCAATCAGGATGCATTAATAATTACTAGTGATTGGAATGCAAAAGTTGGAAACAAAGAAGAAGGATCAGTAATTGGAAAATATGGCCTTGGTGATAGAAATGATGCTGGAGATCTAATGATAGAATTTTGCAAGACCAACGACTTCTTCATTGCCAATACTTTTTTTCACCAACATAAATGGTGACTATACCCATGGACCTTACCAGATGGAACACACAGGAATCAAATCAACTACATCTGCGGAAAGAGACAATGGAAAAGCTCAGTATCATAAGTAGAACAAGGCCAGGGGCCAACTGTGGAGCAGACCATCAATTGTTCATATGCAAGTTCAAGCTGAAACCGAAGAAAATCAGAGCAAATCCACAAGAGCCAAAATACGACCTTGAGTATATCCGACCTGAATTTAGAGACCATCTCAAGAATAGATTTGAAGCATTGAATATTAATAACCAAAGACCAGACAAGTTGTGGAATGACATCAAGGACATCATACATGAAGAAAGGAAGAGGTCATTAAAAATACAGAGAAGAAAGAAAAGACCAAGAATGTTGTCAGAAGAGACTCTGAAACTTGCTCTCCAAAGTCGAGGAGCTAAGGCAAAAGAAAGAAACGATGAAGTAAAAGAGCTGAACAGAATTTTTCAAAGTGTGGCTCGAGAAGACAAAGTAAAATATTATAATAACATATGCAGAGCTGGAGATAGAAAATTGAAAGGGAAGAACATACTCAGCATTTCTCAAGATGAAAGAACTGAAGAAAAAACTCAAGTCTCCAGCTGTGATAGTGAAGGATTTTATTGGGAAAATATTAAATGATGCAGGAAGCATCAAAGGAAGATGGAAGGAATACACAGAGTCATTACACCAAAAAGAATTAGTCGACATTCAACCATTTCAACAGGTAACATATGATCAGGACCCAATGGTACTTAAGGAAGAAATCCAAGCTGCACTGAAGGCATTGGCAAAAACAAGGCTCCAGGAACTGACGGAATACCAATTGAGACGCTTCAACAAAAGGATGCAGAGCTGGAAGTGCTTACTTGTCTCTGCCAAGAAATACGGAAGACAGCTTCCTGGCCAACTGACTGGAAGAGATCCATATTTATGCCTATTCCCAAGAAAGATTATCCAACCCAATGAGGAAATTATAAAACAGTATCAGTAATATCACATGCAAGCAAGATTTTGCTGAAGATCATTCAAAAGTGGCTGCAGCAGTATACCGACAGGAAATGGCCAGAAATTCAGGCCGGTTTAGAAGAGGATGTGGAACCACGGATATCATTGCTGATGTCCGATGGATCCTGGCTGAAAGCAGAGAATACCAAAAGAGGGTTTACTTGTGTTTTATTGACTATGCAAAGGCATTCAACTGTGTGGATCATCATAACAAATTACTGATAACATTGCAAAGAATGGGAATTCTAGAACACTTAATTGTGCTCAAGAGGAACCTATACATAGATCAAAGGTGGTTGTTCAGACAGAATAAGGTGACACTGAGTGGTTTAAATTCAGGAAAAGTGTGCGTCAGGAATGTATCCTATCACCATACGTATTCAATCTGCATGGTGAGCAAATAATCTGAAACAGTGGACTATATGAAGAAGAACAGGGCAACAGGATTGGAGGAAGAATCATTAACAACCTGCGTTATGCAAATGACACAACCTTGCCTGCTGAAGGTGAAGAGGAATTGAAGCACTTACAAATGAGGATCAAAGACCACAGCCTTCAGTATGGATTACACCTCAATGTAAAGAAAACAAAAATCGTCACAACTTGCCAACAAGCAACTTCAGGATAAAAGGAGAAAAGATTGAAGTTGCCAAAGATTTCATTTTACTTGGATCCACAATCAACAGCCATGCAAGCAGCAGTCAAATCAAAAGACACATTGCATTGGGCAAATCTGCTGCAAAGGACATGTTTAAAGTGTTGAGAAGCAAAGATGTCACCTTGAAGACTAAGGTGCACCTGACCCAAGACATGGTTTTTTCAATCGCATCATATGCATGTGAAAGCTGGACAATGAATAAGGAAGACCGAAGAAGGGTTGACGCCTTTGAATTGTGGTGTTGGCGAGGAATATTGAATATACCATGGACTGCCAAAAGAACAAACAAATCCGTCTTGGAAGAAGTACAACCAGAATGCTCCTTAGAAGCAAGGATGGTGAGGCTGTGTCTTACATACTTTAGACATGTTGTCAGGAGGGAACAGTCCCTGGAGAAGGACATCATACTTGGCAAAGTACAGGGTCAGCGGAAAAGAGGAAGACCCTGAACGAGGTGGATTGACACAGTGGCTGCAACAATGAGCTCAAGCATAACAACGATTGTAAGGATGGTGCAGGATGGGACAGTGTTCTGTTCTGTTGTACCTAGGGTCGTTATGAGTCGGAACCGACTGGATGGCACTAACAACAACTACCTCTGCTTTGTAATTTTACGTAGGTAGTGAGTTTCTAGAAATTTGTCCATTTCCCCTAGGTTGTCAAATTTGTTAGAGTACGATTTTTCATACTATTCTGTTATGATTCTTTTAATTTCAGTTGATTCTAATTGATATAAAAAAAAATAGCCCATGTCATTTCTTATCTGGGTTATTTGCTTACTCTCCTGCTTTTCTTTTGTCAGTTTGGCCAGTGGTTTACTGATTTTGTTGATCTTTTCAAAGAATCAGCTTTTGGTCTCGTTAATTCTTTCAATTGTTTTTCTGTTTTCTATTTCATTTAATTCTGCTCTAATTTTTATTATTTGCTTTCTTTTGGCGCCTGAGGGCTCTTTTGCTGCTCTGTTTGTTAAAGTTGTAGAGTTAATGTTTTGATTTTGGCCCTTTCTTCTTTTTGGGTGTGTGTATTTATTGCTATACATTGACCTCTGAGCACTGCTTTTGCTGTGTTCCAAAGGTTCTGATAGGAAGTGTTTTCATTCTCGTTTGATTCTGTGAATTTCTTTCTTCCACCTTTAATTTCTTCTATAACCCAATAGTTTTTGGGCAAGGTGTTGTTCAGTTTCCATATTTTTCCCCCCTGCTTTTTCTGTTATTGATTTCTACTTTTATGGCTTTATGGTCACAAAAGAAGCTTGGAAATATTTTGAATTCTGTTAATACTTGCTTTATGGCCTAATATGTGGTCTATTCTGGAGAATGTCCCGTGTGTGTTTTGTACATGCCTATGAGGCCAAGTTGGTTGATTGTGGCACTTAGAACTTCTGTGTCTTTATTGAGTTTATTTCTGAATATTCTGTCCTTCACTGAAAGTGGTATTTTGAAGTCTCCTACTATCATTGTGCAGCTGTCTATCTCTCTTTTCAATGCTGTAAGAATTTCCTTTATGATGTATTTTGCAGCCCTGTTGTTCGTTGCTTAAATATTTATTGTACTTATATCCTCCTGGTATATTGACCCTTTAATTATTATATAGTGTCCTTCCTTATCCTTTGAGGTGGATTTAACTTTAAAGCCTATTTTGTCAGAAATTAATATTGCTGCTCCTGCTCTTTCTTTTTTTAACTTTTAGTGTGCTTTAAGTGAAAGTTTACAAATCAAGTCAGCCTCTCACACAAAAACTTATATACACCTTGCTACATGCTCCCAATTTCTCACGCCCTAATGATACATCCCGCTCCCCCCCCCCCACTCTCTCTTTTCATGTCCATTCCTCCAGCTTCTAACCCCCTCTACCCTCTCATCTCCCTTCTGGACATGAGATACCAACATATTCTCAAGCATCCACCTGATCCAAGAAGCTCATTCCTCACCAGCATCCCTCTCCATCCCATTGTCCAGTCCAATCCCTGTCCGAACAGTTGGCTTTGGGAATGGTATCTGTCGTGGGTCAACAGAAGGTCTGGGGGCCATGACAACCGGGGTCATTCTAGTCTCAGTCAGATCATTAAGTCTGGTAATTTTATGAGAATTTGGGGTCTGCATCCCACTGCTCTCCTTTTCCCTTAGCGGTTCCCTGTTGTGTCCCCTGTCAGAGCGGTCATCAGTTATAACTGGGCACCATCTAGTTCTTCTGGTCTCAGGCTGATATAGTCTCTGGTTTATGTGGCCCTTTCTGTCTCTTGGGGTCGTAATTACCTTGTGTCCTTGGTGTTCTTCATTCTTCTTCGATCCAGGTGGGTTGAGACCAATTGATGCATCTTCAATGGCCGCTTGCTAGATATCACTCTCCAAAGTGGGATGCAGAACGTTTTCTTAATAGATTTTAGTATGCCAATTGACTTAGATGTACCCTGAATCCATGGTCCCCAAACCTCCGCCCCTGCTATGCTGGTCTTGGAAGTATTCAGTTCATTCAGGAATGGTTTAGTCCAGTTGTGCTGACCTCTCCTGTATTGTGTGTTGTCTTTCTCCTCACCTAAAGTAGTTCTTATCTACTATCTAATTACTGAATGCCCACCACCCTCCCTTCCTCCCTCCCTCCCTCCCTCCCCCTCACTCTCCACTCTTGAGACCATCAAAGAATATTTTCTTCTTTGTTTAAACTATTTCTGGAGTTCTTATAATAGTGGCCATATATAATATTTGTCCTTTTGCAACCGACTATTTTACTCAGCATAATGCCTTCCAGATTCCGCCATGTTATGAAATGTTTCACAGATTCATCACTGCTCTTTATCGATGCATAGTATTCCATTGTGTGAATATATCATAATTTATTTATCCATTCATCCATTGATGGGCACCTTGGTTGTTTCCATTTTTTGCTATTGTAAACGGTGCTGCAAGGAACATGGGTGTGCATATACCTGTTCGTGTAAAGCTCTTGTTTTTCTAGGATATATTCCAAG
Source organism: Elephas maximus indicus (assembly GCF_024166365.1). Classification (NCBI taxonomy): domain Eukaryota; kingdom Metazoa; phylum Chordata; class Mammalia; order Proboscidea; family Elephantidae; genus Elephas; species Elephas maximus. The sequence goes on from NC_064827.1 coordinate 115,375,206, forward strand.
GAGTGGGATTGCTGGATGTTATGGTAGTTCTATTTCTAGCTTTTTAAGGAAGCACCAAATGGATTTCCAAAGTGGTTGTGCCATTTTACATTCCCACCAGCAGTGTACAAGTGTTCTAATCTCTCCACAACCTCTCCAACATTGATTATTTTGTGTTTTTTGCATTAATGCCAGCCTCGTTGGAGTGACATGGAATCTCATTGTAGTTTTGGTTTGCATTTCTCTAGTGGCTAATGATCGTGAGCATTTCCACATGTATATGTTAGCTGCCTGAATGTCTTCTTTAGTGAAGTGTCTATTCATATCTTTTGCCTGTTTTTTAATTGGGTTATTTGTCTTTCTGTAGTTGAGTTTTTGCAGTATCATGTAGATTTTAGAGATCAGGTGCTTATTGGAAATGTCATAGCTAAAAAGTTTTTCCCAGTCTGTAGGTAATCTGTTTACTCTTTTGGTGAAGTCTTTGGATGAACATAGATGTTTGATTTTTAGGAGCTTCCAGTTATCTAGTTTTTCTTCTGCATTGTTAATAATGTTTTGTATATTGTTTATGCCATGTATTCGGGCTCCTAAAGTAGTCCCTATTTTTTTTCATGATCTTGATCATTTTAGATTTTATATTTAGGTCTGATCCATTTTGACTTTGTTTTTCTGCATGGTGTGAAGTATGGATCTTCTTTCTTTTTTTTTTTTTGGAGATGGATATCAGTTATGCCTGCACCATTTGTTAAAAAGGCTGTCTTTTCTCCATTTCACTACTTTGGGGCCTTTGTCAAATATCAGCTGCTCATATGTGGATGGATTTATGTCTGGATTCTCAATTCTGTTCCATTGGTTTATGTATCTGTTGTTGTACCAGTACCAGGCTGTTCTGACTACTGCGGTGGTATAATAGGTTCTAAAATCAGGTAGAGTGAAGCCTCCCACTCTGTTCTTCTTTTTCAGTAATGCTTTACTAATCTGGGGCCTCTTTCCTTTCCTTATGAAGTTGATGATTTGATTCTCCATCTCATTAAAAAATGTCTGTGGAATTTGGATCAGAATTGCTTTAAATCTATAGATCGCTTTTGGTAGAATAGACATTTTTAAAATGTTAAGTCTTCCTATCCGTGAGCAAGGTATGTTTTTCCACTTACGTAGGTTTCTTTGGGTTTCTTGCAAAACTGTTTTGTAGTTTTCTTTGTATAAGTCTTTTACATCTCTGGCAAGATTTATTCCTAAATATTTTATCTTTTTAGGGGTTACTGCAAATGGCATCAACTTGGTGATTTCCTCTTTGATGTTTTTTTGTTGGTGTAGAGTAACACAACTGATTTTTGTAGGTTTATCTTGTATCCCGATACTCTGCTGAACTCTTCTACTAGTTTCAGTAGCTTTCTGGAGGATCCTTAGGATTTTCGGTGTATAAGATCATGTTCTCTGCAAATAGAGATACTTTGACTTCTTCCTTACCAATCTGGATGCCCTTTATTTCTTTATGTAGCCTAACTGCTCTGGCTAGTGCCCCCAGCACAATGTGGAATAAGAGTGGTGGTAAAGCGTGTCCTTGTCTGGTTCTTGATCTGAAGGGGAATGCTTTCAGACTCTCTCCATTTAGGATGATATTGGCTATTGGCTTTGTATAAATGCCCTTTATTATGTTGAGGAATTTTCCTTCTATTCCTATTTTGCTGAGAGTTTTTATCATGAATGGTGCTGAACTTTGTCAAATGCCTTTTCTGCATCAATTGATAAGAGCATGTGATTCTTTTTTTTTTTTATATGATGGATTACATTAATTGTTTTTCTAATGTTGAACCATCCCTGAATACCTGGTATGACTCTCACTTGGTCATGGTGAATTATATTTTTTGATATGTTGTTGAATTCTATTGGCTAGAATTTTGTTGAGGAATTTTGTGTCTGAATTCATGAGTGACATCGGTGGTTAATTTTCTTTTTTTGTGTTGTTTTTACCTGGTTTTGGTATCGGGACATAGTGGCTTCATAGAATGAGTTTGGGAATATTCTGTGCTTTTGTATGGGCTGAAATGCCATTAGTAATAGTGGTGTTAACTCTTCTCTGAAAGTTTGGTAGAACTCTGCAATGAAGCTGTCCTGACCAGGGTTTTTTTTTTTGTTGGAAGTTTTTCAATTACTTTTTCAATCTCTTCTTTTGTTACAGGTCTATTTAGTTGTTCTACCTCTGTTTGTGTTAGTTTAGGTAGGTAGTGTGTTTCTAGGAATTCATCCATTTCTTCTAGGTTTTCAAATTTGTTAGAGTACACTTTTTCATAGTAATCTGATATGACTCTTTTAATATCAGTTGAGTCTGCTGTAATATCGCCCATCTCATTTCTTATTTGGGTTATTTGCTTCCTCTTCTGTTTTTCTTTTGTCAGTTTGGCCAGTGGTTTATCAATTTTGTTGATCTTTTCAAAAACCAGCTTTTGGACATGTTAATTCTTTCAATCGTTTTTCTGTTTTCTATTTTGTTTAGTTCTGCTCTCATTTTTATTTTTCACTTTCTCTGGTGCCTGAGGATTTCTTTTGTTGCTCTCTTTCTATTTGTTCAAGCTCAAGGGATAATTCTTTGATTTGGGGCCTTTCTTCTTTTTGTACGTGTGCATTTTATTGCTATAAATTGACCTCTGAGCACTGCTTTGGTTGTGTCCTAAAGGTTCTGATAGGAAGGTTCTCCTTTTCATTAGATTCTATGAATTTCTTCATTCCATCCTTAATGTCTTCTATAATCTAGTCTTTTTTGAGCAGGGTTTTGTTCAGTTTCCAAGTGTTCGATTTCTTTTCCTTGCTTTTTCTGTTACTGATTTCCACTTTTATAGCCTTATGGTCAGGGAAGATGGTTTGTAATATTTCATTGTTTTGGATTCTGCTAAGGCTTGCTCTATGACCTAATATGTGGTTTATTCTAGAGAATGTTCCATGTGTTCTAGAAAAGAAAGTATACTTGGCTGTTGTTGGTGGAGCATTCTTTATATGTCTATGAGTTCAAGTTGGTTGATTGTGGCATTTAGATCTTCCGTGTCTTTATTGAGCTTCTTTCTGGATATCCTGTCCTTCACTGACAGTTTTGTATTGAAGTCTCCTGCTCTTATTATGGAGCTGTCTAGCTCACTTTTCAGTGCAGACAGTTTGTATTATGTATCTTGTGCCCTGTCATTGGATGCATAAATATTTAATATGGTTATATCTTCTTGGTATATTGTCCCTTTTATCATTGTATCGTGTCCTTCCTTATCCTTTATAATGGATTTAACTTTAAAGCCAATTTTTTCATAAATTAATATCGCCACTGCAGCTCTTTTTTGATTGATATGATTTTTTCCATCCTTTGAGTTTTGCGTCTCTAAATCTAAGGTGTGTCTCTTGTATGCAACATGTAGATGGATCGTGTTTTTGAATCCATTCTGACATTCTCTGACTCTTTATTGGTGCATTTAGTCCCTTTACGTTCAGCGTAATTATGGATAGGTATGACTTTAGTGCTATCATTTTTATGTCTTTTTCTGTGTGTTGTTGACAGTTTCTTTTTCCTACTGAGTTTTATGTGCTGAGTAGATTATATATTGTCCTTTCCTCATATTTGCTGTTTTTCATTTTGTTTCTGCGAAGTCTCTATCTTTTTCTTGTATTTTATTTTGATGTGTAGGATAGTTTGTCTTCTTTGTGTTAACCTTATTATTTACTCCTATTTTTCTAAATTTAAACCTAACTTTTATTTCTTTACATTGCCTAGTCTTCCTCTCCACATGAAAGATCGGCAACTACATTTCTTAGTCTCTCTTTATTGTTTAACGTTGTCTTCTTTTAAATAATAACATCATTGTTTCCTTGTTTTGAGCATTTTTTTATCTTGATTTACTTTTGTGATTTCCCTGTCTTGGTTGACTTCTGATTGCTCTGCCCAGTGTTCTAGTCTTGGGTTGATACCAGATATCATTAATTTTCTAACCAAAGAACTCTCTTTATTATTTCTTGTAGTTTTCCTTTGGTTTTTACGAATTCTCTAAACTTCGGTTTATCTGGAAGTGTCTTAATTTCACCTTCATATTTAAGAGACAGCTTTTTTTTTTTTTATTTTGCAGGATATATGATTCTTGGTTGGCAATTTTTTTTCTTCAGTGCTTTATATAAGTCATCCCATTGCCTTCTTATGTGTGTGGTTTCTGCTGGGTAGTCCGAGCTTATTCTTATTGACTCTCCTTTGTAGGTGACTTTTCCTTTATCCCTAGCACCTCTTAAAATTCTCTTTATCTTTGGTTTTGGCAAGTTTGATTATAATATGCCTTGGTCACTTTCTTTTAAAATCCACGTTACATGGAGTTCAATGAGCATCTTGGATAGATATCTTCTCATTTTTCACAATATCAGGGAAGTTTTCTGCCAACAAATCTTCAACAAGTCTCTCTGTATTTTCTGTTATCCCTTCCTGTTCTTGTACTCCAGTCACTCGTAGGTTATTTCTCTTGATAGAGTCCCACATGATTCTTAAGGTTTCTTCATTTTTTTAAATTCTTTTTCTGATTTTTCTTCAAATATATTTGTGCCAAATGCTTTATTTTCAGTTCAGAAATTCTGCCTTCCACTTGCTCAATTCTGCTCCTCTGACTTTCTATTGAGTTGTCTACTGTAATTTTATTATCTTCTGAATTTCTGATTGCTGTCTGTCTATGGATTTTTCCAGCTTATTAAATTTTTCATTATATTCCTGAATAATCTTTTTAATTTCTTCAACTGCTTTGTCTGTGTGTTCCTAGGCTACTTCTGCATATTGCCTGATTTCCTCCCTGATTTTTTGAAGGGTTCTGTATATTAATCTTTTGTACTGTGCATCTGGTATTTCTAGGAATGTAGTTTCATCTAGAAGATCCCCTGATTCTTTGTTTTGAGAGGTTGTTGTGATGATCATGGTCTGTTTCCTTATATGAGTTGATATTGACTGTTGTCTCCTAGCCATCTGTAAGTTATTGTATTAGTTCATTTTATGTTTGCTTACTGTGTTGTAGCTTCTTGCTTTGTTTTGTTTTGATATGCCCAAATGGGTTGCTTGAGTGAGCTAGCTTGATTATTTTCACCTTTGGAGCTCTTACTTTTGTCCCCAGATGGCTAGAGCTGTTGTCAGGTATATCATTCTAGAAGTCTATTCACTTTTCTTGTATGAATTCAGCTCTGCTGTCCGGGTAGCTTATTATCAAGTGTTTGCTACAGGCTCTGTCCTACAGTCTTAGAGGAGCAGGTGTAGGTGGTATAGGTACCAGTATCTGGTTACAGCAGGTTGTCATGCTCTGAACAAAGCAAGGGGCTGAGAAGTTTCCTCCATGTGTCTGAGGAAAGCGTGTCCCTGTTCCCTAGAGTGTTCATTTGGGTGGGTTCTGCAGATGGACCATGGGCACTGAATATTTTTGGTTTAAGGACTGGGAAGCACCAGTTATTCTTAGATCCCTGTCATGGTTGGCTGTGTGAGGTAAGTGGAGCCACCAGTCCTTAGGCTTCTGATGTTGGTAGGTGAGGACCCTGTTAATAGGAAAAGCAATGTCAATCATGAAACAACATCTGTCCACCGCACAGCTGAAACAGTTATAGTTTGCTAACAAGGGCCTATTCTCCTGAAATAAGCCTACACAGGTCCACGCAGAGAGGGAACATACTCAATGTCCATGGACCATTTATGACTGGACAAGAGCTGCTTCTGTCCTGAGCTCCCTCTGTTGGTGGAGCTGGCAAATTATCTTTTCCTGAAATTGCAAATTTATTCCTTCTCCAAGACTGGGAGGATGGCTCTAGGTGCTCAACAGGGCCTATCTCAGGCCCAGGGAAATCAGCTGCTGAAGCCGGCTTGGGAACAGGGGGGCACAGTAAAATATACACAAGTACTTTCCTTTTGCCAATAGCGCTGCTCTTCTCTGGTTCCTTAGGTGTGAATAGGCTGTTTCTGGCTGCTTCTCCCTGAATAAACTGCAGCTGAACGCTAGTGCCAGCCCACTGCAGCCACTCCCAGGAACGGTGCCTGAGAGCTCCCGGTGATTCAGGTCCGGTAACTCCTCTCCACTTCTGAACCATTTCTTCCTCCCCCTGCTCCTTGGTTCATTTCCTAAGCTTGCCTTTGATATTCAGGGCTTCTGGCTTGTTATAAAAATATTCATTTCACTTGTTTTTTTGGGTCTTTGTTGTAAGAGTGTTCGCCGGAAATGTCTGTCTATTCCACCATCTTGGCCCTGCCTCTCCTGCTCTTTTTTGATTGTTGTTTACTTGATATATTTTTTTCCCATCTTTTCAGTTTTAGTGTATTTGTGTCTTGAGTCTAAGGTGTGTCTGTTGCAGACAAAATATAGACGGATCTTTTTTTTTATTATTATTCTGCTACTCTGTGTCCTTATTGGTGCATTTAGTCTATTTACATTCAGCACAATTATTAGTAGTTATGAGTTAAGTGCTGTCATTTTGATGTCTTTGCTGTTGTGTTGTTGAGAGTTTCTTTGTTCTATTTAATTTCCTGTGCTGAGTCTTTTTTCTTTATGTATTTTCTATTCCTCTTTTTCATTGTTGTTGATTTTGTATTCCCTGAGTCTTTACTTTTTTCTTGTTTTTTTATTTAGACGTGTAGGATCGTTAGTTTTCTTTGTGGTTACCTTAATATTTACCCCTATTTTTTTAAGTTTAAACCAATCTTTTATTTTGTTATATCACCTTGACCTCCTCTTCCTATGAAAGATCTATGACAGCATTTTTTAGTCCCTCTTTTTTCATTTGATGTTGTCATCTTTTACATAACGACAAGTCTCTTTCCCTGTTTTGAGCATTTTAGCTTTGATTTATTTTTGTGATTTCCCTATCTGCATTTATATCTGGTTGTTCTATCCTGTATTCTAGTCTTGGATTATTATCTGATTTATTGATTTTCTAACCCGAGAATTCTCTTTATCATTTCTTGTCATTTTGGTTTGGTTTTTGCAAATTCCCTAAACTCCTGTTTATCTGGAAATGTCCTAATTTTGCCTTCATATTTGAGATTCAGTTTTGCTGGATATATAATTCTTGGCTTGCAATTTTTTTTCCTTCTAGGCTTTATATATGTCCTCTCATTGCCTTTTTGCCTGCAAGGTTTCTGCCGAGCAGTCCTTGCTTAGTTTTATTGACTCTCCTTTGTAGGTGACTTTTTTTTTTTTTTTTTTACTCTCTAGCCGGTCTTAAAATTCTCTATCTTTGGTTTTGGCAAGTTTGATTATAATATGTCTTGGTGACTTTCTTTTGGAATCTACCTTGTGTGGGGTTCGATGAGCACCTTGGATGGATATCTTCTCGTATTTCATGATATCAGGGAAGTTTTCTGCCAACAAATTTTCAACAATTCTCTCTGTATTTTCTGTCATTCCCTCCTGTTCTGGTACAGCAATCACTCACAGATTATTCCTCTTGATATAGTCCCACATAATTCTTAGGGTTTCTTCATTTTTGTTTAATTCTTTCATCCAATTTTTCCTCAAGTATTTTGGTGTCAAGTGCCCTATCTTCAATCTCACTAATTCTGACTTCCATTTCCTCAATTCTGCTCCTATGACCTTCTTTTGAGTTGTCTAATTCTGAAATTTCATTGTTAATCTTCTGAATTTCTGTTTGCTGTCTCTCAATGTATTCTTGCAGTATATTAAATTTGTCATTATGCTCTTCTCTGACCTTCTTATATTCTTCTAATGCTTCGTATGTGTGCCGTTTGGCTTTTTCTGTGTTATGCCTGATAGCCTTCTTGATCTCTTGAAGAGTTTTGTATATTAATCTTTTGTATTCTACCTGTGGTAATTCCAGGAAATTCTCTTCATCCAGAAGGTTTCTTGATCCTTTGTTTTGGGAGCTTGCTGAAGTCATCATGGTCTGCCTCTTTATGTGATTTGATATTGACTCTTGTCTCCAAGCCATCAATAAGTTATTGTATTTTTTTAATTTTATGTTTGTTTACTGTGTCATAGTTTCTTGTTTTGTTTTGTGTTGATATACCCAAATAGGTTGTTTGAATGAGCTAGTTTGATTATTGGTGCCTTTGAGGCTCTAACGTCCTGTCCACCAGGGGGTCAGATCTGATACTAAGTATATGAGCTCAGAAGTCCATTTACTTTTCTTCTATGGATTCAGCTCATGTGTCCAGGTATTCAGTCACTAAATGTGTGGTGAAGCCTCTCACCTACTGTCTTAGATGAGCAGGGGTGATTGGTGGAGGCACAGGGGGCTAACAAACAGCACTGAGTGTGTGTGGGGAAAGCATATCCTTTATTCCTAGCATGCATAGGTGGGTGAGTTTTGCAGCCAGACTATGGCCACACAATTCTGTTGGCTGTAATGACTGAGAGGAACCATATATCCTTGGGACCACATCATGGATTGCTAGGTGGTGTGGTTGGAGCCACCAATCATCAAGCCCTGATGTGGATAGGTGATGACTGTTCTTTAGAGGCAGAACAGTGTCAAATGTTATGAACCTACCCTCCACTGTATAGCTGGATCAGTTGAATTTAGACTGCAGTTAAATATCCTGTTGTACTGTGCTAATGCAGGTCTATGCTGTTGAAAGGGACCTACCTAGGTCTATGGAAGATGAAAGGCATCCAAAGTCAGTGGACCCCTTATGCCTGTACCTAGGCAGAGGAGCTGTTTCTGCCCTGAGATCTTTGTCAGGAGAGCTGGCAGATTATTATTTCCCCAGTTTGTTAATATTTTTCCTTTTCCAAGGCTGGGAGAATGGCTCAGAGTGCACAACAGGAGAATGGCTATCACTGAAGCTGACTCGGGACCTGGTGCAGAATGGGGAGGAGTCATGTAAATGAGAGAGTTTTTTCCCAAAGTGGTGTTTTCTGCTCTATGCACTGTAGATTAGCTGCAAGTACTTATCTTCTGCTGATTGCACATGCTTTTCCCTGATTCTAGAGGATTGAGTGAACTCCATGCCACTCAGTCTCTCCTGATGTGGAAAATGTGTCCTGAATGTCACTGCTTGACTCACCTCACTCGCACTAGTGAATACAGCCTGTGGGGTGCCAGTTCCTGCTGGGTCAGGTCTGGCAACTCCTTGGTGTTTCAGAACCATCTGTCCCAGTCCCTGTTGCTTAGTCCAATTCCTCAGCTTTAGCTTTGATGTTCAGGGCCTCTAGATTGTCATATATAATCAATTCACTTGTTTTGGGGGGGTCTTTTTTGTAAAAGGTACCACAGGAAGCATCTGACTACTCCTCCATCTCTGCCCTGCCCCCATTGGGTGGCAATATTAATCTCTGATAAAATAGAATTTAAGTCAAAATCCATTATAAGAGACAAGAAAGGGCATTATATAATGATTAAAAGGTCAATCTACCAAGAGACCATAACTATAATAAATACTTATGCACACCATGACAGAGCTCCAAAATACATAAAACACTCTAACAGAATTGAAAAGAGAAGTAGTTCTAAAATAATAGTAGGAGACTTTAGCATACCACTTTCAATGATGGACAGAACAACTAGAAAGAAACTCAACAAAAATACAAAAGATCTAAACAACATGATCAATGAACTTGACATCAGACATTCAGAACACTCTATACAACAGCAGCACAGTACACATTCTTCTCCAATGCACATGGATTATTCTACAGAACAGGCCATATTTTAAGCCACAAAGTAAGCCTCAATAAATTGAAAACCATTAAAATAATACAAAGCATCCTTCCTGATCACAACACTTAAAACTAGAAGTGAATAGCAGAAAGAATAATGGGAAAATCAAATACATAGAAACAGAATAACACTCTGCTTAAAAACCACTGGGTAATAGAAGCAATTGAAAATGAAATTAAAAAATTCTTATGATAAAATGAGAATGAAAACACAACATATGAAAGCCTTTGGGCCACAGCAAAAGCAGCACTCAGAGCAGAATTCATAGCAATACATGTACACATCAAAAAAGAAAAAGGCTCAAAATCAATAGCTTAATTCTACAACTTGAACAAATAGAAAAAGAGCAGCAAAAGAAGCCTAAAGTCACCAGAAGAAAAGAAATAATAAAGATCAGAGCAGAAATAAATGAAACAGGAAAACAATAGAATCAACAAGACTAGAAGTTGGTTCTTGGACAGAATCAATAAAATTGACAAACCACTGGCCAAATTGGCAAAGGAAAAGAATGAGAAGGTTCAAATAACCAAAATAAGATATGAGACAGATGACATTACAGAACCAACTGAGATAAAACAGATCATAACAAAATATTATGAATTGTACTCCAACAAGTTTGAAAGTCTATAAGAAATGGACAAATTTCTAGAAACACATTACCTACCTAAATGAACACATACAGAGTTAGCAAATTTGAGCAGACCCTTATCAAAAGAAGAAATTGAAGAGGTCAGAAAAAAAAAAAAAAAAAAACTCTAACAACAACAACGAAAAAGCCATGGCCCAGACACCTTCACTGGAGAATTCTAACAAACATTCAGAGAAAAGTCAGCACCAATTCTAATCAAACTATTTCAGAATATAGAAAAGGAAGGAATGTTCCTTAATTCATCACATTAAGCCAGCATAACACTTATACCAAAACCAGACAAAGACATCACTAATAAAGAAAATTACAGACCAAAACCCCTCATGAATAAATACAAAAATTCTCAACAAATTCCAACCAACAAGATTCAAAAGCAAATTAAAAGAATAATACATCATGATCAAGCAAGAATAACACAGAGATGCAATAGTGGTTCATGATTAGAAAATCGACCAACATAATTCACCACATAAATAAAAAGAATCACATGATCACATCAAGCATTTTATAAAATCCAACACCCTTTCCTGATAAAAACTCACAGCAAAATAGGAATAGAAAGGAAATACCTCAACATAATTAAGGACATACATACAAAACCAACAGCTAACATTATACTCAGAGAGAGAGATTGAAAGTGTCCCCCTTGCAAATAAGAATCATGAAAGGATGCCCACAATCACAACTCTTATTCGATATTGTACCAGAACCCCTAACCAGAACAATAAGGCCAGAAAGGAAAAAAAAAAAAAAAAAAAAAGTGCATCTAAAATGATAAAGAAGTGAAACTATCCCTATTGCAGATGACATGATCCTATACATAGAAAATCCCATAGATTCCACAAGAAAGTTACTGGAGCTAGAAGAAGAGTTCAGAAAAGTGGCAGGGCACAAGATCAATATACAAAAATTAGTTGGGTTTTTCTACACTAACAAAGAGAACTCTGAAAAGGAATACAAGAAAACAATATTATTCACAATACGCCCGCCCCCCCCCAAAGAAAAAATACCTAGGAATAAATCTAACTAGGGATGTAAAAAAATTTACAAAGAAAATTACGAAACACTACTGCAAGAAAACAAAAGAGGCCTACATGATGAGAAAAACATACCATGCTCATGGATTGGAAGAATGAATATTGTGAAAATGTCAATACTACCCAAAGTGATCCATAGATACAATACAATCTCTATCCAAATCCCAACATTTCTTTAACAAAATTGAAAAATTAATCTCCAACTTTATATGGAAAGGAAAGGCCATGGATAGCTAAAGCATTATTGAAGTTGGATGCCTCACAAAACTTTCTGATCTCAGAACTAACCATACAGCCACAGTAGTCAAAACAGCCTGGTACTGGTATAGCTAGAGACACATATACCAATACAACAGAATTGACAACCCAGAGGTAGATCCATCCACCCAAGGTCAGCTGATCTTCAACGAAGGGGCCAAGTCCATTAAATGAGGAAAAGATAGTCTCTTTAACAAATGGTGCTGGCAAAACTGAAAGCACATTTACAGAAAAATGAAACAAGATCCATACCTCACACCATACACAGACACTAACTCAAAATGGATCAAAGACTTAAACCTAAAACTATAAAGTACATGGAAGAAAATATATGAACAAAGCTAGGGGCCCTAATTTATGGCATAAATAGACTATCAAACGTAACTGAAAAATGCACAATCACTAGAAGATAAATTAGATAACTGGGACCTCCTGAAAATTAAATACTTACACTAATCAAAAGACTTCACCAAAAGCGTAAAAGAGAACATACAGACTGCAAAAAGTTTTTGGCGATGACATATCTGACAAGGGTCTAATCTCTAAAATACATAGAAAAACTTCAACATCTCAATAACAAAAAGACAATACAATAAAAAAAAATGGGCAAAGTACATGAACAGAGACTTCACAAAAGAAGACATTCAGGAGGCTGACAAACACATGAAGTGAAGTTTGCAATCATTAACCACCAAAAAGGAGCAAATCAAAACTACAAAAAGGTAACATTTCACCTCAGCGAAAATGGCACTGATCAAAAAAATAGGAAACAAAAAATGCTGGGGAGGTTGTGGGGAGATTAGAACTCTTATACACTGTGGCTGGGAATGTAAAATTGTGCAACTACTATGGGAAATGGCATGGCGTGTCCTGAAAACTAGAAATAGAAATGCCATATTATCCAGCAATCCTCTTCCTGGGAATATCTAACAGAAAAATGAGAGTTGTGACATGAATAGACATATGCACACCCGTGTTCATTGCAGCATTATTCACAATAGCAAAAAGATGGAACAACCTAAGTGTCCATCACAGAATGAATGAATAAACAAATTGTAGTACATACCTACAATGTAATACTATTCAACAATAAAGAAAAATGATGAACCGAGGTGAGGGCCAACATGGAGGAATAGACTGATGCTTCTGGGGAGCCCTCTTACAACAAAGATCCAAAAAAACAAGTGAAACGAGTATATTTATGACAACCTAGGAGCCCTGAATATCAAAGGCAAAGTTAGAAAATGAACTGAGCAGCAGGGGGAGGAAGAGACAGTTCAGAAGCACAGAGGAGTTACCAGACCTATATTGCTGGGAGCCGTCAGGCACCATTCCCGAGAGTGTCTGCAGCAGGCTGGCAGTAGCATTTGGCTGCAGTTTCCTTAGGGAGAAGCAGCCAGCCACACAGACTACTCACACGACCAGAACCAGAGAAGAACAGAGCTCTCAGCAAAAGCTAAGTACTTGCATATATTTTACTGCGCCCCACTGCCCCTAAGCTGGCTTCAGCAGCTATTGATTTCCCTGGGCCTCAGATAGGCCCTGTTGAGCACCTAGAGCCATCCTCCCCTCCTCGGAGAAAAAAAAAATTCACAGCTGGGGGAAAAGATAGTTTGCCAGCTCCACTAAGCTGGGGAGCTCAGGACAGAAGCAGCTCCTGTCCAGGCATAAATGGTCCGTGGATTTTGAGTACCGTTTCCCCCTCCATGGACCTGGGTGGGCCTATTTCAGGAGAATAGGCCCTTGTTGGCAGACTACAACCATTTCAGCTGTGAGGTGGAGAGGTGGGTGTTTGATGTTTGACATTGCTTTGCCTATTAAACAGGATCCTCACCTACCCACATCAGGGGCCTAAGGACTGGTAGCTCCACTCAGGTCACCCAGCCACCCACAACAGGGGTCCAAGGATAACTCATACCTCCCAGTCCTTACAACCAAAAACATTGGGTGCCCATGGTCCATCTGCAGAATCCACCCACCTCTACGTTTTAGGGAACAGGGACATGCTTTCCTCAAAGACACTTGGGAGATAATTCTCAGCACCCTGCCTTGTACACAGCGTGACCCCCTGCTGCAACCAAATAATGGTACCTGCACCAATTGTCCCTGCCCCTCTAAGACTGTAGGACAGAGCCTGTACCACACACTTGATAATCAGCTACCTGGATGCCTGAGCTGAATTCATACAAGAAGAGCGAATGGACTCCTAGACTGATATGCCTGGCAACAACTCTAGCCATCTGGGGACAAAAGCCAGAGCTCCAAAGGTGAAAACAATCAAGCTAGCTCATGCAAGCAACCCACTTGGGCATATCAAAATAAAACAAAACAAGAACCTACGATACAGTAAGCAAACATAAAATAAACTAATACAATAATTTACATATGGTTAGGAGACAACAGTCAATATCAAGTCAAATAAAGAAAGAGACAATGACCACCTCAACAAGCTCTCAAAACAAAGACTCAAGGGATCTTCTAGATGGGAGTGCCTTCCAAGAATTACCGGATGCAGAATACAAAAGATTAATATACAGAACCCTTCAAGATATCAGGAAGGAAATGAGGCAATGCCCAGAACAAGTCGAGGAACACACAGATAAAGAAGTTGAAGAAATTAAAAACGTTACTCAGGAACATAATGAAAAAAATTAATAAGCTGGAAAAATCCGTAGCCAGACAGCAATCAGAAATTCAGAAGATTAACAATAAAATTATAGAAGTACACAACTCAACAGAAAATCAAGGAGAAGAATTGAGCAAGTGGAAGACAGAATTTCTGAACTTGAAGATAAAGCACCAATATATTTGAAGAAATATCAGATAAAAGAATTTAAAAAATGAAGAAACCTTAAGAATTATGTGGGACTCTATCAAGAGAAATAACCTATGAGTGATTAGAGTACCAGAACAGGGAGGGATAACAGAAAATACAGAGAGAATTGTTGATGATTTGTTGGCAGAAGACTTCCCTGACATCGTAAAAGATGAGAAGACATCTATCCAAGATGCTCATTGAACTCCAAATAAGGTAGATCTTAAAAGAAAGTCACCAAGACACATTACAGTCAAACTTGCCAAAACCAAAGATAAAGAGAAAATTTTAAAAGCAGCTAGGGATAAACCAAAAGTCACCTACAAGGGAGAGCCAATAATAATAAGCTCAGACTACTCAGTAGAAACCATGCAAGCAAGAAGGCAATGGGATGACTTATATAAAGCATTGAAGAAAAAAATTGCCAGCCAAGGATCATATATCACCAAAACTGTCTCTCAAATATGAAGGTGAAATTAGGACATTTCCAGACAAACAGAAGTTTAGGGAATTCATAAAAACCAAACCAGAACTACAAGAAATACTAATGGGAGTTCTTTGGTTAGAAAATCAATAACATCAGCTATCAACCCAAGACTAGAACACTGGACAGAGCAATCAGATGTCAACCCAGATAGGGAAATCACAAAAGTAAATGAAGATAAAAAAGCTCAAAACAGGAAAACAGTGATGTTATTATGTAAAAGAAGACAACATTAAAACAATAAAGAGATACTAAGAAATGTAGTCATAGATCTTTCATATGGAGAGGAAGGCAAGGCGATACAAAGAAATAAAAGTTAGGTTTAAATTTAGAAAAATAGGGATAGATATTAAGGTAATCACAAAGAAGACAAACTATCCTGCACATCAAAATACGATACAAGAAAAAAATAGAGACTCAGCAGAAACAAAATCAAGAACAACAAAGATGAGGTAAAGGCAATATATAAAGATAAATTACTCAGCACGAAAAATTAAGTAGGAAAAGGAAACTGTAAACAACACACAAAAAAGACATCAAAAATGATAGCACTAAATTCATACCTATCCATAATTACTGTGAATGTAAATAGACTAAATGCACCCATAAAGAGAGAGAGAGTGGCAGAATGGATTAAAAAACATTATCTGTCTATATGCTGCCTAAAAGAGACACACCTTAGATTTAGAGACACAAACAAACTAAAACTCAAAGGATGCAAAAAAATATGTCAAGCAAACAACAACTGAAAAAAAAAGCAGGAGTGGCAATATTAATTTCTGACAAAATTGACTTTAAGTTTAAATCCATCATAAAGGATAAGGAAGGACACTGTATAATGATTAAACAAACAACATACTAGGAGGATATAACCATATTAAATATTTATGCATCCAATGACAGGGCTGCAAGATACATAAAACAAACTCTAAGAGCAATGAAAAGTGAGATAGACAGCTCCACAATAATAGAAGGAGACTTCAACACAGCACATTCAGTGAAGGACAGGACATCCAGTAAGAAGCTCAATAAAGACATGGAAGATCTAAATGTCAGAATCAACCAAGTTGACCTCATAGACATATATAGAACACTCCACTCAAGAGCAGCCAAGTATTCTTTCTTTTCTAGTGCACATGGAACATTCTCTAGAACAGACCACATATTAGGTCATATAAAAAAAAAAAATAGTAGAATCCAAAACACTGAAATATTACAAAGCATCTTCTCTTACTATAAGGCCATAAAAGTACAAATCAATAACAGAAAAAGCAGGGAAAGGAAAACATACACTTGGAAAACTGAACAATACCCGGCTCAGAAAAGACTGGATTATAGAAGACATCAAGGATGGAATAAAGAAATTCATAGAATCCAATGAGAATGAAAACATTTCCTATCAGAACTTTTGGGACACAGCAAAAGCAGTGGTCAGTGGTTAATTTACATCAATAAATGCACACATACAAAAAGAAGAAATGGCCAAAATCAAAGAATTATCCCTAAAACTAGAACAAATAGAGAGCAACAAAAGAAGCCCTTAGGCATCAGAAGATAGCAAATAATAAAAATTGCAGCAGCATTAAATGAAATAGAAAACAGGAAAACAATAGAAAGAAGAAGACCAAAAGTGGTTCTTTGAAAAAATTAACAAAATTGATAAACCATTGGCCAAAATGAAAAAAGAAAAACAGGAAATGAAGCAAATAACCCAAATAAGAAATGAGACGGGCCATATTACAACAGACCCAACTGAAATTAAAAGAATCATCAGTTTACTATGAAAAAGTATACTCAAATTTGAAAACCTAGAAGAAATGGATGAATTCCTAGAAACACAGTACCTACCTAAACTAACACAAACAGAGGTAGAACAACAACAACAAAAAAAATAGACCCATAAAAAAAGAAGAGATTCAAAAGGCAATTAAAAAACTCCCAACAACAACAACAAAAAGCCCTGGCCTGGAAAGCTTCACTGCAGAATTCTACCAAACTTTCAGAGAAAAGTTAACACCACTATTGCTAAAGGTATTTCAGAGCATAGAAAGGATGGAATACTACCAAACTCGTTCTATGAAGCCAGCATATCCCTGATATTAAAACCAGGTAAAGACACCACAAAAAAAAGAAAATTACGGACTCAGACCCCTCATGAACTTAGATGCAAAAATCCTCAACAAAATTCTAGCCAATAGAATTCAACAACATATCAAAAGAACAATTCACCATGACCAAGTGGGATTCATACCAGGTATGCAGGGATGGTTCAACATTAGAAAAACAACCAAAGTAATCCACCATATAAAAAAAACAAAAGACAAGAATCATATGCTTTTATCAATTGATGCAGAAAAGGCATTTGACAAAGTTCAACACACATTCATGATAAAAACTCTCAGCAAAATAGGAATAGAAGGAAAATTCCTCAACATAATAAAGGGCATTTATACCAAGCCAATAGCCAACATCATCCTAAATGGAGAAAGTCTGAAAGAATTCCCTTTGAGATCAGGAACCAGACAAGGATGCCATTTATCACCACTCTTATTCAACATTGTGCTGGAGGTCATAGCCAGAGCAATTAGGGTAGATAAAGAAACACAGTATCTGTATTTGCAGATGCCATGATATTATACACCGAAAACCCTAAAGAATCCTCAAGAAAACTACTGAAACTAATAGAAGAGCTCAGCGGGGTATCGGGATACAAGATAAATACACAAAAATCAGTTGGATTCCTCTACACCAATAAAAGAACATTGAAGAGAAAATCACCAAATCAATACCATTTACAGTAGTCCCCAAGAAGTTAAAATACTTAGTATTAAATCTTACCAGAGATTTAAAAGGCTTATACAAAGAAAACTACAGTACGCTACTGCAAGAAGCCAAAGAGACCTATCTAAGTGGAAAAACATACCTTGCTCATGGATAGGAAGACTTAACATTGTAAAAATGTCTATTCTTCCAAAAGCAATCTATAGATTTAATGCAATTCCAATCCAAATTCCAAAGACATTGTTTACCGAGAAGGAGAAACAAATCGCCAACTTCATATAGAAAGGAAAGAGGCCCCTGATAAGTAAAGCATTACTGAAAAAGAACAAAGTGGGAGGCTTCACTCTACCTGATTTTAGAACCTATTTTACCACATACCACCACAGTACTCAAAAAAGCCTGGTATTGATTCAACAAGAGATACATAGACCAATGGAACAGAATTGAGGATCCAGACATAAATCCATACACATATGAGCAGTTGATATTTGACAAAGGCCCCAAAGCAGTGAAATGGGGAAAAGACAGTCTTTTTTAACAAATGGTGCTGGCATAACTGGATATCCATCTCCCCCCAAAATGAAACAAACTCAGAGTGGATCAAAGACCTAAATATAAAATCTAAAAAGGTAAAGATCATGGAAGAAAAAACAGGGACAAGGTTAGGAGCCCTAATACATGGCATAAAGAGTATGCAAAACATTACTAACAATGCAGAAGAAAATCTAGATAACTGGGAGCTCATAAAAATCGAACACCTATGCTCATCCAAAGACTTCACCAAAAGAATAAGAAGATTACCTACAGACTGGGAAGAAGTTTTTAGCTATGACATTTCTGATCAATTCCTGATCTCTAAAATCTACAGGATACTGCAAAAAACTCAACTGCAAAAAGACAAAGAACCCAATTAAAAAATGGGCAAAAGATATGAACAGACACTTCACTAAAGAAGACATTCAGGTAGCTAACAGATACATGAGGAAATGCTCACGACCATTAGCCATTAGAGAAATGCAAATCAAAACTACAATGAGATTCCATGTCACTCCAACAAGGCTGGCATTAATGCAAAAAGCACAAAATAATCAATGTTGGAGAGGGTGTGGAGAGATTTGAACACTTATGCACTGCTGGTGGGAATGTAAAATGGTACAAGCACTTTGGAAATCGATTTGGCACTTCCTTAAAAAGCTAGAAATAAAACTACCATACGAACCAGCAACCCCACTCTTTGGAATATATCCTAGAGAAATAAGAACCTTTACACGAACAGATATATGCACACCCATGTTCATTGCAGCGCAGTTTACAATAGTGAAAAGATGGAAGCAACCAAGGCGCCCATCAACGGATGAATGGATAAATAAATTATGGCATATTCACACAATGGAATACTATGCATCGATAAAGAACAGTGACAAATCTGTGAAACATTTCATAACATTGAGGAATCTGGAAGGGATTATGCTGAGTGAAATTAGTCAGTTGCAAAACGACAAATACTATATAAGCCCGCTAATATAAGAACTCAAATAGTTTAAACAGAGAAGAAAATATTCTTTGATGGTTACGAGAGGGAGGAGGGATAAAGGGAGGGAGAGGGGTGTTCATTAATTGTATAGTGGATAAAAACTACTTTAGGTGATGAGAAAGACAACACACTATACAGGAGAGTTGAACACAGCTGCTGTAAACCAAAAGAAAAGAAGCTTCCTGAATAAACTGAATGCTTTGAAGGCCAGCGTAGCAGGGGAGGGGGTTTGGGGACCATGGTTTCAGGGTACATCTAAGTCAACTGGCATAATAAAATCTATTAAGAAAACATTCTGCATCCCACTTTGGAGAGTGGGGTCTTTGGTCTTAAATGCTAGCAAGTGGCCATCCAAGATACATCAATTGGTCTCAGCCCACCTAGACCAAAGGGGAATGAAGAATGCCAAGGACAAAAGGTAATTATGAGCTCAAGAGACAGAAAGGGCCACATAAACTGAGACTACATCAGCCTGAGACCATAAAAACCACATGGTGCCCGGCTACAACCAATGACTGCCCTGACAGGGAACACAAGAGAGAACCCCTGAGGGAGCAGGAGAGCAGTGGGCTGCAGACCCCAAATTCTCATAAAAGACCAGACTTTAATGATCTGACTGAGACTAGAAGGACCCCGTGGCCCCCAGACCTTCTGTTAACGTAAGAGAGGAACCATTCCCGAAGCCAACTCTTCAGACAGGGATTGGAGTGGACAACGGGTAGAAAAAGATGCTGACGACGAATGAGCTTCTTGGATCAAGTAGACACTTGAGAGTATGTTGACAGCTCCTATCTGGAGGGGAGATGAGAGGGTAGACGGGGTCAGAAGCTGGGAGAATGGACACGAAAAGAGAGAGTGGAAGGAAGGAGGAGGCTGTCTCATTAGGGGGAAAGCAATTAGAAGTATATAGCAAGGTGTATATAAACTTTTGTATGAGAGACTGACTTCATTTGTAAACTTTCACTTAAAGCTCAATAAAAATTAAAAAAGAATAATGATGAATCTCTGAAACATCTCACAACATGGATGAACCTAGAGGACATGGATGAACCTAGAGGACATTATGCTGAGTTAAATAAGTCAATCAATAAAGGGCAAATATTGTATTATACCACTATTATAAAAGGTCAGGATCAGGTTAACACACAGAAAGAAATATTCTTTGAAGGTTACCAGGTATGGGAGGGGAGGAAGAGAGACTCACCTAAGATAGTACCAAATCTATACCAAACCCATTGCCGTAGAGTCAATTCCGACTCATAGTGACCCTATAGGACAGAGTAGAACTGCTCCATAGAGATTCCAAGTATCTCCTGGCGGTTTTGAACTGCCACCCTTTTGGTTAGCAGCCATAGCTCTTAATCACTACCCCACCAGGGTTTTCATAGAGTTTCCAGGGAGCAGGTGGTGGATTCAAACTGTTGACTTTTGGGTCAGTAGCCATATCACTTAATAACTATGCCACCAGAGAGTAGACATGTGTTAATTCTGGTGAAGGGAAAGGGAATACACAACAAGGCGGAAGTCAGCACAATGTGACCAAGACAAAGAAGACACTGAGAGGCATACAAATATAAAGGCCAACCATGGTAAATACTCCTGTCTGTCAGTTTGTGGTACTGTGGGGGCTTGCATGTTGCTGTGATGTTGGAAGCTATGCCACCGGTATTCAAATACTAGCAGGGTCACCCGTGGTGGACAGGTTTCATCTGAGCTTCCAACCTAAGACAGACTAGGAAGAAGGATCTGGCAGTTTACTTCTGAAAAGAATTAGCCAGTGAAGACCTTACAAATAGCAGCAAAACGCTGTCTGATATAGTGCCGGAAGATGAGCCCCCCAGGTTGGAAGGCACTAAAAAAACAACTAGGGAAGAGCTGCCTCCTCAAAGTAGAGCCGACTTTAATGACGTGGATGGAGTCAAGCTTTTGGGACCTTCATTTGCTGATGTGGCATGACTGAAAATGAGGAGAAACAGCTGCAAACATCTATTAATAATCAGAATGTGGAATGTATGAATCTAGGAATATTGGAAATTGTCAAAAAAGAAATTGAACACATAAACATTGATATCCTGGGCATTAATGAGCTGAAATGGACTGGTACTGGCCATTTTGAATCAGATAATCATATGGTCTACTATGCCAGGAGTGAATAACTTGGAGAGAAATGGCGTTGCATTCATCACCAAAAAAGAACGTTTCAGAATCTATCCTGAAGTATAATGCTGTCAGTCATAGGATAATATTCATATGCCTACAAGGAAGAGCATTTAATACGACCTTAATCAAATTTACGAACCAACCCTTAAGGCCAAAGATGAAGAAATTGAAAATTTTTACCAACTTCCACAGTCTGAAATTGACCAAACATGCAATCAGAATGCATTGAAAATTACTGGTGATTGAAATGTGAAGATGGAAACAAGACAAAGTGGCCTTGGTGATAGAAATGATGCTAGAGATCACATGATAGAATTTTGCAGGACCAATGACTTCTTCAATGCAAATACCTTTTTTCACCAACATAAATGGCAGTTATACACATAGACCTTGCCAGATGGAATACTCAGGAATCAAACTGACTACATTTGTAAAAAGAGACAATGGAAAAGCTCAATATTATTAGTCAGAATAAGGCCTGGGGCTGGCTCCAGACCATCCACTGCTCATATACAAGTTCAAGTTGAAGCCAAAAAAACTTAGAACAAGTCCACCAGAGCCAAAATACTACCTTGAGGATATCTCACCAGAATTTAGAGACCATCTCAAGAATAGATCTGACATGTTGAACACGAATTACTGAAGACCAGACACGTTGTGGAATGACGACACAGACATCATTCATGAAGAAAGCAAGTTGTCATTAAAAAGACAGGAAAGAAAGAAAAGACCAAAATGGATGTCAGAAGAGACTCTGAAAGTTGCTCTTGAACATAGGGTAGCCAAAGCAAAAGGAAGAAATGATGAAGTAAAAGAGCTGAACAAAAGACTTCAAAGGGCAGCTTGAGAAGATAGAGCAAAGTATTATAATGACATGTGCAAAGACGTGGAGCTGGAAAACCAAAAGGGAAGAACACTCTCGGTATTTCTCAAGCAGAAAGAACTGAAGAAAAAATTCAAACCTCGAGTTGTAATATTGAAGGATTCTGCAGGGAAAATATTAATTGACTCAGGAAACATCAAAAGAAGATGGAAAGAATACACAAAGTCACTATACCAAAAAGAAGTGGTTAACATTCAGCCATTTCAGGAGGTAACATATGCTTGGGAACCAATGGTACTGAAGAGAGAAGTCCAAGCTGCACTGAAGACATTGGCAAAAAACAAGCCTCCAAGAATTGACAAAATACCAACTGAGATGTTTCACCAAACACATGCAGCCCTGGAAGTGCTCGCTCATTTTTGCCAAGATATTTGGAAGACAGCTACCTGGCCAAGTGACTGGAAGAGGTCCATATTTATGCCTGTTTCCAAGAAAGGTGATCCAAGCGAATGCAGAAACTATTGAACAATATCATTAATATCCCAGGTAAGTAAAATTTTGCTGAAGATCATTCAAAAGCATCTGCAGCAGTATATCAGCAGGGAACTGCCGGAAATCCAAGCTGGATTCAGAAGAGGATGTGGAACAGGGATATCATTCCTGATGTCAGATGGAGTCTGGCTGAAAGCTGAGAATACCAGAAAGAGGTTTACTTGTGTTTTATTGACTATGCAAAGGCATTCGACTGTGTGGATCATAGCAAATTATGGATAACATTGCCAAGAATGGGAATTTAAGACACTTCATTGTGCTCATGAGGAACCTGTACATAGATCAACAGGCAGTTGTTCTAACAGAACAAGGGGATACTGTGTGGTTTAAAGTCAGGAAAGGTGTGCATCAGGGTTTATCCTTTCACCATACTTATTCAATCTGTATGCTGAGCAAGTAATCCAAGAAACTGGACTATATGAAGAAGAACAGGACATCAGGATTGGAGGAAGGCTCATTAACAACCTGTGTTATTCAGATGATGCAATTTTGCTTGCTGAAAGTGAGCAGGACTTGAAGCACTTACTGATGAAGATCAAAGACCACAACCTTCAGTATGGATTATGCCTCAACATAAAGAAAACAAAAATCCTTACAACTGGACCAATAAGCCAATAAGCAACATTATGATAAATGGATAGGAGACAGAGGTTGTCAAGGATTTTATTTTACTTGTATTCACAATCAACACCCATAGAAGCAGTAATCAAGAAGTCAAAAGGTACATTGCATTGGGCAAATCGGCTGCAAAAGTCCTCTTTAAAGTGTTGAAAAGCAAGGATGTCACCTTGAGGGCTAAGGTGAGCCTGAACCAAGCCATAGCATTTTCAATTGCTTCATATGCATACAAAAGCTGGACAATGAATAAGGAAGACCAAAGAAGAATTGACGCCTTTGAATTGCGGTGTTGGCGAAGAATATCAAATATACCGTGGACTGCCAAAAGAACGAACAAATCTGTCTTGGAAGAAGTACAACCAGAATGCTCCTCACAAGCAAGGATGGAGAGACTACAGCTCACAAACGTTGGACATGTTATCAGGAGGGATAGGTCCCTGGAGAAGGACATCATGCTTGGTAAAGTAGAGGGTCAGGGAAAAAGAGAAAGAACTTAAACAAGATGGATTGATACAGTGGCTGTAACAATAGGTTCAAGCATAGCAACAATTGTGAGGATGGCACAGGACTGGGCAGTGCATAGGGTTCTGTTGTGCATAGGGTCACTATGAGTTGGAACCGACTACATGGCACTAACAACAAAAAAAAAACAAAGCCAAGGAAGCAGAGTTGCCATTCTAGGGGGCCTGGAAGCAGGGGTGAAGCCCAGGACCAAGCGGTCTCCACCCAAAATCCAAAGGGAATGGCAAACATCCAGAATCTGGAGGTGGAGCCATTGCCCAGACGGCCTCAGTGAACAGAGGATTATTTTCTCACTTTGAGAGTTGATATAATTTGTTTTGCTGTGTTTTGAACTTGATTGATGCCTGTTCTCCCTTTTTTCCCTCCAACTTCTCCCATTTGTAATGAAATGCCTACCTTGTGCCTGTTCTACCACTGTACTTTGGAAGCAGATAACTTGTGTTCTAGATTTCACAGATGAAGAGAAATTTTGCCCCAGGATGGAATATGCCTAAAATCTCACCTAAGGTTGATTTAGATGATTCAGAAGATGAGGTATTTGGACTGGGAATTGATTTAAGCCTTTTGGGATGATGTGATAGGGTACATGTGCTTTGTATGTGATAAGGTCATGAATTTTGAGTGGCCAGTGGGCAAAAATGCTATGGTTTGAATTGTGTTTGCAAAAAATACGTGTTGTAAATCTTAATCCCTATATGCGTGGTTATATTCCCATTTGGGAATGGGTTTTCTTTGTTATGTTAATGAGAAAGTATTAGTGCAGGGTGTATCTTGAGATATAAAAGAGATTAAGCAAGCAAGCAAGCAGAGATGGGGGACAAGAGATGCCAAACCACATGGAAATTGTCCAGGGAACAGAAGCTCAGAAGAGACAAGGACCTTTCTTGAGAGCCAGCAGGGAAAGAAAGCATCCCCTAGAGCCAGCACCCTGAATTCAGACTTCTAGCCTCCTAAACTGTGAGAAAATTAATTGCTGTTTGTTAATGCCACCCACTTGTGGTATTTCTGTTATAGCTGCTCTAGATAACTAAGACAATATTTCATGTTCTTGGATTGGAAGACTTGATATTGTTAAAATGTCAATACTACCAAAAGTGATGTATAGATTCAACACAATCTTGATCAAAATTCCAACAGCCTTCTTTACAGAAATGGAAAAACCAACCCTCCACTTTTTTTGGAATGGCCAGAGGTCCCAACAGATGAAGCAATGTTGAAAGAGAAGAACAAAGTAGAAGTACTCACAGTTTCTGATCTCAAAACTTATTATACAGCTACAGTAATCAAAACAGACTGGTATTAGTATAAGACTAGACACACAGACCAATGGAGTAGGATAGAAAATCCAGAAATAAACCTACACGTCTTCAGTCAGCTGATTTTTGACAAGCGTGCAAAGTCCATTGGATATGGAAAGAAGAATCTCTTAATAAATGGTGTTGGGAAAATTAGATTTCCACATGCAGAAAAATGAAACAGGATCCATGCCTCACACCATACCTAAAAACAAATTCGAAATGGATTAAGGACCTAAATGTGAAAACTAAAACTGCAAAATTCTTAGAACAAAATATAGGGGCAAGGCTGTAGGGACTAGTTTTTACAATGGATGAATAATAAAGGCATGAACAGCAAAAGACAAAATAAATGGGACCTTATAAAAGTTAAATATTTTTGTTCATCAAAAGACTTTATTGAAAATGGAAAAATACAAGCTGTCAACTGGGATAATATCTTTGAAAACCATATATCAGATAGGAACTGTGCTGTGACTTCTGTGGCCTGAGGTACTTTTGCTTTCCTGGACTCCTTTCTCCATAAAATAAAAAAATACAATTTTTTTTTTTAATTACCAGGCTGGATTCATTAATATATATCCAGTAAATACACATTCATTTTTTGCTTCTGATTTTTAAATAAATGATTTGGAAAGGGTTGTAGCAGCAACTCTTCGTGCTCACCCACCTGTGGTCATCTTCTTCTTCCTGAGTTCATTGCAGAGCTGTACTTCCCAAACTCCTTGATGGAAGCGAATGGGATTATTTCTGAGCCAGGAAATTTAGAGAAGAGTGAGTTCTCTATGCTCCCTGTCTCTACAGAGCAGACCCTGGAAGTCGACAAGAACGTCCTTGACCATGATGGGCCCCATCCACAGAAATTATAAGAGGTAAGGATTTGAAAAATCCCCATCGAGACCAGGAGGCCAGTCAGGGTCCCTGTGCAGTGTGGGCACTTGGAGGGCTGCTTACATGTCCCCATTTCACAGAAGAGAATATTCTTTGGGAACTGAGATGATCTGGAGTGGCAGGAGAACCTGGGGTCAAGAGCCTATGCCATGGAGCCAGATAGTTTAGTTCTGCCTGAGAGCTTTGCAGCCTTGAACAAGGTAACTAATATCTCCAAGTTTTACTTCCCTCACCTGAAAATGAGGATGGCAGTACTGCCTACATCATAGGGTTGTTTTAAACATTAAATGAGTTAACACGCTTGAAGCATGCAGTATAGTATGTGGTTCTGGATGGCTAGTGACTCAGTCTCTGGAAAATGTCACTCCAGATTCCATGCACTCTCTCCACTATGGCTCATGGCTATGAATCTGACCATTTCTTATTTTTAGCATCTACTATATGTCAAAGGAGCCCTGGTAGTACAGTGGTTAAGAGTTTGGTTGCTTAGGGTTGGCAGTTTGAATCCACCAGCTGCTCCTTGGAAGAAACCCTATAGGGAAGTTCTACTTTGTCCCGTAGGGCCACTGAGTTGGAATCAAGTTCACGGCAATTGTTTTTTTTTTTTTTTGGCAGCCATAAAGGAGCAAAACACCTGTATCACTGGCTGCGGTGGATTGAATTGTGTCCCCCAAAATGTGTGACGACTTGGCTAGGCCATGATTCCCAGTATTGTGTGGTTTTCCTCTGTTTTATGATCTGATGTGATTTATCCTATGTGTTGTAAATCCTACCTCTATGATGTTAATGAGGCAGTTATGATAATGAGGAAGGATACAATCTACAGGATTAAGTTGTGTCTTGAGTCAGTCTTTTTTGAGATAGGGATGTCATGGCATCGAGAATGAAGAACCAGGAGGGCAGTATGTCATTTGGACCCAGGGTCCCTACCCTGAGAATCTCCTAGGCCAGGGAAAGATTGATGACAAGGACCTTCCCCCAGAACCAACAGAGAGAGAAAGCCTTCCCCTAGAGCTAGCATCCTGAATTCGAACTTCTAGCCTCCTAGAATTTCTCTTTGTTAAAGCTGTCCACTTGTGGTATTTCTATTACAGGAGCATTAGATAACTAAGACACTGGCATTCTGGAAAGAGTATTATAAATATTTATTTCTATCTTACAACTATTATTTCCTTTAGAAGCCTAAAATACAATTAAAGTAAGTTTTAGAGAAGCAAAATCATCGAACCATCATAATGCAAATATACTTATTTTTACATAATTCCCTCAATCATTGTTCACTTGCATGTATATTTGTTTTAAATTATTATGAACAAATTTGAAATGCCATTTTAAAATCCACTTTATATCTTTTGCCACATGTTAAGTTTTGTGCTTGGTTCCCTAATCATAATTTTAAAGCTGTCTTGCATTCCAACAGCTTGATGTACCATAATTGACTAAAAGTCCCCTGAGCAGAATTGGACTTTGTAAGACTTAGTGCTTTTATATTCCTGGGGGTTTCCACTACAAAATGCTTTCCTCTGATTTTTAATTTCCATTTTAACTTGCATGAACCATAATCTAAGGAAAATCTAAATCTCTTAATTAGAGATTCATGGCAGCCATTCAAGGAATGAAATGCCCTTGTCACAGGCATTCTGGAAAGAGTATTATATGTGTTTGTTTATTTCTATCTTACTACCCCTACTCCTCACCTGTCTACAGGGTTAGGTTCCAAAGACCAGGTTGTTATGCAAAAACCAGCATTATATGAAAATGGAGGATTTTTTCTTTTCTGTTTTCAGACCATCCATTTGTCTGATTTTTTTTTTTTTTAATTTAGAAAATATGATCATAGAAATAGTAACAGCTAAGGTTTACTGATGTGCTTATCACTGTGGTGAGTCCAGTTATGGATTATTCCTCTGCGCAGAAGGAGGCTTGAAGGAGACTTAGTTGGATAAAGCTGGACTGTGTGACGGGAGGGCCCAAGGCTTAGCCACTTCACCTTCCTCCTGTGCTGGGTCACAGCTTCCTTCATGGAGCTGCCCTCCTGGCCTCCACTGCCACCCTGGCAAGCCCTGTGTTCATGATCCCAGAGCCTGCTCTGCCCTCACCTGGAGTCATCTAAGCCTGGAGCTTCCTGTGAGGGCTCCGGCCCCAACAAGGCAGAGGCTTCAGGCCCAGTTATGCTCACTTTGGGAAATTATTAAACTCGCACACGTTTCTGGCAAACACCTCCTGGATGCCTCTTTATTTCCTACTTTCCTACCCCATGGCAATTTTGAGCTGTAGGGCCTGGGCAGTATAGGAGCTGGGAACCCAGAACAGGCGCCTGCTGGCTCAGTGCTGACTGCGGGTCCTCCCGGAGGCTGTGGCCACGGAGCAGGTGGGCTTTGACCGGCAGCTGGATTGAGAACCCCTGCCAGCAAGACAGAGGGAGGACTCGGGACAGCAAGGCCCAGCTTCCCCAGGCCACCGACCGGAGACTGGCAGCCTGGAGACCCTCTTCGAGGGTGGAGACGCTGCCATACTTGCTGCTTCTTAATGCTCAAAATAGTTATATATATAAAAAAAGTTGGATAGTAGTTTTTTTACTAATGTCTTAAATGAGAAATGTTGGATGAAGAGATAGCTGATAGGTGAGGATTAGGTGGACATTGTAAACAAGTTAATGTTATTGAACTGTCTAAAATCTCAGAACTTATTTTCAGAGCCTCAGGAGAACAGGTTTGTCCCACATTAATACTAGATTATTAGCACATTAAAGAGGGGAGATAAAATGTAATAACATATTATCTACCTGTCACTGATTTTTAGAGAAATAAAGGTTTGAGAAGTTTTTTAAAACACATTTTTCCACTTCACACACACCATATAAACATCTTTGTAGTCATAAAAATATTACTGAAAAGTAAATATGCCAGATATGAAAATCACCACTTTGTTAAACATATTCTTTATTAAAGAATAAGAGTTACAGCGATGGGCAAAACAAAACACTATAATTTCTATGCTAGACCCACACTCTGTAATACCTGACAAATTCCTTCCAGCATTCAGAACAGCTTAGGCATCTTTTGCTCTGTGAGGCTTTTCCTGGTTCCTCCTTCCCATCTGCCACCCAGAGCGGAACTCTTCTTTTGTTTTGTCGTTGTACTTTGAAGATGCCTCAACATTTTTTTTTTCTTACCATGGTTCACAGTTCACAGTTTTTCTTGGTCTTTCGTGATGGTGTGTCCAAAATAAGCAAGGCAAAGAAGGTCCCACCATCCCAGCTTCTAAGGAGCATTCTGGCTCAATTTTAATACTTATTTTATAACACACTGGTTAACAAAGAGTTCATCCACTGATTGGTGGTGCTTCTCTACCCACAATTTAGCTAACTTTGGGGTTGCTTTCCTTACACCTACTAACAAGTTAGGATGACAGGCAGTATTTGCTTTACCTCAAAAACTAGCTTTTCCCACAGAAGCTGATGAGCAGCAGGCTCAACATTAAGGTTAGTGAGACAGAACCCCCACAGCACTGTATTCTTTACCTGGTTTCCTCCCCTACAGTGTTGTGCTGCAAAATCATTTGCTTTGCTGGGCTCCACCCCCATCATCCCATTCCCCCATCCCCCCACCTTTCCCCTCTTCCCCCCTTCCTCCCACCGCTCAGCTTTGCATTCGAATCCTGCTTTTGCTTGGTTTACATAAAAACCCATTGCACCTAGATAGTATGGTTAAGAAAGTTGGTGATGTAACTTGTATGAACTGTACTTGTAAATCCCTTTAAAAGTCACCTGTCTGCCCTCCTTCAGCGAGAGTCTTGGCAGCAGTAAGCACCAGTTGACTCCATTTCCTTGTACAATGAAACAAAGGTGCCTTTTTGTTCTCCTACCTTGGTCTTTCCTTTATATGCAAATAGGAGTCATGCTGAGTAAGACCCTGGGGTTTCCACCTGGTAACAGTACTCCTTAGTGAAGAAACAATACTTAGCTTCTTCAAGGTCACGGTGGAGACCTTGAAATTGAGCTGCCCATTGCTAACTTATCAGGTGCACATATGTCTCCTAAGCACTCAGTTCCTACTGGGTCACATTCAACTAGCCCATGAAGCTTGCTAAAACATAGGAAAATAGAAATCCTCGGGACTTACCCTAAACATACACAATCAGAATTTTCCCAGGATGGGCCCACAATTTTGGTTTACTAAAAGGCACCATGGTGGAGCAGTGGTTAAGAGTTCAGCTGTTAACCAAAAGGTCAGCAGTTCAAATCCACCAGCTGCTCCTTGGAAACTGCATGGGGCAGTTCTACTCTGTCCTGTTGGGTCGCTACAGGTCGGAATTGACTGGATGGCAACGGGTTTGGTTTTCTGGGGTCATCCAGACTCCAGATGCTCAGGAGTTGACATGACCTAAAAAGAAAGCTGTTAAGTAACTCTTAGACAAACCGTCTTAGGTCTTCGCTTATGTGTGTAGTAAATACAGATCTTGCTTTTAAAAGAAAGAAGCAAGTTTGATTTAGGAATAAAATGCAGAGTATTTCAAGCCTGATTTGTTTTCAAAGTCTAAGTTTCTAACATTTTTGTTGTCCTTGCTGATGATTATTTGTACTTCTAGTCATGTCACTGAGAGCTAGAAAGTAAAATGGGCATTTCACCGTGTTCCCAGACTGAAGAGTCTTGGTGGTTAATCTGCTGTGTTGTTATTAATGCCAATATATTTGTGATATCCCACTTGCAGTGCAATTAGGAGCTGGTAGAAGAAAACACATAATGTTGCCAATCTCCTGTTGTTACCCCAAACTGCGGATTCGAGCCACCTGCTGCAAGCCAATAGTGAGACAGGAGGAGGTAAGCAGCAAGAGGGCTTTATTGAACACCATGTTCAAGAGACAGAGGGGGCAAAGTTTCCTCCAGATTCTGTCTGCCCCAAGAGGGCTACAAAAGGGTTTTATAGGGAGAGGGTCAGGGTTTAGAAATTCTCAGGAATGTTGATTCTCTTTTGAGGGGGATGTAATGATGAAGCGACTTATTGTTGATGTCTTGCAGGCCTCTTTACGCCATCCTGGTTTAGGTCACTGGATGGGTCCAGGTTTTGCTCAGTTATCTCAGGTGCTGATGGTATCGCTCATTGTTTTTGTTACCTCAGAGAGAAACATGGTTTAATCAACAACGAAAATCTTGATTACCTTGTTTTTCTACAATGGAATTTGTTTTTCTACAGTGGAACAATCATGAGACAGATTCCAGAGCAAATAATCAACATTTTTAAAGACTAAAGATTTTAATCACATCTTATACAGCTAAACTAGAAAATATATTCTCTCTTATTTTAATACTAAAACACTACAGAAAATGTATTTTCTCTACTTCACTGTCCGGCAAAAATTTATCTATGTTTATGCTTTGTTACAGATTTTGCTAAAAAATGAAAATTCTCCATTGCCTAAGGATTTATGGAAATTGCTTTCTTTGATAGACAATCCTAATAAAACTACCATCTCTTTGCTGTCCCAGGAAAACCCTCAAATATAATGGTATTAATGGATGATATGGAAGTATTTCCTGGATTTACATTTCAATATTAAATATAGTGAACACAGGATGGTTCGTGGAGTCAAAGAGAGAAACCCTAAAAGGAAATTATATTTGCCTTTTGTTAAATTTCGTTAAGTAAAATGCACCAAATTAAGAACATAGTATTACATTTTTGCTGTGCTAAGTAAATTTGAAAATCACTCAAATTCTGCCCAAAATTCAAATGCTTAAATGTTCTACGTCACTGAGTCTATTTTCTTGGTATCTGTGCATTCCTTTCTTCCTCCCTCCCCTGGTCCTTTCATTCTTTTTTCTTTCCTTACTTATTTAAGTAAATCCTCACCAACTATAATCTTAGAACTCTCCTAACAAGTGTTTATGACTTTTCCATGAAGATGATTAGTACAAGTTGAAGCCTAGCCTGTTACTGACTGTACTCTGTGTTTCTTGTCTCTATAT
The DNA here is from genome assembly GCF_024166365.1 of Elephas maximus indicus. Classification (NCBI taxonomy): domain Eukaryota; kingdom Metazoa; phylum Chordata; class Mammalia; order Proboscidea; family Elephantidae; genus Elephas; species Elephas maximus. The sequence goes on from NC_064827.1 coordinate 115,407,236, forward strand.
TGAAAGAAAACAAAATTGTGGCTTGGGAAAAAGCATGATGGAGATTAGATACTAAAGAGCCAAATTGACACTGAGGAGGTGTTATTGTGGACAGGCAGATGAGCTACAGGTTATGCTGTGATGGCACTGAGATGAAGGAATTGGAGCATGGAAGCACATGTCTGGGTCTCAACGACCTCGTTGCCAAAATAAACAGATAAGAGTGGTAATTCTTGCAGGCCTAAATATCTAATTTTTCTATCAGTATCTGAAACTTTAGATAGAAAGTAAGACTTTCTAGACTGGGTAAAACACAGAGAAGGACTAAATGAGATCATTAGGTTATTACTTTCAGTTTAAAGGTTATTTCTGTCATGACAAGGAGGTTTGTCTTACCATAATACTAGAATATTAGCACATTAAAAACTAGTCCCTATTTCGATATGAAAAAACTGAGGTTCAGAGAGGTGAAGTGATTGATGCAAAGTCACAGCATTGTAAAAAGAAAGCTACTTTGGAACCCAAGCTATGGGACCTCTGGTCAGTGAACAGTCCCCGACTATTTTATTCCCTTTTCCTCCTCCCCTTCATCCTCCTATGGCACACTAGAAGTTACTATCATTCATTCCTTTATCATTTGTTATTTATTGAGTCCACCACCCATCTGCCAGTTTATTGTGCTTGCATTTTGCTATGACTCTGAAAGTTATGATTCTGGTATTTCAAATACCAGCAGGGTCACCCATGGTGGACAGATTTTGTAACTGGACCTAATGCCAATAAATTTCTATTAGTCTTTAAACTAGCCCAAATCAGATTTCAACAACTCCACATGTGCAGAAAGGCCAGCTGTAACCACTAATTGACCTCAACAGAGGATGCAGCAACAGAAGGAATGAATCAGAAGGAAAATCATCACCTGGACCCTATTTCAAAGGCGAGAGGTCTGACAAGAACAGCTCACTTCCTGTTTCCTGTCCGCCTTCTAGAGTTTTCCCTCCCCAGAACACACGTGCAGCTGCCATCTTTTTGCCCAAATCACACATCAGCCCTGCTTCACCATAGCTTGGGAAGCCAGATCTGAGGAACTTCCTCTGGGATCATTGCTCTGTGCATTGCAATAAAGTTACTTTCTCAAAGACTGGTGTCCAGATAATTGGCAAGTCTGCATGCACTGGACAAGGACTCACCTTTCTGGGTTTGGTAACAGCTTCTAGACTAAGACAAACTAAGAAGAAAGGCTTGGTGTTCTACTTCCAAAAATTAGCCAATGAAAATCCTGTGGATCATAACAGAATATTGTCTAATATAGTTCTGGAAGATAAACCCTCTAAGTTGGAAAGAATTCAAAATACACAAAGGCTGCAACAATGGACTCAAGCACACCAACAATCATGAACATGGCACAGGGCCAGGCAATGTTTTTTTCTGTTGTACATGGGGTCCCCAGGAGTCAGAGCAAACTGGACAGCAGCTAACAAAAACTATTTATTGAGCACCGACCTACTCTACACCTGACATTATTGCAGCCAGTTGTCATTAGAAATATTTATGACAAACATCGTTCAAAACATATTGTCCTTTGCTGGCATGCTTATAGTGACAATTCAGGCCTCCTTAGCTTTTCCACAATATAGTTAACTACAAGCTTGCCAGGTTTACCAGTTTCTCTGCTTTGTATCTACCAACAGGAAGTGATTATGAGAATTATTAGCATTTAGATATATACATAAACCAAAAAAACCAAACCCAGTGCCATTGAGTCAATTCTGACTCATAGCAACCCTATAGGACAGGGTAGAACTGCCCCATAGAGTTTCCAAGGAGCACCTGGCAGATTTGAACTGCTGACCCTTTGGTTAGCAGCTGTAGCACTTAACCCGCTACACCACCAGGGTTTCCAGATATATACATATCCCTTTCAAAATATATAATAACTTGAAATCACCAGAAATCATCCTGAAGAAAAGTCTGATATTTCTTGATATCTTAATTACAGTGTATAGGTACAGAATGAAATCTGTCTTTTGTGTAGGAATACTAAGAGTTGGTATTCTGTTAAAAGAGACAATTGTTTATGAAAGTGTCAAGAATATCTGGTTAAAAATAAGAATATCTGGCTTATGCATTTATGCTTTATTTTTAGTCTACTCATTTAAAGCCTGCTCATTCAACTATTGAACAATATCAGTAATATCACAACTCTGAAAGTTGCTCTTGAGCATATGATAGCTAAAGGGAAAGGAAGAAATGATGAAGTAAAAGAGCTGAACAGAAGACTTTAAAGGGCAGCTGGAAAAGGCAGAGTAAAGTATAACGACATGTGCAAAGAGCTGGAGATAGAAAACCAAAAGGGAAGAACACTCTTCGCATTTCTCAAGCTGAAAGAACTGAAGAAAAAATTCAAACCTCTAGTTGTAATATTGAAGAATTCTACAGGGAAAATATTAAATGACACAGGAAGCATCAAAAGAAGATGGAAGGAATACACAGAGTCACTACACCAAAAAGAAATGGCTGACATTCAACCATTTCAGGAGGTAGCATATGATCAGGAACCAATGGTACTTAAGGAAGAAATCCAAGCTGCACTGAAGGCAGTGGTGAAAAACAAGGCTCCAAGAATTTATGAAATAACAATTGAGATGTTTCAACAAACAGATGCAGCGTTAGAAGTGTTCACTCATCTATGCCAAGAAATTTGGAAGACAGCTAGCTACCTGACCAACTGACTGGAAGAGATCCATATTTATGCCTACTCCCAAGAAAGGCGATCCAACCGAATGAGGTGATTACCGAACAATATCATTAATGTCACAGATAAGTAAAAGTTTTGCTGAAGATCTTTCGAAACCAACTGAGCAGTATATCAACACGGAACTGCCAAAAATTCAAGCCAGATTCAGAACAGGATGTGGAACCAGGGATATCATTGCTGATGTCAGATGGATCCTGGCTAAAAGCATAGGATACCAGGAAGATGTTTACCTGTGTTTTATTGAATATGCAAAGGCATTCTACTGTTTGGATCATAATGAATTATGGATAACATTACAAAGAATGAAAATTCCAGAATACTTCATTGTGCTCATGAGGAGCCTGTACATAGATCAAGAGGCAGTAATTCAAACAGAACAAGGGGATACTGCTTGGTTTAACATTAGGAAAGGTGTGCATCAGGATTATATCCTTTCACTATACTTGTTCAATCTGTATGCCAAGCAAATTATCCAAGAAGCTGGACTATAATGAAGAAGAGTGTGGCATCTGAATTGGAGGAAGACTCATTAACAACCTGTATTAAGTAGATAACACAACCTTGCTTGCTGAAAGTGAAAAGGACTTGAAGATCAAAGACCACAGCCCTCAGTATGGATTACACCTCAACATAAAGAGAACAAAAATCCTCACAACTGGACCAATAAGCAACATCATGATAAATGGAAAAAATATTGAAGTCATCCAGGATTTTGTTTTACTTGGATCCACAATCAACATGGAAGCAGCAGTCAAGAAATCAAAGGACACATTGCATTGGGCAAATCTGCTGCAAATGACCTCTTTAAAGTGTTGAAAAACAAAGATGTCATCTTAAAGACTAAGGTGCGCCTGACCCAAGCCACGGTGTTTTCAATCACCTCAAGTGTATTTGAAATCAGGATGCTGAATAAGGAAGACCAAACAATAATTAACACCTTTGAATTGTGCTGTTGGAGAAGACTATTGAATATATCACGGACTGCCAAGAGAACAAACAAATCTGTCTGGGCTGAGAAGTTCATCATCTGGGGAAGACTGATGACAAGCACCTTCCTCCAGAACCGACATAGAGAGAAAGCCTTCCCCTGGAGCTAGCACCCTGAATTTGGACTTCTAGCCTCCTAGACTATGAGAGAATACATTTCTCTTTGTTAAAGCCATCCACTTGTGGTATTTCTGTTATAGCAGCTCTAGATGACTAGGATACAGCCCTCCTAGCACTTGCCACAGAAAGGGCTCTGAACATCTGACAACACATATGAGAGCTCAGGTCCCTTGTGGTCAAGTGTATGAAAGAATGTGATACGAGAGAAGGATCCCAGGCAGAGGGGCAAAATATCTGTCTTCTGGTCCTGAATCTTATTATCCATAAATTTGTATGAACGTGAAAGCATTATTTTAAGCTGTCTGAAATTTTATTTATCTCCAAAATGGTAGTGATATCCCAGGTTCTATCTTCCTGCAGGGCTGCTGTGAGGATGATCACACACATGGGCCAGTGTGGAAGCCCTCTGTGATTGCCGTGAATCTCATAGGGTGGGTCTTGCTCTTGGGTACAGAGCCCAGCAGCACTCAGGAGGGGAAGGCTGACTAAAGGAATGCAATATTAACAACTGCCAGTACAGGTTATAATTTTTCATAATGTATTACATGTCCTTGTCTATTAAAGAGAAACATTTAGAAGCCATATGGCCATGTCTGTGTCTGTCAGTTTGTCGTACTGTGGGGGCTTGCATGTTGCTGTGATGCTGGAAGCTATACCTCGAGTATTCAGATACCAACAGGGTCACCCATGGAGGACAGGTTTCAGCTGAGCTTCCAGACTAAGACAGATGAGGAAGACTGAAGAAGAAATGACACTTTGAATTGTGTTGGTGAAGAATATTGAATATGCCATGGACTGCCAAAAGAATGAACAAATCTGTCTTGGAAGAAGTACAGAGAGAGGCTGTGTCTTACATACTTTGGACATGTTGTCAGGAGGGATCAGTCCCTGAAGAAGGACATCATCCTTGGCAATGTACAGGGTGGTCAGCGGAAAGGAAGAAAACTCTCAACAAGATTAATTGACACAGTGACTACAACAATGGGCTCAAGCATAACAACGATTGTAAGGATGGTGTAGGGCCAGGTAGTGTTTCGTTCTATTGTGCGTAGCATCTCTATGAGTCGGAACTGATTCAACAGCACTGAACGACAACAACAAAAACATGACCATGCCTATGAACTAAATGTGTATTTAGTCCTTTTATAAGTATTATCTTCATCTACACATAGAAGAGAAGGGGCGTTCTGAGAAACTTGGATTTTTTTTTTACCTTTTGAAAAATTTTATTTTTGGTGAAAATATACATAGAAGAAGTTGGATTTTAGTGTGTTCACATCAACATCTGGTTAATAAAGATGTTTTAGTTGGCAGGTGGATACTGGTCCTGTGAAATATGTAAATTTCTCAATGACACTAAAAAATACTATGTTTTTATTTTTTTGTGTGTTTTTCCTGTCCTCTGTAAGACAGAAACCATAGTGTGTTCTAAACTAATAATCACTTAAACCAAATTGTACAGTACACGTACTCCCTAAAGAAACAAGTAGATTTTATAGAAAAAGGCCAAATGGATGTCTTTTCAGTGAAGATAATCACTGATACGTGGTTTTTATCCAAGGATATGAAAAAAGGGTTTATACATTTTAATTGACAAATTAAAATGTATACATTAAAATTGACAAATTTTACAAAGAAAAACCAAGCACACAACTGGTCATTTTTAAAAGGCTATAACAAAGAATGGAATAATGTAAATATATTTTTATTTTCCTTTCTTCCTTCACTTCTCTTCCTTCTCTCTCCCTCCCTCCCTTCTGTCCTTCCTTCTTTCTTTCCTTTGTCCTTCTTTCTTTCTTCTGTTATTTTCTCCATTCTTCTTTTTGTTTGTGTCTTTTTTCTTTCAAATTAATTTTTGAACCAACATCTGTAGTATTGAAAAATTTGCAAATATGTATAAACAATCAGATAATGTCAAAATCCTAGCATATTGCATATGGGGGGAAAGGGTAGGAACAAACATATGGATACAGTCTATTTCTATTTGCTGGTGAGGTCCATGTGTATAGTCACTGTTTATGTTGGCGAAAAAAGATATTTGCAATGAAGAAGTCGTTGGTGTTGCAAAAGTCTATCATGCAACCTCTGGCATCATTTCTATCACCAAGGCCATATTTTCCAACTACCAACCCTTCTTTGTTTCCAACTTTTGTATTTCAATCACCAGTAATTATCAATGCATCCTGACTGCAGGTTGCATCAATTTCAGACTGCAGAATCTGGCAAAAATCTTGAATTTCTTCATCTTTGGCTTTAGTGGCTGGTGTGTAATTTTGAATAATAATTGTATTAATTGGTCTTCCTTGTAGGTGTATGGATATTATCCTATCACTGACAGCCTTGTACTTCAGTATAGAATAAACACATGGACCTCACCAGAGGGAATACACAGGAATCAAATCGACTACATCTGCAGAAAGAACAATGGAAAAGCTGAACATCATTAGTCAGAACAAGGTCAGGGACCGACTGTGGAATAGACCATCAATTGCTCATATTCCAGTTCAAGTCGAAACTGAAGAAAATTAGAACAAGCCCACCAGAGCCAAAATACGGCCTTGAGTATATCCCACCTGAATTTAGAGACCATCTCAAGAATAGATTTGACGAGTTGAACAGTAATGACTGAAGACCAGACAAGTTGTGGAATGACATCAAGAACATCATAAATGAAGAAAGCAATAGGTCCTTAAAAGACAGGAAAGAAAGAAAAGACCAAAATGGACATCAGAAGAGACTCTGAAACTTGCTCTTGAATGTCGAGTGGCTAAAACAAAAGGAAGAAATGATGAAGTAAAAATGATGAACAGAAGATTTCAAGGGGGGCTCAAGGAGGCAAAGTAAAGTATTATAATGACACGTGCAAAGAGCTGGAAAAAGAAAACCAAAAGGGAAGAGCACTCTTGGCATTTCTCAAACTGAAAAAACTGAAGAAAAAATTCAAGCCTCAAGTTGCAATAGTGAAGGATTCCATGGGAAAAATATTGAATGACACAGGAAGCATCAAAAGAAGATGGAAGGAATATCCCAGCCCAAAGGAATATAGAGTCATTATACCAAAAGAATTGGTTGACCTTCAACCATTTCAACAGGTAGCATATGATCAAGAACTGATGGTACTGAAGGAAGAAATCCAAGCTGCGCTGAAGGCATTGGCAAAAAACAAGGCTCCAGGAATTGAAAAGATACCAATTGAGATGCTTCAACAAGTGGATGCAGCGCTGAAAGTGCTCACTTGTCTATGCCAAGAAATTTGGAAGACAGCTACCTGACCAACTGACTGAAAGAGGTCCATATTTATGGCTATTCCCAGGAAAGGTGATTCAACCCAATGCAGAAATTATAGAACAATGTCATTAATATCAAAGGCAAGTAAAATTTTGCTGAAGATCATTCAAAAATGGCTGCAGCAGTTTATTCACAGGGAACTGCCAGAAATTCAGGGTGAATTCAGAAGAGGGCATGAAACAAGGGATATCAGTGCTGATGTTAGATGGATCCTGGCTGAGAGCAGGGAATACCAGAAGATGTTTACCTGTGTTTTGTTGACTGTGCAAGAGCATTCTACTGTGTGGATCATGCCAAATTATGGCAAAGAATGAGAATTCCAGAACACTTAATTGTACTCATGAGGAACCTGTACATAGATCAAGAGGTGGTTGTTTGGACAGATCAAGGGGATACTGTGTGGTTTAAAGTCAAGAAACATGTGCATGAGGGTTGTATCCTTTCACCATATCTATTCAATCTGTATGCTGAGCAAATAATCCAAGGAACTGGAGTATAATGAAGAAGAAACAGGACATTAGGATTGGAGGAAGACTCATTAACAACCTGCATTATGCAGATGACACAGCCTTACTTGCTGAAAACGAAGAGGACTTGAAGCACTTACTAATGAAGATCAAAGACCAAAGCCTTCGGTATGGATTACACCTCAACATAAAGAAAACAAAAATCCTCACAACTGAGCCAATAAGCAACATCATGATAAATGGAGAAAAGATTGAAGTTGTCAAGGATTTTGTTTTACTTGGATCCACAATCAACATGGAAGCAGCTTTCAAGAAATCAAAGGATACATTGCATTGGGCAAATCTGCTGCAAATAACCTCTTTAAAGTGTTGAAAAACAAAGATGTCACCTTGAAGACTAAGGTGTACCTCACCCAAGTCATGGTATTTTCAATGGCATCATGTGCATGCAAAAAGTGGACAATGAATAAGGAAGACCAAGGAAAAATTGATGCCTTTAAATTGTGGTGTTGGTGAAGAATATTCAATATATAGTGGACTGTCAAAAAGAAGGAACAAATCCGTCTTGGAAGAAGTACAACCAGAATGCTTCTTAGAAGTAGGGATAGCAAGACTTCATCTAATGTACTTTGGACATATTATCAGGAGGGACCAGTCCCTGGAGAAGGACATCATGCTTGGTAAGGTAGAGGATCAGTGGAAAAGAGGAAGACCCTCAATGAGATGGACTGACACAGTGGCTAAAACAATGGGATCAAGCATAACAATGATTGTGAGCATGGTGCAGGACTAGGCAGTGTTTCGTTCTGTGGTACATAGGGTCACTATAAGTCGGAACTGACTTCAGGGCACAACAACAACATTTATATGCTGACTAATAACTTAGAAGGGGAGATGACCATTAATTTAAATGAGACAAAATTTTTTGCCTCCCTCTGAATCATGCCATTTTCTTAAATTCTTTCCAGATTTTTATTGCTCCTGATAATGAACTAAAACTTTAGTTGATAATTTTAAATATAATTTGGGCAGTTTTGCAACCAAACTGATGATAGTAGTGATCTCCTTACTTTCCTAGTCATTATTTTTAAGATAAATTCGAAGTTAAGAATGCAATCACATTGAAAATATCCCTGGAAAAAAACAGCAAATTTATTCATGCTGCTATCACCCATGAAAGGAGAATTCAGTTCTATGAGGTTTCACTCATATAAATAGAAAACATTTTACCATTTTCCACTATAGAAACAATTTGCGGGAGAGTGTAATTAAACGAGCCCTTTATTAAGTGTTAAAAAAAAAAAAGCAAAATAAAACAATCTCTTCTATCTTTAACTGAAATTACTACTTTAAGTGAGGACAATGTCTCTGTAGTACAATTTCTTTAATTGCTAAAAGCTGCCCCTGATTCCTGTCCTACCTACTTTAAAAGTTTTACATGAGTCAAGGGAATTGCACAAGCTTTGAAATATATTAAGCAAAACACAAATTCAATTATTACTAGAGATTTGACAAGAAGTTTCTTTTAACAAGCACTCTACCCAACAAACCTAATAAGTAACAATATGAAATATCAGTTTATTTTATCTCTTCTCCATATTTTAGGCACATTTTAAGGGAAAAAAGAAAAAAGTTTAACAGGATTTCAAGTTCAAGTGATAGAAATCCAACTTAAGCATAAAAGGAACTGTACTGACTCATTAATTAAAAGTACAAGAATAGGTGTCTACAAGGAAAGATTAGTCCAAAGGACTGATAAACCACAGACTCTCCACCAGACTGAGTCTAGTACAACTAGATGGTGCTTATCTACCACCACTGACTGCTCTGACAGGGATCACAATAGAGGGCCCCGAACAGAGCTGGAGAAAAAGGTAGAACAAAATTCTAACTCACAAAAAAGACCAGACTTACTGGCCCGACAGAGACTGGAGAAAACCCAAGAGTATAGCCCCTGGGCACCATTTTAGCTCAGTAAGGAAGCCACTCTTGAAGTTCACCATTCAGCCAAAGATTAGACATGCCCTAACAAAAGGAGACTAGAGGGGTACACCAGCCCAGGGACAAGGAAGAGAAGGCAGGACAGGACATGGAAGCTAGCAATAGGGAACCCAAGATCAAGAAGGGAGAGTGTTGACATATCGTGGGGTTGGTCACCAGTGTCATAAAACAATATGTGTACTAACTGTTCAATGAGAAGCTAGTTTGTTCTGTAAACCTTCATCCAAAGTACAATTAAAAAAAAAAAAAAGACTAGGTGTCTATTATTGGAAACCCTGGTATTATTATATTTAATTGGTAGTCTGCTTAAATTCAAGGATCAAATAATGCCGTTAGGACTCATTATTTCCCTCTCTCACCACTTCCTTTCATTCTGTTGGCTCCCATCTTGGATGGTGGTTGTGGCTCCAATCATTGAGGCCTCTTCTCTTCAAGCCTCAACAAAGTCTCACAGCATCTCCTAGCTCTTATGTGGTTGTGTGTCCATCTGATCAATTGCTTTAGTCAGGATAAGACAGAGGTCCCCAGGCTGTGGAAAATCCCACTACCTCAAGCAGTTTGCTTGGCATATTCTGTAGCTTTACATTAAAACCCTGGTTCCCCTCTCCTTATCTGCTACCAAAAACTAGAGGAAATTGGCAGAAACGTGTTTAGGCACCATGTTGGTATTCAAGGTAATGTTTTAGCTCATTAAGTACCTCATACATAGTAACTTCCCTCCCTCTGAGTGGAGTTTAACCATTTTCTGAACATGTGATGCATGAAGTGATATGTAAACCCCGTTATGCCTGCGTAGTATGATTAAGAATGTTGCTGATGTAACTTGTATGAACTTCCTACTCATAAACCCCTTAAAATAACCTTCCCCATCACCCTTGTTGAGCAGTCTTGGTGGCAGCAGCCCCGACTGTTCTTTTCCTTGCACAATGAAATAAAAGTGCCTTTCTACTCTCCCACCTCAGCCTCTTCTTTATGGGCTGATGCGAGTTGCACTGGGTAGAACCTGATATTTCCACCTGTCAACAAGGCAGAGATGAGGCTCCGAGTGGCCAGGTCTGAATCATATGTCCTGAACCCCCTTAATTATGAATGGAGTAAGCGTCACTAGAACTACAGGACCTGTGACTAGGGCAGGAACATATCCTTAAAGGAAATCAGGGGCTATGAACACAAGAAAGGGGAGCAGATATGGAAAAATTAACAACAATCCTCTAAAGAAAAAGACCAGAAGCTCTAAGATCTGGGGGCCTAGATACGCCACAATGGGAAAATCCACCACTGCATAACAAAGTCTATGGTACTGAAAACTTCAGTGCAGAAGCCCCAATTCAAAACCAATTGTTAGTTAATGCTAAAGATATGCCCCTTGGATCTCCACAGAAGTAAAAGTTCAACAAGCAGTGGTTCTAGTCAGAGATGTCCCTCAGAATCATATGAGGACCGTTTCTAATTTGTAGATTCCTAGGCCCCATCCAGGAATGAAAACAATGTGAGAGAGAGCCAGAACATGTATATTTCAAAAGCTCTCCATGTTTTGCTGATGCCTCCTTCCTCTTCCTCCCTCACATTGTGAAATGTTACTCTAGAATGTGTTTTGAAAGACTGAACAGCTCTTTTTTTTTTTTTTGGCTTTAAGGAACAGAGATTTATTGTCTCATAGTCCTGGAGGCTAAGAGTCCAAATTCAGGACATTGGCAGAGCCATGCTGTCTCTGCCCCACTCTGGGGGAAGATCCTCCCTTGTCTCCTCTGCTTCTTGTAGCCCTGGGTGTTTCTTGGCATTCCTTGGCTTGTCAATGCATCTTCCCACAGTCATCTTTCCTCCGTGTGTATCTGTCTCTTCTCTCTCTCTCTCTTTTTTTTTAAATTTTTATTGTGTTTTATTTCTTTGTATCAGCTTGTCTTCCTCTCCATATTGAAGATCTATGACTACATCTCTTAGTCCCTCTTTATTGTTTTAATGTTGTCTTCTTTTACATAATAACATTGCTGTTTCCCTGTTTTGAGCATTTCTTTAATCTTGATTTATTTTTGTGATTTCCCTGTCTGGGTTGACTTCTGATTGCTCTGCCTGGTGTTCTAGTCTTGGGCTGATACCTGATATTATTGATTTTCTAACCAAAGAACTCCCTTTAGTATTTCTTGTAGTTTTGGTTTGTTTTTTTATGAATCCCACTTCTGTTTATCTGAAAATGTCCTAATTTCACCTTCATATTTGAGAGACAGTTTTGCTGGATATAAGATTCTTGGCTGGCAATTCTTTTCCTTCAAAACTTTAAGTAAGTCATCCCATTGCCTCCTTGCCTGCACTGTTTCTGCCAAGTAGTCCAAGCTTATTCTTATTGACTCTCCTTTGTAGGTCACTTTTCATTTATCCCTAGCTGCTATTAAAATTCTCTCTTTATCTTCAGTTTTAGCAAGTTTGATTATAATACATCTTGGTGACTTTCTTTTTAAAATCTACCTTATGTGGATTTCAATGAGGATCTTGGATAGATATCTTCTCATCTTTCATGATATCAGGGAAGTTTTCTGCCAACAAATCTTTAACAAGTCTCTCTGTATTTTCTGTTATCCCTCCCTGTTATGGTACTCCAATCACTTGTAGTTTATTTCTCTTGATAGAGTCCCACATGATTCTTAAGGTTTCTTCATTTTTTAAATTCTTTTATCTGATTTTTCTTCAAATATATTAGTGCCAAGTGATTTATCTTCAAGTTCAGGAATTCTAGCTTCTACTTGCTCAATTCCGTTCCTCTGACTTTCTATTGAGTTGTCTACTTCTGTAATTTTATTGTTAATCTTCTGAATTTCTGACTGCTGTCTATGGAATTTTCCAGTTTATTAAATTTTTCATTATGTTCCTGAGTAATCTTTTTAATTTCTTTAATTGCTTTATCTGTGTGTTCCTTGGCTTGTTCTGTGTATTGCCTGATTTCCTTCCTGATGTCTTGAAGGATTCTGTATATTAATCTTTTGTATTCTGCCTCTGGTAATTCCAGGAAGGCACTTAAATCTAGAAGATCCCTTGATGCTTTATTCTGAAAGCTTGTTGAGGTGATCATGGTCTGTTTCTTTATGTGACTTGATATTGACTGTTGTCTCCAAGCCATCTGTAAGTTATTGTATTAGTTTATTTTATGTTTGCTTACTGCGTCATAGCCTTTAGCTTTGTTTTGTTTTGATATGCCCAGATGGGTTGCTTGAGTGAGCTAGCTTGATTATTTTCACTTTTGGAGCTCTGACATCCTGTCTCCAGATGGCTAGAGGTGTTACCAGGTATATTAGTCTAGGAGTCCATTCACTTTTCTTGTATGACTTCAGCTCAGGTGTCCAGGTAGCTTATCATCGAGTGTGTGGTAAGGGTTCTGTCCTACAGTCTTAGGGGGCAGAGGTGATTGGTGTATGCACCAGTATCTGATTGCAGCAGGGAGTCACACCCTGAACAAGGCAGGGGGCTGAAAATCATCGCCCATGTGTCTCTGAGGAAAGCATGTCTCTGTTCCCTAGAGCGTAGAGGTGAGTGAGTTCTGCAGATGGACCATGGACACCCAAAGTTTTTGGTTCTAAGGACTGGGAGGTACCAGTTATCCTTGGACCCTGTTGTGGGTGGCTGGGTGACCTGAGTGGAGCCACCAGTCCTTAGGCCCCTGATGTGGGTAGGTGAGGACCCTGTTTAATAGGCAAAGCGATGTCAAACATCAAACACCCACCTCTCCACCGCACAGCTGAAATGGTTGGTGTCTGCCAACAAGGGTCTATTCTCTTGAAATAGGCCCACACAGGTCCATGCAGAGGGGAAAGGTACTCAAAGTCCATGGACCGTTTATGCCTGGACAGGAACTGCTTCTGTTGGGCTCCCCCAGTTAGAAGAGCTGGCAAATTATCTTTTCCCCCAATTGCAAATTTATTCCTTCTCCAATGCCAGGATAATGGCTGTAGGCACTCAACAGGGCCTATCTCAGCCCAGGGAAATCAGTCTGAGGCCGGCTTGCTAGCGGGTGGGGGGATGTGGTAAAATATGCAGAAGTACTTAGCTTTTGCATAGAGTGCTGTTCTTATCTGGTTCCAGAGGTGTGAGTAGGCTATGTGGCTGGCTGCTTCTCCCTAAGGAACTGTGGCTGAACGTTAGTACCAGCCCACCACCGCTGCTCCTAGGAATGGTGCCTGAGGGCTTCTTGAGATTCAAGTCCAGTAACTCCTCTCTGCTTCTGAATCATCTCCTCCTCCCCCTGGCTCTCAGTTCATTTTCTAAGCTTGCCTTTGATTTTCAGGGCTACTAGCTTGTCATAAATATACTCGTTTCACTTGTTTTTTCAGGCCTTTGTTGTAAAAGGGCTTGCCAGAGACGTCTGTCTATTCCGCCATCTTGGCTCCACCCTGCATAGCTCTTAAAGTCTATTTAGGAGAAGGTAAGACTAAGAACTTTGTAATAATGTTTGAGCTGTGTCAAATGATAACCTCACAGTGATCACTGTCTCAGTAGGAAGAGTCTATACATAAGTTCTAGACCAGTATCTCAGGTGTCTGAGGCTGATGAAGAAGGGCCTTGGGAAACAACCATGAAGACACAGGGAGGCCGAGGCTGGCAGGCTGGTGCTCAGAGGGTGTCCAGGCACTGGGAGCCTACTTACTGGCAGTGCAGCACCATGGCTGTGGGCACAGTTGGGAGAGCTGCAGCAAGGTGGTCACTGCTTTGGGCTGCAAACTTGGCAATGAGCTGTGCACATCCTGCATAGTGCAGGATGAATTTGATCCTGAGAGGCCATATATTCTTAAATGACACACCTCTCAAAGACAATCTCTGCCAAGAACACAAATGACAATGCTATCATTAGCCATTGTTGAGCTGACCCTGTGTGTTACAGAGTAGAACTGCTCCACAGGATTTTCTTGGCTTAAACTTAATCTTGGCAAATCTTCAGACCTTTCTTCCATGGAGTCACTGGGTGGGTTCGAACCACCAACCTTTCTGTTAGCAACCAATCACAAACTTCTTGAGCCACCTTTCTAGTGCCACACCTAGGTTCCTTAAATGACTAATTATTATTACCAATAAGCAAAATTTGCATGACAATAATCAGTGAAGTGCTTTTGGGTACAGCAAAGTTTAAGAAAAAGTGAGAGGCTGAATATACAACAGATAATACCAGACCGTATATAAAAATAGAACTCTGACTCACAACCTGCAGCATCCAGCCTGGATGTCAAACCACAACCACAACCTCTGTAGCAATCAACCCAAAACATGTAATCTCTGCCACATGTAGTCAATGCTGCCTGAGGTGCAAAAGTAGCCATAAATATGACACAAGTGAATGGGCCCTGGGGCCTTTGTCTGTACTTGAAACAGACCACTCACTACATGAGCCCATTCCACAATGAGGAGGGGAAAATAATTAACAGGTTGTAAAGGAACAAATCTGTCCAGAACTTAGTATCTTTGAGATCTGGGCAAGGGATGGGCCATTTCTGGGTCTCAATATACCACATATAAAGGGAAAGGCTTTGGCTAGGTGACTAAGCTTCCTATTAGTGAAATGTCACCTAATTCCACTATTCTGGTTGGGGATGGAGAGCTGACTCCTTTGCCTCCTTTGATTTCTGCCTGCCTTTTGTTCTGTTTGGGAAATATAATTAAAAAACAAAATCCACTCCCAACCGAGAAAATCTCTCCACAACTTAATAGTCATTAAACCAGAATGTGATGATTGGCAATCTGCTAAAGAGACAACAAAGACAGAAAGAAATCTCATTCTTTATATGGCCGAGTAGATCCAACCCATTACATTCATGTTTCCAAGTTAAAATTGCTAATTTTCGAGTATCTTTATGGCAGGATACCTGAAGTCATGCTAACCTCCTTCCAGGAAACTGGGAGGCAGGGGTGTGATATTCCTTGATGATTGCATTTCAAAGGAGAAGGCTCCCAGGTCTTTGATTTGCATACTTTTCAAAGAGACAGGAAAAGAATTTGCAAGATTTCTACAGTGAATTCTGAAAGAAAGGGCAGGGAGGAGAGTCTTATTTTCAACAGGGAGAATTAAAACCTCTTATTTTGAATTTGTATTTTTCCTTACAGCCTGTGGTCATATTTTCTTCTACCATGGTCTTGTGATGTATAATGTTCAAAGGGCTGGTAGTCTACAGGGGGCTTGGAAGAAAGAATTCTGTCTGAGAAGAGTTGATAGGAGAAGCTTCCTAGAGGAGGTAACTCTTGAGAAAAGCCATCTCAGGGGTATTAAAAATCATGCTCCCAGATGCTCTGTAAACCGAGAACTAAAACCATTACTGAAGCCCACTCTTTAGACAAAGATTAGACTGGACTATAAAACATAAAATAATACCCACAAAGAGTGTGCTTCTTAGTTCAAGCAGATACAGGAGACCAGATGGGCAGCTCCTGTCCAGAGGCAGGATGAGAAGGCAGGAAGGGACAGGAGCTGGTTGGATGGACAAGGGAAACCTGGGGTGGAAAGGAGGAGTGTGCTAGATTCCATCTAATGTCACATAAAAATATATGTATAAATTTGTGTATGGGAAATTAGCTTTAGCTGTAAACTTTCACTTAAACCCACAATAAAAAAAATTTTAAAAATCATGTTAAGCCAATAACATAAATTGATCTGAAGTTTATTAAATGCACAATTTGCAAATCAGACAACACATTTGACTAGAGAGTCAAAAGTGTTTCAAAGATGAAAGAACTTGCAAAAATTCTTATACCCCATCTTACCAACACTGCCATGGAAAGGACCAGAATAGTGTTGACATAATAACAATTAACTCTAAAACAGAGCTTCCAGTCCAACCCTGGAGTTCTAGCTTCCCAAAGTTGACTGTACATAGGTAATTCTTCAAAAGAGCACAATGCCCAAGGCAAAGCAGCCTTTACTAATCAGCAAAGCTATTGTTTGACCTAAAGGTGACTTTCAGGAGACCAATGTACACAAGGTTCAAAGTTCAAAAGAAGATCTCAGGGCAATGGCCTGGATTGCCAACACAATGGACCCCAGGAGAGTTAAAATTTTTCTCAGTGGCTCTAGGTTTGCCTGAAGTTTGGGTTGCAAAGAAGGAAGAGCACGAGGGAAGATTGTGGAAAGCTTTGAATGCTAAGCTAAAGACTTGGGGTTTTCTCTTGTGAGCCCTGGTGACACAGTGGTTAAGCGGTCGACTGCTAACTGAAAAGTCAGCAGTTCAAGCTCATCAGCCACTCCATGGGAGAAAGATGTGGCAGTCTGCCTCCGTAAAAATTTACAGCCTTGAAAGCACTGCTCTGTGCTATAGGGTCACTATGAGTCGGAATCCACTGCAGAGCAAAGGGTTTTGTTTTTTTCTCGTGAGCCAGGCAGATGAAGTGAGGCAATTAAACTGCCTTTTCCTGTCCTTGTCTATCTGCCCAGTAATGACCACCTCATGCCCTGGCACATGTTGCATGAAGTCTTTCTTGATTACTCTGAGTACACCATCTCCTGATACTGTGACATGGTCACACTTCCACTTCAGAAAAATAACACAGTTACTAAATTGGAGGGGAGTTCCTGGGTGGCACAAATGGTTAACACACTCGGCTGCTAGTCAAAAGATTGGGGGTTTGAGTCCACTCAGAGGTGCCTCAGAATGAAGCCCTGGCAATATATTTCTGAAAAACCAGCCATTGAAAATCCTGTGGAGCACAGTTCTATTCTGACACACATGGGGTCACTATGAGTTGCGACTGACTGTATGGCAGCTGGTTTTAAATTGGAGAAGAGCCGAACAAAATGCAGGAAGACAGGTTAGGAGACATTTGCAATGATCCTAGAGAGAGAAGGTAATATTGTAAATGGTGGCATAAGTGATAGCCCTGAGTTAAAGAGGAGTGTTAAGAGTAAACAGTACTTTTTAATTGGCTGGTTGAGGGTGAAGCATTGTAGGGGAGAGGGAGGGAAGGAAGCTCAGGGTAGTTACTCCATTTATTAAGATCAGGAGGCCTGGGGGCAGGGAAATAATACACCAGTTTCTCACATTGAGACTACTTGGAGCATTTACATATTTGGATTGACAGGTGCTCAGAAGACCAGACTAGCCAGAGATTTGGGTGGTCAACAGGTGGCAGCTAGGGCTCTTGTGTTGTCCAGATCTTGTGTGGGAGCTTGTTAGGAATGCAGAATCTCAGCCACCCAGAAGAAGTCAGAATCTGCTTTTTAACAATGTCTCCAGGTGATTCATTACACATTAAAAAAAAAAATTAAAAAAAAACACATTACAGTGTAAAAAATAGTGGTTTAGATTACACAGGGAATAGGTCAGAAGACCAGAATTTAAAGAACACACAGGGAAAGAATTGTTAACAAAAGAGAATGAGAGACATCAGAGGAGAATGACAAAAAGAGGGGAAGCTGAAAAAAAGGAGAGTTGCCAAAAGAAGGACATGCTTACCAGTTTTACATGCCAGAGTCATGGATGCAGTAAGCAATGGTTGCTAAGGGTCATGGACTTGGCATTCAATGACTTCAGAAGTTTCCTAGATGTTAGGGACAAAAACTTAATTGAAGTGAGTGAAAGCTGGCTTGAAGGTAGTGGTAGGGTTTCCTTTAGAGAAGTCTGGTCATGAAAAGGAAGTGATCATGGCTGAGCGGACGGAGTGGCTGCGTGCAGAGAAAGCACTAACGACCAAAGAGGCTCTTTCTGACCTTAACAAGGAAACATTTTGAGTAAGTTTATATGGGGTTCCTGAGTGGCATAAATGGTTAAGCATTTGACTACTAGCTGAAAGGTTGGCTGTCCAAACCCACCTAGAGGTTCCTCAGAAGGCATGCCTGGTGATCTCCTTCCAGAAGGTCGCAGCCTTGAAAACCCTATGGAGCAGTTCTATTCTGCACACATGGGTCTCCATGAGTTGGAGTCAGCTCCCTAACAACCAACACCAAAAACTACAAAGATTGTGAAGGAATGTAATAATTTGTAAGATATTAAAATGATAATAAAGAGGAGGTAAACAAAAAAAACAAAAACAAATAACAAACTGGTTGCATCCAGTCAATTCCGGCTCACAGCCACCCTGTAAGACAGAGTAGAACTGCCCCCATAGGGTGCCCAAGGAGCAGCTGGTGGATTTGAACTGCCAACCTTTTGGTTATCAGCTGAGCTCTTAACCACTACACCACCAGGGCTCCAAATAGGAGGTAGGTGTTAACAATCCAACAGCATCTGGGATGAGAAGGGGAAGCTTTGGAGCTAAATGAGGAAGGACTGGACTTGAGCAGAAGAATCTCTTCATTTGAGATGGCTAAAATTGGAGAACAAGAGTGTGTGCATATTTGCATGGAAAGATGAAGTTCCCTTGTATTTGTTTTGTCTTAAATACAGTAAGGAAAAATTGAAGGAACCATGAAGAGTAACCAAACTTGTATGTGTGAAGTAGGGGGCCAGATCTGGTGAGAGCATGGGGTAGAAGTAGCACAGGGCCTCAATATTACAGTGAGGGTTTGGTGCATCTCTGATAGGGAATGGGAAAAGGTGCCAAAAGACCAAAAAACTGTGCTTAAAGTCTGCCGTACAGAGACTGAGTGCCCAACCTGAGGAGAGTGTACATTTCTCAGGTGGCTCGCTGTAGCTTGGGATTAGAAATAGAACAATTAATGGTTGACTTGATCTAGTCTGAGACTTTGCAGAGCAGATAGAGTAGAAAGACAAAGGGCTGAAGCAGACTGAGGAGACTGGAAGGATAGGAGCTGAAGCGATATGCCGGGGAAGAACTATAGAATGAATTGAACCCTTGACTGGGAGAATTAGCGGAGAGCAAGCGGAAGGGATAGAGAGCCTAGGAGAGGGCAATGAGATGTAAATGTAGATGCAGGAAGAGCATGGAGTCCAGTGAGCAGGATGATGGAACGTGGTGCCCAGAACACTAGTTTGAAGGTTAAACTTTAGCAATAAATGTTTTCTTGATGATGGCATGGCCTGAGGCAGGGACAGTAAAGAGGCAGTAGACTTTAGTTTTTTAAGGGAGGTTGTCATGGATTGAATTGTGTCCCCCCAAAATATCTGTCAACTTGTCTAGTCATGATTCCCTTGTATGATTGTCTACCATTTTATTATCTGATGTGATTTCCCTGTGTAGTAAATCCCATATCTATGATGTAATAAGATAGATTAGTGGCAGTTGTATTGATGAAGTCTACAAGATTAGATAGTGTCTTAAACCAATCTCTTTTGAGATATAAAAGAGAGAAGTGAGCAGAGAGGTATGGGGACCTCATACCACCAGGAAAGCAGTGCCGGGAGCAGAGCATGTCCTTTGGACCTGAGGTTCCTGCACTGATGTGCTCCCAGACCAAGGGAAGACTGATACATCACAAGGACCTTCCTCCAGAGCAGACAGAGAGAGGAAGTCTTCTCCCCGAGCTGACGCCCTGAGTTTGGACTTGTAGCTTACTAGACTGTGAGAGCATAAATTTCTCTTTGTCAAAGCCATCCACTTGCGGTATTTCTGTTATAGCAGCACTTGATGACCAAGACAGGGGTGAATTTGGGATTCTGCCACCGTCAGAATATAAAGTTTAGAAATTATCTTATGGACTAGAGCTCAGCAAACCATTGGCTGCCTATTTAGGTAAATAAAGTTTTAATGAAACACAGCTGCACTCATTGACATATTTTCTGTGACTGCTTTCATTATATGAAGGCAGAGTTGAGTAGTTATGACAGAGACTGTAAGGCCTGCATTAACAAAACTATTTACTACCTGTCCCTTTACAAAAAATGTTCGCTGGTCCCTGTTTAGAGACCAAGGAGTCATAAGATTTCTCAGTATCTGAGGTAGACTAATCTTTAAAAGCATGAGTTCCAGTTTCCCTCTATGACTGACCACTAGACTTTGTGTGAGTCACATAGGCTCTGGACCCTGCTGTCTCCAGCCACTCTGATGCAGATGATAACAGTTCTCCATCAGTGAAGTGTGTAGTGAGCATTTAAGGTGGCCAAGAATATAGCTCAATAATCATCACAGCTGGCTCTGAGAAGACCATCAAAGTACAAATCATGGCCTTCCGTAACAGCCAATTTCTATTTATTCCTACATATATATGTGTGTTTATTTATTCATGCTTTCATCTTTTATTTCAAAATTTTCCTTAGGGGTTGTTGTCTTTTTTCCAAGAACAAATATTCACAATTTTTTTGGTGAATTGGTAGTAAACTGCCAATATTTGGTTATCTGAAAATACCTTCATTTGTTCTCGTTCTCAAATACAACTTTGCTATTCTAGGATGACAGTTACTGTCCTGGCATTTTGCAGTTATTTTTCCCACTCTCCTCTGGCTCCTATTGATGCTGTTACGAAGTCCGGTTAGTCTAGCTGACATTCTGCTTTTCCCCTAGCATTCTCTGATTTCTCTCTGGCTATTTTCAAGATTTTTTAATTTTTTGGTAATCTGAAGTTTCATTAAGATGTTTTGCTTGTAGGCCTTTTCTTCCTGTATAAATAAATGTATGTCTTGTAGCCCCTTGCAGTGACTCAGCTACATGCAAACATTTGGTTCAGCTCTCCCAAATTTTTATGTGCCTGAGGCCTAGTGTTCCTTTCCCCTGAGCAGCTGTTAATCCTAAAGACTCTGGGTAACACAGGTCAGGTTTTGCCCTCAGGGTAACCCTAGCTTTTGGGGCTGCTTTTGTCTACTTCTGAGTGGCCCTTGGGGGTTTCTTGTGCCTTCTGAAGAGTTCCAGATACATTTTAAAGACAAGAGGTAATTTTCTGGGCATTTTGTGGAACTAGAAGTCTTCAGGAAACCCAAATAGGCTAATTGACAGAAATGGAAGTACAAATTGGGTAGGGTAACTATTATTTTTAACCATATTGGATGGCTAAAACTGTAGTGCAGAGAGATGACATTGACTTATGCAACGTCAAAGAGCAAATATATTTCAGGTGTGGGACTTAAAACCAAATGACCTGTAGCCAACTTTAATAAGTTTTCGAAGATCTCCAGTTAATACAGCCATTGACTACAACCAGTCAGAGCTAGACGAATAGCTTAAAGCAAAAAAAAAAAAAAAAAAAAGAACAAGTAGAGAAATTATTCTAACTCTTGCATTTAGTCTTAGTTCATAACATATCTTACTTTTTTTAAATATAAAGACAATATTTTTAATTCCTTACCATGTGGCAAATAAAACTGAGACTCCTGGAATATGTCATTTTACCCTGTGGCCTGAAGTGTCCAATAGCACACCATTCTATTCTTCAGGGAGAATATGTGCAAAAGTTTGACACATTCTATTGAGAGTGTTTGCAGCCAAGAAAGAACTTTCAGGGCAGGCCAGAAATAAATCAATCTCAATATAATTTCAAATATTTGTATTTGGAGGGAGAAGGAGTGATTTAGAGGCAGAATGAATTTTCTGACCGTGTTGAAATCATATTGTGTAGGAGGCTGCCTCTCCTTCAATATACAGTCAGCCTGCCTTTGCAGGCGAAGGCTACAGAACCACTGATTATATTTTTAAAAGTGTACCTGATAAGAGACTTAGGCTTGTACCACGTGCTTTCCTCAGTTTAGATTTATCAGAAGAGTGTTATTAACAAGTACTATTTTTCAAAGGGATACTATATAAACAAGGATAGAAAAAAATCCATTTTCTATCTCTTTATTGTTTAAATAAGAGTTGACAGTCATGAAGTGGTTGCTGATGCCGTTAGCATAAATTGGAAGGCTTTCCTCAATTGCTTACAATTAAAAAAAAAAAGTAGCACAGATTTTGGGTTTTTAGCAGTGACTTTTCAAAAATAATACTACTTTACACTTAATATTATAGATTTCAGGGGAAATATGAATAAGTAATGCTATACTCAATTCAATTATACATTTTATTTTGGTAATTTCCAATGGGGGGAAAAAAGTCTTTAGGTTTATACTTTATATTTTCTTCCTGATGTTTTTAGGGAATGCCCCATGAAGAGGGAAATTCATTCCTTAATAACTGCTAACCTTTTGGTTACCAGCCAAGCGTTTAAGAACCTAGCCATACATATTATATTGGAGGAATACAATCACTATGCTGTAAACTCATGGTTCATTTGCTGGCCTCTGATTGGTTTGCCATTGACTGGAGCTGGAGACTGTGAATATGTTCGATATTCCCTAATGGGATGCAGTAACTATGTGGCACTAACCTCTGTCTTTGGCTACCCACCCCTTTGACTGGGTAGATGTACTCTAGTCTTTCCTTGGCTCCATTCCTGCATATCAAAGTTTAAACCCACCTCTTATAATGAATCTTTTTGGAGGTGGGAGTGGAGTAAATGGTCTGTATTTTCTTGGTGGGGTTATTTTCCTGCTATTTTTGTTCCTAGTATTGGTAATATCAATATTATGACCCAAATTGAGATGCTATAAATGTTTGTCACCACTGCCCTAAATGACACTGAACATGGCCTTGCTTCTCTTAACAGAGAAACTGTGCTGTTCTAAATGTGGTGCTCCAGGACAGAATGGTTTGGACATGGCAACGGCAGCCCAAGGAGGCACCTGTGCTTTGTTAAAAATTGAATGTCATGTATATGTTTCCAATAATGCAGCCCTCATAAACTGCTCCGTTATTCACTTGCAAGCCCTCAGATCGTATAGAACATATAGGGGATGAAACCTGCTGAGAAGAAATCAAGGGGTGGTTTCCACATGGTGAACATGGTAAAAAAATTACTATTTGGACTTCTTTACATCACAGTAGGCAGAAACACTTTTTGTATTTGCTTATGTGGTATATGTTTGTAGGGTTATAACAAATTAGGGAAAGGAGCCCTGCACTTGTTCCCTCCCTCCCTATTTTGTAGTTTCAAGGAAGCTTATGGAAGAGGTGGGCATATAAGATTATAAGAGCCAGCAGGAAGGACTAGATGGGGTGGGGGGCTAAGGCTTATCCAAAATGGGCCCTGCCTGCAAAGGACTCTGGGATTGAGCAAGAGATAACCCCATCTCATAGTTAGACAGGGACATTAACAATACACCCTTTTCATCCTTCACCTGTCCCCAGCTATCAGCTACTGATTAACTGCCCTTTAAGTGAAAACCCAATCAATTAGTAAACACTCCCTTGGACCATTCCCCCTGCTCCACTTCTGGTTTTCTGACTTCATTTTTCCTTCCTTTCCCCCATTGTAATTCTGCCTTTGTAATTCACCCACTCTTTGAGCATACAGGAGCCCTGGTGGTGCAGTGATTAAGAGCTCCACTGCTAACTGAAATATTGGCAGCTGGAATCAACCAGCTGCTCCCTGGAAACTCTATGGGGGTTCTACTCTGTCCTATCAGGTTGCCATGAGTCAGAATACATGGTGATGGTTTTTTTTTTTTTTTTTTGAGTATACAAGGGTTAAAACAATGACACCACCCCTCCCCCACATGAATATTAAAACCTAAGTAATTGCCAACACTTCTTGGTTCACCTTGGGAAGCAGCACTATATTCTGTACCTGAGTTTCTTCTTATCAAATGCCTTTAGTTCAATCAATTTCGCATTTACTGCCTCTTTTTTCAGAATATGAACCAAACTTTTCCAAGGACATTTCAGGGTTGCTTCACCACCCGTGACTCCGACCCCCACCTTTGGTATTGTGCTGACTGCTGGTTTGGAGGGAAACTATCAAGCTTTTACATGGAGAACTGAAGTTAGAAGCCTTGCTGTTTATATTTCTTTAGTAATGAGAGACTGAATATACAAACAGACAATGGCCAGATTGTGTATGACAATAGAACTCTGACCTACAAGTTCTGCAGCAACCACTCCAGGAAGTCAACTGTGGCAGACAACTGGCCCCAAACCATTGGGATTCAGTCAATGACTGCCAGCTTTCCACTTTTTCCTTTTTCCAACTCAGGACAAATCAGAGAAAGTAAACTATGCTTTCCAAAACAATGACATAAGATATCCCACTTCTAGCTAAGCCACCAGCTTTCCCATGTCAAAATATCCATTCAGAGCATACAGACATACCACATTTTGTTGCACTTTGCTTTAATGCACAGATAATGTGTGTTTTATTTTATTTATACAAATAAATGGTTTGTGGCAACCCTGTGTTGAGGAAGTCTATTAGCGCAATTTTTCCAGCAGCATGGGCTCACTTTATGGCTCTCTGTCACATTTGGGTTGACATTTACACAACAGCTTAGAGGGCATATTAGAACCAGGTTATGAAACAGTACTGGGCATTGTAAGGACTCAGGCATAGGTTAAAAAACATTTTTGAGGGAAATGAGGGGAATATTTTCTGAGAATCAGCTGGCCACCAAGCTCACATGTTTCCTGGCATCTAGACCCTTGTAGCCCAGTTTCTGGGGTCCGCAAAGCTGAAGAGGTTTCTGAGAAGTGGTGAAACCAAAAAAACCAAACCCGTTGCTGTTGAGCTGATTCAAATTCATAGCTGGGGCGGGAGGGGGGAGGTGGAGGAGGGAACAAAAATGGAGTAAGATCTGCATTATACTGGTGGACTCTTAAGATATGAAAGCAAAGAGATTGCTGAAAGAATAAAATGATCACAAGTGAAAATGCTAAATGTTCTTATGCCCAAGGGCAGAAAAAAGGTTTTCATATAGAAAAGCTATGTTAAAACAAAGGCTGTACTGGCTATTACTAACCACCAACTCATCTATAAGTATACCATTGTGGGCAAAACCACTTTTTCCTATAGAAACTACTTGTATTTAGGTCAGATGTACAATGGAAAATTTTACAGAAGTGACAGGCTGCATTACATGATAGAAGCTTCATTTAGAAATTTAAAATGGAGTGAGTTTGGGTCACAATTTAGCTAGAGGCCTTAATTCTGCCCAGTGCCTTAAAATTTAATACTCCTTGGCATCTGGGGTCTTAAACACTAACAACCAGCCATCTAAGATGGAGCAATGAGTCTCAACCCACCTGGATCAAAGGAGAATGAAGAACACCAAGGACACAAGGCAATTATGAGCCCACGAGACAGAAAGGGCCACATGAGCCAGAGACTACATCATCCTGAGACCAGAAGAACTAGATGGTGCCTGGCTACAACCGATGACTGCCCTGATAGGGAACACAACAGAGAACCCCTGAGGGAGCAGGAGAGCAGTGGGACCCAGACCACAAATTCTCATAAAAAGACCAGAGTTAAGGGTCTGCCTGAGACTAGAAGGACCCCGGTGGTCATAGCCCCCTGACCTTCTGTTGGCCCAGGACAGGAACCATTCCCGAAGTCAACTCTTCAGACGTGGATTGGACTGGACAATGGGTTGGAGAGGGATGCTGGTGAGGAGCGAGCTTCTTGGATCAGGTGGACACTTGAGACTATGTTGGCATCTCCTGCCTGGAGGGGAGATAAAATGGTGGAGGGGGTTAGAAACTGGTGAAATGGACACAAAAAGAGAGAGTGGAGGGAGGGAAAAGGCTGTCTCATTAGGGGGAGAGTAATTGGGAGTATGTAGCAAGGTGTATTAAAGTTTTCATGTGAGAGACCGACTTGATTTGTAAACTTCCACTTAAAGCACAACAAAAATTATTTTAAAAATTTTATTACTCTTTATTAGTTTGTATATTTTAATACCTAGAACAACTACTAAGAAAGCTGAACACAGCAATATCCTCAAAAAAGACTACAAATGCATGATGGAATACTAAAAAATGCTCACATAATCACAAACAGGTTCAAAAGGCAAACAGAGGAGAAAAACCAAAAACAAATAATACAAGGGCAGACTCGAGTCCTCATATACCTTACCTTAAGTATAAATGCTTTAAATACACAAATTAATAGACAGAACTTGGCAGAATGGATAAAAGAACATGGTCCAAAAATATGCAGTGTACAAAAAACTTCAGCTGCAGCATAGGGAGGTTGAAAGCAAAAGGATGGAAAAAGACATAGCGGAAAACATTGATTAAAAAAAGCAGGAGTTGGTACATAAATTTGAAATAAAATAGACCTCAGAGGAAAAAAAAAAAATCTCTGGAGACACAGAGGGACAATACATAATGCTCTAAAAAAGGATTCATTCTTCTGGAAGATATAATCTTAAATGCACACAAGTGGTAATGAAGGCACGTGCACACATGCTCACATACACGCAAATCCTCAAGATTTGTGAAACAAAACTGATAGAGCTGATAGGAAAAATAGACATAGGCACAATTATAGTTAGGAATTTCAGCATTATACTGTCAACATTGTTAGTAATACTAGACAGAAAATCATCAAGGATGTAGAAAAACTGAACAACACAATTAACAAACAACATATACTAATACCTATTACCAAGGTCTCTGGGTGGCGCTGACGGTTAAGCAATAGACTACTAACTAACCAAAAGGTTGGCAGCTCAAACCCATGCAGAACCACCTCCAAAGGTGCCTAGAGATCTGCTTCAGAAAGATCACAGCTTTGAATACCTTATGGAGCAGTTCTACTCTGCACAAATGGGGTCATGATTAGTTAAAATTAGCTCGAGGGCAACTAACAACAACAATAGAATATTATAGAACATATCTTGAGACATAAAACAAACTTCAACATATTGAAAATAATTGAAATTCTACAGTGTATGTTCTCTGACCATACTGGAATGAAACTAGAAATCAATAACAGAAAGACAGTAGGAAAATCTCCAAATACAGGAAAATTAAATAACATATGTCTAAAGAATCCATGGGTCAAAGAGAAAATCTCAAAGAAAATATACAGAACTGAATGAAAATGTAAATACATCATAACAAAATATGTGGAATGCAGCTAAAGCAGTGGTGACAGGAAAATTCATAGTACCAAATTTTTGAATTAAAAAATAAGAAAGGTCTCCAGTCAATAATCTAAGTTCCTACCACAAGAAGCTAGTAATGAAGACAAAATAAACCAAACATGAGCTGAAGGAAGGAAATAATAAAGGTAAAAGCACAAATCAATGAAATTTAAAATAAGAAAACTGTAGAAAAAAAATCAGTGCTACGAACAACTGATTCTTTGATAAAATATCAACAAATTTATAAACTCTAGCAAGACTGGCAAATATAAAAAAATCACCAAAGGAATGAAATGAGAGACACTATTATAGATCTTGCAGCCATTAAAAAGATAAGAGGGTATTATGGACAATTTTATCATCACATATTTAACAACTTTAAAGAAGTGAACAATTCCTCAAAATTCAGAAACTACAAAATCTCAACCAACATGAAATAATCTGCATACTTCTATGACTTTTAAAGTAATGGAATTCATAATTTAAAAACTTCTGTAAAAGAAACCGTTAGGCCCATATGGCTTCAGGGAATTCTACCAAACATTGAAAGAAACATTTACACCAATTTTGTAAATTATCATCTAGAAAATAAAAGACGAGAGAATGCCTCCTAATTTATTTTATGAGTCTATTATTACTCTGATATTAAAAGCAGGAAAAGACAATACAAAAACAAACAACAAAACAAGAAACTACAGAGCAATATCTCTCATAATCTTAGAAGGAAAAATTCTCAGTAAATTACTAACAAGTCAAATCCACCAATGTTTAAAATGATTTTTTATGCTACAGCCAAGTGGGATTTATTCCAGGTATACAAAACTGATTTAAGATTTGAAAATTGATCAATGTAATCCACTGTATTAACAGGATAAACACAAAAAATCGTCTAATCAACTGATACAGAAGAAGCATTTGACAAAATCCAATATCCATTCATAATAAAAATTCCCAGAACATGAGGAATAAATACAAACAGCCTTAAAACCTGAAACTAATATCACACTTAGTGGTGAAAGACTGAATGTGTTTCCCCTAAGATAGAGAACGAGGCAAGAATGTCTGTTCTCTCTTCTCTTGTTCAACATAGTGCTGGAAGTCCTCACCATCACAATAAAGCACGAAAAGGAAATGAAAGACATACAGATGAGAAAGGAAGAAATAAAATGGCTCTTATTTGCTGATGACACAGTTGTCTATGTAAAAAAATTCAAATATACCAAAAACAAAACCAACCAACCTACCAATCAACCAACTAAACAAAGAAACATGCCTACAACTAATAAGGAGCACTGGTGGCACAGTGGTTAAGAGCTACGGCTGCTAAACAAAGTCAGCAGTTCGAATCTACCAGTCACTCCTTGGAAACTCTATGGGGCACCTCTACAGTGTCCTATAGGGCCGCTATGAATTGGAATCAATTTGACAGTAACGGGTTGGTTGATTTTGACAATAAATAAATGAATTTGGGGTACAAAGTCAACACACAAAATATCAATTGTATCTCTATAGGTTAACAATGAACATGTGGAAAGTGAACTTAAAAAGACCATACTGATGGGAAAGGAGCCCTGTTGGCTCAGTGGGTAAAGTGATGGACTGGTAACTGGAGGGCTGGCAGTTCCAACTCACCAGATGCTCTGTGGAAGAAAGATGTGGCAGCCAGCTTCTGTAAAGATTTACAGCCTTGGAAAACCTATGGGGTAGCTATGACTCAGAATCAACTCAACAGCAGTGGGTTTTTTGGTTTCGGATACCAAACAGAACAACCAGATTGCAAGTAAAGAGAAGGTGGACACATTGTGAAAAACGGAACTAATGCCACTGAACAATTTGTGTAGAAATTGTCAAATGGGAACCTGATTTGATGCATAAATTTTCACCAAAAATACAAAATTATTTTTTTTAAGTTGTCAAATTCACCTAGTGGTAGAAAGTTGAATGCATTATTTTTAAAGTTTTAAACAAGACATAATTAGTATTTATTTCACATTGTATTGTATGTCCTATCCAATACACTAAGGCCAAGAAAAAAAAAATGCATAGAGATATAAAGATTGTAAAGAAACAAAATGTCATTGTCAGCAGGTTCTTTATTGTCTATACAGAATATTCCAAAATTTACATATAAATTACTAAATTTAATGAGAGCTGGAAAAAAAAAACTATGCCATTTATGGTTGCTCCGCAGAAAACGAAATACTAAGGAATAAATCTAACAAAACATGTACAGGATCTGCACCCTGAAAGTTACAAAATGCTGATGACAGAAGACCTAGAAAAATATAAAGGAGAGGTATACTGTGTTCATGGATTCTAAGTCTGAAAATAGTAAAGATGTCAATTCTTTCCAAATTGATCTACAGGTTTAAGGCAATTCTTGTATATATGTCAGAAAGATTTTTTTTGTATAGATAAGCTTATTCTAAAATTTACATGGGAAAGTAAAGGAACTAGAACAGCTAAAACAATTTTGGAAAAGAATGAAGTGGGACAAATCACTCTATCCAATGTAGAAATTGTGTCTTACAAAGCCTTATTACAAAGTCTTACCATATAGCTATAATAATCAAGATGGAGTGGTGCTGGCAGACGGATAACATATATATCAATGGTACACAATGATGAGAACCCCAAAACCAACCCACACAAATATGCACCCATATCCATAAGAGAAAAAAAAATTCTCTACCTAAACTCATACTTTATAAAAAAATTAACTCAAAATGGATCATGGACTTAAACGTAAAATATTAAATTATAAAACATTTAGCAAAAAAAT
Organism: Elephas maximus indicus; assembly: GCF_024166365.1. Taxonomy (NCBI): domain Eukaryota; kingdom Metazoa; phylum Chordata; class Mammalia; order Proboscidea; family Elephantidae; genus Elephas; species Elephas maximus. Next base: position 115,437,368 of record NC_064827.1, read on the forward strand.
GTAGGAGAAAATCCCAGGACAAGGGGAACAGTTCTTAGACTGGACACCAAAGGCTCAACCCATAAAAGGAAAAAATAATAAACTGGACCTCAACAAATTTTAAAACTTTTTCTTTGTGTATTTTCCTGTCAAGAGGATGAAAAGACAAGCTACTGACTGGGATAAAATATTTGCAAACCACATATCCTACAAATAACTTGTATCTAGAATATATAAAGAACTCTCAAAACTCAACAGTAAAAAAATCCAGTCTAATTAGAAAATTGACAAAAGCCATGAACAGACATTTCACTGAAGAGGATATACAGGTGGCAAATTAGCACCTGTATGAAATTTGTTCAACATCATTAGCCATCTCAAAAAACCCAAACCCCATGCGTGCAGAGTAGAGCCGCATTCCATAGGGTTTCAAGGTGTGACCTTTTGGAAGAAGATTGCCAGGCCTCTCTTTCAAGGTGCCTCTGGGTGGATTCAAATGGCTAACCTTTTGGTTAGTAGTCAAGCATTTTACCATTTGCAGCACCCAGGGACCATTCATTAAACATTTCAAAACACCCAAACCAAGTTGATTCCAACTCACAATGACCCTACAGGACCCTATAGGAGTAAAACTGCCCCATAGGGTTCCCAAGACTGTAATCTTTATGGAAGCAGACTGCCACATCTTTCTTCCTCAGAGCGGCAGGTGGGTTTGAACTGCTTAGCTTTCAGATATCAGACAAACTCTTAACCATTGTGCCACCAGGGCTCCTCATTACTCATTAACCCCCACATCCCCACACAAAAAAAAAAAAACCCAAAAAACAAATCCATTGCTGTCGAGTCAATTCCGATTCATTAGTGAAAACTAAACCACAATGGGATATCACTACCCACCTATCGGAATGGATAAAATTAAAAAAAAAACAAAAAACTAATGCCAATCTCAAAAGGTTACATGCTGTATGATTCAATTCTTAAAATGTTTTTGAACAAACAAAAAAAATAGAGATGGAGGACAGATTAGTGATTGCGAGGGGTTAGGGAGGGAAAAAGGAAGGGGGTGGCTGAAGCTGCAAAAAAGTAGCAAGAGTAATCCTTCTGGTGACCAAACTGTTTGATATCTTGACTGTGACGTTGATCACAAAAGCTACAGGTGATAAAATTACATAGTACCACACACACACACACACACAGGCACACACATACACAAAAATAACTCTCCTGACATCTGAATAAAGCTGGTGGGTTGTATCAATACTGATCTCCTGATAGTGACATTGAGCTATAGTTTCTAGAGACGCTATTTTTGGAGGAAAATGGGTGAAGGACTATGAGATCTCTCTATTATTTCTTACAACTGCATGTGACTCTAAAATGTTCTCAAATTAAAAAGTTAAAAAAATAGTAGGAATAAATTTTAGAGATTAAACTAAGGCAAGGGTATTTGGGTTTTGTAATCTTGTCTTTGCTTATTTTTGTCATGAAGAATAAGTACATCAAGTTGCATGGACTGAAAATCTTTGATATTCACCAACTCACATAAACTACAGTGGATTAGAGAGGACACACTTTGTGCCGTCAAGTACAATGTAAGAAAACACTCCAAATCTGTGTGGTACTCACAGGGTGTACCTGATTTCCATTAGAGCACCAATAACTAACATGAATTACTCCATAAACATTACATCCTTCTGATCAGAGCCTCAACACATGTTAGCCAATGGAAAGTGGCTATTTTTATTTACAAGAATCAGAGAACATACAGCACTAAAAGTTCCATCACGAGCAGTCCCCTATCCAAAGCTGTCTGGGCAGAGATGACAATCTTCCTTGCACACCCTATTTTGTGCCATGAGTGAGGGGCTTAAAAGGGACCCTACTTACTGCTGGTTTCCCCAGCCAGGTAAATCCACTTACGTGGACTGTAAACTTATGCTTTGTGTGCCCCATGTGAACCACAGGTGAGAAGACTAAGAAAACTTCCTCTCCCAGCTATTTTATACCCCAGCCTAAGATACCAATTGCATCTTTTTAACCCTGCTAACAAGCATCCTACTGCATCATGCTCCCTGACTCCTGAGGGTGAGAGTGGTTAGCCCAGAACTGTGTCTTTTTAATCTTGCTAACAAACATCAGGCATCAGTGGGGTAGTGCTTTGTCCTGAGGTCTAAAGAGACCAGCAGGGAGAGGAACAGAGAAAACCATGGCCACCTGGCCTATCCAAAAGATTTGCTCCTCAAAATGTGGTCTTGCTTAATATGGCCCTATATTGAGAATAAGGAGCCCTGGTGGTGCAGTGGTTAAAGAGCTTGGCTGCTAACCAAAAGGTGGGCAGTTTGAATCCATTAACCGCTCTTTGGTAACTCTATGGGGCAGTTCTACTTTGACCTAGAGGGTTGCTATGAGTTAGAATTGACTCGATGGGTACAGGTTTGGTTTCGGGTTTTACTACAAATAAAGTAAACCAAAAGCCAGAGCTTAAAAATCTGCCAGCATGGAGATCAGAAATAAATGTCCTCTGGTGTGTCAGGACTGACCAATGTGAAAAGGAATAAATCTTGATTAATGTTGCTAGTCAGCTCTCATCAAGTAAAGGAAGTTTAAAGGAACAATTTGTAATTTTTCCTTAATTATCAAAGACTTGTACTTTCTACCAAATTTTCCTGAAGAGATTGCTCCTGTTTAGGACTATAAACTCATTGCTGTTGAGTCAATTTTGACTTGTAGTGACCCTATAGGACAGAATAGAACTGCCCCATAGGGTTTCCAAGGAGCACCTGGTGGATTCAAACCACAGTCATTTTGCTTAAGAGCCATAGCTCTTAACGACTACTCCACCAGAGTTTCCATAAGAATATAAAGTGATCGTAATTATTCCATCGCCCACACATCTGTCAGTTTGTCGTACTGTCGGGGCTTGTTGTGATGCTGGGAGCCATGCCACTAGTATTCAAACACCAGCGGGGTCACCCATAGTGGACAGGTTTTACCTGACCTTCCAGACAAAGACAAGACTAGGAAGAAGGACCCAGCAGTCTGCCCCTGAAAAGACTTAGCCAGTGAAAGCCTTATGAATAGCAGCAAAACATTGTCTGAAATAGTGCCAGAAGATGAGTCCCTCAAGTTGGAAGCCACTCAAGATATAACTGGGGAAGAGCTGCCTCCTCAAAGTAGAGTCAACCTTAATGACGTGGATGGAGTCAAGCTTTCGGGACCTTCATTTGCTGATGTGGTATGACTCAAAATGAGAAGCAACAGCTGCAAACATCCATTAATAATCAGAATGTGGAAGGTACAAGTATGAATCTAGGAAATTTGGATATAGTCAAAAATGAAATGGAACACATGAACATTGATATCCTAAGCATTAGTGAGCTGAAATGGACTGATGACTGGCCATTTTGAATTGGACAATCATATGATCTACTACGCCAGGAATGATAACTTGAAGATGAATGGCGTTGCAGTCATCCTCAAAAAGAACATTTTAAGATCTGTCCTGAAGTACAACGCTGTCAGTGATAGGATAATATCCATATGCCTACAAGGAAGACCAGTTAATATGACTATTATTCAAATTTACGCACCAACAACTAAGGCAGAAGAAGAAATTGAACCTTTCGGCCAATCTTCAGCAGTCTGAAATTGATCAAACACGTAATCAGGATGTATTGATAATTACTAGTAATTGGAACGCAAAAGTTGGAAGCAAGGAAGAATGATGTGTAGTTGGAAAATATGGCTTTGGTGATAGAAACAACACCGGAGATCATATGAAAGAATTTTGCAAAACCAATGACTTATTCACTGCAAACATCTTTTTTCACCAACATAAACAGCAACTGTACACATTGACCTCACCAAATGGAATGCACAAGAATCAAATGGACTACATCTGTGGAAACAGACAATGGAAAAAGCTCAACATCATCAGTCAGAATAAGGCCAGGGGCTGACTGTGGAACAGACCATCAGCTGCTCATATGCAAGTTGAAACTGAAGAAAATTGGAACAAATTGATCAGAGCCAAAATATGAACTTGAATATATCCCACCTGAATTTAGAGACCATCTCAAGAATAGATTTGATGCATTGAACACTAATGATGGAAGATCAGAGGAGTTGTTGAATGACATCAAGGACATCACACGTGAAGAAAACAAGAGGTAGTTAAAAAAGCAGTAAAGAAAGAAAAGACCAAAATGGATGTCAGAAGAGACCCTTGAAACTTACTACTGAGTAGCTAAAGCAAAAAAGAAGAAATGATGAATCCAAAGAGCTGAACAGAAGGTTTCAAAGGGTGGCTCGAGAAGACAAAGTAAAGTATTAAAATGAAATATCCAAAGACCTGGAGATAGAAAACTGAAAGGTAAGAACACGCTCAGCATTTCTCAAGCTGAAAGAACTGAAGAAAAAATTCAAGCCTAGAGTTGCAATAGTGAAGAAGGAAGCATCAAAAGAAGACAGAAGGAATATACAGTGTCACTGTACCAAAAAAACTTGTTGGTGTTCAACCATTTCAGGAGGTACTGTTGATCAGGAAACAATGGTACTGAAGGAAGAAGTACTAGTTGCACTGAAGGCATTGGCTAAAAACAAGGCTCTAGGAATTGACGAATACCAATTGAGATGTTTCAACAAACAGATGCAGTGCTGAAAGTGCTCACTCGTCTATGCCAAAAAATTTGGAAGACAGCTACCCGGCCAACTGACTGAAAAAGACCCATATTTATGCCTATTCCCAAGAAATATGATTCAGCTGAATGAAGAAATTATTGAACAATTTCATTAATATTATATACAAGCAAATTTTTGTTGAAGATCATTCAAAAGCAGCTACATTAGTATATTGACAGGGAAATTCCAGAAATTCAAGCTGGATTCAGAAGAGGACATGAAACAAAGGATATCATTGCTGAAGTCAGATGGATCCCGGCTGAAAGCAGAGAATACCAGAAAGATGTTTACTTGTGTTTTATTGACTGTGCAAAGGCATTCAACTGTGTGGACCATAACTAATTATGGATAATATCGTGAAGAATGGGAATTCCAGAACACTTAGTTGTGCTCATGAGGAACCTGTACATAGATCAACAGGCAGTCTTTCAAACAGAACAAGGGGATACTGCGTGGTCTAAAGTCAGAAAAGGTGTGTGTCAGGGTTGTATCCTTTCACCATACTTATTCAATCTGTATGCTGAGCAAATAATCCGAAGAGCTGGACTGTATGAAGAAGAACGGGGCATCAGGATTGGAGAAAGACTCATTAACAACCTGTGTTATGCAGATGACACAACCTTGCTGGTTGAAAGTGAAGAGGACTTGAAGCACTTACTAATGAAGATCAACGACCACAGCCTTCAGTATGGATTACAGGTCAGCATAAAGAAAACAAAAATCCTCACAACTGGACCAATAAGCAATGTCATGATACCCAACCCACCCAGTGCTGTCGAGTCAATTCCGACTCATAGTGACCCTATAGGACAGAGTAGAACTGCCCCATAGAGTTTCCAAGGAGCGCCTGGCGGATTCGAACTGCCGACCCTTTGGTTAGCAGCCATAGCACTTAACCACTATGCCACCAGGGTTTCCAATGTCTTGATAAAGGGAGAAAAGATTGAAGTTGTCAAGGATTTCCTTTTACTTGGCTCCACAATCAACACCCATGGGAGGAGCAGTTAAGAAATCAAAGGATGCATTGCATTAGTCAAATCTGTTGCAAAACACCTCTTTCAAGTGTTGAAAAGCAAAGAAGGCACCTTGAAGACTAAGGTTGGCCTGACCCGACCATGATGTTTTCAATTACCTCATATGCATGAGAAAACTGGATAATGAATAAGGAAGACTGAAGAATTGAAACCTTTGAATTGTGGTGTTTGTGAAGAATATTGAATATTCAATATTGAATATTGAAGAATATTGAATATTGCCAAAAGAACAAACAAATCTGTCTTGGAAGAAGTACAGCCAGAATGTTGCTTAGAAGCAAGGATGGCAAGACTATGTTTAACATACTTTGGACATGTTATCAGGAAGGGTCAGTCCATGGAGTAGGACATCATGCTTGGTAAAGTAGTGGGTCAGTAAAAAAGAGGAAGACCCTCAAGGAGTGCCTACAACAATGGGCTCAAGCATTACAATTGTGAGGATGGTGCAGGACCAGGCGGCATTTTGTTCTGTTGTACGTAGGGTTGCTATGACTCAACTGCAACTAACAACAACCACAGACTTCATCCGTGACTCTTTTAGGACACCCCTCATTCCTGAGCTTCAGGGAAGTGCAGTGTTAACACTGTACTCCCCAAATAGTCAACTTCTCAGTGATTCCTAGTCTTCCCCCATAACCAACATGTGATGTGGTGCTGGTGGGATATGGGTTAGTTCTGCTGAAATGGTACTCAGAAACACAGGCCTTTAACTGGAAATATATTATTTTTCTTGAAAGTTTCTAGTCAGACACAATGACAAATATTTTCTAAAATTGCATAGCTTTTATTGGACCCATATCTCTTTTTAGCTCCCTTATATGGCATGAATACATTGAAAGTGAGAAGACCAAACATCAAAAGCCATTTACTCTCCATCAGGAATGTCTTTTTCTACAATCAGCTTCATTAGGTACAGAGACTCATGACACTGCATTTTGCTTGCATAAACTAAGGAAGTTGCTGGTCGTCTTTATCTCTCCTATCCTTGCATCACACTTCTTTTGCGTAAATGTTTGATAAAAACCTATCACAGTGTCATCATGGAATGTACTTACAATTCTTCATTTATCATCTTCCTTTTCTTCTTTATTCATTAGTCAAATGTGATACACAAGTGAACATGTTCTTCAGATGATCAATTAAATCTGCCTTTAGATTTAATTTCTGAAACAAAACCCATTGTCTTCGAGTCAGTTCCGACTCATAGTGATCCTATAGGACAGAGTAGAACTACCCCCATAGAGTTTCCACGAGTGGCTGATGAATTTGAACTGCTAACCTTTTGGTTAGCAGCCTTGGTTAGCAGCCAATCTCTTAATCACTGGGCAAGTTTAATTAATTTAAATTGTTAAATCTTGACCTGGGTACCAAATCTCTTGTTTCCTATTCTATTAAGCCAACTCTGAAAAGAAGGGAAAACAATATTTTGCTCATAGTATTTAACAGAATACACTTGTAAACAGAACTATTCTTTATTTCCCACCTTTCCTCCTACTGTCTTCCTTATTCCTTCCTTCCTTTTCTATTTATCCTTGAACAGATAATCAACACATGTAAATCAGAAATACCCAGAAAAAATAAGCATACAGAATATATACGAGGGAGCACACATGTCTATGAGATTATAAAAAGAAAATCTGATGAATAAGAGGAAAACATAATCCCTTTTTGTTTGAAAAGTTTTATTATTGGGAGAGGAGCTTTAAGAGTAGAATATATTTGAATGAGAAGGTGAAAATTTGGGTAATTAAAACTACTCTCTGCCAATTTGTGGAGTGTTGATACAGTAATAGAAACCAAACACTAAGACAACTTGTTATTACTTCATCCTTACTATCAGAAAAAAATTGCAGTTATAGCATTTTGGCTTTTTCCTTTGAAACAAACTCCATTCAACTTAACTACTTAGTTTCATCAAGAAATCAGGAGCAAGTCACTCAGTCATTTTACTTCTTTCAATGACGTTTAAATTCCCCCAAACAAAATAAATCAGACACAGGTCCAGCTTCACAAAAGGCAACTCATGCCTTAACTTCATTCTGATGAGCAATAAAACCAAATTAATTATCAGATCTAAAAATAAAAAAGGAATTCATCCAATAATTTTATTCTAATTTGTACTGAAATATTAACCTAACATCACTGTTAAATTTTATAGCAATTTTTTCAATACCTTCATTCCAGTTTATAAGAAAATTACATTAAGCTGAAATTATCTTCTAAAATATTTGAAAGCAAGAGAGAGATTGATTGATTGATTATAACAGAGAATTCAATGGATCTCTTTAGTATCCGGAGCCCTGGTAGCACTGTGGTTGAGAGCTTTGCTACTATCTCAAAGGTTGGCAGTTTGAATCCACCAGCTGCTCCTTGCAAACCCTACGGGGCAGCTCTACTCTGTCCTATAGGGTTGTTATGAATTGGAATTGACTCTACAGCAATGGGTTTGGTGCCTTTTTTTTTTTTTTCTGGTTAGGATCCATTCAATTTATTTCATATTCTCAAACTTCCATCATCAGCCTTACCTTCCACAGAATTCAGAGTAACCTTGGCCACAAAATAGATGATTGGAACCTCACAAAAATTAAATACTTGCATTCATCAAAAGACTTTATGGAAACAGAGTAATCCTGGCCTTGTCTTAGCTCTAATGCTTCAAAGCTGGAGCCAACATGGACATCTACTATGGGGCCACCTCAGTCCTAGGGCCAGGGGGCTGTGGTGGGTAACTCAGTCAGTCCTATAATCAATGTTGTGGGGGAAAAGGAGAAAAAAAAAATCATAGTCCCTGACACCAAGGTAATTGCTGCCTAGTACTGGAGTAATAAGACATATAGTCAATACATGACACAAGGCAGAAGGAGGTTAAGACCTGCACAGGACCACAGAGAAGTGCTCTGAGAGAGATGGCTTACTGTAGGAAGTTCAGGGAAGACAACAAAAAAGCTGCACTGAGGCTGAGAATTAAAGCAGGGATAACATCCCTGCTCACTCTTTGTTCGAAGGAGCATGGCTATCCTAAAGCAGTATTTGCTGCCACCTGCTTGAACCAGGCCTATCCAAGAACAAACTATTCTCATGGTTTTTTGCTTGTTTCTTGAGCTATCCATTTGGTGAATTGTACCAATGTCTGGTAGAAAACAAACACACTTAGCAGTCTGCTTTGTTATATTGTTTCTATTATTGTTTGTAATTTCAAGCTGTTTTGCAGTTTAGCAGCTATTTAGCAAGTTTTCCCATGCAATAGTAACACTTAGACAATAAAAATTTTCACTCCAGAATCTATGGTTGACTGACAGAGATATGAGCACATTTAAGTAGACTATACACATTGAATTGTGTCCCCTACCCCACAAAGGTCTGTTGGAATCCCAACCCCTACACCTGTGGAAGTAATCCCAGTGAGAATAAAGGCTTTTTTTTGTTGTTGTTGTTGTTATGTAAAGGAGCCCATATCAGTGTAAAGAAACCACCAAACCTGTTGCCATCCAGTTGATTCTAATTCACAGAGACCCTATAGGACAGAGTAGAACTGCCTCATAGGGTTTCCAAGGAGTGGCTAGTGGATTTGGACCGATGACCTTTTCGTTAGCAGCCAAGCTCTTAACCACTGTGTGGCCAGGGCTGAAGTGTAGAGTGTGCCCTAAATCTGATCATTTCTGAGTTATAAAAAGAGCAGAATAGACACAGATTTGAGCACACGCAGGGAAGACAGATGCCAAATGCATCACCAAGAACTGAGGAACACCCAGGACTACTAACAAGGAAGGAATCCACACGGTGAGCTCTGATTTGGGCTTTTAGCCTCCAGATCTGAGGAAATAAATTTCTGTTCTTTAAAGCCAGAATTTGTAGTATTTCTGTTATAGTGGCACTAGGAAACACTGTTACCATCTGAGCTCATTTACATATATAAATAACTTTGTTTTGACATGTCTATGTTAGTAGTTCTTCTAAATTCTCTTTCAATTTCCTCTGATTCTAATGTTTCATGTATTAGATATACATCAAAAGTTACAAAATTATTTTCTTTTTCCAGTGTGATTCTAGTTTCTAAAAAAAAAGTTAAAAAAATTTCTCTATAATTTGACCTTTTTTTTTTCCCAAAGAGACAAAATGTTGTGCAAATAGGTTACAGAATATAAATGTAGACTCTCTGATGATTTGGAGCTGTCTAAATATACTCTGTAGGAGGTCAAAGTAGAATGGTTTGGGGAAAAAAGGAAAAAACAAAACAAAATGTCTGTACTATATCACTGCCCCACCAAACCCCAAGAGCAAAGTTGCTTGCCTTTAATATAAATAGTTGAAGGACTGTAATAAATCATGGCCATTCAAGCAAAAGAAGGATTTTTCACTGAGATGGAATTGAGTGTGTATGTTTTTGCATGAAGAAGTATACATGCGAGTGAAGTTTGTATCTATGCATATACATGCGTGCCAGCCAAAGACATAGACGAGTAAAAAGGCAGAAGGAGAATTCAAGAAGTTTGAAACAATAAATAAAATATGGGACTCAAGGGATGGGGAATCCTGAAAGTAAAGCTGGACCAAAGGACAACATTGATTTATTGCACCCATGGAGACTGGAAACATTTTTTTAGTTAAGATGTAAATCCCCTACTTCAGAGAAAAGCTTGTCCTTGGCTGAATTACCATGATTGCTTCTGCTAATACTCGGAATTATTTTTGAGAGCCCTCATTCAGCACTGATAAGCCTTATTTAATTAGAGGGCTAACCATGGGAAATCTGCTATTATAATTCCTCTCATGTGAGCCACATGGGAAAAGGCAGTCACAAATAAAGCAATAATACTGTTTATTCAAGTGTGCAAACTGACTGACAGTGTTTCGAAACACTGATTTAAGAAGTGAATACAGATTGACAATCTCACAATCACTGCATTTCTAGTGCCTTCTTTGTTGTTGTCGTTAGGTGCTGTAGCATTGGTTCCAACTCATAGCGACTCTAGGTACAACAGAATGCAACATTGCCCAGTCCCGAGCCATCCTTAGGATCCTTGTTACGCTTGAGCCCGTAGTTACAGTCTCCGTGTCGACCCATCTCATCGAAGGTCTTTCTCTTTTTTGATGAGCCTTTATTTTACCAAGCACGTTGTCCTTCTCCAGGCACGGGTCCCGCCTAATAACATGTCCAAAGTGTGTGAGACAAAGCCTCACCCTTCTTGCTTCTAAGGAACATTCTGGCTGTACTACTTCCAAGGCAGACTTGTTCTTTCTTTTGGCAGCCTATGCTATATTTAGTATTCTTTGCTAACACTGTGATTCAAAGGAGTCAATTCTTCTTCAGTCTTCCTTATTCATTGTCAAGATTTCATGCGCATATGAGGCGATTGAAAACACTATGGTTGGGTCAGGTTCTCCTTAGTTCTTAAAGTGACATCTTTGTTGTTTTTTTTTTTTTTGAACACTTTAAAGAGATCTTTTGCAGCACATTTGCCCAATGCAGTATATCTTTTGATTTCTTGACTGCTACTTCCGTGGCTGTTGATTGTGGATTCAAGTAAAACAAAATCCTTGACAACTTCAGTCTTTTCTCTGTTTATCATGATGTTGCTTACTGGCGCAGTTGTGAGGATTTTTGTTTTCTTTTTGTGGAGGTGCAATCCGTACTGAAGGCTATAGTCTTTGATCTTCATCAGTAAGTGCTTCAAGTCCTCTTCTCTTTCAGCAAGCAAGGTTTTGTCATCCACACAAGGCAGGTTGTTAATGAGTCTTCCTCCAATCCTGATGCCCTGTTCTTCTTCATATCGTTCAGCTTCTCAGATTATTTGCTCAGCATACAGGTTATATGGTGAAAGGATACAATACTGACGCATACCTTTCCTGGCTTTAAACCACGCAGTATCCCCTTGTTCTTTTCGAACAACTGCCTCTTGGTCTATGTGCAGGTTCCTCATGAGCACAATTAAGTGTTCTGGAATTCCCACTCTTTGCAATGTTATCCATAATTTATTAGGATCCATTCATTTGAATGCCTTTGCATAGTCAATAAAACACAGGCAAATATCTTTTTGGTGTTCTCTGCTTTCAGCCAGAATCCATCTGACATCAACAGTGATATCTCTATTTCCGTCCTCTTCTGAATCCAGCTTGAATTTCTGGCAGTTCCCTGTTGATATACTGCTGCAGCTGCTTTTGAATGATCTTCAGCAAAATTTTACTTGTGTGTGATGTTAACGATATTTTTTGATAATTTCTACATTCTGTTGGATCACCTCTCTTTGGAATAGGCATAAATATGGATCTCTTCTAGTCAGTTGGCCAGGTAGTTGTCTTCCAAAATTTTGACGTAGATGAATGGGCACTTCTTGTACTGCATCGTGTGTTGAAACATCTCAGTTGGTATTCTGTCAATTTCCGGAGCCTTGTTTTTCACCAGTGCCCTCAGTGCAGCTTGTACTTCTTCCTTTAGTGCCATTGGTTCTTGATTATATGCTACCTCCTGAAATGGTTGAATATTGACCAATTCTTTTTGATACGTGACTCTTATGTATTCCTTCCATCTTCTTTTGATGCTTCCTAAGTTGTTTCATATTTTCCCCACAGAATCTTTCAATATTGTAACTTGAAGGTTGTTTTTTTTTTCTTCATTTCTTTCAGCTCGAGAGATGCTGAATATGTTCTTCTCTTTTGGTTTCTATCTCTACGTCTTTGCACATTTCATTATAATACTTTACTTTGTCTTCTCAAGCCACCCTTTGAAATCTTCTGTTCAGCCCTTTGACTTCATCATTTCTTTGTTTTGGTTTAGCTACTCTACTTTCAAGAGCAGCTTTCAGAGTCTTCTGACATCCATTTTGGAACATGTTAGAACAAGTTCATGAGAGCCAAAGTATAACCTTGAGTATATTCCACCTGAATTTAGAGACCATTTCAAGAATTGACTTGATGCATTGAACGCTAATGACTGAAGACAAGACAAGTTGTGGAATGACATCAAGGACATCATAGGCGAAGAAAGCAAGAGGTCACAATTACCATAAGAGGAAGCTATTGCCACCACCCCATTTTCCAGTAAAGAATCAGTCTCAGAGCCATGAGTCTTGTCCAAAGAAAGACAGTAAATGGCAAATTCAGGATTCATTCTTTCATGCCACAGACCCTTATGTGTGGTGCATTTGGAGACACAAAGGATAAAGCAGACACACACACACACACACACACAAACAGTAAATATGTATACCTATATTTTATGGAACGTTAGGTTAATTTTTTTTTTTCTTAGGTAGGGATAAGTGTTTTGTTTTTTAAAGTAAGCAAAGAATGACGATGTCTTAGTTTCCTAGTGCTGCTATAGTAGAAATACGTCAAGTGGATGGCTTTAAAGAAAAGAAATTTATTTTCTCACAGTTCTGGAGGATGAAAATCCAAATTGGAATCTTGGCTCTGTCAATTCTTTCCTCTAGGTAGTCCTGGGCATTCCTTTGTTCCTTGGCTCACAGAGGATCCTCTCATGGCATCTGTTTCCCCCGTGTGTGGGTGTGCCTCTGTGTCTAATCCACTCTCTTTATAACTCAAAGTGATTAGATTTAGAACCCACACTACTTAGGCATGATCTAATTAACATAACAAAAACACTTTTTCCAAACAGTATGGTATCCATGGGTATATAAAAAAAAAATAGGGCTTAGAATTTCAACACATATTTTTGAGGAACACGCTTTGATTCATCAAAGAAAATTAGGAGTATTGGAAGGATTCAATTTTAAAAAGGGTGATTAGGGAATACTTTGTAAAACCAAAAAACCAAACCTGTTGCCTTCTAATTGATTCTGACTCATAACGACCCTGTAGGACAGAACAGAACTGCCCCATAGGGTTTCCAAGGAGCAGCTGGTAGATTTGAACTACTGACCTTTTTGTTAGTAGCCAAGCTCTTAACCACTGCACCACTAGGGATCCACTTTGCAAAGAGGGTGCTATTTAAGTAAAACCTTGCAGGAAGCGATGATGTGAGCTCTGTGGATATTTGTGCCAAGGACATTCCAGGTGGACAGAACAAGTAAAAAGAATAAGGCTAGAGAGTTCAAGGAATATATGGGAGGCCAAAGACTGAAACAGAATTTGGGGTGGGTGGGAGGGAAAATAATAGGAGATGAGGCAAAGAAAAGAAATTTTTTTTTTTTTTTTTTTTTTTAGCAGCTTAGAGGTGAGTAGCTCAATTCTGCAACATCATCAGGGCCCAGATTCCTTCTACTTTTTGCTCTGCCATGCCCTAGAGAGTGGTCCTCATCTGCTCAATTACAGGTGGGTCACAGGCTTATTTGTGTAGCTCTCTTGAGAAGGGGAAATAGGGCACATTCTTGCACAAGCAACTTGCTTTATAATTTGAAGATATCCTGTGTGGTAGATCGTTTTCAAAGATGACTGCAATAATCCGTTCCATCCACACACTCTTTTGTAATGCAACTGTGTCACTCTTCCCATCAGTAAGTGGAACCTATTTCCCCTTCTTTGAATCAAGCCTGGCCCAGTGGCTTGCTTTGACCAGTACCATGTTGTGGAAGTATCAGTGTGGGATTTCTGAAGCTATATTTTAAGAATACTTACAGCTTCCGTTTTTAATCTCTTGGAGTCTAGCTGCCATGTTGTAAGGAAGCTAGACTAGACCAATGGGGCAGAACAGAGGTGTCCCAGCCCATAGGCAGTGCAACCGCCAACCATGTGATTGAAGCCATATTGGAAGTTCTAGCCCCCCTGTCTTCTCCATGGAACTCCCTTATGATTGTAACTACATGAATGAGTCCACTGGAATATGCTTGACCCAAAAATTCCTTTTGGATTTGGTGGTTACCTTTGTTTCCTAGTGCTGCCACAACAAATACCACAGATCGGTAGCTTTAAAGAACAAAAATCTATTTTCTCTCAGTTCTGAAGGCTAGAAGTCTGAATTCAGGACATCAACTCTAGGGTAAGCTCCTTCTTTGTCTCTTTTAGCTTCTAGCTGCAAGCAATTCTTGGCATTCCTGCAAAACCGAAAACTCATTACTGTCGAGTTGATTCCAACTCATAGCCACCCTATAGGACAGACTAGAACTGCCTCACAGGATTTCCAAGGAGCAGCTGATGGATTGGAACTGCCAAGATTTTGGTTAGCAGCGAACACTTAACCACTGTGGCTCCAGGGCTCCCACTTTAGTACAGTAAATTAGAATGCTGTCTACTGTTCTATGTTTTACTCTAAGAAGTATCAAAATCCGGGTATCCTTTTGTGGGCAAAACAACTCCAAGTATATTGGCATTTGCCAGTGGAACAATAGCATCATCTTCATATATAAATGTCAGTCCATCTCCTATGAGATGCACTATTTATGAAATTGTCAAGGATATCTTAGGTTATCAAATTTCACAAGTGCATAAACTTGGGGGAAAACATGGAACAAAAATGAAAATGCTACATCATTCATTATATAAATATTTACTGAGTACTTACTATGTGCCAGGCACTGTTCTAGTGCTAGGAATAAAACAGGGTACAAAATATATAAATATCCCTGGCCATCTGGGCCTTATCTTTTAACAAGAAGAGACAAACAATAAAAAATTAGGCACAATGAATAAGTAAATTAAATAAACTATGTAATATGGAAGAAAATTATAAGTGTTTTTGAGAAAAAAAGCAGGTAGGAAGACTGGTAGAACTGAGGGTGGGATGTGTGGCAGTTTTAAACAGTGTGGATGTTGGTAGACCCCATTGGAATGGTAGTATCTGAGCAAACGCTTGAAAGAGCTAACTATGTGAACATCTGGGGGGAAAAAAAATCCCAGGCAAAAAGAATAGCCAGTGTAAAGCTCCTAAGACTGAAGGGTTCCTAGAATCTTCGAAGAAGAGAAAGAAGACTAATGTGGTTTGTGTACAGGGAATGACAGGGGAGTAGCTGAAGGTATGTTGGGTAGATAATGGGGCAGGATCTGAGTAGTAGTGGAGGAAGGGACCAGACTGTGTAGGCTCTTCTAGTCCATTGTGAAGAATCTGGCTTTAACTCTGAGTAAAATAAGAAGCCATTGGAAGATTTTGAGTAGAGCAATGAAATCATCTTTTTAAAAGCATTACTTTGGTTGTTGTATAGACTATAGGTGTCAAGGGTAGGCAGGTCAACGCAGGCCAGAGATGCTGGAGAATGCCAGCAGTTTGGTAGGAGTGCACATGACAAGAAGTGACCAGACTCTAGAATGCGTTTTGAAAGTTTACTGATAGATTTGGAAGAGGAGTGTGAGAGAAAAAGAAGAGTAAAAGATATTTGACCATTTGATATTTGGCTTGGAGTCTCTGAGCGGTTCAAACAGTTAATGTGCTTGGCTGCTAACCAAAAGTTGAAGTTCAAATCCAACCAGAGGCACTTCGGAACAAAGAGTTGGTGATCTACTTCCAAAAAATCAATCCTACGGAGCACAGTTTTACTCTGACACACGTGGAGTCTCCCTGAGTTTGAATTGACTTGACAACAACTGGGGCGGGGTGGGGGGTGGGGGAAGATATTTGGTTTAAGCAAATGTGAGGATGAAGTTTCCACCTACTGAGGTTGGGAAGTCTACGGGTAGAGCAGGTTTTGAGTGAAAAGATCAGGAGTTCAGTTTTGGACATGTGAAGTTTGAGTTATCCAAAAAGACAGCAAAGAAGAAAGTCGAAGAAGACGTTGGACATCTGTTTAGGATGGAGGTCTGGTTAGAGAGCCACACTTGGGAGTCATGGGCATATGGATGGATCTAAAGTCATAAGGCTGGATGAGATCACTAAGAATGTGAAATGGGGGAGAAAAGCAGACCAAGGACAGAGTTCTGAGACAGTCCAGACTTAAGAGATCAGAGAGAAGAGGAACAATGAAGAATGGAAACTGAGAGGGTTCAGTCAGTGAGATGGGGGGAAAACGAAGTGGGTGTTGTGTTGACAGACAAATGAGAAAAGCTTTAAATGGAAGAGGAGTGATAAGTATGCCAAATGCTGCTAGTAGTGTGAGTAATATGAGGGCTAGGGGGTGACCACTGGATTTAGCAATGTAAAGATCATTGGCCACTCTGATGAAAGTAGTTTGGGGAGGAGCGACCAAAAGTCTAATTGGAGTGGGTTTACAAGAGTATGAGAGAAGAAAATTTGGAGAGGGTATAAATAACTCTTTCAAGGAATTTTGTTGCTAAAGGGAGAAAAGGAATGGAGAGGAAGTCTGCAGAGGAAATAGGGCCAAAAGAAGTTTCTTTTTTTTGTGTGTTTTATGTTGTTGCTGCTTCAGGGATGGGAAATATAGTATGTTTGAATGTTAATAGGAATCTCAAATACATACGATAATATCAAAATCAAGAGATGGTATCATCGTGGGATCTTTACCCTGGAATAGATGAGGAGTGAGAAAAGGTAGTTCATCTGGGTTAGAAGGTGGGAAGTAATGTGTGGGTGCGGATGCTGGTGGTGGGGCAGCATTGTGGTGAGAGCTCCTGGAAGTTCTCTTTAATTGCTGCAGTTTTATAGTGAAGTCTGAAGCTGAGAGCGAAGTTGAGAAGAAGATGATGGAAGCTCGAGGGGAGAGCAAAAAGGTATAGTAGTTGTCTAGGAGAACGAGAGAGTGAAAAGATGGGAAATATGTGACGTCTGGCAGCAGTAAGGCACACTTAAAGTCCAAGGTCATGAATATGAAGTAAAATCAATCAGCTGGCTGTGTTTTTTGCATTTAGCTGCATGGGTGCAGGTACAGAGCAGATGGAGAGTTCGTTTTAACCAGGGTTGTGGTTTTGACAGCAAGCAATACGGATTGAGAGGGGGCAAAGGAATCAAAGGTGTGTGTAATGGAGCGATAATGAGGACTGACTATGGAATTTAGTCTGGGTTTTTTAAGGAAGGGAGAGATTGGATGAGGGAAAAGGAGGTAGGATTCATGGATCGGATGTCCCTGTTGTAGTTGACTAACCCCTGATATTAGAAAAGTTACTCTATTAATGATGCTTAATTTTGTTACTAGATTATTTTGTGTGGAATGATTTTTTTCTTTTCATCAAAATTTATGAAGAAAATGTTCTAAATTTTCACAGAATTGACTAAAATGCAAACTCTTCTAACAATTTTGAATTCTTGAAACTATCATCCTTAGCATAGCGCTCCGGGAGGCAGGGCCAGGCTTTCATCCTGACTGCAATGCTGTAGCCTGAGAGAAGCCTCAGAACCATAGCAACAGGGCATTTAAATTTAAGGCTGGAAGAACCTTAGTGCCCATCTTATTCAAAGGCTTCCCTGAGACCTGGAGAGGTGATGTGAACATTCCTGGTATACAGTTAATTAAGACAGTCCTTATTAGAACCTGCATCTTCAGGTGGCTGCTTTAGTGATTTATTTTTTTTCTGTCCTCCATGGATACCTCCTCTTTTGCTATATACTTACTGGACGTAATAGATCCCCAAATAATAAGGATTCTTTTCATGTGCTCTTTACATGACTGTCCATGATGTCTTCTTTATAGAACATAGAAGACTGACAGTTTGCATTGAGATGTTTATTTTTTTTTCCTGCAAGCCACGTCTCTCAGATTGCATCAGTGCAAGTGTTTTTATTGAAAGCACAAAGAGAATTTTGAAGCAGGAATTTAAAATGCCCACCTGGGAAAATCCAGATGAAAGCACCATGATCCAGTTTTGTGACGGCTGAGCCAGCAGCAGGTCCCTGTGTGTCTTCAGATATTTGCTCCCACTGAAGAAGAGGCAACATCTAAAGTGCTTCAGGACAACCTGTCCGAAATTGAAACTTTTTCTCTACCTGGCAAATAAAACGAAAGGAAAACTTTGAGCCTACCAGAAGTTTGTAAAAGAAGTCTGAGAATGTTTCCTAGGTAAGGAATCTGTCACTGGAATAGCACAGGTATGGAAAGGGCTTGCCAGGACTGGCTTTTCAGCCAGGTCTGCAAACAGGTACCAAACCTGTTGCCACAGAGTCAGTTCTGACTCATAGCAACCCTATAGGATGGGGTAGAACTGTTCCATAGGGTTTTCAAGGAGCAGCTGGTGGATTCGAACTGCCAGCCTTTTGGTTAGGAGCCGAGTTCTTAACCAGTGCACCACCAGGGCTCTGCCTACGGGTACGATGGTCAGCAGGTGTGTGCAACCACCTCAGGACTCATGGGCTGAAGGAGGTGCCCTCTGTACCTGATGTCTGGTTTGCAGCACCAGGTGTCTACCCTTCTATCAACGTATTATAATAGAGAGATGTATTACACTAGAGAGATGCATTACGTAGAGAAATTTATTATAGTTTCCACCAAGGGCACAGTGAGAGAAAAGAGAAAAGGAGGGAGGATTCATGGATTGTCGCCTTCTTATAAATATCTCGAATAGCCTTTCTCTACCAGGGTTTCTCATCTGAACCGCTGATTACAGAATATGATGTAAGTTACTATTTCAGCTCAAAGAGCAACTCCACGTGTGTCTAGTCACTGCCGACAGATGTCTAGTCCCAGAAGTGGCACAGCCACCCGTGCGTTTTTCCAAAAATGATGTACTCTGTTGGTTCAGCAATGGTGATGCCTGCAAGGTGCTTACATAAGCAATCCTTACAGAAACTTTCAAGGTCAACGTATTGGAAATAGAGTCCCTGGGTAGTGCAAACGGTTAGTACACATGGCTGCTAACTAAAACCTGGAGGTTCAAGGCAAACCAAAGGAGCCGCAGAAGAAAGTCCTGGTGACCTACTTTAAAAAATCAGCCGCTGGAAACCCTGTGGAGCACAGTTCCACTGTGACGTCGTACGTGGGGTCACCATGAGTCTGAGTCAACTGGGTGGCACCTGGCTTTTTACTGGTAGAAATAGACGCGTTAATATATCTGTTACATTATCTGCCTATATGTCTATAATATATCTATTAGATTACGACGGTGATCGGAAAAATGGCTGTCCTTTAATTATGGCTGATCGTCATATTGGTAAAACCTGTATTTAGTTCTATGGGAAAAGTCAAGCTCTGTCCCAACCGTTTCCTTTCTACATGACTTCTGCCATTTTCTTTCTTTCTTTTTTTTAATTGAACTTTAGATGAAGGTTTAGAGAACAAACTAGTTTCTCATCGAACAGTTCATACACACATTGTTGTATGACATTGGTTAACAACCCCATGACATGTCGGCACTCTCCCTTCTCAGCCCTGGGTTCCCTATCACCAGCCTTCCTGTTTCCCCTGCCTTCCAGTCCCCACCCCAGGGCCGGTGCGCCCCTTTAGTCTTGTTTTTTCCCCTGGGTCTGTTCAATCTTTGGCTGAAGGGTGAACCTCAGGAGTGGCCTCATTACTGAGCTGAAAGGGTGTCCGGGGCCCATATTCTCAGAGTTTCTCCAGTCTCTGTCAGGCCAGCAAGTCTGGCCTTTCTTTCTGAGTTAGAATTTTGTTCTACATTTTTCTCCAGCTCTGTCCGGGACCCTCTATTGTGATCCCTGTCAGAGCAGTCAGTGGTGGTAGCCGGGCACCATCTCGTTGTACTGGACTCGGTCTGGTGGAGGCCGTGGTGGATGTGGTCCATTGGTCCTTTGGACTAATCTTTCCCTTGCATCTTTAGTTTTTTTCATTCTTCCTTGCTCCCAAAGGGTTGAGACCAGTGGAGTGTCCTAGATGGCCCCTAGAGGGCCACAGTTTGTCTATCCATTTATCTGTTGATGGGCATCTAGGTTGTTTCTATCTTTTTGCTATTGTGAACAATGGTGCGATGAACATGGCTGTACATATATCTGTTCTTGTGACTACTCTTATTTCTCTAGGACATATTCCTAGGAGTGGGATTGCTGGATCAAATGGTATTTCTATTTCTAGCTTTCTAAGGAAGTGCCATATCGTTTTCCAGAATGGTTATATCATTTTGCATTCCCACCAGCAGTGCATAACAGTTCCAATCTCCCCGCAGCTTCTCCAACATTTGTTATTTTCTATTTGATTGATTCATGCCAGTAATGCAGGGGTAAGATGGTATCTCATTGTGGTTTTGATTTGCGTTTCTGTGATGGTTAGAGATCGTGAGCATTTCCTCATGGGTCTGTTGGCCACTTGAATGTCTTCTTTGGTGAAGTGTGTGTTCATACCCTTTTCCCATTTTTAAATTGTATTATTTGTCTTTTTGTTGTAGAGGTGTTGGATTTTCTTGTAGATTTTAGAGATTAGAATTTTGTCCGATTTGTTATAGCCAAAGTTTTTTCCCAGACCATAGGTTCTCTTTTTATTCTTTTGGTGAAGCCTTTTTTTTTTTTTTTTTAATTAATTTTTATTAAGCTTCAAGTGAACATTTACCATTCCAATCAGTCTGTCACATGTAGGTTTACATACATCATACTCCCTTCTCCCACTTGCTCTCCCCCTATTGGGTCAGCCCTTTCAGTCTCTCGTTTCGTGCCAATTTTTGCCATCTTCCCTCTCTCTCTATCTTCCCATCCCCCCTCCAGTCAAGAGCTGCCAACACACTCTCCAGTGTCCACCTAATTTAATTGGCTCACTGTTCATCAGCATCTCTCTCCCCCCCGCTGACCAGTCCTTTTCATGCCTAATGAGTAGTCTTCGGGGATGGTTCCTGTCCTGTGCCATCAGAAGTTCTGGGGAGCATTGTCTCTGGGATTCCTCTAGTCGCATTCATATCATTAGGTATGGTCTTTTTATGAGAATTTGGGGTCTGTATCCCATTGGCCTCCTGCTCCCTCAGGAGTTGTCTGTTGTGCTCCCTAGCAGGGCAGACATCGATGGTGGCCGGGCACCAACTAGTTCTTCTGGTCTCAGGTTAATGTAGGTCTCTGGTTCATGTGGCCCTTTCTGTCTCTTGGGTTCTTAGTTGTCGTGTGGCCTTGGTGTTCTTCCTTTGCCTTTGCTCCAGGTGGGTTGAGATCAACTGATGTATCTTAGATGGCCGCTTGTTGGCATTTAGGACCCCAGGCGCCACAATTCAAAGTGGGATGCAGAACGTTTTCATAATAAAATTATTTTGCCCATTGACTTAGAAGTCTCCTCAAACCATGTTCCGCAGACCCCAGCCCCTGCTCCGCTGACCTTTGAAGCTTTCATTTTATCCCGGAAACCTCTTTGCTTTTAGTCCAGTCCAATTAGGCTGACCTTCCTTGTATTGTGTGTTGTCTTTCCCTTCACCCAAAGCAGTTCTTATCTACTGATTGATCGGTAAAAAACCCTCTCCCTCCCTCCCTCCCTCCCCCCTTTGTAACCACAAAAGTATGTGTTCTTCTCTGTTTTTTCTATTTCTCAAGATCTTATAATAGTGGTCTTATACAATATTTGTCCTTTTGCCTCTGACTAATTTCGCTAAGCATAGTGCCTTCCAGATTCCTCCATGTTATGAAATGTTTCAGAGATTCGTCACTATTCTTTATCGATGCGTAGTATTCCATTGTGTGAATATACCACAATTTATTTACCCATTCATCCGTTGACGGACATCTTGTTTGCTTCCAGCTTTTTGCTATTGTAAACAGAGCTGCAATAAACATGGGTGTGCATATGTCTGTTTGTGTGAAGGCTCTTGTATCTCTAGGGTATATTCCGAGGAGTGGGATTTCTGGGTTGTATGGTAGTTCTATTTCTAACTGTTTAAGATAACGCCAGATGGATTTCCAAAGTGGTTGTACCATTTTACAATCCCACCAGCAGTGTATGAGAGTTCCAATCTCTCCGCAGCCTCTCCAACATTTATTATTTTGTGTTTTTTGGATTAATGCCAGTCTAGTTGGTGTGAGATGGAATCTCATCGTAGTTTTAATTTGCATTTCTCTAATGGCTAACGATCGAGAGCATTTTCTCATGTATCTGTTGGCTGCCTGAATATCTTCTTTAGTGAAATGTGTGTTCATATCCTTTGCCCACTTCTTGATTGGGTTACTTGTCTTTTTGTGGTTGAGTTTTGACAGAATCATGCAGATTTTAGAGATCAGGCGCTGGTCTGAGATGTCATAGCTGAAAATTCTTTCCCAGTCTGTAGGTGGTCTTTTTACTCTTTTGGTGAAGTCTTTAGATGAGCATAGGTGTTTGATTTTTAGGAGCTCCCAGTTATCTGGTTTCTCTTCATCATTTTTGGTAATGTTTTGTATTCTGTTTATGCCCTGTATTAGGGCTCCTAGGGTTGTCCCTATTTTTTCTTCCATGATCTTTATCGTTTGAGTCTTTATGTTTAGGTCTTTGATCCACTTGGAGTTAGTTTTTGTGCATGGTGTGAGGTATGGGTCCTGTTTCATTCTTTTGCAAATGGATATCCAGTTATGCCAGCACCATTTGTTAAAAAGACTATCATTTCCCCAATTGACTGACACTGGGCCTTTGTCAAATATCAGCTGCTCATACATGGATGGATTTATATCTGGGTTCTCAATTCTGTTCCATTGGTCTATGTGCCTGTTGTTGTACCAGTACCAGGCTGTTTTGACTACTGTGGCTGTATAATAGGTTCTAAAATCAGGTAAAGTGAGGCCTCCCACTTTCTTCTTCTTTTTCAGTAATGCTTTGCTTATCCGGGGGTTCTTTCCCTTCCATATGAAATTAGTGATTTGTTTCTCTATCCCCTTAAAATATGACATTGGTATTTGGATTGGAAGTGAGTTATATGTATAGATGGCTTTTGGTAGAATAGACATTTTTACTATGTTAAGTCTTCCTATCCATGAGCAGGGTATGTTTTTCCACTTAAGTATGTCCTTTTGAATTTCTTGTAGCAGAGTTTTATAGTTTTCTTTGTATAGGTCTTTTACATCCTTGGTAAGATTTATTCCGAAGTATTTTATCTTCTTGGGGGCTACTGTGAATGGTATTGATTTGGTTATTTCCTCTTCGGTGTTCTTTTTGTTGCTGTAGAGGCATCCAAGTGATTTTTGTATGTTTATTTTATAACCTGAGACTCTTCCATATTCTTCTATTAGTTTCAGTAGTTTTCTGGAGGATTCCTTAGGGTTTTCCATGTATACGATCATGTCATCTGCAAATAGTGATAGCTTTACTTCCTCCTTGCCAATCTGGATACCCTTTATTTCTTTGTCTAGCCTAATTGCCCTGGCTAGGACTTCAAGTACGGTGTTGAATAAGAGTGGTGATAAAGGGCATCCTTGTCTGGTTCCCGTTCTCAAGGGAAATGCTTTCAGGTTCTCTCCATTTAGAGTCATATTGGCTGTTGGCTTTGCATAGATGCCCTTTATTATGTTGAGGAATTTTCCTTCAATTCCTATTTTGGTAAGAGTTTTTATCATAAATGGGTGTTGAACTTTGTCAAATGCCTTTTCTGCATCTATTGATAAGATCATGTGGTTTTTATCTTTTGTTTTATTTATGTGATGGATTACATTAATGGTTTTTCTGATATTAAACCAGCCTTGCCCACTTGATCAGGGTGAATTATTTTTTTGATGTGTTGGTGAATTCTATTGGCTAGAATTTTGTTGAGGATTTTTGCATCTATGTTCATGAGGGATATAGGTCTAAAATTTTCTTTTTTTGTAATGTCTTTTCCTGGTTTTGGTATCAGGGAGATGGTAGCTTCATAGAATGAGTTGGGTAGTATTCCGTCTTGTCGTATGCTTTGAAATACCTTCAGTAGTAGTGGTGTTAAGTCTTCTCTGAAGGTTTGGTAGAACTCTGCCGTGAAGCTGTCTGGGCCAGGACTTTTTTTTTGTTGGAAGTTTTTTGATTACCGTTTCAATCTCTTTTTTTGTTATGGGTCTATTTAGTTGTTCTACTTCTGAATGTGTTAGTTTAGGTAGGTAGTATTTTTCTAAGAATTTATCCATTTCTTCTGGGTTTTCAAATTTGTTAGAGTACAATTTTACGTAGTAATCTGGAATGATTCTTTTAATTTCATTTGGCTCTGTTGTGATGTGGTCCTTCTCGTTTCTTATTCGGGTTATTTGTTTCCTTTCCTGTTTTTCTTTAGTCAGTCTGGCCAATGGTTTATCAATTTTGTTAATTTTTTCAAAGAACCAGCTTTTGGCTTTGTTAATTCTTGCAATTGTTTTTCTGTTCTCTAATTCATTTAGTTCAGCTCTAATTTTTATTATTTGTTTTCTTCTGGTGTCTGATGGGTTCTTTTGTTGCTCACTTTCTATTTGTTCAAGTTGTCGGGACAGTACTCTGATTTTGGCTCTTTCTTCTTTTTGTATGTGTGCATTTATTGATATAAATTGGCCTCTGAGCACTGCTTTTGCTGTGTCCCAGAGGTTTTGATAGGAAGTATTTTCATTCTCGTTGCTTTCTAAGAATTTCCTTATTCCCTCCTTGATGTCTTCTATAACCCAGTCTTTTTTCAGGAGGGTATTGTTCATTTTCCAAGTATTTGATTTCTTTTCCCTAGTTTTTCTCTTATTGATATCTAGCTTCATTGCCTTGAGGTCTGAGAAGATGCTTTGTAATATTTCGATGTTTTGGATTCTACCAAGATTTGTTTTGTGACCTAATATGTGGTCTATTCTAGAGAATGTTCCATGTGCACTAGAAAAAAAAGTATATTTTGCAGCAGTTGGGTGGAGAGTTCTGTATAAGTCAATGAGGTCAAGTTGGTTGATTGTTGTAAGTAGGTCTTCCGTGTCTCTATTGAGCTTCTTACTGGATGTCCTGTCCTTCTCCGAAAGTGGTGTGTTGAAGTCCCCTACTATAAATGTGGAGGTGTCTATCTCACTTTTCAATTCTGTTAAAATTTGATTTATGTATCTTGCAGCCCTGTCATTGGGTGCGTAAATATTTAATATGGTTATATCTTCCTGATCAATTGTCCCTTTTATCATTATATAGTGTCCTTCTTTATCCTTTGTGGCGGATTTAAGTCTAAAGTCTATTTTGTCAGAAATTAATATTGCTACTCCTCTTCTTTTTTGCTTTTTATTTGCTTGATATATTTTTTCCATCCTTTGAGTTTTATTTTGTTTGTGTCTCTAAGTCTAAGGTGTGTCTCTTGTAGGCAGCATATAGATGGATCGTGTTTCTTTATCCAGTCTGTGACTCTCTGTCTCTTTATTGGTGCATTTAGTCCATTTACATTCAGGGTAATTATAGATAAATAAGTTTTTAGTGCTGTCATTTTGATGCCTTTTCATGTGTGTTGTTGGCCTTTTCATTTTTCCACATACTTTTTTGTGCTGAGACGTTTTTCTTAGTAGATTGTGAGATCCTCATTTTCATAATGTTTAACTTTATGTTTGTTGAGTCGTTATGTTTTTCTTGAGTTATGGAATTGATATTCCTTTTTGTGGTTACCTTATTATTTACCCCTATTTTTCTAAGTAAAAACCTAACTTGTATCGTTCTATATCACCTTGTATCACTCTCCATCTGGCAGTTCAATGCCTCCTATATTTAGTCCCTCTTTTTGATTATTGTGATCATTTATTTATTGATTTCCATGATTTCCTGTTATGTGTATTATTTTGTTTATTTATTTATTTTTTAGAATTAATCTTACTTTGTTTTTGTGCTTTCCCTATTTGAGTTGCGTTGAGATCAGGACGTTCTGTTTTGTGAACTTGTATTGTGCTGGTACCTGATATTATTGGTCATCAGGCCAAACAACCTCCTTAAGCATTTCTTGCAGTCTTGGTTTAGTTTTTGCAAATTCTCTAAACTTGTGTTTATCTGTAAATATCTTAATTTCTCCTTCATATTTCAGAGAGAGTTTTGCTGGATATATGATCCTTGGCTGGCAGTTTTTCTCCTTCAGTGCTCTGTATACGTCGTCCCATTCCCTTCTTGCCTGCATGGTTTCTGCTGAGTAGTCTGAACTTATTCTTATTGATTCTCCCTTGAAGGAAATCTTTCTTTTCTCCCTGGCTGCTTTTAAAATTTTCTGTTTGTCTTTGTTTTTGGTAAGTTTGATGATAATATGTCTTGGTGTTTTTCTTTTTGGATCAGTCTTAAATGGGGTTCGATGAGCATCTTGGATAGATATCCTTTCATGTTTCATGATGTCAGGGAAGTTTTGTGTCAGGAGTTCTTCAACTATTTTCTCTGTGTTTTCTGTCCCCCCTCCCTGTTCTGGGACTCCAATCACTCGCAAGTTATCCTTCTTGATAGAGTCCCACATGATTCTTAGGGTTTCTTCATTTTTTAAAATTCTTTTATCTGATTTTTTTTCAGCTATGTTGGTGTTGATTCCCTGGTCCTCCAGAAGTCCCAGTCTACATTCTAATTGCTCGAGTTTGCTCCTCTGACTTTCTATTGCATTGTCTAATTCTGTAATTTTATTGTTAATCTTTTGGATTTCTACATGCTGTCTCTCTATGGATTCTTGCAACTTATTAATTTTTCCACTATGTTCTTGAATAACCTTTTTGAGTTCTTCAACAGTTTTACCAGTGTTTTCCTTGGCTTTTTCTGCAGTTAGCCTAATTTCATTTGTGATATCTTTAAGCATTCTGTAAATTAGTTTTTTATATTCTGTATCTGATAATTCCAGGATTGTACCTTCATTTGGGAAAGATTTTGATTGTTTTGTTTGGGGGGTTGGAGAAGCTGTCATGGTCTGTTTCTTTATGTGGTTTGATATGGACTGCTGTCTCCGAGCCATCACTGGGAAACTGGTATGCTGGCTCTTAGTTCTGAAAACGATCACTGTCTGCCCGTATTTGTTCTTTCTCCGTCTCTAAGTCTGTGTTTGTTGTTCAGAGTTCGTAGATTGTTATATATGTGATCAATTAACTTGTTTTTCCGAGTCTTTGTTGCAAGAGGGATCCGCAGTAGCGTCCACCTAGTCCGCCATCTTGGCCCCGCCTCTTGGAGAAGCCTTTTGATGAGCGTAAGTGTTTAATTTTTAGAAGACCCCAGTTATCTACCTTATCCTCTGGAGCTTGCATGTCGTTGCTTGTGATTTGTATTCTGTTAATGCCATTTATTAGGGCCTCTAGCATAGATCCTATTTTTTCTTCTATGAACTTCATAGTTTTTGGCTTTATATTTAGGTCTTTGATGCATTTTGAGTTAGTTTTTGTGTATGGTGTGAGGTATGGGCCCTGTTTCACATTTTTGCATATGGTCATCCAGTTTTGCCAGCACCATTTGTTAAAAAGACTATCTTTTCCCCATTTGGAAACCCTGGTGGTGTGGTGGTTAAGTGCTACGGCTGCTAACAGTCAACAGTTTGAATCTGCCAGGCACTCCTTGGGAACACTATGGGGCAGTTCTACTCTGTCCTATAGGGTCACTATGAGTCAGAATCAACTTGACGGCTCTGGGTTTGGTTCCCCCCCCCCGCGCCATTTGATGGGTTTTGGCCTTTGTTGAAGATCAGGTGACCATAGGTGGATGGATTTACATCTGGGTTCTAAATTCTGTTCTGTTGGTCCATGTGTTTGTCATACCAGTACCAGGCTGCTTTGACTACCGTAGCTGTATACTAGGTTCTGAGGTCAGGTAGTGAGAGTCCTCCTACCTACTTGTTCTTCTTCAGTAGTGCTTTAGTTATCCGGGGCCTTTTTCCTTTTCATATAAAGTTAATGATAAGTTTTTCAATCTCTTTAAAGAATGTTGTTGGTATTTGGATTGGTATTACATTGTATTTGTAAATCACTCTGGGTAGAATGGTCATTTTCATAGTGTTGAGTCTACCTATCCATAAGCATGGTGTGTTTTTTCCATTTATGTAGCTCTCTTGGTTTCTTGCAATAGTGTTTTGTAGTTTTCTTTGTATATGTCTTTTACATTCCTGTTAGATTTATTCCCAAGTATTTTGTATTTTTTAGTGGCTAAAATGGAACTGTTTTTCTGATATCCTTTTCATCCAACATACAAAAATCTAACTAATTTTTGTATGTTGATCTTGTATCCTGCCACTCCGCTGAATCTTTCTATTAGTTCCAGTAGTTTTCTGGTGGAGTCTTTTGGATTTTCTTAGTATCATATCATCTGCAAATAGGGAGAGCTTAACTTCTTCATTACCAATTTGGGTGCTCTTTATTTCTGTTTCTTGCCTTATTGCTCTAGCTAAGTCTTCCAACACAATGTTAAACAGGAGCGGTGATAAAGGGCATCCTTGTCTTGGCCATTTTCTTCTTTCTCTTCCCTACTGCTTGGAAGAGTAGGATATGTTAAGTAAAATTCCATACTCTTTAAATAATTTTCTGTTTAAAACTTGTTTCAATTTTTACAATAATTAAAGGAAAATTCATTTGTGATCTTTGTATTATCTTTAAATCCTATCCATAAACAGAATCACTATTGACAGGCATAAATTACAACGGAGGAGCTTCTTCAAATCCATGTTATAATTGAAACAAAAGCTTATAATGTTATTAGATCCCAAAATAAAAAGAAAAGTTTTAGGCACAAAATCATGAAAATATGTGTGCTTACAGAACTCCAGAAATAAAGGAAAATCATGGAAATCAAATAAAGCTGGAATTTGGGAAGTAAAAATCCCATGTTATTCCTCACTCAGGGAAATCTTGTTTTCTAAGTAAAATGCCATCTCCTAATGGCATGATTTTGGAGCATCTGTAACTAGAATTTTCATCCCAGAGACTGAGGAGATTTTCTTTCAAAAATCTGAAATTATTATAGTGAATTTTATTTATCTTCTCAATGCTCTGCTGAATACACTGGATTTAGGGCTGAGGTAAATGAAAGTTAGGCTCACAGTTGCAGCTACATATTTCAGTCAAAGTTTTTCCAGTGCAAAATTCAAAGTATAGGCATGTTCTGCAGTTTAAAACATATAGATGGAATTCACCTCTACCCTTTGAGATCCATCCAAAAGAGCATGAAGAAGAGCCATCTTAAAAGGGCACATTATAGATAGTGATATCCTCATTATTTAAGTGTTTCTTCCCTCGTTCTCTGACCTGGGACACTGAGGATTTGCTCCATTGAGACATTCACAGTTACTGGCCTTAGTTACCTTGGCTGTATCTTTGAAGTCAGAGACTTTAGAAAAAGTGGACCTGTGACTGTTTTTTTTTTTTTTTAAAACATACATGTGTAGATACTTAAATGATTAAGTACTTGAACTTACACATTATTTCCTTCCTTGTTGACGGTAAGTCGATTCTTACTCATGGCAATCCCAGGTGTTACAAAGCAGAACTGAACTCCATTGAGTTTTCATGGCTGTAATTTTTACGGAAGCAGATTAGCCATGCTTTTCTTCCACAGTGCCTCTGGGTGGGTTAGAACCGCCAACTTTTTGATTAGTAGCTGAGCTCAAACCGTTTGCACCACCCAGGGACCTTTACTCATTAGTAGCCAAAGCATACTCACTTTTGCAGGCAGAGTGATGTAGCCATATAGTCCAGTCCTAGGTGTTTACGTGTAGACAGCCTATGGCCCACACCCCACTGTCAAATGCTGACAGCTAGCCCTATTTGCCTTCTCTTTGTCTAATGCACATGATCACCATGCTTTATTTGTTTATTTTATCATTGCCCCTTGTCTTAATTTTTTTATTCTCAGTTTTTTCCCACCACTCTATCTTCTTCCTCCGGCATAAACTTTACACCTTCTGCAGGTATCAGAGGGCATTATTCATTCCCAGCAATGGCATCTTAAAGGGTGTTTGAGACTCTTGGGCCATAGATTAAGTTAGTTATGGGTCCAAAGGTATGAAGCTCAGCATTGGGGCTACAAAGCTTAGTTTCAACCCACTTTTTGATGAGAAGAGATGGACAAGTTAGCCTACAGTCATACCATATACACCAAGGGCTTATAGAGGATTCTGCATAGAGGCCTTGAGATCCTGGAGGAAGGGCCACTGCTCTAGGGTGAAACCTGGACAATGATGTGACCAGTAGTGATGCAGTGCTTATTTCATTTGACAAGATTTTCCACTATTATGCCCCTTCCCAGCTAAAATCCTTCAAAGATTCCCCATTTCCTTTTGGAAAGAATTGTATACTTCCCCTTGTTTTCAAGGCCAGATCCTTAAAACTGCACCCATTTTAGGGCCTTGTTCTTGGATCAAGCCCAGCAGTGGCCTTTCCTCTCCTATCTGCATGCACAAAACCAACTAAAGCCAGGTTAGAGATCTCCTCCACTGTCACACCTCCTGGTGAGGCACAGCATTGAATGTTCCCCTGAGGGGAATGTTTCCTTTTTCCTGACTCTTCCACGGAGAAATCTTTACCTTTCTGTGCCATTCCTAAAGGAGTTTAAAAAATCACCTTGTGAATATTATAGTGCCTCTGTTGTTGCTGTTAGGTGCTTTTGAGTCTATTCTGACTCATAGTGACCCCATGTGACAGAATAGAACTGTCCCGTAGGGTTTTCTAGGCTATAATATTTGTGGGAGAAGACTGCCAGGTCCCTCTCTATTGAGCAGCTGAACGGGTTTGAACCTTTCTGTTAACAGCCAAGCACTTAACTGTTGCATCACCAAGGTTTCTAAATGAGTCATTGGTGGGTCAGTGGTAGAATTCTCACCTTCCATGTGAGACAGCCGGGTTGGCTACCCGGCAATGCACCTCATGTGCAGCTACCACCCATCTGTCCGTGGAGGCTTGTGTGTGGCTATGATGCTGAGCAGTTTTCAGTGGGGCTTCCAGAATGAGATGGAATAGGAAGAAACATCTGGCGATCTACCTCTGAAAGTCAGCCAGTGAAAACCCTAGGAATCATAATGATCTCATTCATTTTGTTGTGTATGGGGACTGCATGAGTTAGGGCCACCTCAATGGCAGCTAAAACAGCAACTAACTTCCAAACTTCGCTTCCTTTTGTTTACAACATTTTAATTGTGTTTTTTTTTTTTTTTAACATTTTATTTTACTTTGGGTGGCAATTTACATAGCAAGTTCTTTTTACAATCAATGATTCTTACACAAATTGTTCCATGACATTGGTTGCAATCCTCACAATGTGTCAGCACGCTCCCCATTTCCTCCCTGGCTTCCCTGTTTCCATTAGTCCAGTTTCCCTCTCCTTACCTGCGGTCTCATCTTTGTCTTTGGGCAAATGTTGTCCTTTTGGTCCTGTATAGTGGGTTATACGCTTTCTTCATGGTGTCATTTATTTTATAGCCTGTCTATTATTTAGCTGAAAGATAGCCTCTGGGAGTGTCTTCAGTTTCAAGTTAGAAGGTTGTCTTAGGGCAATAGCTTCAGGGGTTCCTTCAGACTCTTTCAGACCAGTAAGCCCGGTCTTTTTTTTTTTTTTTTTTAATTTGAATTTTGTTACACATTTGTTTACCCATTCTAACTGTGACCTTCTATTGTGGTTCTGGACAGAGTGATTGGTAGTGGTAGCTGGGCACTATCTAGTTCTTCTGGTCTCAGGTTAGAGGAGGTTGTGGTTACCTCCAAATTTCTTGAAAGAAGGAATTGTGTCTTGCTCTTTTTTGCTGAAAGAGTAGTAAAAATTTAATAATTGTTGTTTGAAGAATAACACTATGTTGAAAGGTGTTTTAGGGAAAGGTACCTTTGTTTAGTACTCAATAAGCTCGTTTCTACCATACCTCTTGTTCCAGCTCCATAAAGTGACAGAATTCTTCTTTTGTCTGACATCATTCTCAGCTCTATCCCGCTTCTAGAAGAACTGTTTTAAAATAATGATTTAAAAATTGTCAGCTCTTGAGAATTTGGACAAGGGAATCAACCAGTCTTAATCTCAGTTTGCTTTTTATAAAATGAAGAAAGCATTAATTCTTACACTGCTTTGTCAGGGTTGAATGTTACGTGAAGACCTCGATTCATCACCTAACCCTGTGCTCAGTAAGCATCAACTTCTATGACTGAGCTGAAAGAGCAAACAGATTCAGGGAAACAATGGGATATCCCCCCAAAAAAACCAAACCAAACAAACAAACCAGAATTTTTGTTGCTTGAAAACCAATAAATGATTAGTTTTTCTATTTCTTCTTCCTATTTTTACCTGAGTAAACATAACCAAACACATGTCTTTTTTTTTTTCCTTCTGTTTAAAATGCATACTTTTTAAAATTTGGGTTGTTTGTCTTCTTGTTGTTGAGTTGTAGAGGCTCTTTATGTTTTGGATATTAAACCCTTATCCGATATATGATTTCTCCCATTCCATAGGTTGTTTTTTACTGCATCTGTGGTATATACATACAATGGAGTATTAATCATGAAGAAATGAAGTTCTAATAACATGCTACAACATGGTTGAACCTTGAAAATATTATGCTGAGTAAAATAAGTCAGACACAGAAAAACAAATATTGTATGGTCTCATTTATATGGACTATCTAGAATAGCAAATGTATAGAGACAGAATGCAGAATAGTGGCTCCCAAGGATGGCAGGAGGGAGGAATGAAGAGTTACTTCTTCATGGATACAGAGTTTCTTTTGGTGTGGTGAAAAAGTTTTGACAATTGCACAACACTGTGAATATAATTAATGCCATAGAACTGTACACTAAAAATGGTTAAAACAGCAAATTTTATGTCATATATATTTACCACGATAAAAAAAAAAGTGTCTGTTATGCAGAGTAAAATTATCCTTGCAGCTGTCCAATGACTTGCTATAATTTTAAACGGCAAATTAGGATGTACACTCAATAAGTCTCTCCAGAAAGTGGCTATGAGGCCAGACTTAGGGTTGGTAATTATTCCTGATTCATCAGCCAGTGCAGAAGCGGATTTTACCATTTCATGACAAATCACTTCTGAACAGCATCCTCCCAGGCGCTTAAGAACAGCCAAGACCCAAAGCTGTTAAACATGAAGAAGTGGCTGTCAGGACTGCACTGGAGTAATTTTTCATTAACCAGGTCCCTGTTCACGTTAAAAAAAAAAATTATATATATATATGTATGTATGTATGAGGTTTTTTTTTTTTCTCCCAAGGTTAGCAGGATGTAAAAGGTAGACTGGAAGGCATTTTTGTAAGCATGCCATGCTAATTTGTTTTTACAGCTACACACACACACACACCTGGTGCCGTAGAGTCGATTCTGACTCATAACGACTGTATTGGACAGAGTAGATCTGCCCCATAGGGTTTCCAAGGAGTGGCTGGTGGATCAAACTGCCAACCTTTTGGTTAGCAGCCAAGCTCTTAACCACTACACCATCAGGGCTCTCTCTCTCTCTCTCTAAAACCCTGGTGGCATAGTGGTTAGGAGTTCCACTGCTAACCAAAAGGTCGGCAGTTCGAATCCACCAGCCGCTCCTTTGAAACCCTATGAGGCAGTTCTACTCTGTCCTATAGGGTCGCTATGAGTCGGAGTTAACTTGATGGGCAGTGGGTTTGTTTGCTTGTTTCTTTTTTTTTGTATGTATATACATATATCTTCAGATGGTCTCAAACACTTACTGAAGAATTTTGTATAAGAGTGTACGGATTCCAGAGTTTCGGGGTGGTGCAAATGATTAATGTGTTTGGCTGCTAACCTAAATGTTGGAGGTTCGTGTCCACCCAGAGGCACTTCAGAAGAAAGGCATGGAAATCTACCCTAAAAACTCAGCCATTGAAAATCCTATGGAGCACAATTCTATTCAAACACAGTCTTCTTTAAAAAGTGACTCTTTTCTTAGCAGTTAAGACATAGTATGCCATTATAATCTCAAGTTCCTAAAAGAATGATTTAAATTAAAATTCTGTAGAAGAATGTTCTAAATTTGTTGCCTGAATAGATACATCTCCTTTAGGACTCTGAACCTTCATTCCTGTTCCCTCTCATGTTCCTGCCTGCTGAAATCTAATTGCAGAGCTCAGAAGATAAGGGGATTGAGCATCAATTATCATAAGTGAGGGCGTTCTTGAATTTTCTAGAGCTAGCCTCTAGGAATTCTGTGAGAAGGATGCAATCCAGTGTCAGGAGGATATTCAAGTGCCTGTTCTGCTTTCATGAGCTTACCAGAGCACCTGGCTCTGGGACCAGATTTCTAATGTAATGCTCACCTTCCCGACCAAGAAGGATCAGGGAGAGGCAGCAAGGAATCTCTTTTCCCTATTCAGGGAAAATACATTTAATTACTTTAAATGCAGAATTTTAAATGCTTCTTGAAAAGTTATATTGGTTATTAAGATACACTAAAGACCACAAACAATGCTTCCACTAACTGTTAGGGTTTTCTTCGGCAGGGTTATTGCAATTCCCACAATTGCTCAGGGAGGAGCCAGGCAACATAAGTCTTCGTTTCTTCATATCTTTTTGGAAACACCAATAAATCTTTATTGCACCAAGGACATCACCTACCATGTTCCTGACTTCACAGGAGGATTCTTGGTCATCCTTACCTTTTGCTTGTGGAAAGCATTAAGATCAGAATTTTAAATTCATGTAAAAGCAGATGTGAGGTTAACTTGAAATAATCCCAAAAATACCCTCCAGAAATTCACCTTAAATTAAATTGAAAATGAGAGAATAGATGAAAATGATTTACCTTTCATGTCACTGAGTGTGTTTCTGATGAAAGGAGTCCATATAAACCAGTTGCCCTGGAATTGACTCTGACCCGTGGTGACCCCATGTGTGTTTGAATAAAACTGTGTTCCATAGGGTTCTCAGTGGCTGAATTTATTTTTATTTTTTATTATGGGTTTGTAATTAATTTTCAAAAAGCAAATCCTCACCATTATTACAGCTTTTGACCTAGATATAAATTTTCTTACAGAAAAGGTTGTTGCTTTTAGAATTTGTGTTATATTACAAATGCTCTACAAAGTCTGTACTTTTTTCAGAGTATCTTGTCAGGTGAAGGGTCACGTGAGGTTGAGATCTGCATTTGCAGTACTGATTTATAGCTCTTACCAGCATGACATTGGTCAAGTCACTTTCTCTCTACAAAAATATCAATTTTATCAAATGTAAATGGGAAAAAAATTCTACATATCCCACAGGCTTGATATAAAAATTAAATTAAACAATATGTATGAAAGACATTTTCATACTTTAAGCCTTTTTAAAGGAAAGATGTTTTCACTATTATTATCTAACCTAATCTTCTCATTTTGCAGCTAGTACACTTAGGTCTCTTGATTCCAACCATCTTTCTTCCTTCCTTCCTTTTTTTTTTTTTTGTTATTGTACTTTAGGTGAAAGTTTACAGCTCAAATTAATTTCTCATACAAAAATTTATACACATACTGTTATGTGACCTTAGTTGCAATCCCCGCAATGTGACAGCACACTCCCCCTTTCCAGCCAAGGTTTCTTTGTATCCATTCAACCAGCTCCCATCCCTTCCTGCCTTCTCATCCTGCCTCTGGACAGAAGCCTCCCATTTGGTCACCTGTATCTGCTTGAATAAGAAGCACACTCTTCGTGAGTACTATTTTATGTTTTACAGTCCAGTCTAATCTTTGTCTAAAGAGTGGGTTTAAGGAATGGTTTTAGTTCTGGGTTAACAGAGCGTCAGGGGTCAGTGGCTGAATTTTTGGAGTAGATCTCCAGGTCTTTTTTCTGAGGTGCCCCGGGTGGACTTGAGTGTACAAACTTTCAGTTAGCTGCCAAACACATTAACTGTTTGCGTCAACCAGAGACTCTGGAATCCATATACTCTTATATAAAAGTGTTCTGTAAATGTTTGAGAAGATCTGAAGATTAAGTCACTAATGAGTTGCCAAGGTTTCCATATTATGGGAAAGTTAATTTTTGAGAAACTGTTTATTTTATTGGTCGATGCAGATTATGGTAGTTTGTAGTTATATTTACATAAGCACAATGTAAGACTTTTTATAGTTTTTAATAGTCTTTTGAATGTTGCAGTTATCTCTGTTTTAATTTAATGGGACTATTATTATTAAGTCACTAAGAACACTTTACAAAGAATCACAGCAAGGGTTCATATTGTAAACAATTCTCAGTTTTTTTTTTTTTTTTTTAATCATGGGGGGAAGTCGCTATAACATTTATCCCCTGTGGTTAGTCCAATAAGAGTTACCTGCCAAATAATACGATGACATCTGTAGCAATAACAATCCCACTGGCTTGTGGATTATGAAATCACACTGTGGGAAGGTTGTATGGACATGATTAATGCCTTGAGAAATACATAATGCTCCATCAGGCATTGACGATGCTTTTGTCCCAGAATCAGTTACATTCAGATATCAGGTGCCTCAGAAGTCAAGCTGGATCTGTGCAAAATCCAAAACTTGTTGCTGTTGACTAGATTCTGACTCATAGCAACCTTAGAGGGCAGAGCAGAACTGCCCCATGGAGTTTCTGAGGAGTGGCTGGTGAATTCAAACTTCCAATCTTTTTGATTAGCAACCAAGCTCTTAACCACTGTGCCACCAGGGCTCTTTCCAAACCCAAGCCCTACCCAACTGAGGTCTCTTTCCTCTGAGACTAAGATCTTCCTGGGAAAACTAGCTACAAATTGAGGGGTAATATTTGCTCCCACAATTTCCAATGAGAACCTGGATTTTATGACCTTATAAACCTAAGTCTACTAGCTGTGTCTTCTTGGGAAAGTCACTTAACCTCTCAAAATAGCAATATCATAGGTAGTGATCATTACATGGAGCCATATGATTCTTGTCACCCATCACTCATAACATTGTAGTTATTGTTTTAATTCTTATACATAAACAAATGAAGTGTTATGTGCATTAAAGCCAGCAAAAAAAATGTCAATCACAATTAGGCTAAATCTTATCTTCTCTCCTTAAATCAGAATCCTTGATAAAAGTTTAAAAATTTACCCAAAATACAGCCATTGCTTATAATCTCTTATACAAATACTTGTAATTTGTATTACACTTATTATTGAAGAATTTGGTAGCTTGGCCCATAACCAGTGAGAGGAAAAATAATAGTTCTAAGAGTAAACTGTTATACTTTAATTCTCAG
Organism: Elephas maximus indicus; assembly: GCF_024166365.1. Classification (NCBI taxonomy): domain Eukaryota; kingdom Metazoa; phylum Chordata; class Mammalia; order Proboscidea; family Elephantidae; genus Elephas; species Elephas maximus. The sequence goes on from NC_064827.1 coordinate 115,474,757, forward strand.
GTATTTAAATTGATAATTTTATGAGTCTTTGCACATAAGCAACATAAATGTTAAGTCAATTTATTAAAGCGTGCATTAATTTACTAAATATTCTTAATCATCATTAAGCCTTAAATGACCTGTGACATCAATATGATTGCAAAGAAACAATGATAAATTACTTTGAGCTAGTAACTAAATGTTTAAATATTGGGATATTGGTAAGTTATTTGATATTTTAGGGAATATTAGCTACTCCGTCTTTAAGATAATTCATGTTATATCATTTAACCCATAAGTGTATATACAGAAAATGTAAGGAAGTGGTATGCATTTAGAAATTATTTCAAATAATGTGAAATGTGAACACCAAGTTGATATAAAAAGTGAATATCATTTAAGAGTAAACTGGCAATGAAAATAGAAAGCTGTTACCCTGTAAGATTACAATGTAAAAATACATTACAGAAAATGGAGTACCTTGACTGTATGTACAATCTGCTATAAATTCCAAAATTGTGTATAAAATGTATATTGTATACTTAAGACAACCCTCAAATGTAGACATACCTGGTATGGAAAGATACATAGGCTGATAGGTTTTTTTTGGGAGGGGAGTGGTATGTTTCTAGTCCAATGTGTATCAGTACCATTCATAGGAACACTGTGACTCTCTGGGTTCCACCCCTTGTACCCACTATGAGCAGATTGCATCAAACCCAAATTCTGGGCTGCACACTTGTCAAAAGCCTCATAAAGGAGGTCTTGGGGCAAATATCCTCTGCCTTAGTATCTGATTCATGTCTGGTGCCATATTCAGTATACAAAGACTTCCTGATTCTAGACCTTTGTTGTCTTGATCTTGAACCCCAGAAGTGGTGATTGAATATTACTATGTGGCACTGGGTTTTATGTGGTTCTCTTGGTTCTCAGGAATTTAAATTGTTTCTACCAAATGGTTTTGATTAATTCCACAACTATTAATTACAGAATCTACTTTTAAGGCCCTGGTTATATCCTAGACAATATGAAGAATGGAAAGGAAGATACAACATCCATCATTCAGAACCATGGATATAACAGAGAAGGTAAGAAAAGGACAGAAAAACAAATCAAGGGGGTCCTTAAGAACTGCTATAGAGTAGCCAAGTTTCTTGATATCCTTCAAATTCCCTTAGGACATTTTTCTGAACAACTAAAGTGTGATATAAGTGTGTTTCTAGTTCTACTATTGAAGTACTTTTTTGTAAAATGACAATTCTCCTAACACTTTAAGTAGGTAGGTGTGTAATAGACTCTGCACTACCCATGAACTTTTTCTTCCTCTTTTTTTAAAGTAATAACTCTCCGTTTCCCTTCTCCCCAGGTCAGTAACCACAAATATAGTTTTGTTTCTATGCATTTGCTGATCCTAGATATTTTATATAAGTGAGATCACACGATATTTCTCCTTTTAGGTCTGGCTTATTTCCCTTAGCACAATATTTTAAGGTTCATCCATGCGATAACATGTATCAGAACTTCATTTCTGTTTACGGTTGAATAATATTCCATTGCATGGATGAACTGTCTTTTGGTTATCCATTCGTCTATTTATGGGCATTTGGGTTGTCTCCTCATTTGGCTATTGTGAATACTGTTGCTATGAACATAGGTGCATGAGTATTTGTTTGAGTGCCTACTTTCAGTTGTTTCAGGTATATACCAAGGAGTGGAATTTCTGGGTCATATGCTAATTCTATGTTTAACTTTCTGAGGAACTGCAAAACTGTTTTCCACATTGGCTGAACCATTTTCCATGCCCACCAGCAATGGATGAGTGTTCTAATTTCTCCACACCCTTGTCAAGAACCTTTTCTTTTGCTCTTAGCACTTTGATTTTCCACCCACATTAGGCGCAACTTTGGTGGGAGCATCCAACATGGGGTCCCACCTTCATCTGGACAAGTAGAGGTCATTGAGGTGCTCTCCCTGGAATTTGAATTTGGATGAAGTGACACAGAATCCAAAACGATGGCCATTTTTCAGCCTTTCCTTACATTCTGTAAAGAAGCATTCTTTCAGTACATTAGTTTTATGCTTACCTTATGACTTGCAAACAACCTTGATGAATTCTCTTGCCAAGAAAAATTACCAGTTGCCATTGAATCAGTTCCAACTCATGGTGACCCTGTGTGAGCCAGAGTAGAACTCTGCTCTACAGATTTTCAATGGCTGATTTTTCAGAAGTAGATCTCCAGGCCTTTCTTCTGAGGTGCCTCTGGATAGACTTGAACCTCCAGCCTTTTGGTTAACAGCTGAGCATTTTAACTGTTTGCACCACCCAGTGACTCTGCAAGAAAAATGAGCACATACAAAAACATTTGTTTGAAGGCATCCGAGAGTAAAAAACATCCAGGAATTGAAGGACCAAGACCTTAGAAAGGTGTGAAATGCTGTTTTCCCCTTGAGATAATTGCTGCTTTTTCAGTGGGGAGTGTCCAAGAGACCATGCAGAGTGTATCATTCAAAGATTTTGACAATCTCTCAGAGCTGAGGAGATATGCAAAGACTTGGGGACTAAGATCTGGGAAGTGAGAGGGAAGGTTTTCGGAGCTGCATCCTAAAGCTTGGAGAGTAGTCATCCACTCAAAGTGACTGGGTGGTGTGAGTGTGGAGACAGAGGGAGGGATGAGCAATGGGAATCTTCTGTGTGGCCTAAGAAAACACATCAAGATCATGAAGAAATAGAAATTTCTACAGGAGGGTAGGACCCGATCTCCTGATGTGGTGATGATGAGGGGAAGCTGCCACTTGTGCAAAACTTAGGATTGGTGACTGAAATGGGGAGGGGGGTGGAGAGGGGAAAGACAGAAGAAGGGATTCATGGGGTAAAAGGCACAGAATAGGGTGGTAGATTCTGTACTTACATGTCACTTTCCTCTTTAACTATGAGCAGTGTCTAATGCAAAACCTAGCCATGCTTCCGGTCCTGGATGTTACACTAAATGATCTTGCTTTCATTTCCCTATTTCTCTCAGGTTTTTTTTCTCAGTACAGTTTCTCACTCATTATCCATCTACTGATACAGAAGAAATGTGTGAGAGCTATTAGGAAGGAAATCTCAGGAACTAGCAGGCAATTCAAAATGAAACTTGCTCCGAAATTCACACAGTGACAGTTTGTTGCCCTTCAGGATGCACCTTTGGGGTCATCTGTGAATCCCTTCTTCCCCCCCCCAAAACGGCAACAGTGACATGATAGTGAGCCTCCCCTTCATACAGCTAAGGGTCTTTTCTCCCTGAAAATAAGACAAGAAAGTGTCAGGCTGAGGAGTGAGACGATGTTCATCTCTGAGCAATAGTCTGAAAGATGAGGATCGTGAAATCTTAAGAGTGGTTAATACAATCTCCCCATTTTATAGAAGAAGAAATCCAATAGCCCACGTTAAGTGACCTCTCATTATCGTATAGCAAAATAGTTATAATACAAATAGAATCTATGAATATTAATGAAGGATTTGCTCTGTTTCAGGCATCATGGTATATATATAGAAAATATTTTCAATAATTTACATATATAATAAATACATGTTGTGAGGTTTTATATATATTTATATCTGTATATATTTATTAATTTATATATATGGTATGTTATTTATGTCTTTATTATATATTAATGTATTTGTCATATATTTACTAATTTATATATATATAAATATGCATTATATACATTAAACTTCACAACAATCATGAGTTAAATATTATCAATATTATTCATAGCTTAAAAATGAGGAAACTTTAATAAATGGGCAAAGGATATGAAGAGACGCTTCACCAAAGAAGACATTCAGTTGGCTAATGGACACATGAGAGAATGTCCATGATCACTAGCCATTACACAAATGCAAATCAAAGCTACAATGAGATACCATCTCACCTGACATTACTGGCAATAATTAATAATAATAATAAAGATAAATGTTGGAGAGGTTGTAGGGAGATTGGAACTAATATACACTTCTGGTGAAGTGTAGAATGGTACAACCACTATGGAAAAAAATATGGAGCCTCCTTAAAAGCTAGAAATAGAAATACCACACGAGCCAGCAATCCCACTCCTAGAAATGTATCCTAGATAAATAAGAGCTGTCACACGAATAGACATAGGCACACCTATGTTCATTGCAGAATTATTCACAAGAGCAAAAAGTTGGAAACAACCTAACTGCTCAGTAACAGGTGAATGGATAAACAAATTATGGTACCTACACACAATGATAAAGAACAATGATGAATCAGGGAAACATCTCAGAACATGGATGAATCTGGAGGGGGTATTACGCTGAATGAAATAAGTCAACCACAAAATGACAAATATTGCATGACACTGTTATTATAAAAACCCAAGAAAAGGTTATTACACAGAAAAAAAAAAACAGTCTGTTGGTTATGAGGGAAGGGATGCGTGGGGAGGGGTCATCATCAACGAGGTAGTAGATAAATGCTAACTTTGGTGAAGGGAAGACAACACACAATAAAGGGGAAGTCAGCACAACTTGACCAGAGCAAAGTCATAGAGGCTTCCTAGATACAACCAAATGCCTTGAGAGATCAGGTTACTGGAGCTGAGGTCTGGGGACCATGGTCTTGGGGGACATCTAGGTCAATTGGCATAACGTGGTTCATAAAGAAAATGTTCTATATCCTACCTTGGTGAGTAGCATCTGGGATTTAAAAGCTTGTGAGCAGCCATCCAAGATACATCTATTGGTCCATCCCATCCGAAGCAAAGGAGAATGAAGAGAACCAAAGACAAAAGGGAAATATTAATCCAAAGGACTAATGGACCACATGAACCACAGCCTCCACCAACCTGAGCCTAGAAGAACTAGATCGTGCCCAGCTACCACCACTGACCGCTTTGACAGGGATCATAATAGACAGTTCTGGACAGAGCAGAAGGAAAATGTAGAAAAAAAATTCTAATTAAAAAAAAAGATCGGACTTACTAGTCTGACAGAGACCAGAGGAACCCCAAGACTATGGCCCCCAGGTTCCCTCTAACTCAGAAATGAAGCCATTTCCTAAGTCCAACTTTCAGCCAAAGGTTAGACAGGCCTTTAAAATAGACAATAACACACGTGAGGAATGTTCTTCTTAGTCCAATCAAGCACACAAGACCAAATGGGCAACACCTGCTGAAAGGCAAAGAGGAGAAGCCAGGAAGGAATGGAAACTGGATAGGAACTGGATGAATGGCCACAGGGAACCTGAGGTGGGAAAGGAAAAGGAGAGAGTTCTGCCACAATGTGGGGTTTGCAACCAAAGTCACAAAACAACTTGTGTGTAAGAGTTTGATTGAGAAACTAATTTGTGCTGTAAACTTTCACCTAAAGTGCAATAAATTTTTTTTTAAAATGTGGAAACTGAACCCCTGAGGGAGCAGGAGAACAGTGGGATGCAGACCCCAAATTCTCATAAAAAGACCAGACTTAATGGTCTGACTGAGACTAGAAGAATTCCGGCGGTCATGGTCCCCAAACCGTCTGTTGGCCCAGGATAGGAACCATTCCAGAAAACAACTCATCAGACATGGAATGGACTGGACAATGGGTTGGAGAGAGATGCTGATGAGGAGTGAGATACTTGTATCACGTGGACACTTGAGACTGTGTTGGCATCTCCTGTCTGGAGGGGAGATGGGAGGGTAGAGAGGGTTAGAAACTGGCAAAATTTTCACGAAAGGAGAGACTGGAAGGAGGAAGCAGGCTGACTCATTAGGGGGAGAGTAAATGGGAAAAATGTAGTAAGGTGTATATAAGTTTATATGTGAGAGACTGACTTGATTTGTAAACTTTCACTTAAAAAAAAAAAAGCACAATAAAAATTATTTTAAAAAATGTGGAAACTAATTTTGTGTGAGGCCGAATAATATGTCTAAATTTCTAAGCTGATAAGTGGCAAAGCAACCCCAGGCTGCCAACTGTTTGAGAAACCAAAAAAAAAAAAAAATTACCGTGGAGTTGATTGTCGCCTTATAGAACAGAGTAGAACTGCCCACATACGGTTTCTAAGGAGTGGCTGGTGGACTTGAACTGCCGAACTGTTGGTTAGCAGCTGTAGGTCTTAACCACTATACCACCAGGGTTAGAGAAGACAGGCCATAAAAGTAAAGCTTTCCCAAATGTGGTCAGACCAATCGGTGGTGGACCTGACACCTCTCACTTATAATGTTTAGACATTATATATACTGTTTAGACCCCCAGATTAAAGATGACCATTAATAGACCCCATATATCCAGTAAAAATTAATCAAAGAATGTTTAATCTGGAGATTATTTGCTGAGGAGAATAACCACTTTTATATAAATGTACAAACATCAAAATTTTATTACACACAGCAAAACAATATACAGTCTACATAATCATGGCATCACACAGAATACCCAGAAAACTTAGTTTTGAACAAGTTCTATATGATTTTTCTAGGAATGGTTATTATCAAGGGGAAAAAATCTTGTTTTCAATTAAAATATACGTATATATATTTTTTTCTTCCACATTCCGTAGCCTAAGAACCACTGGCTTTTGCTATCTTCAGGAAGTTATATAAAAAATAAAAACACAAGGAAATTTCATCCTGGTATTGGTGAATAAATAGTAATTTCACTTTAATCAACATGATTACTGCTAATTAAATCCTTACTTGTGTATCTAATATGGTGAAGCATATGAATTACAAAAGAATTTATTAAATATAGTTTTTAAATAGATATAGGATTCGACTTTTAATGAAATAAGTTCAGTACATTATGCAATTCATAATACAATTAGCATTAAGTTTGAAGTCGACAGTATTAGTTGATAAGTAAAAATGTAGTGAGGTTGAGAATGATTTTTTTACGCTGTCTTCATTCTCCTGAGGGCTGTTTACACACCATTGCCTGTCTCATCCAGGGTGAACTAGAGGAGAAAACTCATCTGTTTTTCTGCTTAGTGCTAATGAATCCCAAGATATCTGGAAAAAAAAAAAAAAAAAAACTCAGTGCCATCGAGTCGATTCCAACTCATAGCGACCCTACAGGACAGAGTAGAACTGCCTTATAGAGTTTCCAAGGAGCGCCTGGCAGATTTGAACTGCCGACTCTTTGATTTGCAGCCGTAGCACTTAACCACTACACCACCAGGGTATCCTGAGTGGAAGCTATTTCATTAATGTAACACCCCTACATTAAGCTCCAAATGGCCAACCTGTGGCTGTTTCAGAAACAGAGCTAACTAATCACCATGGCCGTTCTGGTATTGTCAAGTTCTATCTGTCAAGCTTGAGGATGCTTCACTGAAGAGCTGGAACTTTTAGTTATGCTCTCTGGGTTGGGTTGCCATGAGTCACTTGTTTTTTCTTTTCCCAGTTATTCAGTAGAAGACACTACAATAAGAAACTGCTTGGTATTTCTACCCCCTACTCTACAGGCAAGGTCTCTGGGTGGTGTACATGGTTTGCACTCCAGGAGCCGTGGTGGTGCCATCGTTAAAGTGCTCAGCTGCTAACCGAAAAGTTAGGAGTTTGAACCCGCCAGCTGCTCCGGAAGAGAAAGATGCGGCAGTTTGTTTTGGTAAAGATGCCTTGGAAACTCTATGGGGCAGCTCTACTCTGTCCTGTAGGGTTGCTGTGAGTCGGAATTGGGTTTGGGCTTGGTTTGCGTACTAACTTAAATGTTGGCGATTCAAACTCACCCAATAGCACTGCAGAAGAAAGGCCTGGCCATCTAATTCCATAAGGATTACAGCCAAGAAAACTCTATAGAACAGTTCTACTCTGTAACATATGGGTCACCGTGAGTCGGAATCCACTTGATGGCAACAAGTTTTGGGTTTTGGGGGGTTTACTATACAGGCAGGTTTCAACGCAAGGCGTTATAAATGCAGGGTTTGAGTTACTCTTGACTCTCATTGTGTTTGTGAGTATGTTATTTATCTCAACATCACTTTTGTCCAATTTGGTCCAGTTGCAGTCTCCCTACAGTTGTAATGATGGCCCAACAGAGAGCAGAGAACTGTGTGAATTATCAGACTGATGAAAACAAGGGTACTTTCATCCAGGAATAATGAGAGCATCTATGACAACATCTTCAAACAGAAGGGCAGTTTTGTTTGGTTATCTATAACTTTTCTGTCTCTAAATGACTTCATTATTCATCTTTTTTCACATAATTCCTGTAATTCAGATTCAACACTACAAAATGGGTGTCAAAAAGTCCAAGGACATAAAATGCCTGTCTTTGAGGTCTGGAAAGGGAGTGAGTGTGAAGCTGGCCACATTTTCCTGTTCACAGGAGCTCAGACTCGGGGAGCTCTGAAGTTGGCCAGTGATCCACCATGACTCTTGCACCTCTTGGAAGCCACACAGGAGAGAGCCGGCTTTCTTCCTGAAGACAGACGTAGACCTGTGATGCCTTTAATGAGTCCACATGAAGAAGGAAGTAAATGCCATGCAGTTTGAAGACAAAGTCCTAGGTAATAACAAACTCTGAAGACTAAAACAAATGTACCGTACCAGAGAGTTTGATTTAGGTAACTAAATTGTTTAATTCCTCAAGATTATTCCCTGTTTTTCTTCCCTGCTATGGTAAATTTAAAAAAAAATAAAAAAATTTTTTTTTATGGTAAATTTGGAAACCCTGGTGGTGTAGTGGTTAAGTGCTACAGCTGCTAACCAAGAGGTTGGCAGTTCGAATCCACCAGGCGCTCTTCGGAAACTCTATCAGGCAGTTCTACTCTGTCCTGTAGGGTCACTATGAGTCGGAATTGACTCGACGGCAGTGGGTTTTTGGGTATGGTAAATTTGTATATTTCAGCTCTTTAGAGGCATTTAGTGTCACTTAAAGATAAAGAATTCTTATTTGTTGTAAAAATCAATCTGTTTTTAAACTTGTGTATCCTTAAATTTGCTACATAAACAACAAACCCACATGGATATTCAATCTAATATTTCTCATATAGTTAGGGTATATATATATATATATATATATATATATATGGAAACCCTGGTGGCTTAGTGGTTAACTGCTATGGCTGCTAACCAAAAAATTGTCACTTCAAATCCACCAGGCACTCTATAGGGCAGTTCTATTCTGTCTTGTAGGATCATTGTGAGTCGGAATCGACTCAATGGCAACTGGTTTTAATCATTCCCAAGCTAATTGCTCTGTTTACCCTCCTGATCAAAAATGCAAGCTCTTTTGACTCACACAACTCTTATGATCTTTATTGCTCCCTGGCACATCAACTACTTGGTATTGTTGTTACCTTTTTGTGTATAATATGGATTCAAAATTGACCAGAAAGCACCTTTGTTTGTGATTAAAATTATTTCCCCTACTGTTCTTGACATAATATCTTAATGAAAATTCTGAATAAATATTTTTGATTGATTAATTCTCAAGACACCCACAGGTATTTGAAATTGTGTAAAATGATCTTTCTGGAGTATGATGACTTCCTTAAGAACTCATCCTGTTATCTTCACTTTTTGGCACATGGTTATCAAATAAAATCTCTCAGTAATATCAAATCTGATTCTAAACCAGACTTAGGGTAACTCTGAAATTGATTCAGGCTTTGGAATTCTGCATAACTCAGTAAAATAAATGATGTAATTATCAGAAGTATACCTTTCATCTGACATTTAAATTCTCATAAGTAACTTGATAGCTTCAAGAACAAGTTGAAAAAAGTAGTGGACCATGTCTAGAAAGCATAAATGTTTGATTCATATGAGAACTTAGTGATTTGGGGATTCACCTGTTCATTCACCAGAAGATGTAGAGAAAGGGATGAAAGTATATTTAGTATTTATTCTGCATCCACTAGACATGGAGCATCATTTGCTACTTCTATTTCTTATTTTATGGCATCTATAGTTTTTTTATAGTGATATTACATGGGCATTTTCAGTGATGATATTAATACTTTCCTGATTTTTGATACAAAAAATAAACTAGTATCAAAAATTTGGTGAAAAGCAGGGAGGCAGGGCCGAGATGGCAGAGGAATCAGATGCTTCTAGTGATCCCTCTTACAACAAAGACCCCCCAAACAAGTGAATCGATTATATATATGACAAGCCAGGAACCCTGAACACCAAAGGCAAAGTTAAGAAAGAGGACTGAGTGTTGGGGTAGGAGAGACAGCACAGAAGCAGTGAGGAGTTGCCGAGCCCACAGCAGTGCCTTAGCCCTGATTCCATGGTGCAACTGCGATGGGGCCGATGGTAGTTTTCCAGGACACAGCCACTTCAGTGAAAGAAGGCAACAAAATGACAGCACCCCTAACCCCCTGGTGTGATGGTGGTGGGGCTTGCTGTGGAGTTTAGGACTAGGCTGCTTCAGCAAAAGAAGGCAAGTGTGGGATGCAGCCCTAACCCCCTGGGGCAATCTCAGTGGGGACCCAGCCAGTGCACACAGGTTACACATGCCTCTGGAATCTGAGATAAAACAGCCCTCTAGGCACAAGGGAAGTGATTTTGTCTAATTTACTGCATGGATCTAATAGCTCCTTCTTTTGAAAGAACTCTCCCTATCTATTTGATCCCTCCCCGCTCTGCCCCAGCCAGCTTCATTAACAGCTGATTTCCCTGGGCCTGAGATAGGTTCTGCTGTACTCCCTGAGCCATTCTCCTGGCCTTGGAAAGGGAACGAATTAACAAACAGGGGAAAAATACTCTGCTGACTCCCCTAATCTGGAAACTCAGAGCAGAAGCAGCCCCAGTCCAGGCAGAAGTGGTCCACAGATGTCTTTCACCCCTGCATGAATCCAGGTGGATCCACTACACCAGATAGCATCTGGATGTTATATTGCAAGGGTGAATCTGTTTGAGGCCTGACTGTAACTGTTTCAGCTGTGTGGTGGAGAGGCAGTTTCGGACTTTTGATACCACTCTGTATATTAAACAGGGCCTTCACCTACACACAGCAGGGGCCTGAGATTGGAGGCTCCAACAATGCAAAACAGCTACCTGGAAAGGGGTCCAAGGATAAGTGGTGCCTACCAGTCCTTAGAAGTAAAAGCATTGGGTACCTATGGTAAGGCTACAGAGCCCACTCCCAAGAGCACTCTAGGGAACAGATATGTGCCTTCCTCACAGACACTCGGGGGAAGGTTGTCAGCCCCCTGCCTTCCTCAGAGTGTGATCACCTGCTGCTACCAGAAATCTGTGCATACACCAATCACCACTGCTCCTCTAAGATGGTAGGTGAGAGCCTACACCACACACTAGGTGACCAACTCTCAGGACACCTGAGTTGAATCTGTACAAGAATAGTGAATGCACTCATAAGCTCATACACCTAGTAACACCTCTAGCCATCTGGTAACAGGACATTAGTGCTTCAAAGGCTCCAGTAATCAAGTTAGCCCACTCTAGTAGCCTATTTGGGTATATCAAAACAAAATAAGGCAAGAAACTAGGACACAGTGAGCAAACACAAAATAAATTAATACAATAACTTATAGATGGCTCAGAGACAACAGTCAATATCAAATCACATAAAGAAGCAGGCCATGATTCCTTCAACGAATTCCCAAAACAAAGAACCAAGGAGTCTCCCAGACAAAGATGTATTCCTGGAATTACCAGATGTAGAATACAAAAGATTAACTTACAGAACTCTTCAAGATATCAGGAACAACATCAGGAATGAGATCAGGCAAAACACAGAACAGGCTAAGGAACACACAGATAAAGCAGTTGAAGAAATTAAAAAGGTTATTCAAGAACATAATGAAAAATTTAACAAGCTGCAAGAATCCACAGAGAGACAGCAATCAGAGATTGAAAATATCAACAATAAAATTACAGAATTAGACAACTCAATAGAAAGTCAGAGGAGCAGAATTGAGCAAATGGAAAGTAGAATTGGGGAGATTGAAGATAAAGCACTTGGTACTAATATATTTGAAGAAAAATCAGATAAAAGGACTAAAAAAAAATGAAGAAACCTTAAGAATCATTTGGAACTCCATCATGAGAGATAACCTAGGAGTGATTGGAGAATGGGAACAAAGAGGTATAACAGAAAATACAGACAGAATTGTTGGCAGAAAACTTCCCCGAAATTGTGAAAGATAAGAAGATATCTATACAAGATGATGATCAAACTCCACATAAGGTAGATCTTAAAAGAAGTCACAAAGATATATTATAATCAAACCTGCCAATACCAAAGGTAAAGAGAGAATTTTAAGAGCAGCTAGGGATAAATGAAAAGTCACCTACAAAGGAGAGTCAATAAGAATAAACTCGGACTGCTCAGCAGAAACCATGCAGGCAAGAAGGCAATGGGATGACTTATACAAAGCATTGAAGGAAAAAAATGCCAAGCAAGAGTCATATATCCAGCAAAACTGTTTCTCAAATATGAAGGTGAAATTAGGACACTTCCAGATAAACAGAAGTTTAGGTAGTTCATACAAACCAAAACAGAATTACAAGAAATACTAAAGAGAGTTCTTCGCTTAGAAAATCATTTATATTAGATATCAACACAAGACTAGAACACTGGACAGAGCAATCAGATGTCAACCCAGATAGGAAAATCTCAAAAATAAATAAAGATAAAAAAAGCTCAAAACAGGGGAACAGCAATGTCATTATGTAAAAGAAGATGACAATAAAACAATAAAAAGGGGCCAAGAAACGTAGTCACAGATCTTCATATGGAGAAGAAGACAAGGCAACATAAAGAAATAAAAGTTAGGTTAAAACATAGAAAAATAGGGGTAAATACTAAGGTAACCACAAAGGAGACTAACAATCCTACTCATCAAAATAAAATGCAAGAAAAAAATAGAGTCTCAGCAGAAACAAAATCAACAACAACAAATAAGAGGAAAAGACAATATATGAAGATAAACTGTACAACACAAAAAATTAAGTGGGAAAAAGAGACTGTCAACAACACACAAAAAGGACATCAAAATGACAGCACTAAACTCATACATGTCCATAATTACACTGGATGTAAATGCACTAAATGAACCAATAAAGAGACAGAGAGTGGCAAAATGAATTAAAAAAACATGCTGCCTACAAGAGACACACCTTAGACCTGGAGACACAAACAAACAAAAACTCAAAGGATGGAAAAAAATACATCAAGCAAACAACAGTCAAGAACAGGAGTGACAATACTAATTTCTGACAAAAGAAACTTTAAAGTTAAATCCACCACAAAGGATAAGAAACAACACTATATAATGATTAAAGGGACAATATACCAGGAGGATATAACCATATTAAATATTTTTGCACCCAATGACAGGGCTGCAAGACACATAAAACAAACTCTAACAGCATTTAAGAGTGAGACAGACAGCTCCACAATTACAGTAAAAAAAAAAAAAAAAAAATTAGGAGGCTTAAATACACCACTTTTGGTGAAGGAGAGAACATCCAGAAGAAAGCTCAATAAAGACACAGAAGATCTAAATTTCACAATCAACCAAACTGACCTCACGGACTTATACAGAACACTCCACCCAACAGCAGCCAACTATACTTTCTTTTCCAAGGCACATGGAACACTCTCTAGAATAGATCACATTAAAGCAAGCCTTAGCAGAACTCAAAACATTCAAATATTACAAAGCATTTTCTCTGACGACAAGGTCGTAAAAGTAGAAATCAATAACAGAAAAAGCAAGGAAAAGAAATTAAACACATGAAAACTGAACAATACCCTGCTCAAAAATGGCTGGGTTATAGAAGACATCAAGGATGGAATAAAGAAATTCATAGAATCCAGTGAGAATTATAACACTTCTTATCAGAACCTTTGGGACACAGCAAAAGCAGTGCTCAGAGGTCAATTTATATAAAAAAATGCACACATACAAAAAGAAGAAAGGGCCAAAATTAAAGAATTATCCTTACACCTTGAACAAAGAGAAACAGAGCAACAAAAGAAACACTCAGGCACTAGAAGAACGCAAATAATAAAAACTAAATGAATTAAACAATTAAATGAAATAGAGAATAGAAAAACAATTGAAAGAGTTAACAAGACCAAAAGCTGGTTCTTTGAAAAAATTAACAAAATTGATAAACCATTGGCCAAAATGACAAAAGAAAAACAGGAAGGGAAGCAAATAACCTGAAAAAGAAATGAGATGGGTGATATTACAACAGACCCAACTAAAATTAAAAGAATCATACCACATTACTATGAAAAATTATACTCTAACAAATTTGAAAACCTAGAAGAAATGGATGAATTTAGAGAAACAAACTACCTACCTACACTAACACAAACAGAGGTAGAAAAACTGAATAAACCCATAACAAAAGAAGAGATTCAAAAGGTAATAATAATAATAAAAAAAAAAACTCCCAACCAAAAAAAAAAGCCCTGGCTCGGATGGCTTCACTGCAGAGTTCTACCAAACTTTCAGAGAAGAGTTAACACACTACTACTAAAGGTATTTCAAAGCATAGAAAATGACAGAATAGTGCCTAACTCATTCTATGAAGCCACCATGTCCCTGATACGAAAACGAGGTAAAGACATCACAAAAAAAGAAAATTAGAGACCTACATCTCTCATGAACATAGATGCAAAAATCCTCAACAAAATTCTAGCCAATAGAATTCAACAACATATCCAAAAAATAATTCACCGTGACCAAATGGGATTCATACCAGGTATGCAGGGATGGTTCAACATTAGAAAAACAATTAATACAATCCATCATACAAATAAAGCAAAAGACAAGAACCACATGATCTTATCAATTGATGCAGAAAAGGCGTTTGACGAAGCTCAACACCCATTCATGATAAAAATTTTCAGCAAAACAGGAATAGAAGGAAAATTCCTCAACATAATAAAGGGTATTTAAACAAAGCCAATAGCCAACATCACCCTAAGTGGAGAGAGTCTGAAAGCATTCCCCTTGCGATCTGGAACCAAACAAGGGTGCCCTTTATCACCACTCTTATTCAACATTGGCTGGAGGTCCTAGCCAAAGGAATTAGGCTAGAGAAAGAAATAAAGGGCATCCAGATTGGTAAGGAATAACTAAAAGTATGTCTATTTGCAGATGACATGATCTTATACACAGAAAACCCTAAAGAATCCTCAAGAAAACTACCGAAACTAATAGAAGAGTTCAGCGGAGTATCAGGATACAAGATTAACACACAAAAATCGGTTGGATCCCTCTACACCAACAAAAAGAACATTGAAGAGGAAATCACCAAGTCAATACCATTTACAGTAGCCCCCAAGAAGATAAAATACTTAGGAATAAATCTTACCAGAGACGTAAAAGATCTATACAAAGAAAACTACAAAAAACTTCTGGAAGAAACCAAAAGAGACCTACTTAAGTGGAAAAATATACCTTGCTCATGGTTAGGAAGACAACATTATAAAAATGTCTATTCTACCAAAAGCGATCTATAGATTTAATGCAATTCCAATCCAAATTCCAACGACACTTTTTAATGAGATCGAGAAACAAATCACCAGCATCATATGGAAGGGAAAGAGGCCCCAGATATGTAAAGCATTACTGACAAAGAAGAACAAAGTGGGAGTCCTCACTCTACCTGATTTTAGAACCTATTATACTGCCGCAGTAGTCAAAACAGCCAGGTACTGGTGCAACAACAGATACATAGACCAATGGAACAGAATTGAGAATCCAGACATAAATACATCCACATATGAGCAGCTGATATTTGACAAAGGCCCAAAGTCAGTTAAATGGGAGAAAAGACAGTCTCTTTAACAAATGGTGTGGGCATAGGTGGATACCCACCTGCAAAAAAAATGAACCAAGTCTCATGCCTCACACCATGCACAAAAACCAAATCAAAATGGATCAAAGACCTAAATATAAAATCTAAAATGATAAAGATCATGGAAGAAAAAATAGGGACAACGTTAGGAGCTCTAACACATGGCATAAACAGCATACGAAACATTACTAACAATGCACAATCACCAGAAGAGCAAGTAGATAACGGGGAGCTTCTAAAAATCAAACAGCTATGCTCATCCAAAGAATTCACCAAAAGATTAAAAAGACTACCTACAGAGTGGGAAAAAGTTTTTAGCTATGACATTTCTGATCAGTGTCTGATCTCTAAAATCTACATGATACTGCAAAAACTCAACTACAAAAAGACAAATAACCCAATTTAAAATGGGCAAAGAATATGAACAGACACTTCACTAAAGAAAACATTCAGGTAGGTGACAGATTCATGAAGAAATGCTCACTATCATTAGACATTATAGAAATGCAAATCAAAACTACAATGAGATTCCATCTCACTCCAACAAGGCTGGGATTAATTCAAAAAACACAAAATAATAAATGTTGGTGAGGTTTTGGAGATACTGGATCACTTA